>NC_134110.1:4237500-4862500 GCF_040939455.1 Microcebus murinus | reverse complement strand
GTTTTCCCAGGCGCTCTTCGCAGCACCTCTGCTTATGTGCCATGTCAGCTGCCAGGGACGCTGGGTGAATCAGCGCCCCAGGTAAATTCTGATTCTGTTACTAAGGAGGAGGAGAAGAATGGATGTTGGGGCAAGCAATTAATACTGTCTACCATTCCAGCTTTTGCTGCTGTCTTTAAAAATGGCCTAGGTATTAGGGCACATCTGTATACTCTGAATTCCTTTTCTTCTCATAGACTACCCACAGGTGCCCTCAGAGCCTTTGATTGATTGACAGACTCTCACTCGTTGCCCAGGCTAGAGTGCAGTGGTGTCAGCCTAGCTCACAGCAGTCTCAAACTCCTGGGCTCAGGTGATCCTCCTGCCTCAGCCTCTCAAGTAGCTGGGACTACAGGCACGAGCCACCATGCCTGGCTAACTTTTTGTATATATTTTTAGTTGGCCAATTAATTTCTATTTATAGTAGAGATGGGGGTCTCACTCTTGCTCAGGCTGGTTTCGAACTCCTGACCTTGAGCCATCTGCCCGCCTCGCCCTCCCAGAGTGCTAGGATTGTAGGCGTGAGCCACCATGCCCAGCCTCTCAGAGCCTCGTAAAGCTTGGGGTTGGGGCTGGCAAGGCAAGTGAGGCATCTAGGACACAAGTTTAAGGACACCTGTGCTCAGGTTCATGCTTGAAGGGGCCTTTAGAGAATCTTTAATTCAGCTCCTTCAAGTTTACAGGCAGGAAACCTAGGACTCAGAAGTGGAGAGCACTGGGATATCTTATAGCTCTTTAAGAATAGGTATCCTAGTCCTTAGTTATTACTTATTTCTGGTTAAAAGCAAGAAGGAGCAAGAGCATGAATAAAGAGCTAAAGTAGCAACCCTTGTTGAATAAAATAAGAAATGAGTTGCCATCCTCTCTGGTTACTGTTTATAGGCTGTCACCAGTCAAGTGTGGGAGGGAAATAGTTATTTATTTATTTATTTTTCGAGACAGTCTTTCTCTGTTGCCCAGGCGCTAGAGTGCTGTGGCATCTGCCTAGCTCACAGCAACCTCAAACTCCTGGGCTGAAGTGATCCTCCTGCCTTAGCTTCCCCAGGAGCTGGGACTACAGGCACACACCACTGTACCTGGCTAATTTTTTTTCCTATTTTTAGTTGAGACAGGGACTCACTCTTGCTCGGGCTGGTCTTGAACTTCTGAGGTCAAGCGATCCTCCCACCTCAGCCTCCCTGAGTGCTAGGGTTACAGATGTGAGCCAGCACACCCAGCCTATACACCTAATTTATAATTATAAATTATGTACTTGTATTACTGTTCTGATATACTGTGTACATTATAAAATAACAAAAAACAGGCTGGTCTGAGTGCAGTGATGTTTACAACTAATTGATCACAACCAGTTACAAATTTCTTTGTTCCTTCTCCACTCCTGCTGCTTCTCTTGACTAGCAAAAAAAAAAAAAGTGTAGACCCTTCCATCCCTCCATATACCTTGTGTCCCCAAATCACATTTAATCATCTGACATCCAAACCAAGAAGGGGAGCCAATGATATTGTTAAATATTAGAGTCTGGTATTTTAGAGTAAAAAGGAAGTATCTTCCTGCACCCCAGTAAACGATCTGCTGGTGCCTGGGAGTGCCCCACAGCTCATTGCCTGGCTTCAGAAAGCCACCAATTCTCACTCCTGAGAGTGGACGGGCATGTAAAATACTCTTAAGTCACTTTAATAATATATATCATTTTATGAGAGCAAAGGATCTTAACACAAGTTATTGGTCTGACTATGCCAGGTTTTACTCTAATTAAAATATACCTTTCACAGAGAAAAGCTTCAGATCCAAGTCGATTTACAAACCGGGGAGGAAATCTTCTAAAAGAAGAAAAGCAACGAGCCAAGCTCCAGAAAACGCTCCCTAAGGTAATACTGGTTCTTGGCTGCAAAATACCTCACTTTTTATATATTCTTTGTTTTGTATTGTTTTGCCCCAAAACTGTATTCTCTTCCAAAGCTTAGCAGGGATAACTATATGTTGGGCCTTCAGTATAAGCAACTATCTGTTGTGTAGGTGTAATACACCTGTCGAGGTATATTAGTTTACTAGGGCTGCCGTAGTAAAGCAGCGCAGACTGGGTGGCTTTGACAACTGTAATATTTTCTCTCTGTTCTGGCAGCTGGAAGTCTGAAATCAAAGTGTCACTGGCAGAGTTGGTTTCTTCTGGGACCTCTCTCCTTGGCTTATAGATGGCCATCTTCTCTTCCCTGTGTGTTAACGTGGCCTCTGCATGTGTCTGTGGCCTAATCACACTGGTCCTGTTGGATTAGGGCCCACCTAATGACCTCATTTTAGCTTAATTACCTCTTTAAAGATCCTGTCTCCAAATACAGTCACATTCTGAGTTACTAGGGGTTAGGGCTTCAACATACAAATTTTGGGAGAATGCAGTTCAGGCAATAACATGAGACAAGCTTTCGAGAAAGTACTGTGGGCTTCATTACCATTTTCTATTTTAATAATAACGTTTATTAAGTGTCAGATACTATTTTTAAAGTGTTTTCATTTGTATAATCCTCACAATATCCCTATGAGTTTGGTATTATTATTTCCATTTTTACAGCTGAGAAAACTGAAGTACTGGGAAGTTAGGTATATTTGCCCGCCTTCTCACAGACAGTAAGAGAGAGATAGATCCCAGATTGGAACCCAGATAGTCTGACGCCACAGTCCTCCCATGAACGTATGCTGCCTGTTTAACGTCGCTGCACCTCCCCAGCACTTCCCCCGCCGTGTGCACTGAATCCCGAGTGGTCAAACTCTGGGACCTTTGCCACTTGCGTGTATATTGAGAATGAACCAACCCTAGGCTTTGATTTCTGGTCACTCTGGCCTGTACCCATGTGTGTCCAGCTCCCTGAAGTTAGGCTAATGAAGTAATTAACATGTCCTTGTTTCTGGTCTCAGCTGGAAGAGGAGTTAAAGGCACAAATTGAAATGTGGGAACAGGAACATGCACAGGCATTTGTGGTGAACGGGCAGAAATTCATGGAGTATGTGGCAGAACAATGGGAGATGCATCGATTGGAGAAAGAGAGAGCCAAGCAGGAACGAGTAAGTGTGAGCACAGATGGGAAAGGCAGATGGTAACTTGAGCAGCCCAGAATCTCTGCCATTGATCAGAATTGGTTGAAGAACAGGGAGCCCTTGGTAGCTCTTTTTATAATATTGCTGGCTACCGAGAGAGGAGGCCCAAGATTTCTGGCCCTCCTCCTGTTCCCATCCAGACCTGTTCGCTTCCTGGGATTTACCACTCTTCCTTCTTACTTTCACACAGCAAATCAAGAATAGGAAGCAGACGGAGACAGAGATGCTCTATGGAAGTGCCCCCCGGACACCCGGCAAGCGGCGAGGACTGACACCCAACACTCCAGGCAAAGTGCGCAAGGTACGCTTGAGGCCTGGCGAAGCACTGTTGACAAGGGAGTGCTGAGGCCGAGTTCTTGGCCATCTCTTGCCCTCTCAAGGAATGGCCAGCTTTCATGTGCCAGTTGTTGAGTCTTTGTCTTAATCTCAGGGAGGCCAATAATTGCCAACATTCCGGTGATAACAGAACGAGTCAGAGGCTCATCATCCTCTAATTCCAACAGGTGACCATGGTACTATGTGAAAGACAATGTTCATGCCTAATAAATGGAGTATTTATTACTTTATCTCCAGAAAAAGAAGTCAGGGAATATTTTTTTCCTTTTTTTCTTTTTGATAAAGTAGAACATGTTTTCTCTTTTCCCTCTCCTCAACTTGTGTTTTGTGTAATTTTTTTTTTTTTTTTTTTCCCCTCAAGACAGGAGTCTGTTGCCCTGAGTGTCATGGCATCAGCTTAGCTCACAGCAACCTCAAACTCCTGGGCTCCAGCGATCCTCCTGCCTCAGCCTCCCAAGTAGCTAGGACTATAGGTGCGCACCACTGCGCCCAGCTAATTTTTCTATTTTTAGTAGAGACAGGATCTCGTTCTTGCTGAGGCTGGTCTGCAACTCCTGAGCTCAAGTGATCCTCCCACCTCGTCATCCCAGAGTGCTAGGATTACAGGCACGAGCCACCACGTCCGGCCTCAACTCGTGTTTTATAACATATACAATGTTTAAAAAAACACCTGTGGTATAACTCAGAGAACCACTGAGAATATTTCTATCTTTTTCCCCCACTTGATATTGGTTATTTTTTCATAGCATGAAACTCAAATACATTCTATGAGCTTTATCTATCCTCTTAGATAATTCTGTCATTTATTAAACTAGTTTCCAGCCGGGTGTGGTGTCTCACACCTTTAATCCTAGCTCTGTGGGAGACCAAGGCAGGCAGATCGCTCAAGGTCAGGAGTTCAAAACCAGGCTGAGCAAGACCCCATCTCTACCAAAAATAGAAAGAAATTAATTGACCAACTAAAAATATATATACCAAAAAAAAATTAGCTGGACGTGGTGGCGCATGCCTGTAGTCCCAGCTACTTGGGAGGCTGAGGCAGTAGGATTGCTGGAACCCAGGAGTTTGAGGTTGCTGTGAGCTAGGCTGACGCCACGGCACTCACTCTAGCCTGGGCAACAAAGTGAGACTCTGTCTCAAAAAAAAAACAAAAACTGGTTTCCTATTGTTTGCTGTTAGGTAGTTAATTTTTATGATGAAAATAATCTGGGCCGGGCGCGGTGGCTCACGCCTGTAATCCTAGCTCTCTGGGAGGCCGAGGCAGGTGGATTGCTCAAGGTCAGGAGTTCGAAACCAGCCTGAACAAGAGCGAGACCCCGTCTCTACTATAAATAGAAAGAAATTAATTGACTAATATATATAGAAAAAAAAAAAAATTAGCCGGGCATGGTGGCGCATGCCTGTAGTCCCAGCTACTCGGGAGGCTGAGGCAGCAGGATTGCTTGAGCCCAGGAGTTTGAGGTTGCTGTGAGCTAGGCTGACGCCACGGCACTCACTCTAGCCTAGGCAACAAAGCGAGACTGAGTCTCAAAAAAAAAAAATAATAATAATCTGGTGAACTTTTAAAAACATACAACACTAAAATAAATACTAGAAAGATTTAATTCAAACTTTGAGAACTTCTGTATCACATGCTGAGAATACAAAGAATTGTGAGCCAGCCCTTGCTCTCAAGAGTGCTGTATTCAGCTGGGTGCAGTGGCTCCCATGTGTAATTCTAGCACTTTAGGATGCCGAGGTGGGAGGATTGCTTGAGGCCAGGAGTTTGAGACCAGCCTGGACAACATATCAAGACCCTGTCGCTTAATAAATAAAACAAGTGCTGTATTCAAATGTTTCTGAAGTCCCAGCTGCCCTCATGAGTCTATGATACCGATGTGGTTATAACAATTTATGTGTACACTGGTAGTGGTTCCGTTTTACAGTGGCTCCAGTTCTTGCCAATACTGCGAGTTTTCTGACTTGTTTTATTTTTGCCCATTCAATGGGTATGAATTAATGTCTTCTGATTTTACTTTGCATTTCTGTCATTAGTGGTGAAATGGCACCTTGTACTATGTTCATACCTTTTTGGATTTCTTTTTCTGAGAAGTATTTTGACAGTTTTTCTATAGGTGTATTTGTATTTTTCTTACAAATTTTATAGGAAATCTTGGTATGTTCAGGATGTGACTCCCTTGTGAGCTGTGTCACGCTAGGTTTGTCTCTTTTTATTCTATACGGTATTTTTGTGTTTTGATGAAGAAAGTTGTTTTCAATCTATTTTATAGTTTGGGTTTTTTTGTATTTTTTTTTTTTTTTTTTGAGACAGAGTCTCACTTTGTTGCCCAGGTTGGAGTGAGTGCCGTGGCATCAGCCTAGCTCATAGCACCCTCAAACTCCTGGGCTCAGGCAATCTTCCTGCCTCAGCCTCCTGAGTAGCTGGGACTACAGGCATGCGCCACCATGCCTGGCTAATTTTTTCTATATATATTAGTTGGCCAATTAATTTCTTTCTATTTATATAGTAGAGACGGGGTCTTGCTCTTGCTCAGGTTGGTTTCGAACTCCTGACCTCAAGCAATCCGCCTGCCTTGACCTCCCAGAGTGCTAGGATTACAGGCGTCAGCCACCGCGCCCAGCCTTTTTTGTATCTTTTAAGAAATCCTACCACCTCAAGTCACACAGATGTTTCCCTGTGTTGTTTTCCCAGTCTGCCTTCTGTATCAAATGGCTGTTGCTTTCCCATTTGAGGTTTTTAGCCAGACAGTCTCACTCTGTTGCCCAGGCTAGAGTGCCGTGGTGTCAGCCTAACTCACAGCAACCTCAAACTCCTGGCCTCAAGCAATCCTTCTGCCTCAGCCTCCCCAGTAGCTAGGACTACAGGCGTGAGCCACCATGCTCAGCTAATTTTTACTATATATATTTTTTAGTTGGCCAATTAATTTCTTTCTATTTATAGTAGAGATGGGGTCTCGCTCTTGCTCAGGCTGGTTTCGAACTCCTGCCCGATCTACCCGCCTCAGCCTCCCAGAGTGCTAGGATTACAGGCATGAGCCACCATGTCCAGCCCACCTAGAATATTTTTCCTAGCACTCTGGGAGGCCGAGGCGGGTGGATTGCTCGAGGTCAGGAGTTCGAAACCAGCCTGAGCAAGAGCAAGACCGCATCTCTACTATAAATACAAAGAAAATTAATTGGCCAATTAATATATATAGAAAAAAATAAATTAGCCAGACATGCCTGTAGTCCCAGCTACTCGGGAGGCTGAGGCAGGAGGATCGCTTGAGCCCAGAAGTTTGGGGTTGCTGTGAGGTAGGCTGATGCCACGGCACTCACTCTAGCCTGGGCAACAAAGTGAGACTCTGTCTCAAAAAAAAAAAAGTTTATAGCTTTATGGAATATCATTAGCCTGTGATATTTAAAGTTTTGATATGTGTACACAGTAAAATCACCGTAATCAAGATGATGAACATATTCATGACCCCAAAGTTTCCTAGTGCCACTTTGTATTACCTCACTCCCCTATCCCCTGGTTCGTCCCCAGCCTGTAGCAACCAGGGATTTACTGTCAATATAGATTAGTTTGCATTTTAAATTTTTTTAGAAACAGGGTCTCATTCTCTCACCCAGATTGGAGTACATGGGTGCCGTCACAGCTCACTACATCCTTCAACTCCCAGGCTCAAGTGATCCTCTTGCCTCAGCCTTGAGAATAGCTAGAACTACAGGCGAGAGACACCATACCTGGCTAATTTTTTTTTTTTTTTTTTTTTGTTAGAGAAGGTCTTACCATGTTGCCCAGGCTGGTCTTGAACTCCTGGGCTCAAGCAATTCTCCTGCCTCAGCTTTTCCAAAGTGCTGGAGTTACACACTTGAGCTACCATGCCTGACCTCAAACATTTTATATAAATAGAATCATACAGTATGTATTCTTTGTTGTCTGGGTTTTTGTTTAGCATAACTTTGAGAGTTATCTGTGTTGTTGCATGTATCCAGTGGTCACTTGTTTTTAGTGTTGATCCGCAGTCCATTGTGTGACTGTAGGTTTGCTTGTCCATTCACCTGTTGATGAATATTTGGTTGTTTCTAGCTTTTGGCTATTGTGATAATACTGCTATAAACATTTATGTCTGAGTCTTTGTATGAATATATGCTTTCATTTTTGGGGGTAGACACCTAGGAATGGAATGGCTGGGTCATATGATAGGTGTCCTGTGCTGTAAGTGGTTGTACCATTTTATAGTTCCATCTGTTGGATGTAAATAAGTTTTGAAAACTTTTCACAGGTTTCCTCAGAGCTATACATTAGACACAGTAGGGTTTCCCCACATAACTCCATCTTTCTTGGACTGCTTCCCATACTCATTTCTTGGCAGGGTCGTAATAGGTTGCTCAAAATGCTGAGCATGTCATCACACATCAGTAATCTACCTGTTCTTTTCCTTAGCTGAACACTACCATCATGTCCAATGCTACAGCCAACAGTAGCATTCGGCCTGTGTTTGGGGGGACAATGTACCGCTCCCCTGTGTCTCGGCTGCCGCCTTCTGGCAACAAGGTAAGTATGCTGTGTGTAAGCACATCGCCACGCACTGTCCTGGCCTCTTTACTTGGAGGCCCCACCTACTTGTTGTAGTTTCTAAGATCCTTGGCTTCAGTCATCATTGACATGCTGAGAGTTGATAGATGTAAGCTTGTGAAATATTAGATAATGAGCAAAAAAAGGACAGTCACTCCGAGCCCCACTGGTACCATGGGAAGTACAGGGATGTGTCTGGGAAACTGAAGGTCAGGCACTGGTCTCTGTGGGCTCAGTTCCATGCTCAGTCTTCAGCTGGTGCTGAGCTAGGTCCCCCTGCACGAAGGTTCCAGTCTAGTGACAATGATCCATCAGACACAGACAGGTAGGTACTAAGAAGAAGAGACGTGGGAAGTATGGGCTAAAATATTTTATTAGGCTATGCTCAGGTGTTCTGTCAATCATTAAGAATTCCTATATTTTTAAACAAAAGCATAAGATTATAGACATACAAGTAATATAAAGATGGTATCGGCTAGGCGTGGTGACTCACGCCTGTAATCCTAGCACTCTGGGAGGCCGAGGTGGGCGGATCGCTCGACCTCAGGAGTTCAAAACCAGCCTGAGCAAGAGTGAGACCCCGTCTCTACTATAAAATAGAAAGAAATTAATTGGCCAACTAATATATATATAGAAAAAACTAGCCAGGCATGGTGGCGCATGCCTGTAGTCCCAGCTACTCGGGGGTGCTGAGGCAGTTAGGATTGCTTGAGCCCGGGAGTTTGAGGTTGCTGTGAGCTAGGCTGATGCCATGGCACTCACTATAGTCTGGGCAACAAAGCGAGACTCTGTCTCAAAAAAAAAAAAAAAAGAAGATAGTATCAGCCCTTGACCATTTAGGGGGTTTCGAGCGTGTGCGTGTGTACATCTTCATCATAGGAATGATATATGGCTCTATCCTTTCTCTGCAGCCAGTTGCCACTTCCAGCTGTTCAGGGAAAAAAACACCCCGTGCCGGGAGGCATGGAGCCAACAAGGAGAACCTGGAGCTCAATGGCAGCTTCCTGAGCGGTGGGTACCCTGACTCGACCCCCCTCCAGCGCAACTTCAGCATTAATTCTGTTGCCAGCACCTATTCTGAGTTTGCGGTAATTCACCTTTTCTAATATCTACCAGTCTCTGGGGAGCACACAGTTGGGGCAGCGTGGGTATCTTCCCAAGGGGGCATCCAGGCTATTACTAATAGGTAGGGCAGTTAGTTACCTTGGAGGCTGAGAATCCCTTTCCTGCCTTGACCCTTGTGGGAGTGGGGATGGTTTAAGGGGGTATATAGGAAAGAAGTTGGCAGCAACAAGTAGACATTTAACCTGGATCCTTCTGCTTCATATATACCATTCCCTGGCTGCAGGAGGTGACCTCCTCTAATCACTGGCCTGGTGCTCTCTTGGTGGAGATCTTGGTAATTGTCTTAATTCTTTGTTCTTAGAAGGATCCGTCCCTCTCGGACAGTTCCACTGTTGGGCTTCAGGTCTGTATGGCAACCCCTGCATGTCCCACATCCCTTTTCTAAACTGATCTGTCATCTGCTGGCTTCATTCCCATCTGGGCGTAGGGCTACACTAACCAACAATCTCAGCTGTATTAACGTAGAACCTTTTGTATAAAGGAAGTGGGAATTCCTGTCATGGACTACAAATAAAAAATACCTGGTTTATGTTCCCAACAGATTTACTAACCTGCTGATTAATAGGAAAACTTACTCAGACTTGAATTGGATTCTCAGCCCCACTTAAAGTCAGGCACAGTTTTTTTTTAATTGTGTTTTACAATAGAAAATCTTCACCCTCCCCATTTGTGAAGTCAAAGGCCTGCAATGTGCTAGAAAGAACAGAGGCCCCGTCACGTGGGGAGGCGAGCCCCAGCTGTGTGCTGCCCACCATGAGGTTCCTGGCCTGTGTGCTGATTACTTCCTGGAGCAGATGCCTTACTAACACTCAGGGCCGAGCTGCCCGCTCACTGTCTAAGCTAGGCCACACTCGCCTCCTCGCCTTCGCCTGTTTCCGCCACGTCTATATGCTAAAGCATGTAGAAGCACTGGAAGAAAGTAATTTTACCAGAATGCTCTTCACCTTCCAGTATCCTGCTCTGTATTTGCTAACACTTACTACAATGCCTTTTACTTAACAATCTGTTTGTCTCTTCTCTCCGTATATTCCTAGTGGGAGGTGAGGCCGTCCCTCACCCTTGTGGGTACCAAGTTAAAGCCTAGGCTGCCTTCTCTCTCCTTGCAGGGAAGGAGGATGGAACAGTTGCCCAAGGCTGTAGCTAGTTTCAAGCACTGAAACTGGCTTCATATTCTGGTATTTTTTTCAAATTACATGCCTCATGGTGGTTCCATCTAATATTAAAGTGGATGTGTGTCACTCTGGCTAGCTGACTGGACCGGGGGTCCAGCTTCCTCTTCTGTGCTTGCTCAGCCAAGGCCTAGTTCATCCATGTGGGCTTAAATGCACCTGCTTATCCCTATGGCTGGTCCTAGGCAGGTTCATCTGCTTTGGGTTGCTGTGGCTGGTCGAGTCCACCAAGCAACACCAAAGCCAGTAAACTAACCTCTACTGATACCTATCTTTCTCAGTGGTCACTCGTGCTTTCTCTTCTGTCTCTATACCCTGTGCTCCAGCATGAGATCAAATCACCAGCAGGTTACAAGTCCCTCAGCCCCAGGGATTGGTAGATGTATGGTCTGGCCCATTGTTTTGTAAAGGGCTCTAGAGACCAAAGTTTGTTGCCTACTTAGCTTGACAACTCAGAGCAGCTCACAGTACTAGGCCTGTTGTACAGTTATGGCGTCACTTAACGACAGGGACATGTTGTGAGAAGTGCGTCATCAGGCAATGCCATCATTGTGTTCACCATAGAGAGCACTCGCACAAACCCAGCTAGTATTAATTACCTGGTGCACACCGTGGCTGTGTGGTACAGCCCGTAGCTCCCAGGCCACAACCCTGGCTAGAGTTACTGTACTGAATACTGTAGGCAGCTAACGCAGTGCTAAATGTTTGTGTCTAAACATAGAAAGGTACAGTAAAAATAGTGTTACAACTTTATGGGACTGTCATTTACATGGTGGTCCATTGATTAAAACATCATTGACTGCAAAACATCGTTAGGTGGCGCCTGACTGTATAAGATTTGTGTGAAGTTTTAATAGAATGAACTGCTGAGGAAAGGGGTCGCAGGCATGTGTGCACACGCACTTGGTCTAGACTAATAGAATGGTGCTCAGAGTTCCTCACCTTTTGTTCCTAACACATCTGGGCTGGGCTGGGCCACTTCTCAGAGAAGCAGCCCTCACGGGACCATTTGCTGACACATAACCATACTTGGGAGGGGCGTGCGTGATAGGGCAGTACCGCCACTGATGCTATTTATTTTTCAACAGCGAGAACTTTCAAAGGCTTCCAAATCTGATGCTACTTCTCGAATCCTCAATTCAACCAACATCCAGCCCTGAGAAGCCCTGATCAGTCAACCAGCTGTGGCTTCCTATGCCTAGACCAAACCTAACTCTGTGGGGGTGGCTTTAGTTTTTTGTCAGTTTAGGTGTGCTTGGAACCTGGGCAGGTGCCATTACCATGGGCCTGATGTGAATGAGTATACACATAAAAGTCCATCATGGGTTTAGTGGGTCTTAGGAGACTTGGTTTTGTTTTGACTCACATTAACACCTAGTTTATAGCAATAGTGCAAATTCTAGCGTATGGGACGCAGTTTCTTTCTCTACCCCAAAGTTCCAGTCACTTGCTGAAGCATGGTCAAGGGCTCGTTTTATTCGTCTTTGTGTAGGAAAATGGTCAACTCTGCCTGTCCTTGGGGTATGGGACATGAAGTAATTTTGGCTTGTATACTCATAATTAGCCATTAACTTCTTTTTTGTTTAGGGATGTTGAAGTAATGCTTAGCTGTGATAGCTTTGCTCTCACCTGAAGGCCTGTCCCCACCACACAGGACAGTCTTCCTCCTGATGAAAATGTCTGTGTGTGTCAGAAGTTGAGATGGCCTGACCTACTGCCAAAGAGGTGACAGGGAGGCTGGGAGCGCCTTTGTTAAATTGTGTACAGTTCTGTTAAATAGTGCAATGCTCGTCGTTGGGAGTGTGTATGAACACATCTGTTTCCTCAGAGTTTATCCCTGGGGCCAGTCCCCCATCCCTGTGCCCGAATTCTTCTATCCCCTTGCACTTGGCAGCCAAGTCAGGAGGCTGTTTGGATGGGTTGGGCCATTTCCGTCGTGGAGTCCTGGAACTTTGCACATGTCACTACTGGGGAGTTGTTCCTGCTATGGAGCATCCACGACGAGGACCTTCCGTGACCCACCCTGTCAGTCACTACTGTTCTTCCAGAGCACTATTATTTATTCTTACTCTGCCTGCACCAGCAACACTGTCAACACATTAAATGGTTCTCAGAAGCTTAGCAGTGTGGCCTTGGTCTGTGTCAGCCATGCTGTTTAGTCATACATATACCTGTCCTGCTTTTAAAATATAAATTCTTAAATTAAAATGTGTATACTTACATTTCAAAAAGATATTGTGGTGTTTTCATTTTTTTCCCTAATCACTTTTTGGTTGATTTGGTCTGTGGAAAAAAGACTAAGGACATGTAAGAGCTTTAGTTGGGAGTGTGATTTTTACATTCTTCTGTTCGTTTCTAAATTAGGCTTTTTTCTTTTTTTCGGAAAATATTCTTAACTCCTGATCTATTAAATAAGCTGAGGTGAAATTAGGAAGCTTCTTGCTTCATTGTCATTTGTCATATTAAGAATAGGTTTTAGAGGGTAAAGATGCCTTTTTTTTTTTTTTTTACAACTTTACATATGTATAGCTTGTCAGTTATACCTCAAAGTGTATATGTTGATAGATTTTGACTTGTGAAACAATCACCACAATCAAGTTACTCAA
Organism: Microcebus murinus; assembly: GCF_040939455.1. Classification (NCBI taxonomy): domain Eukaryota; kingdom Metazoa; phylum Chordata; class Mammalia; order Primates; family Cheirogaleidae; genus Microcebus; species Microcebus murinus. Next base: position 4,849,573 of record NC_134110.1, on the reverse strand, counting down.
CGTACCCATCACCCTTAAAAGTTTCCTCTTGCCCTGTTCCAATTCCTCTCATATCTTCATCACCAGCAACCACTAGTCTGTTTTCTGTCACTATTATAGTTTGCATTTTCTACAGTTTTACGTAAGTAGAATCATACAGCATATACTTTTGGTCTGGCTCGTTCACTGTTTCTTTCCTTATTTTGAGATTCACCCATATTGTTTCAATCCATATTTCATTCCTGTTTATAGACAAGTAGTGTTCCATGGTATGGATAGACTAGTTCATTTACCTGTCATGTTTGTTCACATTTGTGTTCTCTCCAGTTTTTGGCTATTAAAAATAAAGCTGCTATAAATATTTAAATACAAATCTTTGTATGTATATATATTTTCTTTGGGAAAAATACCTAGGAGTGGAAGGGCTGGATCACATCTCTGGTAGTTCTTAAAAAGTTAAACATACCTTCCAAAGTGGTGGTACTGCCCAGACATGGTGGCTCATGCCTGTAATCCCAGCACGTTGGAAGGCTGAGACAGGAGTCTTCCTTGAAGCCAGGAGTTTGAGACCAGTCTGACAACAGCAAGACTGTATCTCTACAAAATAAAAAAAAAAATTAGCTGGGCCTGTAGTCACAGCTACTAGGGGGGTCACCTGAGCCCAGATGTCTGAGTCTGCAGTGAGTTACCATCGTGCCACTGCACTCGGCTGGGGTGACAGAGACCCTTTCTCTTTAAAAAAGAAAAAAATTAAAGGAGGGGAGTTGTATGATTTTATATTCCAACCAGTAATGTATGCAGGTTCTGTTTTCTCCATATCTTCAACAGTTGGATTGGTCAGTCTTTATACTTTTAGCCAGTCTACTGGGTATGAAGTTAGGATCTCATTGTGGTTTTAATCTGTAATTCTGTAATGACTAATGATGTAGATCATCTTTTCATATGCGTATTTGCCTTCCTTTTTTGTGGGGGGACATGGTCTCATTCCGTCACCCAGCTTAGAATATGGTAATGTAATCATAGCTCATTGCAGCCTTGAACCTGGGCTCAAGCGATCCTTCTACCTCAGCCTCTGGAGTAGCTGGGACTACAGATCCAGTGAATTTTTTAGCTGATATGACAAGACACATGAGGCATATATATTTATTTAGGTTTTAATTCCTCTGAGATTTTATGGCTCACATGAACAAATCTTTACCAGATTTATCCCCAGATATTTCATGTTTTTTGATGCTATTGTAAATGGTATTTTATAATTTAATTGTTGCCTATATATAGAAATGCAGTTTTGTATGTTTACCTTGCATCCTAAAACCTTGCTAAACTCATTTAAAAAAAAAAAAAAAAAATGTAAAAACAAAACGCTCTCCTCCCAGTCTTTACAGATTGGCTCTGAATTGGACCATTCCTTCAGCACTTAGTCTGGTGGTTTCCAACGCAGCCTTAGCCATCGCTAACTTGCGCAGAGCCCAAGGCCATCCATGGGAGAAAAAGTAGTGTTTTCTCAGGCCTATCCCTGAGCACTTGTCTAGCCCTGGGCTAGACGAGTGTCATGGTCTTCTCACTTCCCCAGCATACAGGAGAGCTTATAAAGCACTCCCCCTCCTGCCCAATGTATCTCCTTACTGACCTCTTTCTTTCTAGGCTTTTTGGCATGTCTACATGTCTACTCTTCTGGGAACACTCAGTGGTGAAATAGAGGCAAGGCCTTGTCCCAGTCCTTCATGGAGCCACCAGATCGGTCAAAACCCACAACCACGATTCTTTGGACAAGGACCATGTTGCTCCCGTGGCACTGATTAACTACACCACAGGTGCCAGCTCTTGTCCTCAAAGCCCCACCCTGCACTCTGGGCCAGGGGTTAGGGGTGGTAGGCAAGCAATTTAAAGAAAATAGCACTCTTGCCACAGAGCAGCATCTATTCCCTTGAAGTCTTTCCCTAGTTATACATTTCACTAGGTTTCTAGAGTCCTGTAATAGTTGATTCTGACCGTTTTTTGCATTTGTGAAGGGACGTTGCCCTGGAGTCCCTACTGCGCCATTGTCAGTTCCATCCCCATTTCTAAGTGTTTATGCACCTAAAAACAGCTGTAAAATACACAAAGCAAAATCTGATAGAACTGAGAAATGGACAAATCCACAATTAGAGCTGAGGACATAACACTCCTCTCCCAGCAACTAAGTACAACAACTAGGGGAAAAAACAGTCCAGACTATAGAAGAACTGAATCCCACCATCGGTCAGCTGGACCTACCAACCAACAATAGCACGGTACATGTTCTTCACGAGCGCACAGAGAACATTGACAAAAGCAGATCATATCCTGGGTCACAAAACAAACCATAATTTTTTAAAAATTGAAATGAACAAAATATGTTCTCCAGCCATAATTAGATTCAAATACAAATAATAAAAATTCTTAGAAAATATCCAAATACTGTTGTCTCTCAAAATCCATGGGGCGGGGGGATTGGTTCCAGGACCTCCAGTTACCAAAATCTCCTTATTTAAAATGGGGTAATATTTGCACATAGCCTACACCCACCCTCCTGTATTCTTTAATCATCTCTAGATTACTTACAATACCTAATACAATATAAATGCTATATAACTGTTACACTTGTTTATTTGCATTATTTTTTGTATTTTTCCTCTCAACTATTTTCAATTTACTGTCGGTGGATCCAGATGCAGAAGCTGCAGTTATGGAGGGCTGACTGCACTCGGACATTAAAAAACACTCTTCTGAATAATAAATCAAAGAAAAGGCTCAAGGAAATTAGAAGATATTTTGAATAGAACAAAAATGAAAATACAACATCAAAATTTGAGGGATGCAGCTAAAACATGGTTAGAGGAAAAATTACAGTATTAGGTGCTTATGCTAAAAAATTCTCAATTCAATAAGCTTTCACATTAAGAAACTACAAAAGGAAGCACAAAATGACAAACAGCAGAAAGCAATGAAACTGAAAAAAATAATAGAGGAAGTTAATGAAATGAAAGCTGGTTCTTTAAAAAATAAAATTAGCAAACCTCTGGCCAGACTGATAAGGAGAAAAAAAATATGATGTAGATTAAGATTATTAGGAATGAGGCTGGACGTGGTGGCTCATGCCTGTAACCCTGGCACTCTGGAAGGCCGAGGCGGAAGGATTGCTTGAGCTCAGGAGTTCAAGGTCAGCCTGAGCAAGAGTGAGACCCAATCTCTACTAAAAATAGAAAAATTAGCCAGATGTGGGAGTACGTGCCTGTAGTCCCAGCTACTCAGAAGGCTGAGGCAGGAGGATCGCTTGAGCCCAGAAGTTCGAGACCAGCCTGAACAAGAGTGAGACCCCCCCATCTCTACAAAACCTAGGAAAATGAAGCAAGGCATGGTGGCAAGTGCCTGTAGTCCCAGCTACTCGGGAGGCTGAGGCAGGAGTATTGCTTGAGCCCAGGAGTTTGAGGCTGCTGTGAGCTGGGCTGATGCCACGGCACTCTAGCCCAGATGACAGTGAGACTGTCTCAAAAATAAATAAGAGTAGAAAGCCCAGAAATAGACTCAAATATATATGGAATGTTGTAACAGTGGCATCTCAAATCACTAGGTTCTGGGAATACTGGTTAATCACTCAGAAAAATACAAATTATACCTAAAACCATATATAGAATAAGCTCCAAATGGACCAGGGATTTAAATGTAAAAACTGGAATGACATAAGTAGAAGAAAACATGGTTGAATTCCTCTATAATGTGGTATAGCGAAAGACTAACTATAACTCAAAATCTACATGAAATAGACTGATACATTTTGACAAATTTTTTAAAAATCTTTTGCATAGAAAAACATCATAAAGTCAAAAGACAACTGACAAGCCAAGAGAAAGTATTTCCAACATAAATCACAAAGGGATACTGTTCTCAAACATCTATAGAAGTAACCAGGAATCCATTTCCCCACCTAGTCAATAACTATACTGGCAGAATCTGTCTGATATAACTATTTGGACTCTAAAGTCTATTCAAAGGCTTGCAGCTCCCAGGGGGAAGGCTCGGCTGGTAAATTACAATTAATTTTGGTCAATTCCAACCCTTCATGAATAGGGGCTACTCATAGCCCACCTCACAGCCCCCAGTCAGGCGGCCAGGCGAGCACTCTAGAGCGGCTTGCACACACCTTCCAGGAGGCAGGGCAGGCACCAAAGGCCTTGTCCTCTGGACATTAGGGGTCGCTGTTCTGATCATTGGTTGCTGCTTCTGACAGAGGTGTAGACAGGAGAGTTGTGCCCTACTACCGTGCTCCACCCAACCATTGCTATAACCTTGCTACGTTGGCTGAAGCAACTTATGTGGCATTAAAGGGCTACTGCCTGTTTTGTATTGTTTCGCTCCCCCCCTCCGCCATTTTGCTCTAATTTTCCCTTTCTGCAAGCCAGACATTGAAAGAGTAGGACATTTAAAAGCAAATGCATATACAGTTGAATTTAGAATGTTACTAGAGGCTGGGCGCGGTGGCTCACACCTGTAATCCTAGCACTCTGGGAGGCCGAGGCGGGCGGATTGCTCCAGGTCAGGAGTCGGAAACCAGCCTGAGCAAGAGCGAGACCCCATCTCTACTATAAATAGAAAGAAATTAATTGGCCAACTAATATATATAGAAAAAATTAGCCGAGCATGGTGGCGCATGCCTGTAGTCCCAGCTACTTGGGAGGCTGAGGCAGCAGGATTGCTTGAGCCCAGGGGTTTGAGGTTACTGTGAGCTAGGCTGATGCCACAGCACTCACTCTAGCCTGGGCAACAAAGTGAGACTCTGTCTCAAAAAAAAAAAAAAAAAAAAAAGTTAAGGTTACATATATTTCCCTTGCCTCCCAACCCCCCTTAGTTTTCTACATGATCATTTTCTATATTCATCATTTTCTACATGATTTAAAGATAAATGCATTAAAAAACAATTGTTAGACTGCTTTAGGGCACACAGCATACAAAGATGCAATTTGTGACATCAGTAACTGAAAGGGTATGGGGATGGCACTGTACAAGAGCAAAGTTTTTGGGCCAGGCATGGTGGCTCATGTCTGTAATCCTAACACTCTGAGAGGCCAAGGCAGGAGGGCTGCTTGAAGTCAGGAGTTGGAGACCAGCCTCAGCAAGACCCTGTCTCTACTAAAAATAGAAATTAGCCAGGCAACTAAAAAAAGAAAAAAAAAAAATTAGCCGGGCATGGTGGCACATGCCTGTAGTCCCAGCTACTTGGGAGTCTGGAGCAGGAGGGTTGCTTGAGCCCAGGAGCTTGAGGTTGCTATCAGCTATGATGACACCACTGCACTCTAGCCTGGGCAACAGAGCAAGACTCTCAAAAAAAAATAAAGAACAAAGTTTTTGTATGCTATTGAAGTTAAACTGCTGGTATAAATTAAAATTAGAGTGTCATAACTTTTGGTGTTAAATATAATGCTCTTGGTCACCACAAAGTAGCTATAGTATATAAAAGGAGATGAAAAGAGAATTAAAGTGTTCACTACCAAAAATCAACTAAACACAGAAGAATACAGGAATGCAGGGAATGAGGGGTAAAAATAATCTATAAGGGGTGGCTCACGCCTGTAATCCCAGCACTCTGGGAGGCCGAGGCGGGCGGATCGCTTGAGCTCAAGAGTTCGAAACCAGCCTGAGCAAGAGTGAGACCTCATCTCTACTAAAAATAGAAAGAAAATAATTGGTCAACTAAAAAAATATATAGAAAAAAAATTAGCCAGGCATGGTGGTACATGCCTATAGTCCCAGCTTCTTGGGAGGCTGAGGCAGGAGGATCGCTTGAGCCCAGGAGTTTGAGGTTGCTGTGAGCTAGGCTGATGCCACGGCACTCTAGCTAGGCAACACAGTGAGACTCTGTCTCAAAAAAAAAATAATAATAATAATCTATAAGGCATATAGAAAAAAACGCAAAATGACAAAAAAACTCTTATTAGTTTAAATATAAATGCATTTAATCAAAAGACAGATTGGCAGCATGGATTTTTTTTAAAAAATGCAACCACATGCTATCTATAAGAGACTCACTTTTTTTTTTTTTTTTTTTTTTTGAGACAGAGCCTCGCTTTGTTGCCCGAGCTAGAGTGAGTGCCGTGGCATCAGCCTAGCTCACAGCAACCTCAAACTCCTGGGCTCAAGCCATCCTCCTGCCTCAGCCTCCCAAGTAGCTGGGACTACAGGCATGCGCCACCATGCCTGGCTAATTTTTTCTATATATATTAGTTGGCCAATTAATTTCTTTCTATTTATTGTAGAGATGGGGTCTCACTCTTGCTCAGGCTGGTTTCGAACTCCTGACCTTGAGCAATCTGCCCGCCTCGGCCTCCCAGAGGGCTAGGATTACAGGCGTGAGCCACCGCGCCCGGCCAAGAGACTCACTTTCAATCCAAAGACACAAATAGATTGATAGTGAAAGGATGAAAAAAGGTATTCCATACAAATAAAAGAGAGCAAGGGTGGCTATACTAGCATCAGACAAAATAGCCTAAATCAAAGAAGATTACAAGAGAAAGGATAACATTTATAAAAAGTTCAATAAAACAAGATATAACAATGATAACAGATATAAGAATTATATACCTAATAACAGACCATCAAAATATATGAAAAAAATAATGGACAGAATTGAAGGGGAAAACAGTTCTATGATAATAGTTGGAGACTTTGATACCCTATTCTCAATAATAGATAAAATAACCAGACAGAAGTATGGAAATAGAGGACTTGAATAACACAATAAACCAAATATGTCTAACCGACATATACAGAACAGTCTACCCAACAATGAGCAAGTACAATTTCTTCTCAAGTACACATAGGACATTCTCCAGGATAGACCATATGCTAAGACAAATCTCAATTGATTTTTTTTTTTTCTTTTTTGAGACAGAGTCTTGCTCTGTTGCCTGGGCTAGAGTGCTGTGGCATCAGCCTAGCTCACAGCAACCTCAAACTCCTGGGCTCAAGTGATCCTCCTGCCTCAGCCTCCTGAGTATCTGGGACTACAGTATCTGGCACCACTATGCCTGGCTAATTTTTTCTATTTTCAGTAGAGACAGGGTCTTGCTCTTGCTCATCCTGGTCTCGAACTCCTAAACTCAAGTGATCCTCCTGCCTCGGCCTCCCAGAGTACTCGGATTACAAACAAGAGCCACCACGCCCAGCATCAATAGATTTTAAAAGATAGATGTTATTCCAAGTGTCTTCTCTGACTACAATGGCATAAAAAGTTAGAAATCAATAACAGAATAAAACCATACAATCCACAAATTTGTGAAAATTAAACAATAGGCTCTTAAACAACCAGTGGATCAATGAATAAATCATAAGGAAAATTAGAAGATACTTAGAAAAAATCCGGGTTCGATTCCCGGCCAACGCAATAGGCCAACCTTTAAAAAAATTTTAAAAAATAAAAAAAAAAAAAAAAAAGAAGATACTTAGAAATAAATGAAAATGGGAACACCATGCCAAACCTTATGTGATGTAGCTAAAGCAATACTTAGAGATAAATTTATAGCTGTTAACATATTTAAAAAGATCTCAAATCAACATCCTAACTTCACAACTAAAGGACCTAGAAAAAGAACAAACTAAACCCAAAAGTAGTGAAAGAAAGGAAATAATAAAGATTAGAGCAGATACACATAAGGGAAAACCAAACAATGGAGGAAAAAAAATAAATAAATCAACAAAACCAAAAGTTGGTTCTTCAAAAAGTAACAAAATTGACAAACCTTTAGCTACAGAAGAAAAATGATGCAAATCATTAAAATCAGAAAGTGAGGACATTACTATTGATTTGACAGAAATAAAAAGGATTATAAGAGAATATTATGAATAATCTCTTGAATATTATGAATAATCTCTTGAATATTATGAATATTATGAATAATCTAGATAAAATGAACAAATTTCTAGTAACACAAAACCTACCATATACTGAATCATGAAGAAATAGAAAATCTGAATAGACCTAGAATCAGTAAGGATATTTAATAAGTAATCAAATATCTCCTAACACTCATCAAATTGCATCCATTAAATATGTGGTTTTTTGTATATCAACACACCTTAATAAAACTTTTTTTTTAAATCTCCTGACAAACCACACCTGATGGCTCAATGGTAAATTCTACCAATAATTAATGAAAAACTAAAAGGAATCCTCAAATTCTTCCAAAATATTGAAGAGGGAACACTTCCTAACTCATTCTATGGAGCCAGCATTACTCTAATAACAAAGCCAGGATGGTGCCATGGCACTCTAGGCCAGGTGACAGAGTGAGACTGTCTCAAAAAGAAAAAGTCAAAGATTTAAAAAAAATTGTTTTTTTTGAGACAGAGTCTCACTCTGTTGCCCGGGCTAGAGTGAGTGCCATGGTGTCACCTAGCTCACAGCAACCTCAAACTCCTGGGCTCAGGCAATCCTCCTGCCTCAGCCTCCCGAGTAGCTGGGACTACAGGCATGCGCCACCATGCCCGGCTAATTTTTTCTATATATATATATATTAGTTGGCCAATTATTTTCTTTCTGTTTATAGTAGAGACGGGGTCTCACTCTTGCTCAGGCTGGTTTCGAACTCCTGCCTGGAGCAATCCGCCCACCTCGGCCTCCCAGAGTGCTAGGATTACAGGCGTGAGCCACTGAGCCTGGCCTAGGAAACTATTCTTATATACTTTGTGGGGCGATTTCTCAGTCAGGTAAAAGTCTGGTTAGAATAACATGGACGTCTTCCCAAGCCAAGTCACAGGCTAGACACAAATGCCGGGCTGTCTCTACACATGCATCATGGTGATCAGCGCAGCTTCCCAGGCCCTGTTTGGTTTGTTTTAACTCTACTAGACTAACGGGCTAATGGGCCAGGGCTGGTCCAAGCTCCCCCACTGCTTCCTCCAAGGCTAAGAGCCGCCGTCCCCCTGGTGGAGGCAGAGCGGCCACCACCTCCCCTCTGTAGGCCCCAGGCCTCCCTGAGTAGGGGCAGCTGGGAGCAGGTGGGAACCTGAGGAGGGTGTCAACACCACCGTCTTAACTGGAAACATCCCTGGCACAACCAAGGATGAAAGCCTGCCCATACCGTATTTCAGCCCATTTTCCTTTGCTTTTGCAAAAAAAAGGCCCGATTGTAAGACCGTGGGGAGAGGTGGCGTCCCGTGTGGGGCCACCGTTCTCCGCCTTCCAGCCTGTCCTGTGTCCCGGCGGTCGTGCAGAAGATGGAGCATTTTTCCTTCGGAGCATCTGGATCAAACTCGTCCCGTTTTGAAAGAATGTGCCCCAGAGGGGTGTTAGAAGGGAGGTTTGAGCCTTGTGCGCCTATGTAGACGGCAAGGAGGGGGAGAGGGTGGGGGAGGAAATCTTGCCAGCTGGGGTCTGTTAGAGCTGGGCGTCCCCAGGTAACGACCTGGGCCGTGGGGCTGAGGGACCCGTCCGGATGTCCCCTTTCCGGTTTGCAGGAAGAGGGGTTGTGCATGGCCCCTCAAACCCAAAAGCCTCTAGTTGTTTTTTTTTTTTTTTTTCTGAGCGTAAGGGCAATATCTGTTGGTGTAACACCCCGGTCGTTTGTAGAAGTACTGTCACCTGCGAGCGGGTGGCCAGCCACGGTAAGGCAGGCAGCTCCTAGACAGGGTTACCCCAGTCAGCGTTGCCACGGAGACGCGAGCTGGCTTACCTCCGCGGAGCGGCCGCGTCCGGCACCGAGATCGCCGGGCTGGGAGTGTGCCCGCCGCCGTCCGTGGTGTGCTCCCGGCAGATGAAGGACCAGACACACCAAAGTGTCAGGTCCGGGAACATCACCGGCAGGGCCAGTACGACAGAGTAAGCCCAGGCAGGAAGCAGTTTCACGCGAGCAGCTCTTTATGGCAGAACAAAATGCATCTGTCTCCCCGAGCGTGGAGCAAGAGCGCGACTCGGTGACCCACCCAGTCGCTCTGGGCTCTCGGCTTCCTTTTATTACGCAGTCTCGGGCCGGGCTCTGGGGAGGCCCGGGATGTCAGCAAATGATCAACAGGTGTCCTGAAAATTCCATCTGCGTGTGTATATATATGTATGCATATACAAGCTCCCTCTCTGAGAGCCCACCTTTGGGGGTGAACCACGACGCAGGTTCAAGCTGATGGCATAATAAGTGCCCTTGGTCACTCCAGGTCACTTTCTAAATCCTGTCCTGCCTGGGCTGGGGCGTTCCCTCCTTCCCCAGGTGCAGCAGTTGCTCGGGACAGGATGAAGGGTGGGGCAACACCAAAAGCGAGTGCTCGCGCTTTTCTCCCAGGTGGAGTGATTGCTTGACCCAGCGCCAAAGCAGGGCACCCTTGTCCCGAGAGGAGCCGAGACCCCAAATATGTCCCTAACACAGCCACCTGAAGTCTGAGCCCCAGTAAAGCCCGCGCTGCCGGTGGGAATACATAGTTACCTAGCGAAGCTAAAGGAATCCCTTGGCTTACCAATTCAACCCTGAATGCTTGCAGAAGACCTCGCGCGCAACTTGCTCGTGAAGGTGTTATGTGTAATGACCAAAAATTAGAAACAATAAAAATAACTGTCAACAAAAGAGTATGTAGCTCGAGGTATACCCGACAGTGGAACACCAGCCAGCACAAAATGGCATGAGCTCCAGGACGCAACAGATCACACAATGTTGAGTGAAAAAATGATGCAAAAGAACACACGATTCCATTTATCTAACATTCAAAAGCAGACAGGCTGGGCTACGTTGTGAGGGTGCACGCAGAGGCGCTCAAGTTCTGAATGGAAACACGACCTCAAATGGTTCCCAGTCTTGGCTGCACACGGAAACCCCCTGAGGCGGCCGGGTGGGGAGGGGGCTGGCCTTAACATCCTCCCCCCTCCCCCAAAATTAGGCCTTGCACCCAGAGGGCCTGATTTCGTCGTCTGAGATGCCAGCCTTGGGCATCGGAGTGTTCACCTTCTCCAGGTGCTTCTGAAGTACAGACCAGGTAGGACCTTGCTCTAGGTGAAGGACTGTGATGGGAGGGGCGCTGGCAGTGGCTTGCCTTGGCCTGCGTGGGAGTGGCAGGTGTTTCTTATACATGGACGAGCACGTCAGTGCTTCCCTTTCTCCACAGCAAACACGTAGGTGTTCCAGGGCCCACAGGTGACAGCCTTTACTTGGAGTTGTTTATCTACAAAGTATTCCACGCGCCAGGGCCGGTCCAAACTGGCGGCGTCCTTGTGGCCAAGCTGCCCGTATTTACCTAGAGTGAAACAAGCCCCTTGCTGCCTGGCCCCTCCAGGAAGTAACTCAGCCAGTTAAGTGACGTGCTGGCACTATGCCTGCCCACCCCCACTGGTGTCTGCTCCGTGACTCGTGACTCGAAGGGACCCAGAGCCATGAAGCCTCCAGGGCCAGGCAAACCTGCGGGTGCCCAAGAGGCCAGCAACGGCTGGCCATTCCAGGCAAGATGCTCTTCCAGGCTTCCTTCCCTGCCACCTGAGCTAAGACGTTCAGAGCAGAGATTTCCATTTTATCTTTTCCTCTGCCCAGCGCCAGAGTAACTGCAGCTTGGTGAACGCCGGCTAATTACTCCTTCCAGACAGACAGACGGGCAGCACGACACCCTCTCCCGACGTCTCTCCCGTTTGGTCTGGGGCTTTCTGCTGCGTGTGCCTACATCTCTCTCCCAGGGGGGAGCACACGGCTGTTCAGTCCCAGTGACCCGAGGAAGCTCCTGTTTCTGTTAGTCTTTGTGGCTCTGTCACCCGCCCTGCACTCCCTGGTCTTTCCTCCCCTTGGTTTAAGGGTCACAAAAACAATCCTTTTACTTACCCCAGCCCCAGGTGTAGAGCTCCCCGGTTCCTGAAACCAGAGGACAGTATTAGCCGTCACTACCACTCTTCGCCGAGGCATTAGCTAACCTGTCTTGGCACCACCCATACAATCCTCCCGAGATTTGCGTGGCCTCGAACAACGTATTCTAACAGCTGTCTAAGCATACGTGGGGGGTGAGGGACCCAGACTGAAAAGGAAGTGTATCTGTCTGTGTGTCAGCGAGTGGGCTGTGGAGTCTCAGCCGCAGGCCCTGCCGTCAGAGGAGGAGCCTGTGCCTGGGCAGGGAGGATGGAGAGCACCAGCCGCCCCGCAGGAGAATCTTCTGGGCCTGACGGGCTGGGGGCTCCTGGTAAGCCACGCGGGGAGTGGGGCGCTGCTCAGGGTACGGCCCAGAAGCCTTAAAACATGGCTGCTAAGCTGATCGCGCCCTCTTCCGGGTGGGGAAGCCTTTCTGCTCCATCCTGAACCAGCCCCCGGCCCCACTCACGTGTCACCACAGCTGTGTGCCGGGACCCGCAGCTGGCCTGGACGGCGTCTGCGCCCCGGGGCAGATCCAGCAGCGCCGGGAAGGGCTGGATGGCTATGAAGGGGGCAGGGGCTCCCTCCTCACCCTCCGCTGCGCTCCGCACTTCAGCACCATCTTCCTTCAGTCCTGTGGCCGTGACAATGACTGTAATGGAGGCGGCTAACACGGATGAGGAGGCCATGGAGCCGACCCGTGTTCACACATGCACTCGTTACTGCGACGGACGGCCCTAGGCTGCGTGTTCTCCTCTAGGGTCAAACCTCGTGCTCCCAAGCCCTGCCTGCTACAGAGGTGTTGGGAGGTGACAGGCATGTGGGGTGTGTAGTGAGGGCCAAGACTGGCATCAGCCTTTCCAATGCTCCCTCCTATAAGGAGCTCAGAATCCTGGGGTGACAAGGCTGTCACATGTTCCTTTTGAGCACCGTAGCTCTCGGGCCAGCACAGCCAGGAGTCAGGAATGACAGCCACATGCTGGGGAGAAGGCTGAGGAAGAACAGGTGACGCACCTTCCCCTGTGGCTGTCCTCCTGTCCTCTGCCAGACTCCTGGTGGGCAGGGCCAGCTGTCCTGATTCATTCCAGCCCCAGACATAGATATCCCCTGTCTCTGAAAGAGATTAAGTGGACACATAGCAGACTGTGAAACCTCTCCGCCCATCCAAACTCCCCACCCTCCCACAGGCTGCTGCGGACGACTGCGGCCTGCCCTGCCCGGGCAGGGTGCCCCGCTCAGGCCCGGTGGCTTCCTCGTCTTAGGTCCTCTTCCCCTTCTGTCTTCAGGTCACCCTTCCATTTGCATTCTTTCCTTTTGGTGTTAAATCCCCCTCCCCACTGCAATTTCAGAAATGTATCCCTGGAAGTGCCCCATTGGTGTCCCTTTCAAAACCACTGAGCCGGGGTGCAAAATAAAAAAAAAAAATTTAACAATTAAAAAAATAAAAAACCCACTGGTGCTGTTGAAGGTCTCTTACTGAAGCTCTCACCTTCCCTGCCTCCCTCAAGGAAGGTGAGAAATACATAAAGCACCGGCACACATTTAGCACTTTGTAAGATCAGCTACTATTTACTGTCAGCGAACTTTAGTATCAGGGCTGCTGCTCCGGCCCGGCTGCCAGGCCCTTCACATGAGAGCGCGGGGGCCAGGGAACACACTGGTCGTGTTTTAAGGTCCTCGCTGCTCTAAGTAGCAGCCAGACTGAGAGCCCTGGACACAAAGACCATCCGCTCCACCTGCCCTCCCGCACGGGCTCTACCAACCCAAGAAGCGGCTGCACCTGGGCACCTGCCAGGGTAGTGGACTCAACATCCACAGTAAAAGTCCCCATTCTGGCTCTAGGTCACCAGCTGTGGCACCACCACAGGGGCACACACCCTACTATCAGCCCCCCACCCCCGTGTCCACTCTGTGCACATGTGATGGCCACCTGGGGAACTGCAGCTCTCTCCGTTACCCCTGGCTCAGCTGGCCCCTGCCCCTTCATGCTCCCTTGGGTTGCAGTCTAGAAAGACAGCCATGGCTGGTGGCAGATGGACAGGAGGGGCAGTGAGGACAGTCAGAAGACGGGAAACAACCGCAACCATCCAGGTGCAAGTGGGGGACGGCGGAGGCCCAGGGGGCCGAATTTGAGAGGCATCCTGGAGTCACGACTGGCTGGAGTGACGTGGGATGAGTATGAAAGGAGCCCTGGTTAGGCCACCCACCGAAACTGGAGGAGGAGGAAGAAGGTTTGGACAAGCCTGTGAGCTTGTCTGGAGAAGCCCTAGGTCACTCACCACTCACACACACAGAATGCCAGCCACCGGCGGCCACCTCAGCCATGGGTAGGCCCTGTAAGGCCTCCAACATCCTTGGCTCCAGCTCTGCCTCCAGGGTCCCGTGGCCCAGCTGTCCATGTCTGAGCAAGGGAGACCACGGTCAGCTGGCGGCTCTGGCTCACTCCGAGTCACACTCAGGTGGCGCTCACCTGGGCACGCCCCCGCTCACCTGCCGCCGCCCCAGGAGAACACCTGGCCGGCCCCGCCCAGCAGCAGGGCGTGCTCGGCGCCCAGCTCCAGCCGGCGCGCCCGCAGCTCCGGGGCCAGAGCCCGGCAGAAGGGCGGCTGCGGGCTCACGTAGGTGCGGGCGCCGGGCAGCAGGGGCAGCGTCCCAGCCTGGGCCCCACAGTCCGCTCCGTCTTCCCCCTCGGCCTCCGACACCACGTCCTGGGCCCACAGGGGCTCCCCATGGAGGGCCGAGCCGGGCGCCCAGGCCTGCAGTAACGCCCTGGACCCCGGCCCCGGCCCGGCGCGCAGCACCACGAGGAGCCCCTCCGAGGCCCACGCGTCCCTGCAGCCGCCCGCGGCGCCGCTAGCGGAGCCCGACAGCTGCACGTGGCCTCCACCTGCGCGGGCGGAAAGAGACCGCTGGGGAGGGGGTGGGACGCAGGGCGAGGACGGTGGACTAGAATCAGGGCGTGTCTCTAGACAGGGGCAGGGTGGGGGTGTTCCTGGGAAGGGGCCGGAATGGGGGCCCACCCCGGGGTACGGGACTGGGGACCAGAACGGGCGCGCTGCCCTGGGTGAGCAGGACGGCGGGAGGAGGTGGGGCGGGGCGCTCACGGGTCACCAGGGCGGTGTAGCTCCAGCTGGCGCTCACGCGGCCGATGTCCACGCCCGCGCCCAGCGGCTCGGGGCTGTGCACTTGGCGCCGGCGCCCGCGTCCGGAGCCCAGCGCCTGCCCAAAGCCGCAGAAGCCGAAGCCGAACCAGGCCCCCGGCTGCTCCTCGGCCATGTCCCCACGGCGCTCTCCGCCGGCCGCCGCCTGGCTGGGGTGGGCAGTGAGACCAAGGGTTAGGGCTAGAACTTGGGGGGACCCTCGCAGAGAGCCCCTGGCGGGACACTGGAAGTCTCTGGCCTTGCGGGGGCTGCTGCTGCCTTCTCTGTAGAATGGGGGCAATCCCATCCTCCCAGCACGGAGGCAGACGATGTCCGCCCCACAGACGCTCTCTGAGCAGATGCCTTGGCCAAAGTCCCACCAGGTTTACAGAGATGCTGAACCATCTGGAGCGGGACACCTTCCTGTCCTTCTTGGTTCAAGCTGAGCATGCCACTGATGGACTTGATCTCAGGCCCCTCCAGCTCCACCTTCCCAGCATCAGGCACTTTATCCTATGTACACTTGGCAGCCACAATTGCCCCGTTTCACAGAGACTTCCCGGAGAAAGTATCCCTTACCAAGTCATACAGAGAGGGCCAGGGCGCTGCTCTCAAGTCAAGCCGACCCACAATCTGTGCTCTTCCCACCAGACAGCCGCCAGCAGGACAGCACTGGCAGGCAGTGTCCTGCTTGTTTGCCCCTGCAGCGAGGGTCCCCAGCCAGGGTCCCAGCCAAGCCCAGTCCAGTTCCATTTCTTCAGTTTTACAAAGGGGTGGGGCGGGGCTTTTGAACCTACCCCACACAATTGTTTGTAATAAATGCAAATAAAGGCCGGGCACAGTGGCTCAGGCCTATAATCCTAGCACTCTGGGAGGCCGAGCAGGTGGATCACTCAAGGTCAGGAGTTCGAAACCAGCCTGAGCAAGAGCGAGACCCTGTCTCTATCAAAAATAGAAAGAAATTAATTGACCAACTAAAAATATATATATATAGAAAAAGAAAATTAGCCGGGCATGGTGGCACATGCCTGTAGTTCCAGCTACTTGGGAGGCTGAGGCAGGAGGATCGTTTGAGCCCAGGAGTTTGAGGTTGCTGTGAGGTAGGCTGACGCCATGACACTCTAGCCGGGGCAACAAAGTGAGACTTTGTCTCAAATAAATAAATAATAAATGCAAATAAAGAGTTCGGTGCTGGCATATACCATAATAGGCACACAGTATTAGTCTATCAAATCCAATACTTAGAAGTGACCACAATAAATGATCACTGGACGTCCTTTTGGTTTTCAAGCACAGACACAATTTCAACTGGACGTTATACAGTCATTTATTCGTCCCACAGCATTTATTGAGAGCTCTTACTCTGGGCCAGGAAGGACAGCTGCCTGCTCCCAAGGATCTACGTGGGGAGACAGGCGGCGCACAGCCTGGCGGTTCCTGCACCACTTCCGCGCACTGCACGTGCGTCCGGCTCGGTCAGAATGTCACAGACATTTCCAAGCCTCTGCAGTCAGCTCCTGGGCTCCTAACCCTTCCGTGTCCACACCCAACCCAGGCGGGCCTCTGACCTTGATCTTGACCCTGTGCCCTCTACCCCCTCAGGCAGGTCGCAGAGTGGCCGCCTCCGGAACAGGTCGCGGGCGCAGAGGGTACCGCCAGGGACCTCAGGTTTGAAGGGCCGCGCGCTGGGCGAGGCGGCCATTGGCTGCAGCAGCCTCCCCGGGGCCAATCGCCGGCGAGGGCGGTGACGTCACGGCGCGGGGCGGGGCGGCCGCAGGGCAGCGCTCACCTGGCCGCGGCTGCCTCTCTGGTCCGAGCTCCATCGGACCGGTCCCCAGGCTTCCGCTGGGCCGCTGCGGCCAGGGCCGTGAAATGGGCCGAAACCGCCAGTGCGCGTGGGACCAAGGCAGGGGTTGGACCAGGTGGTCCTGCCGCTGCCGGCACCCGCGGGGCCGCGGAGCTCGTTTTAGAACCACTGAGGGGACACTCATGAAGACTTGAGCTGAAGGGTTGGCAAGGAGCGACCCCCGAGACGCGCGGACTCCGCCACCTTCTTCAGTCTGGGCCAGCGGCAGCAGCTAGATACTGGACACGCACAGGTCTGAAGGCCAAACAGGAAGCTGCTGTTACCTTGCACTGATTGGCTCGGGACACGTCACTTACCTCTGTTGAGCCAATGAGCGTCGAGCCGAGCTCAGCCCTAAGAGCGGAAGCAGGCTCCCGGGGCCGCCTGAGCCCGCCCTCAGCCCGGCCGCGCCACAAGACGCCCTGCTTTTTCCTGAGAGGGAAGCGAATGCCAGCGCGGCGCACCGACCCCAATCCCAAGCGCTGTCTGAGTGGAAGTCACAGACAACTGACGATATAGAGTATTGAGGGTCCAACATATAGGAGTCTATAACCTAAAACCATTTATTTCCACACAACTGGATAGCTTTTTACTGATCAGCTTCCCAGGCTTGTCCCTTGTCCCTGCACAGGATTAAGCAGTTCATCTGGGCCCTGGGGCGGGAAGTCCACTGGATTCCTTCCACAGAGGCGGCTCCGCTGCGGATGTAAGGCTCCGCTACGCACACCCAAGCCCAGCTGCTGCTCCAGATACTCCCACCCACAGCAGCCCTCCCTGCCCAAGGATGGGGCACACACTTGAGTCCCTCACACTTTTATTAGAGGGTCGGGGCAGGCCTGCTAGCAAGCTCAGGTGATGCTCACAGCTGGTGATGCTGCTGATGTGCCCTTCCCGAAGCCCCAGAATGCACAGGCCTGAGCTGGACGCGCCTTCCCCATTCCCGGCTGTGTGCAGTAGATCAGAAAAAGGGCCCCTCTGAGTGATGCTGGAGGCAGTGCGGGCTGAGCAGGGCTGTGTGACTGAATGTAGCCGCTGACTCAGAACAGAGGACATCCAACGGCAGCTAGGGAGGAGAGGCAAGAGTGTTCTGAACACCAGCCCCCACCAGCCACGGCTGCTTCTGTTTTGGCTCTCTGTGCTGCAGCAGTAGTGTGTGCATGAGCCCAGGGGCAGCCCTCACTCTCCATCCCGGTTGGGCTGGATGAGCCTATATTCCACTGCTTTTCCCAGGCAGGCTGCAGCAGCCCTTGTGACAGGGCTCTCCTCGCCCTTAGCCAGTACTGACAGGATCTCCAGCACCTCGCTCTCCATCAGGGTGCTGGCAGTCTCCCTTGAGGCCTCCACCATGTTCAGTACCACCACCGCACCCCGGTGCTGCAACTCCTGGCTGGGGCTCAGAAGCAGGGCCTGCAGGATCTCTAGCCAGTGAGTGGTCTGCAGGAAACAAGGCAGGTGTGACCACCAAGCAACAGGCTCAACCTTGGCAAGGAACACACCCACACGTCCTAGGACTTCCCCCACCCGCACCCACTGCCATCATGCTGGTCCACCCCTCCCCCACCAAGAAGAGGCACTGACCACTTGGGGGATGCGGCTACAGAGCGAGGGCCGCATGGAGGTGAGCATGGCCAGGCCCCCGGCAGCCGCCCGCCGTAGCAGCTCATCGTCCTCTCCACTGTACAGCACCAGCAGCTTCAGCCGGTCATTGCCCTGGGCTTCAAAGAGGTCTTGCACCTGTGGCCAGGTGGGGGGAGTAGACCGAGTCAGCAGGGTGCAAAGCCCAGCCAGGGCCCAGGCACCCCTGCATTCATGCCTGTCATGAACACCTGGACCAACCCTCACCTCCTTGCTCATGGCCAGGTTGCACATGCACTCCGTGGCTGCCCGGCGGATCATCTCGTGCTCCTCAAACATGTAGCCCTCGATCATGGGCACTGCCTTCTCCTTCAGGATCTTCTGCCTGCAGGGCCAGGGGTGGAAGGGGCAGCATGCTCAGAGCCTCTGCATCCACCCTGCCCCGCACCAGGTACAAACTGCAGTGCTTTCTAGCCTTCTAACCAGGCCTAGGAAATAGCACAGGATTGTGAAAAATGCTTGAAACAAGGAGGTAGGAGACCAGGGTGGTAGTAATCATGATGCTAACACCTATGTTTCAGTACTCACCCTGACCAGGATTATCTTATGTAATCCTCACCATGACCCTATGGTGAAGGTGTAGGTGTGGTAAGTAATGTGCTCAAGGTCATGATTAGTAATAACAGCTAACACATCTTGATTTGGCACAATGCCAGGGACCAGGCACTATGTACACTAAGAACATTTATGTATATTTTCTCATTTAATTTTCACCACCATTCCATGAAGTAGGTGCTATAATCATCCCATTTCACAGAGGGAGAAACTGAGACAGCGCAGTTAAATAACTTGCCTGAGGTTACACATTCGTAATTAGGGAACCCAGAATTTGAACCCAGGTAGTCTGAGTCCTTGGTCTATCTCCTCATCTGTACGATGCATGGGAGTCACCAAGAGGCTAAAATAAGCCAATAAGTGTTCTTCAAACTTTAAAGTGCTCTGCTGGGATATTTCAAATCCTGACGCCTGACCCAGGTCCCCCATCCCAAGGGACCTTACCGGAGCCTCTCGCTGATTCCCGCCAGGTTCGTTAGAGCCATGAGTGCCTCGAAGTTCTGCAGGCCTGAGCAGTTGAGGTGCAACAGGGAGACAAGGGGCCGGACCACCTCATAGATCTGTGATGATGCACCCACCTGTCAGGGCTACTTGCCGCAGCCCCCGCCAACCCCACCGACCCCCAGGAAGGAATCCGCCCCCTGGGAGAGCTGCTGTCAAAGGCTGCTCTCCCTACCCCAGGGCTCAGCAAAGCTGCCACTTCCTGTTGGTCCCAAGGAAGAGCTACAGCCCAGGCCAGAAGCCACCAAGGCCCAGAGAGGAGGTGAAGGAGAGGCCAGGGCTGGGGCAGGAAGACACACACCCGCTCGCCGGGAAAGGTCATCTCTGGGTTGGAGGTTATGGTGAGCTTGGCGAGAGCCTGGGCTGCCTTCGTCTGCCCCACGTCGGTGCCTTCCAGGGCCAGCGGGATCAGAGACTGTAGGAACAAGCCCACCGGTGCCCAGGATGTGCCTGGGAGTGGCACACCCTTCTCCTCCCCAGGACTTGACTCCCTGCACAGACCCTCTTCACCTCTGAGGTCTCTCCTTAAGCTACCCGAACACTTCCTGCAACATCTATTAAAGGCTAGACGTGGCTTGTGCTGGATGCTAGGGCCACGGAAGCAAATGAGACAAGGGAAGTGCCGAGGGACTCTGGGGAGCCCGCCCACTTCCGCACCACCCAGTCAGCGGAAGACATTTCCCTGCTTATTAATGTTTTCCCATCCTACACCTCACACCAACCTCTGGCGTGGCAGCTACTGAGTCATGTTTTATAGGCTGATGGCTCAGCCATCAGGAAGGAGTCTGCAAACCAGCTTACCTTGCCCCCTCCCTGAGCAACCACAGTGCCTCGGTCCTCTACCTCTTCCACCAAAGCCAGGAAGACCCTGCGGGAGGAAGGGGTGGTGGGTGGGTGGGGTCCAGGGCTCTGGCAGGCAGACACTCCACTCCTGGCCCAGCAAAGGAAGGCACCCAAGCAGGACCCCCCACCCCCTGTCCCAGAGGCCCACAGCACCAGGACCTGCCCCTCTGGAGTCACATCCATAGCCCCGAGGCTCAGGAGCGGGGAAAAGCCTGGCTCCATGCCGAGGCAGCCGCACCTGGAGAGCAGCTCTCTGCAGGAATTAGTCAGCACGGGGCTCTCGGTCTTCACCATGCACGTCATGGCCGACACCACACCTGCTGCCAGCAGCTTCTTCACCCGAGCCCGCACGAAACTCGGTTTGTCCTGGGGAAGAAGGAAGCTTAGTAGAGGGGCCTTGGCTGACTAGACAGGGAGACCCTATTTAGAGCAGACACTGACGAACAGGGAAACAAAAAGCCAGAATGAAGGGAAAGAAACCAGCTTAAATGGAAGGCTCTTCTGCTGCGGATGCCCAGGTCAACTGGTCCCAGTGACAGGGAAACCCTCAGCCCCTTCCGGCAGCCCCCTCACCTTCGGGTGCTGCTCAGGCACATGCTGCTTGGCGTACTTGGCCAGCTCCACCATCTTGGGATCGGGCTCCTCGTAGTCGTAGCTGTTGGTGCAGTTCACTAGTGCCGAGGCCACCGCGAAGAGCACTGACCTGTCCTCAGACTGCCAGCAACAGAGGGGCATTCATGCGGCTATCCCGGGGCAGAGCAGCACTTGGATAAACACTGCTCAGGCCCAGGCCCCCAGTTCTACCCTCAGCCGGACCCCACTTGGGCACCAGGATGAATCCAGAAACCTCCCCCAGGCCACAGATTTTGGGAGCTTACAAATCTGACCTCCTCGACTCCTTCAAGGAGACCTTCCTAACACTGCTGGTGCAGGCGAGCATGCCCATGCCACACAGTGCAAACACTCGGGCTACCAGCCCTGCCTCCCTGGGGTCACCAAGACCTGCCAAGAAAGCCTAGCAATCCTAATCCTAACAGTGTCCCCAGGATGACAGCAGGAACCCACGAGCTACCCTGCTGAGCTGGAACAGAGCCTTCAGAGCAGACTCATCCTCCACAAACTCTTCCTTCACGTCGGCATCAAAGGTGAGGTAAGCCAGGCCCTCCACCGCCCAGCGCCGAGTACCTGCGTCAATCTGGTCGTTGCATAGCCACCTGGGGACAGACAGGGTAGTGGACAGCCATCAGAACTGGGGATTGGGATGGGACACACCAATGCCAAGAGGGAAGAATCAGGGTTTGGGCATCCCCTCAACACCGAGAAGCAGCTCATGTGCCAGGACCCAGGAGGGCATGCCTGGGGGAGAGTAGTCCCTGCCCGCGCCAGAGAGCAGGGCAGGGAGGAGGCCCCACCCTCCACCCAGACCCTCCTGCCTTGAGACCTGTCCAACAGGTGGGAGGTCACAGCAATGCCAAACAACTCACTTTCGACACTGCTTGGCCAGTTTGAGAGTGGAGCCTTCAGCAAACTGCTTCATGCTAAAGTCGGTCCCTCCAGCCGAGCCGAGCTTACAGAGTCCCTGGAGGAAGAGGGCAAGACCAGTTGCTTAGGCCGGGTGCAGTGGCTCATGCCTGTAATCCTAGCACTCTGGGAGGCCGAGACGGGCGGATTGCTCGAGGTCAGGAGTTCGAAACCAGCCTGAGCAAGAGCAAGACCCCATCTCTACTATAAAATAGAAAGAAATTAATTAGCCAACTAATATATATAGAAAAAAATTAGCCGGGCATGGTGGCACATGCCTGTAGTCCCAGCTACTTGGGAGGCTGAGGCAGGAAGATCTCTTGAGCCCAGGAGTTTGAGGTTGCTGTGAGCTAGGCTAATGCCATGGCACTCACTCTAGACTGGATAACAAAGTGAGACTCTGTCTCAAAAAAAAAAAAAAAAAAAAAAAGACCAGTTGCTTGGCCTCTGGGGAAGGTGGCAGGGGCCAGGCTCCTCCATAACTGGCTTGGACTCCCTCCCTGGCACTGTCATGGCTCTCCAGAGGCCACGCACACAAATCAGCACCCTACCCCACAAGGCTAGCACCTAGAGCATTTGGCAGCAAAATGAGCCATTGGGTGTCCACATGACACAGCATCTATAGAGACTGACACACTGGCCACTGTTCTGTCCTGGGCCCCAACCCTTCCCCACACTGAGAATTGCTCTGCTCCTTTCCGTGGCATACAAAAAGGCTCTTTGCAGGTGGAGCTAAGACAGGTGTGAGGAGAAGACAGGTGCTTCTGCCAAGGCCAAAATTCTATAGGATGGAGAAATCCAGGTCTGAGTGCCCCAAGGAGGATGACCAGCATCTGCTGGACAGTCCCCACACCACCTGCTCCTGGGGATGCCGCATGACCCCTGCAGGCCCAGTCTTTCCATGTGACCCTTCTGACCAGCAAAGAGACAGCATGTGCCACCTGCATTCCCAGGTGACCTCTCTGTAGCTGGTTCATCTCTGACTTGACCATAAGCGCTGAGGTGGGAGGAACCAGGCCCACGCCTCTTGGCTCAACAAGGCCGAGAATATCCTTTATTTTCCCCTGGAGTGTGCTGGGGCCGCCCTCCAGACATTGCCCGGCTGCCTGCCGACCACCCCGGGCCGCCTCTCACCACCAGGGCCCGGATGCGGATGCTGTCCTTCTCGCTGCGCTTGTACAGGTCCTTCAGCAGTGAGACGCCGTTGGCGGTGATGAAGGAGGCCCGCTTGGCCTTGCCAGCTGCATGGATCAGAGCCTCCACGGCCACCAGCTGCTCCTCCTCCTGCTCGGAGGCGCACAGAGCAATCACGCTCTCCATGACCCCACTCAGCTCCAAGGCCCGGTTGCCGGCATCACATGGGCCCTGCAGGAGGCAGGACACTGTCTGGATGGCCCGTAGCTTCCCGGCCAGCCCGTGGCCCTCAAACCAGCTCCTGGGAGACACAGGGTGACAGATGTCACGCCAAGGCCAGCATAAAGGGACTCTCCTTCCCTCCTTTCCCCTCCACCGGCTAGGCGCCTGCACTACTTGGGCAGAAACAGCAAGAAAAGCTGCCAGGGGGAAGACAAGGACATTTCCACCTGGACAATCGCCACTGATTTTATCGACGCTTTCATCTGAGACTTCCCTGATGACATACCATCTAACATAGGTTACTCTCCCGCACACCGCCATTTATTTCCTTTCCTGTACTTATTAAGATCTGAAATTGTTCTGCTTTTTCATAATTTATCATCAGTCTTCACCCCCACAGCGGTAAGCTCCTTTTTTTTTTGAGACAGAGTCTCACTCTGTTGCCCGGGCTAGAGTGCCGTGGCGTCAGCCTAGCTCACAGCAACCTCACCTCCTGGGCTCAAGCAATCCTCGTGCCTCAGCCTCCCAAGTACCTGGGACTACAGGCATGCGCCACCATGCCCGGCTAATTTTTTCTATATATTTTTAGTTGGCCAATTAATTTGTTTCCATTTTTAGTAGAGACGGGGTCTCGCTCTTGCTCAGGCTGGTTTTGAACTCCTGACCTTGAGCAATCCTCCCGCCTCAGCCTCCCAGAGTGCTAGGATTACAGGCCAGAGCCACTACGCCCGGCCTGTAAGCTCCTTAAGGGTAAGGACTGTCATGTTTCACTTCTGTGTCGGAACAGACATGTAGTAAGTGCTCAGTAAACATGGCACATGCTTGATGACATTTGCTGCCTTATTGGAAAATTTATTTGAAAAAGAAGCTCCCTGGTGAGGTCACTTTGGAAGAAGAAATGGGCCTCAGGACACTTTTGTCTAGCCCACTAGTCCTCCCCAAGGTGCTCTCCCTGCCGGAAGCCTTTCATTTTTGTCCCTCCTCAAGATGACGTTTTTGTTGGAAGCCCTGGCAAGGGGAGATGGGACAGACTCCCTTACTTGATATAGTTTTCACAGAGGCGGTGGAAATTCTCCCTCTCGGCATCACACTTCAGATCATCGAAGAGCTTGCTGAGAAGAATGGAGGCACTCATGCGGCTGTTCGCTGTCACCGTGAGCTCCCCAGGAGGGTCTTGTACAGAGCCCCCCACCTCCAGAATCTTTTTCAGACCTAAAAAGACACCCTATTTATTTTTATTTATTTTTTGAGACAGAGTCTCACTCTGTTGCCCGGGCTAGAGTGTCCTGGCGTCAGCCCAGCTCACAGCAACCTCAAACTCCTGGGCTCAAGCGATCCTTCTGTCTCAGCCTCCCAAGTGGCTGGGACTACAGGCATGCGCCACCATGCCCGTCTAATTTTTTCTATATATATATATATATATATATATATATATATATATATTAGTTGGCCAATTAGTTTTCTTTCTATTTTTAGTAGAGACGGAGTCTCGCTCTTGCTTAGGCTGGTTTCGAACTCCTGACCTCGGGCGATCCTCCCGCCTTGGCCTCCCAGAGTGCTAGGATTACAGGCGTGAGCCAGAGCGCCCGGCCAAGACACCCCATTTAGATGGTAGAGTGCCAGTTCCAACCCCGACAGGTAAAGGAAAGAAGCTTCCTGGGAGACACATGGAAAAGCAGGACCATCGCCCTTGGACAAGGCAGTCAGGCAACTGCATGTGTGGGGGCCGCTCGGAGATCTCTTGGCTCGTCTACCTATGGGAGGCAGCTGCGGTGCCAGGGAAGGACCTCGGAAGCGAGGCCTGCATGGCGGCCCTGCCCATGGGGCTGGACGCTCTGGGGCTTTGAGGTTCCATGGCAAAACTAAGGGGAAAGTAACACCCACACCTCATAGGGTCGCCGTGACAACAAAAGAAGATGCGTGTGTGAGGGGACCCAGCAGATGTGCCCATGCAGTGCCTTTGCAAAGTTTTTCTTATTCATCTTTTAGGGGAAAAGGGAAATGTAAATTGATATATTAAACTTTAATTATTTTTTCTCTGAGTATAGAAGTAATACATGCTCACTAAAAAGACCTTCAGATACAGAAAGCTAGTCCAGCTTCCCTGTTACCCTGACCACAGGCCTGCTCAATGGGCTCACATCTGCACACACACACGACTCAAGGGTCTAACTTTGAGCTCCCTCTGGGTACCGTGCAGGTCACAGGACGCACATCAACACAGACACGTGGCTGGATACAACTGCTACTTTTCTTATCATTCCTAAGGACAAGCCAGTCTCAGCTACCCAAGCAAGTTTTTATGAACTATATCACCTACCTTGGTCAATGACCCAGAGGGTGAGGCTGTTGTTGGGGTCCTTAGGAGACTTCCGAGGCACCACTTTAATCAGGAGGGTCAGGGCATTGTCTCGGCCTTGGCCGGAGACCCCCACCTCGGTCAGTAGCTCTAAGAGGTTACTGATGAGGACCTTCAACTCCCGGGCAGGATCTGGCAACAAGAAGACATTAGTGGGGTCCATGGCGGCCCAGCCTTGGTTGACCCGTGAACTTCCCCAGTGAGCCAGGGAGACACAGGCAAGCAGGAACCTGCGTTCTGGGTTCTGCACTGAGCTCCAGCCTTCCAATTACCTCGGCTGCTGAGAATCTGGAGTAAAATACTGTCACCAAGCCATATACCTGAATGACCTGCAGCTGCAAGTCTGGTCCCAGAAGAACTGGCCTGGCGGGTTCAGCCCCATCCCCTCCACGACAGCAACATCCAAAGGACCACTCACCCACAATGATGGCACCTTCTTTGCCTCGGAAGCCTTTCTTGATGCCTTCCTTGAGGGCATCAGACATAACCTGCAGCAGGTGGCAGGCAGCTAGGGACACGGCCTGGTTTTCCACGCCCAGGATGGAGACCACTCGCCGAGTTCCCAGTACGCTGAGGGTTGCCACCGTCTAGGGTGGGAGAGAAGTGGACAGAGCCTCCAGTTGGTGAAGAGCAGCCACAGAGACCCCTATCTATAAGTTACAAGTGTGGCCAGAAGGTGAGAAAACATCTCGGTGGAAGGACCAGCTCCTTCCATGTTAAAACAAAGCGGACACGTCTGACGGTGTGACCCTGGGTAATACCAGGACAATTCTGTTGGAAAGGCTTCCTAAAGACAACGTTCCAGAGCAGTGTCCCACTACCTGGCCTTGGCTCCAGAGAAGGCACAGAATACAGCTGCTTTAGCTCGTGTCTCCCTGAGAAGGAGAAACATAAACCCAAGCAAACCTACCTCACCACAAGACTTAGTAGCCTAGTTCCTCCTCAATCCAAACCCTCAAGTTCTGGCCACACCTTGGGGACGTGGACATGCATGGACTGGGCCTGCAAGACCTTTCCACCCCATTTCTAAGCTGGAGAACCCCAGAAGGACCACTTAGGTCTAACCCAGTTCACACTGGGATGGCTAAAGGAGTTGACAATTCACAGGGTTTTGCCATTCTTAGCCCCAAAAATACAGCCCAGGGT
The DNA here is from genome assembly GCF_040939455.1 of Microcebus murinus. Taxonomy (NCBI): domain Eukaryota; kingdom Metazoa; phylum Chordata; class Mammalia; order Primates; family Cheirogaleidae; genus Microcebus; species Microcebus murinus. The sequence continues at coordinate 4,822,870 of NC_134110.1, read as the reverse complement.
TGGCCTAAAGAGATTTCACTGAATATTTCACAGTTCCACCCCTGATCTAGGAGTTGTAGGATCCTCTAAAAGCAATCAGTGGCAAGCCCCTGTCCCCTAGAGCAAGCCAGCTCAGATATGGTGAAGATATGGGAAATAAAAATGGCACAAAAAAGACCAATGCGAATTAGGATGAAGTAGGGTCAGGAATAGCAAAAACAGCTCTCGGGCCCCCTGAGCACTTGCTTTGGGTGGTTTCACCCCACCGGCCCAGGAACAGGACTGTTCTTGCTGAACTGTCTGCACGGGGCCACCACCGGCCACGCTGAGAATCATGTCAGGGTCAAGCCCTGTGTATCATGTCACTGTCTTGATGGTTGAGATGTCATGACCACATCACTCTCTGTGAGGACCGTCCTCCAGAGGAAATGCCAGTGTGGTCTTTAGAGCCAGGACCAGCGCCCTTTTCTGGGTAACGAGCTTGCTTGTATGATACGGACACCGACTGAGTTAGTGACCGGGTGTCGCTGTGTGAGCTGGCTGCAGGAAACCACCCAAAGCAAGTGCTCAGGGGGCCCGAGAGCTGTTTTTGCTCTTCCTGGCCCTACTTCATCCTAATTCACATTGGTCTTTTTTGTGCCATTTTTATTTTTCCTCCCTTGTTACATGTCTCCTCTGCCTTAAGTTCTTTTTGAAATAAGATGAGAGATAGAGGGTGGATGGAATGGTGAATGGATGGAAGGATAAATGGAAGGACAGACAGACTGAGGCAATGACTAGGCTCTCCGCCCCGCCTACCCGTGACTGGTGCTCAGAGCAAATGCCGACCAGCGTGCGCAGAGCTGCCAGCATGAGGTCAGTCTCTCCCGTGTCCAGCAGGCGCTGCAAGAGCTGAACCCCATTGCTCCGGAAGATCTTCTCAGCCCCAGCGTCTTCTCGGGCCAGCACCACCAGGTTCTGAGAAGCCTGTGTCAAAGGAAGGGCATGGTAATGTTGACACTGCACACAGCCTAGGCAGAGGTCCCAAGCTCTGGACCTGTGACCCTGGCCAAAAATTAAATCTCTCTGAAGTTCAGCTTCTGCCTCTATAAGTAGAGGGAAGAGCCTGCTCTCAGGATTGACAGAGTAAACGAGTCCCCAGCAGATCCTGAAGGGCAGGGACAGTGCCTTGGTCACCTGTGTACACCCAGCTCCTGGCGCAGGGTCTGGCCAACAAGGCACTATGTGAACCCTGGTGCCTTTCCTTGGTTCACACTAAGACCCCAAGCCCTCAGAGCTCCCTCCCGTCCAGGCCCCAGGAGCCCCGCTGCACAACTGGGGGAGTAACATGCAGCAGACCAGGGAAGCAGGGGCTTCCAGGGCCAACACAGGGGAACAGACAGAGTGCGACGGAGGGGCAGCTCTGCTGGGAGCTCAGCCCCCACTGGCTCAGTCCAGGGCCTATACCTTTTGCTTTTTCTCAGTGCCTTTCTCTTCTGGGTCCAACAGTATCTGAAACATCTGTTCCACTTTAGCATCCGTCGAGGACATGTATCGCACCTATGGCAAGCCATCAAAGCATGGAAAACATCACTTCTCTTAGCCAGAGACATCGCGTTCCCTGCTTGTTTTCTCTAGCTCCTCCTAGGGCCTGGCTCCTGTCTCTGGGAGGCACCGTGAGGAGGTCTAGGCTCAGGGCTAGCACCAAGCTGCCTTGGGCAGGAAGAGACTCACCTGGCAGCTCCGCCTAAACTTCCTGCGGCAGTTTTCCTCTCTGAGATACTTCCTGATTGGGCAGCAGGGACAGCGATGCTGCTGAAGGCAGTGCCTTTCAGAAGGGGAGGCACCCTGTTACCCACGACGAGGCAACCTATTCCAGTGGTGCCGTCTGTGTCATGGCAGCAGGAATGTGCCACCCATGGCACTGACCTCAGCATTTATAGCTCCTGCAAGGGAGCTGGCAGGTTGTGAGGTAGTTACTAACATTCCCTTTAGCTCCGAAATTCTCTTCCTGACAGTTTGTATAAATAATTTGAACGGGCAAGATCGCCCTAGGCCTAGTCTCCCACCCTCCAGGGTCCTGACCACAGATGGTGACACAAGCCTAGCATGCATACCAATTCCCTGCTCCCTCTTGCATCCATGGCAGACATGACTAATCAGTCATGGCGTGTTCCCCCGGTAAGGCCAGGCAATCTGCTTCTGAATCCTCCTCAACACAGGACTCTCCGCAACCACCACCAATCAAACGAAGCTGGCACCTCGAGGAAAATTATTGGCTTTCCCAGGTTTCAGCCTTTCAGTAAGGTGGTTGCTATCATATTAGTTGCTTCTACTGCATCAGCATTTTAACACCAAAGTATCTGCTTAATGCAAGCTTGGTTACAGCTCATGATGATCTTTGTGTTTTTTGGTTTTTTTTTTGAGACAGAGTCTCACTCTGTTGCCCAGGCTAGAGTGAGTGCCATGGCGTCAGCCTAGCTCACAACAACCTCAATCTCCTGGGCTCAAGTGATCCTACTGCCTCAGCCTCCCAAGTAGCTGGGACTACAGGCATGTGCCACCATGCCCGGCTAATTTTTTCTATATATATTAATTTGCCAATTAATTTCTTTCTATTTATAGTAGAGATGGGGTCTCGCTCTTGCTCAGCCTGGTTTCGAACTCCTGACCTCGAGCAATCCACCCACCTCGGGCTCCCAGAGTGCTAGGATTACAGGCGTGAGCTACCATGCCCGGCCTCATGATGGTCTTTGGATTCTTCTCTCCTAATTTAAAAATATAAGGCTGCCAGGCACGGTGGCTCATGCCACCGTGACATGGTGGTGCATGCCTGTAGTCCCAGCTACTCAAGAGGCTGAGGCAGGAGGATTGCTTGAGCCCAGGAGTTGGAGGTTGCTGTGAGCTAGGCTGATGCCACGGCACTCTAGCCCTGGCAATAGAGTGAGACTCTGTCTCAAAAAAAAAGAAAAGAAAAGAAAAGAATTTTCTTTGTATTTACATACCAAAGTGTATCCACAGAAAAAAACATAGTATCATTTTGCTATGTAGGGAATTATTTTAACATGAATGGTATCATACTATATACTGATTTCATATTTTGCTTTTTCCACTCAACATGTGTCAGAGAGCTTTTCATGTCAACACATGTGGCTCTACCAATTCTCAGTAACTACAACATAAAAGTCTGTAGTAAGGATATCGCCCAGTTTATTTAGCCATTCCCCTATGGCTGGGCATTGACAAGTTCTAAGTTTTCCTTACTATAAGCAAGACTGAAATAAACACACACCCCCCCTACCTGTGCACATGGGCAAGGTTTCTCTAGGGAAAACACCAAGAAGTAAACATACAGGATAACAGGATATGCTCATTTAAAAAAGTTTTTGAGACACAGTTTCTCCCTGTCACCCAGGATGGAGTGTAGTGCGTCATCATAGCTCACTGCAACCTCAAACTCCTGGCCTCAAGCAATCCTTCCACCTCAGCCTCTAAAAGTGCTAGGGTGACAGACGTGAGCCATCATGCCCAGCCCTAAAATTTAATAGATATGCTAAAGCACTCTCGAAGGAGGTGTACCAATTTATACTCCCTTCAGCAGTCACAAGAGAGCCCGTGTCCCCCAACCTCAACTCTGAAGTATCTGCCTCTTTCCTTGAAAAGTGTACAACTTTCAAATGTTTGCCAAACAGACGACCAAAAAGACAGTGCCAGATGTCACTGTAGTTTGCTTTTCCCCTAACCGAAGACAAGGCTGAGCATCACTCTATATGATCACGTGCCACGAGTGTCTCTTCTCTGGAGAAATGTGTCTATGCCCTGGACCCAGCTCCCTTTACCACCCGTCAATCCCTCCATCTCTCTCGGTCACTCACACACCTTCTCCTGAATCTGGCCCCCAATGTTCCTCAGGGCCTCCTGGAAAACTCTGTTCTTGGGCTCCAGACTCACGCATCTCTGCAGGTCAAGGACAGCCTGGTCGAGGCGGCCCAGCTTCTCTAGGGCTTGGCTCCGCCGGTAAAGCGCTTTGACGTCCCCGCCGTCCTTTTCAATGGCTGAGCACAGACAGGAGCTCTGTCAGCACCCATGAGGCCACCGTCTCCAGGCAAGAGCAGGAGGGAAAGATCTCCAGGGCCAGAGGAAGGTGGGGGGATGAGTGTGGGGCTCGGTACTCCAGCCTCAGAAAAGGTGAGGGTAGCTGCAGAAAAGGAGATACCCGAGGAAGTGGGAAAGACAGAAGGCAGCTGTGTTTCCAGGGCCAGAGGAGGAGGAGAATGTGACAGCGCAGTGGTCCCGGAGCCCTGGCCCACCATAAAAGCCCCACAGCTGCACACCAGGGCCCACATTCCCCTACCTTTGGATGCCTCGGTTTCTGCTTTGTTGTAATCTTCCTGTCAGAGAAAGAACAGGAGCCTGAGAGCACGATCCGTCTCCCTTTCAGGGCACTAACTGAGCAGCAGGGCCACTCCTGTTCTCCATGGTCGCCCGTCCCCCCACCTTCCACCCTGAGGCCCCAAAGACATCTGACCAGTGGGGGTGCCCTGGGAAAGCGAATGCCCAGCCAGGGACAAGCAGCAGCTGAGATGGGCCAAGCGGGCCCCTTCCCCGGGCAGGCAAGGCGAAGGGGCGGCCCGGCTCCCTCACCAGCTTGAGGTGGCAGGCGGCCCGGTTGCGGTGCAGAATGGCCTGGTCCTGGGGCGTCGCGCCCAGACCCAGCGCCTGGGTGTAGGCCGTCAGGGCGCCCTCGTAGTCTCCGCATTTGAACAGCTCGTTGCCCTCCTTCCGCAGCTGCTCCACGGAGCTGGCCTGCGGAGGGAAAGGTGGGAACGTCGGGGCGGGCTCGGGGCGGAGGCGGGGAGCTAGGGCGAGGGGAGAGTCGGGTCGGGAAGCAAGAATGCGGGAGGAGGCGGCCGGGGGGTGGCCAGGGCGGGTGCGCGGGTGTGCCGGCGTGGGGGCTGGGTACGCAGCCCGGGGACCCGGGACCACTCACAGTCATTGCGGAGCGAGCAGACGTCCCGTGCCCGCGCAGGCGCAGTCTCTGGGGCGGGGCGGGGCTGGCTCCGAGGCTACCCAGGGCTGCCCCGCGCCGTCTTGCGTCCAGGCGACGTCAGAGAGGGGCGGGGCCGAGGAGAGCGCGCGCCGGAGCAGGAGCCGGGCGCACGGCCCCAGTGCGCAGGCGCAGAGAGGCCTCGGGCGCTCCTAGTCAGTTCCCGCCGAGCCGGGAGCCCCGGTCGCTGAGTGCCAGAGGTCTGCGCTCATCGGGGCCACGAGCAGCAGGCTGTAGAGGCCCAGCGCGAGGAGCGGGCCTGGGCCCCTGTGGGAGAGGGGAGAGTGTCGGGATGCTGGCCCCATCCGCTCTCTCGCTGCTCGCGCCTGCGGGGTGCAGAGCCCCAGAGTCCGGAGAAAGCCCGGGACCCGCTCCCCAGATTTATGCAGGCATGCGTACACGCACATTTGCATACGAATTCAAGGGCTCTCAGGTACCCTGAAGCCACCCAAGGCGAGATTCAGTATTAAAAGCCCCTATGATAAAGTGTGTGATCCACGGACTACAAGATCTTCCCAATCTTGACAACTGCCCCTGCCCCCTCTGCCCCGCCCAACATGCACCATGGCTCCCTGTTACCCGCTTCCACAGCCCCCTGAACTTTTCCTCTGTAATTGTTTGCAATCATGACGTAAGTGATTTTCCCTTTCTTGTCTGTCCCTCCACTAGTCTGTAAACTACAAGCCTTCCACTCCAGAATTTAGGAACAGAGCCCAGATACTGGAACACCCCGCCAATGTCCCAGTCTGGAGTTCTCACCTGCGGATGGGCGGAGGCGGCAGGGCGGACGGGTTGACTTGGTACAGGGCCTCAAAGCCAGCCCGGCGCAGCAGGAGCCCCCTGCAGCCTGCAGGTGGCAGCAGTAGGCCTCCTCCGGAGTGTCAGCCGGGGACAGAAGAAATCGAGGGTAGTGGCAGCCACCGGCATCCCGGGTGGTCTGGCACAAGGGAGGGTGGTGGGCCATGCTGAAGAGAGAGGCGAGGGGGCTGGAGACAAGCAGGAAGGGTCTGCCACTGCCCACTCCACCCCTTCTGGAGAGTAAGAGGGATGGCCCCTACCAGAAGTGCAGGCTGCCTTTCTCCTGTCCCCACCGGCTCCTAGAAAGAGCTCTTGCCACAGGGAGTGCCCCTCCGCCCCCCAGGAGGTAGTGCTGTACCTGAGAGAGGTTGGCTGGGCAGGGGCCCTCTGGCTGAGGAGCAGCAGCAAGCCCAGGTCAGCCTGTCAGCAAGGGCCCGCCTCCTCTCTGGGAGCCGGTGAGCCGTCACTTCCACTTCGGCTCTGGTTCTAGGAGCCTCAACGTCTCTCTTTCTAAGCCAGGACTGCAGACAGTAAGGAATTGGAAAAGCCGCAAGGCCCTCAGGCGCCATTAATGCAAACCTGAAGCTTCTTTGTCACAGGCTTCCAGAGAGAGATGAAAGTGACTGAGTTTCTATCTCCTATTGGAAAATGTAGGGCCTGTGGCTCCAAACTGCTTAAGGTTCTCTGAGCTGAAGGGGAAAAGGCTCAGAGAATTACAGAGGACAGAATGAGGGATGAGAGACAAGTGGAGCCATTAGCCTGAAGGACAAGCGTTTAGAGCCGGATATGCTTCTCTCTACCTACTTTCCAACTTCAGGCTGCTGTGAAGCCCCGGAAACTGGCCATCCCATTTCAGGCCCCAGAGACATCGGTTCCAGGGTGTGGAGCTTCCCTCCCCAACCTCCGCAACGGGGCAGCCACCAAGACTAGCTGAAAACCAAGAGCGAGTCCTTTCATTAACTTTCCCCCTGAGCTTCATCTGCCCCAACTACCAGCCAGAACACAAAAGCTCCCTGTCTGATTGGAGTTTTATACTTAGCGAACAGCCAACCCCATTGCCCGGGGAACCTCTTCAGGGGTCTCCAGGTCTTTTTTACTCTTTATTCCTCATAGCTGCCTCCCTAAAACAGGGAATTTCTCCAGAAGGCCCAAGGCCACCAGCCAGCAGAATTAAGTGTTATTCTAGTGCTTACTCAGGCCTAGCAACATCATGCTCCCAGAATGGCAGTGACAACACTCATCACCCCAGGGGCACACAGTAGGTGCCGGGCTACTGAAGCAGGAGACCTTATGACACAAGAAAGCAATGCAAATTTAATTCCAGCATTGAGAACAAAGGCAGTTCCTGCAGAAACATCACTGCTGCCAGGAAGCCTAAATCTGGAAGCAATTAGGCAGTGCCCCAGGGTAGGCTCCAATTTTTCAGAAGGTCAGGCTCTAGGGTCTCCTGGGCCCACAAGTGAGGCTCCTTTGCCCACAGCAACCTGGCCCATCCCTGCAGGGAGAACTATTTCTAGAGCCCTTTGAGAATGTTCAGAGCACGGACAGGTTGAAGATTGTCTTCACATGAGCAGAGAGGCCTCTCCTGGGCGAAGCTGTCTCTGACTCTGAGGCTAAGTGAATCGCTCTTTCTCCTCTGGCCCACAGTCCTCTGCACCGTCCCACCCTGGACGCAGCACACTGTGCGGCCACTGCCTTATTTGTCTGTCCGCCCCCTTTGCACAGACTGTGGGCTCCCAGAGAGCCAGGCTACGTTCTTGTGCCCCCGGCAGAGTGCACTGAAGCAGGAGCTGCGATGCTGAAGGCAGCTCCCACACCTGCTGCTCTCTGTGCGGGGGACGTCAGCGCAGAGGGCGCCACCTGGCCGGGCCCAAGCGCTGCCGGTTGAATTAGTCTCCACATCCCGGGCCTCCCCGGCGCCAGGGGGCGCTATAGACGCTCCGCCCGGGCCCCCGCGGCCGCAGTTGCCCGCCCCACGCGAGCGATGGGCTCCGAGGCGGCGCAGCTGCTGGAGGCTGCCGACTTCGCGGCTCGCAAGCACCGGCAGCAGCGGCGGAAGGACCCCGAAGGGACCCCCTACATCAACCACCCCATCGGTGGGCGCGCCTGCCCGAGAGCAACCGCCGCGGCGCCTGGGGGGTGGGGCCGGGAAGGACCCGCGGAGGGCGTGCACCTGAGCACCTGCCTGTACCGGCTTTGTGCGGGGTTCCGAGTAAGCCTCACACAAGCCGGGGCAGCAGGCGCGACTGTTCCCTTTGTACGGTCGACACCTACAGAGGGTAAAGGACTTGCCCAAGGTCACCCAGCTAGCGAGGGGCCACTTTCGTCTCCAAAACCCGCAACACGCCGCCTGGGGGCCCCCTCCCGTCTGACTTCCCGCTTTGCCCCCCTCAGGTGTGGCTCGCATCCTGACCCACGAGGCGGGAATCACCGACATTGCGGTGTTGCAGGTAACTCCCCCTTCTCTGCCGGGAGGCTGGGGCGGGGATCAGGGGCCCCCCTGGGCAGTAGGCACCCTTTGGCTGGCGCCTCAGGGCTGAGTGGGAGCCCGTCCCCAGGCGGCCCTGCTCCATGACACGGTGGAGGACACAGACACCACCCTGGATGAGGTGGAGCTGCACTTTGGGGCCCAAGTGCGGCGCCTGGTGGAGGAGGTGACAGACGACAAGACCCTGCCCAAGATGGAGAGGAAGCGGCTGCAGGTGGAACAGGCGCCTCACAGCAGCCCCGGGGCTAAACTGGTGAAGCTGGCAGACAAGCTGTACAATCTGAGGGACCTGAATCGCTGCACCCCCGAGGGTATGCTCTCCTACCCGCTCTGAGGGAAAGGGGAGGGGTGTCCCCTTCTGAAGACACAGGTTGGTCACTTCTGAAAAAGCCCGGGCGTTGTTGTTAATTCCCCAAATTAATCCTACTAGACCACTCTTTGATCTTCTTTCGTAAGGCAAAAATACAATAGCTGGACCAAGGGGAAGTTTCCAGCACGGATCATTCCATCAGGAACTCATCTGGCGGCCCTGCAGCAAGCCCCCAGGAAGTGGGCAAAAGGCAGTGCTGTCCTTGACATCACATGAGTAGGTTTCTGTTCACTCCTATGCAGGATGGTCAGAACATCGAGTCCAGGAATACTTCGAGTGGGCAGCGCAGGTAGTGAAGGGGCTTCAGGGAACAAACCGGCAACTGGAAGAGGCTCTAAAGCATCTGTTCAAGGAGCGGGGGCTAGCACTCTGAGAGTGCTGGGAGCCATGGGTGGCACAACTCCAGCCGTCCCCAGGCGGGACAGGATTTTCTGTGCCTCCGGAGCTCCCTCCCTTTTTCCTTTAACCCAGATATCAGAGGCCCAAAACACCTGTGTTTTCTCACGCTGAAGGCCACCTGCCAACCAAGCTGAGCCCCAGATGTGGGAATCAGATGCACCCCATCCATTTCTATTGCACTCACTGCCTTTCCCCAGTCTTGGGTCTGTTTGCTGTTTGCATGATGGGGTCTCTGGCCCCTCAGGGACTTGGACTTGTATTAATACTAGTTTCTAAGTCATTATGGAAAATAAAAGAATTTGGGGTAAAGGTTTAAGTTACTGCTGCTCCTTCCCTGGCCTCCTGAATGGTGGACCAGTAGACTGCATGCTTGTCTTTCAGCAGAGCAGGATTCCAATTGTGTGTCCCTGAGTCACCTCCCTCAGGTTGAGAGACTCAACCCCTCCGAGCCTGGTTCCCTTATCAGTGAGATGGGTTGTGCGATTACCAGGGTTAGATTAGGTGATGTGCATGATAGAGCCTGACATATAGGTGCTCAAAAAATAACAGCCCTACTGGTCAAGAAAGTTGGAAGGGATGACAGGTGCGTTGGAAGGGATGACAGGTGCACTGGAAGTGTGCCACCTGCTTACTGGCAACCCTTGCTGGGCATGGGAGACCCTCAGCAGCAACATGACTGGGCCAGTGTGGGACCGCGGTCCCCCCATTCCCCAAACCACAGTGCAAACTGATTTTTCGCAATCCTAGCTCTGCCCTACCACATTGCGCATTCCTCCAGTTGCTAAGCGACAGGAACTTCCCGGAAGTGGCCCCGGGGCGGTCGGAGCCAGGCGGTAGGCGGAGTCTCAGCCGGCTGCTGAACTTTGCTCCGGGTCGGCGGGAGGGATTGCCGGGTAGTGGTTTTTTTAGTCGCTCTTGAGCAGCTGCGGCTTCTTAAAACCGCCTTGAAAGGCGATCATCTGGGACACAAGGAAATTGTTAGGTCAAAGGCCAGTTCGTGTTGAACCACGACAGTTATTTGTCCAAATGAAAGTCCCAGTGCGGAGCTCTACAAAAAAAAAATAGGTGAAGGGCAACAAAAAAGTGACTTTGAAAGAAAATGAGTTTCAGGATGGTCCCAGATAAACGGATGAACAAAGTTCAATGTAATCCCCAGGTTATAGTACGTTTTGGGGAATTTTGGTTTTGAGACAAGGCCCCCCTTTGTCACCCAGGTTGGAGTGCTGTGTCATGATCATAGCTCACTGGGACCACAAACTCCTGGGCTCAAGTGATGCTCCTGCCTCAGCCTCCCAGAGTGCTAGGATTACAGGGCTGAGCCACCACGCCCGGCTGTGTATTTGAACCCTTTAATAAAAGAAGTGAAGGATATTTCTTCCCAACATATGCTGAATTGCTACATTGATTATTTTGAGTTGAAAACACTGGAGAAACGGTTAGCTGACCTGGTTTTTCCTGAATGCAGCAAGCCATAAGGACTCCCCTGGAAGGGGTACCCTACCTGTACCAGGGCAAGAAAATAATCCTTATTACCAGAGACTAGGAATTGGGAACTGCAGTGGACCTGAATAAATATACTTATAGGAGTAACCCTTTCTTTCCTCGAGTTTTACACCATATATCTCCTAGTGACTCTTCTAGGAATTTACTGCCCCTGGTCAGATCCCCTTTGTCTTGAAATGTCTTTGCAAATTTATCATTCTTTGTCTAAAAAGTATAAAAGCATCTTGCTTTGGCCACTTCTCTGGACTTCACTCTATGAAGTTTACCATATACATGTAAAACTAGTAAGATGTGTATACTTTTGTTAATCTGCCTGGTGTCAATTTGGTTTCTAGATCCAGCTAGAGAGCCCAAGAGAGCTAAAGGGGCTTTGGAGGTGATCTCTGGCTCCCCTACCACATATAAATGCTAAAGATAAAGTCCTCTGGATCACCATCCTGTTTTTGTTTGTTTGACAACAGAGTCTCACTCTGTTGCCCGGGCCAGAGTGCCATGGCTTCAGCCTAGCTCACAGCAACCTCAAAGTCCTGGGCTCAAGCATCAGCCTCCCAAGTAGCTGGGACTACAGGCATGTGCCACCATGCCTGGCTAATTTTTTCTATATATTTTTAGTTGTACAGCTAGTTTCTATTTTTTTAGTAGAGATGGGGTCTTGCTCTTGCTCAGGCTGGTTTTGAACTCCTGAGCTCAAACGATCCTTCCGCCTTGGCCTCCCAAAGTGCTAGGATTACAGGCATGAGCCACCTCCTGTTTTCAATGTCCCCTTCCAAGGCATTAACATCTTCTGTCATTCATGTAAGGTGTCTATTTCTAGTCAATGTCCATACTTGTAAATACAGCTGGTACCCAGATTATGGGTGAGATATATTCCTGAGAATGCCTTTAGGTTGGATATGTAACTTGGATCCTTGATAAACAGCACATAAATGGTACTAATAATAATGCTATAATGGGTGATATGTGGTAAGAATAATACAGTGATACTGTAATAATAATAACCCGGTCCTGTAATAGTATGTTACAGAAACTATTGTGCTCTTTTAATTCCTAGGCTAATAGGAATGCTAGCTTATTTTGATCTTCTAACCAAATCAATAGTAACCTTTCCATGTCAGTAATTAATCCTCTATGCTGCTTAGTAAAAATTATTATTATTATTATTTTTGAGACAGAGTCTTACTCTGTTGCCCGGGCTAGAGTGCTGTGGCATCAGCCTAGCTCATAGCAACCTCAGACTCCGGGGCTCAAGCAATCCTCCTGCCTCAGCCTCCTGAATAGCTGGGACTACAAGGCATGTGCTAGCTAATTTTTATAGATATATTTTTAGTTGGCCAATTAATTTATTTCTATTTTTAGTAGAGACAGGGTCTCGCTCTTGCTCAGGCTGGTTTCGAACTCCTGACCTTGAGCGATCCTCCCACCTCAGCCTCCCAGAGTGCTAGGATTACAGGCGTGAGCCACCGCGCCTGGCCTTAGTAAAAATTGATGCTTTCACTGGAGTACTGCCTTTCACATGTTCCATTATTTTCACATTATCCTTTATAATTGTTGGAATGGTTGAGTGACTGAAGCCTAATGCCTTCCCAATGAATGACAGAGTCTGGCCTTTCTATGGATGCTTAATCACTCCTACTTTCACTTCCATTGTAATTACCTCTCTGTTCCCTGCAGGCTCACCTGGCTGTGCAGGAAATTTTTGCTTTGGAGGCGTGGTCATAAGGGAAAACACAGACTCTCAAAATCGAATAAAAAAGTTAAGACGAAAGTGATGCTGTGTGCAAGCAACTGTATAAACAATGAGACTAGCCACTAGTGTAAAGATGCCACGCCAACAAACCACTTGGTCTTGCTCTGTTGCCAGGGCCAGAGTGCAGTGGTGTCATCACAGCTCACTGCAACCTCAAGCTCCTGGGGTCAAGCAATCCTCTGGCCTCAGCCTCCCAAAGTGCTAGGATTGCAGGCGTGAGCCACTGCCTGTAATTTTTTTTTCATTATAGCTCTCCTATAATGTGAATTGGAGTCTCGTGGTTTTGATTTGCATTTCCCTAATGAGTAGTGATGTTGAGCATCTTTTCACATGGTTATTGACTATTTGTATATCTTCTTGGGAGAAATGTCTGTCTTATTGCCCATTTTCTAATTGGGTTGGGCTTTTGGTTGTTGAGTTAAATGAGTTCTTCATATATTCTGATATTAACCACTTATCAGATATATGATTTGTAAGTATTTTCTCCCATTTCGTGAGTTGCCTTTTCACTCTGTTGTGTCCTTGGATGCACAAAAGATGCCTTTGTTGTAGTCTACTTGGTATAATTTTTTCTTTTGTTGCCTGTGCTTTTAGTGTCACATGCCAAAAATCATTGCCAAATCCAATGTCATGAAGCTTTCTCTTTTTTTTGAGACAGGATCTTGCTCTGTCACCCAGGCTGGAGTACAGTGGCATGATCATAGGTCACTGCAGCCTCACACTCCCAGGCTCAAGTGATCTTCCTGCATCAGCCTCTCAAGTAGCTAGGGGTACGGGCACACACCATCACACCTGGCTAATCTTTAAAAATATTTTTTAGAAACAGGGTCTTGCTATGTTGCCCAGGCTGGTCTCAAACTCCTGGCCTTAAGCAGTCCCCACCTCAGCCTCCCAAAGTGTCAGTATTATAGGCGTGAGCCACCACACCTGGCCTCAACACTTTGGTGGTAAAATGTTTATCTTTTCCCTTATCATCCTTTAGCTTTCAATGTTGTTTAGAAAAGACCTTCCCACACCGGTGGTATAAATATATATTTTCTTGAGTAATTTTGTAGTTTTATTTTTTTGTTTTTTCCCTCCGGAACTAATTTTTTCAGAAACTGTGAGGTAGAGCTTTAACTTACTTTAATAGATAGCTAGTTGTCTCAAAGTACTATTAACTAAATAATCCTTCTTTCCCCCCATTTAAAATAGTCCTCCTGCCATATCCTAATCGCCTGTGTCCCTGGGTCTGTTTCTGGACTCTCCGTCTGTCCCAGCGTCTGTCTGACCCGCTTCCCGTCACACCGAGCAGAGTTCACGGCAGGGCGAGAGTCCTTCGGGAAAGGCAGCCGGCAGCTCGAGCGCCTCTTCCCCACCGCAGCGCCACCCAACTCACCATTCAGGACCGTCCGAGTAGCCTCACACATTTACTCTCCCAAGTGAACGTCAGGACCTGGCAAATTCCAAAAAGTATCCAATCTCGCTGGAATTACAGCGAATTTATCGGCTGATGTGGGGAGAACCGAGATCCTCACACAGACGTGATGTGTAGTATCCCTGGGTGAGCTTCCAGAACACTCTCAATAGGTCTTCGCTTGATTCAGAGTTTCAAGGTAGGCGCTGTTATTGTCTACAAACGGCGACAACGCTATTTCTTCCTGGTCTCCCTCATCTGGCCTCATCGAGGGGCTGGCAAGGCCAGGACGTTGCCGAGTGACAGCTGCCCTTGGCTGCTCTCTGACTTTGCTGGGAACTGACTCTTCAGAATGCCAGCACCTTCATTTCTGAGAGAGACCTTCATCTAGATTAGGATGTCTCTCTCTAGTCTTAACTTACTAAGAGTTTTAACAAGGGATGGATTTTAAATTTCGCCGAGTAGCTTTACCGCGTCTTGCAGAGACTATCGCGAATGTGTCTCTGTTAATCGAGGCTGCGCTGCGGGCTCTCGGGCAGCCGTGCCGCCTCCTGACGTGGTCTCACGTCCCTGTGCCCTGGCCCCGAATCGAGGGTTTCTGCGGAAGGACGGACCTTCGAAGGCCCGACGGCCAGGCGTGGTGGTGCCGAAAGCCTTCTCGAGCTGCCCGAGCACATGGGGCTCGGAGGATTCACTTTCTCTCCGGGTGGAGGAAGTAGGGCCACGCCCCGTGGCGGGCAGGAGCTCTTGGGAAGGGTGGTGGACAGAGTACAGGGGCGGGGCGGGGTCAGGTAGGGCGAAGGACCCCACGCCCCCGCCACCCTCCCACAAGGCAACACATAGGCCACGCACCCAGCTTGGCCTATAGGGGTTTTGATACCTGAAGTGTCCTATGACCTCTGGCCGTGACAGTCTCTAGTGAGTCCTCCCTGCCACCCTGCAGCCCCGAGCCGGGGCATGTGGGCCAGGTGGAGCCATCACAGAGAGCAGCAAGGCCTTCAGACTATGCGGAGAAGCACGGATTCCTTCAACTCCTCCACCCACCGCTTACTCTGGGTCCCCGCCCCTCTCTCCCCAGAGTCGCTCTCCTCCTGGTCACACCACACACGCGGTCTCCACAGAACACAGGATTCCCCCAGAGCCAGCCCCTGCCACACTGGCGTGCGCTGGCGGTTACGTGCCCAGCCCCCCTCACCTCCTCTGTGTGCCTCGGCGTCTCCCGCGTGCCCTTGGGAAAAGGACGGGCGCTTGGGCCTGTGCCCCGCTGGTGGCCACTCACCACCGGCCGCTGGGTCTGGCGCCGGCTGCTCTGCCCAGGGGCCTTCCCTCCCCGACCTCGCTGGCTGCCCCGTCTGCCGGCCGCTGGGCTTGCGGGCGGCCCCGAACACAGCAGCGGCAATAAACAGAGGACGAGGGCGCGCCCAGTCTGTCCCAGTTCTGGGAGGCGGATCGGGACGGTGAGAGGCGGTCTCGTCAGGCCACGAGAAGCCCTAGCCCAGGCGGAGGCGGAAGGCGGCGATCTCCATGGGCCCCACGTAGACGTCGGTGCTGTTGGAGGGCGAGGCCAGCGGGTACAGCAACGTCAGCGAGGTGGGCTGCAGGAACGCCACGTCCAGGCCGTGGAAAAGGCTCCCCAGGGCCACCTGTGGACAGGAGAGAGGGTGTGGGCTGTACCAGGCGCCGAGACACAAAGTGGCACAGCTCTACGTCACTTGTCACCTCTCTGAGGACCCGGCAGAAGCTGCGGCCCTCTCAGAAGCAACTCGCGCCTCTCCCCACTGCACCTGCGTCCAGTCTCGGGGACGGCCGAGCTCCGCTCGACCCCCAAGCCCGTCCAGGGACCCCAGAGTAGGAACCGTGTCCATGAGCTGTGAGCTCTTTGCGAACTGGGACCACGTCTTGGTTCCCCTGGGGACCACGGGAGCCCCGTAGAGGGTCCGGCACGCGGCGGCCTGCGTCAGTGCCGCTGGAACGAGTACTGGCTTTTTCTTTCTGCTCCTCCCAATTCGCTTGATTCGGGTCCCCACTCAGGACGAAAGTTCTCGAGCTGTGCCACGCCTTGTGTGGACCTGCCCCCGCCGGGGCTCAGCATCTTTGAAAACGCGCGTCAACAGCCTCCTCCCTTTCTCTCCGGAACGCCAGGGAGGGACGCTCGCTTCTCCCTCCTGCCGCCCAGGCTCAGGCCGGGCTGGCCGGGCTCCCGCTCCTGCTCACCTTGCCTTGGCTTGTGGTGCAGTTGAAGCCCAAGTTCTTGGCCTCGAGGCCACAGTCGAAACCCTTGCGGTGCAGGAGGAGTGCGGTCTCCGCCGAGGGCAGGGTGTCATCCTGGATGACAGACATCAGGACGCGGTCAGCGGAGGGGTGGAGCCCCTCAGAGCGGCGCTGGGACAGGGCGGGGCCGGGCGGGCGGGCACTCACCTCCGCCTGGAGTGAGCGCAGGTTGAGCAGGTGGAAGTCGCAGGGCAGCGAGGAAGCCAGAGGGTGGAAGGAGCGCAGGCCGGGGCCTGGGGGCGGCTGCCTGGCTACGGGCAGGGCCAGCGCCGGGCTGTTCAGGTGCACGGAGGTCAGGTGGCTGAGGAGGGACGGATAGCTGACGGAGCGGCCGTCTTGCACCTGCAAGAGTGGCCCGAGGTGTCGGTGAGGGAGCGGGGCCAGCCTGAGGAAGGTGTGGGGGTGAGGCGGGACAGAAGCACGTTCAGGCCGGTTCCTTTGGAGAGAGTTTTCCTGGGAGTCTGGACACAGGGGGTGCCTGGCTCCAGGCACTGGTCCCCCGACCCTTCCCACCTTGCCCAACTCAGAAAGGGGCGATTTCACTAGGCCATTTCTTCCCTATTTTCTGTTTTTCTGCTTGCAGGACACTGTCACGGGCAACACACTCCCAGCAGCCACGCCCCTCGCCACACCGAGGCGGGTCACCGTGCAGGGAGGGCGGCACCGTGGGGCACCGGCTCTGATGGAGAAAGCGCCCCGAGCCATCCTGTGGGTTCAAGCTTGACACCACAGCCCCAGAGCCAGCCTGGCTCTCAGGCCCAGTGGTGCTGCGGCTCTGCCGGCCGAGTGTGATCCGCACGTCCCTCTAGGCCTCCAGCCGAGCTGATGCTCAGCACGGATCTGAGGAACGAGTGACTGAGCCACAGACCCAGGGCACTGGGCAGCAGTCTCTGTCATCTCGGACTCCGGCGGCGGGGACAGCTAGCTCATGCCAGTCGCCAGTCCTGCCGCTGACCCTCGCCTCTGAGTCACTGCTCTTGCCGCTGGGGAAGATCAAGCTCCTAACGTGTGGCTGCCAGTTTGGAGAAAAAGCCACGAGACGGGCGGCGCTGGACTGGAGGGTCAGCAAACGCCTGGGCCAGAGGCAGGCAGGGGAGGGTGGCCCAGAAGAAGGTGGGGGATGAACGGGAGGGGACAGGGTGCTGCTGCGGGACGGAGGTGCCAGGCTGTAGAACATGGGTTGGCAAACACCACACTGTCCCCCTGCTCTCTCCATCCTTGCTCACCTCCAGCCACGCTCAAGTCCTAGGCTGCAACCCCCAGGGCCACCCCCAGGGACTGGTGTGACCTGGCTCCCTGGGTGCCAGGCCCAGGTCCTACCTCGCTGCCCACGGCTCGCCGTTCCAGCAGCAGGCGGAACCGGTTGCAGGTCCTCTTGTTGTCCTTGAGCCCCTGGCCTAGGCCCCGGTTGTCATCCTGCATCAGTCGCCGGTCCAGGATCACCTCCAGCTGGCCTGCGGGAGCGCACTGTGAGCCCGGCCTGCCACCCCAGCCCCAGGCAGGCCCCGACCTTGGCAAGGAGAAGCCCCACCAGGCCCTAGGGGACAAGCACAGTGAGACGGGCAAGGAGCTGAGTCAGGGGGGAGGGAAAGACGTCACGGGATCCCGGAGCTGCGGGAAGGGCGGCCCGCGCCCTTGTTTTACAGATGAGGACACGGAAGCCCCGAGGGGCATGCTGACCCCACAGTTCACCACCCCAAGCTCTGGTGCTCGGGAGTGGGGACTGGGCCCAGGCACCCAGGCAGGAAACTATACTGACACTGGCTACATGAAAGTAAATGAACGAGCAAACAAAACGCCGAAATAAGCAGCCATAGAGTGTTGCTGCGGACTCCCTCATCGGGCAGGTTTTCACCAGTTGGGCAGATTTTGAACTCCTGACCTTGAGCAATCCACCCGCCTCAGCCTCCCAAAGTGCTAGGATTACAGGCGAGAGCCACCGCGCCCGGCCAAGGGCAGATTTTATCACGACGCAAACACATGCTCTCCCGCCCGTTCTCCCGAGGCAGCCAGAGCACCCGGCAGGCCGGACTGCAGCTCCGCTGCCCCGTCTCCGGAGCAGGGCTGCGGCTAGGACAGCCGCATGGCAAGGCAGGCAGACACCGGGTAGGTGGCACCTGGGCAGAGGACCGCCTCTGCTTTCTCGCTGAGAGTGGGGGGGGGGGGACGGGGCCGGCTGCACAGCTGGCAGATGTTGGGGGGAGGATTTTCCCAGCACCTTTTCTGCAGGCTCTTGGGGGCCACACCCCGTCTCCCACACGTTATAGGCCAGATGCCCTCCCCTCCCCTCCCCTTCTCCAGCCCTCACTCTGACTTCCCCAGTGGCTGTCTTTTACCCTGAGCAATCACAGGAAGATGTCCCAAACCCTAACACGGGTCCCTGGCACAGGGGTCAAGGGGTGGACAGGCTGCTCCTGGCAGGGCCACACCCCACCCTGGCTCTGCAGCGAGTCTGGCCCCCACACCAGCCACCAGGCCACACGCACGGCCTTGACCAGGCTCTGTCCCAGGGACAGAGGATCTCAAGCCTCAGAGGCTGCCAAGTCCAAACTGCTCATTTTGCCCTGAAGGCTGTGGGACCCGCCTGGAGCGGCCCAGGCAGCCAGTTCCGACCCCAGGCCGGTGCTCCTTATGCTCTTGTTTTGTCACCCTCTCGTTTAATGACCATTACTAGGAAAACCATGTGAATTTTTCTCCATTCCTAAACATTTCATTATAACATTGAGCACACTTTCAAACCGTCCCTACTGTCATCCCTGGCCAGGCGAGGGTTGCACGCCTTAGCTGAGAATCACCATTCGGCACCTGATAATTTTTTTTTTTTGTGACAGAGTCTTGCTTTGTTGCCCAGGCTAGAGTGAGTGTCGTGGCGTCAGCCTAGCTCACAGCAACCTCAAACTCCTGGGCTCAGGCGATCCTCCTGCCTCAGCCTCCCGAGTAGCTGGGAATATAGGCATGCGCCACCATGCCCGGCTGATTTTGTCTATATTTATTAGTTTGCCAATTAATTTCTTTCTATTTATAGTAGAGACGGGGTCTCGCTCTTGCTCAGGCTGGTTTTGAACTCCTGACCTCGAGCGATCCTCCCACCTCGGCCTCCCAGAGTGCTAGGATTACAGGCGTGAGCCACCGCGCCTGGCTACCTGATGCTTCTTGAGAGGATCCGACAAGACACTCACTACCCTCTGCCTCCACTGGGGCCAGGACGGCAGCGACTGCCGCCTCCCACTGTGCCCTGGGGTGACCATGGGGCCCGGGAATGGCCTGCCCCTTCTGCCAGCGTGGCGGCGACGCAGGCAGGACAGGGGCGAGGCGGAGGGGGTGGTTTGTCCTCCTGCCCCACACCCGCGGCGGCGCTGCTCTCCCACTCACCGTCTCCGAGGCTGGACACGCCCAGGGCCTGCGCAGCGTGCAGCGTGAGCCGCCACCGCGCGTCCTGGACGTAGGCCATGACCGGCATGGGGTAGAAGTTGGCTTGCAGCGGCAGCTTCTTCAGGTACCGCCGGGGCTGCACCTGCGGGGCAAGGCCAGCAGGTCAAGGGCACGTGGGCGCCACTTGGGCCCCGAGGGGTCCCCAGTCTGAAGGAGTCCCCGATCGCTCTCGCCTCGATTCCTTTTTCCCATCAGGGCGGACCACCCCCAGCGCCCGCAGCGGAGGCAAACCAGGCGAACGACACAGCCCAAGTTCTGCTCTGCGGGGTCTCCCTGGCCCCAGCCCAGGGTCACCTGAAAGCCATTGAGGTCTGTGAAGAAGGTGCCCTGGCTGTCGATGTCTGTGTGGATGCGCAGGGCCAGCTCCTTGTTGACGTAGTCCCGGATGTCCACCAGGGACGACATGTCCAGAGACAGCCCCTCCACCCCTGGGCACAGGGACAACGTGAGGTGTGAGAACAAGCCACAGCCCGAGGGACGGGGCCGGGAGGACTCGAGCCGGGCTGGGGCGAGGCTTCGCCCACCCTCCTGGGGCATTCCCAGGGCAGTTTTGCACGGCCCTTCCTCCAGGAGAATTAAGCCTCCCTGTCGGAAAGGACACACATGCTGGGAACAGATGCGCACACGGACAAGGGGCAGAGGAGGAAGGTATCACAGCCTGTGGAGCCCACACCTCCTTTCGGAATCCCTCCTCGTCCGCAGGGCTCACCTGGCAGGTTGTAAAGCCGGACCACCTGGTGAACGTGCTCGTAGTACGCAACCACCTCCGAGAAGAAAGGGCCTTCGGTGACACGCAGCACGGGGGGCTCCTTGGGGACGTAGGGCTGGGGGAAGGGCAGGTGGCTGCTGAACCCACGGCAAGAGAGCCACGCAGGGCGGGGCCGGCCCAGGCTTGGGCAAGAGGAGTCCTCATTCCCAGCGAGCTCTGGCCCCACCCTGGGCTGAGAGGGGGCCCAGCCCCCCGCCCCCCAGAGGCCACCGAGGCGGGACAAAGGCCTGTGCTCCCTCCCCCGCCTTCTCCGTGCTGAGACCCCCAGGGCCTGCCGGGTCTTCTGAGGTGCCTCTAGGGTACCTTGGCCTCGCCGTCGGGCAGGAAGAGGTAGGCTCCGCTCTTGTCTTTGGACGTGCGGGTGCCGTAGACGAGGAACGCCATGTCCACCCGCTGCTCCTGCTCCTCGTCCACCCTTCGGATGCTCTGCCAAGAAACACAGCCCTGACCCCTGGCCCCACAGCGGCGTGTCAGGCCTGCCTCCTGGGAGGGCGCGGCGGACTTCCCCAAGGAGCCGCGCCGGCTTCCCCGCGCCGCCGGCTCGGAGCCCCGACGGCCCACGGCCGGTCAGTCAGGGGCAGCGCTGCCCCGCCCCACCGACGCCCGCTGCTCCGGCCCCTGGCCTTTACCTTGAGGAGCCCAGTGCGGCCTGAGAACCAGACCTGCATGTATCGGTTGCTGAGCGCGAAGTCGCTGGTGCCCGAGTCGAGGACGCGCAGCGGGAAGGCCTCGTGCCTGCTGACGGGCAGCTGCCGGCCGTGCAGGTAGACGCGCACGGAGGAGGGCAGCGTGCGGTGCCCGTCCAGGCCCAGGTGCAGCTGCAGCACACCCAGGCCCAGGGCCGGCAGGCGGATGGGCACAGACACCTGCGGGCACAGGGGTGGGGGGTGAGGAGGCAGGTGCCACGCCTGGGCTTCACTCCTGGACGCGGGCCTGGGATTCTGGGGCCCAGGCACTTGCTTGCTGACGCGGGACCTCTGTCCCCTCCTGACGGTGGGGGTGGGATTACTTGCCCCTTCGTCCTCATCAGACTAAATTTATGACTCTCGAAGGATATTCGAAAAACTATGGCCGGGCGCTGTGGCTCACGCCTGTAATCCTCGCACTGTGGGAGGCCGAGGCGGGAGGATCGCTTGAGCTCAGGAGTCTGAGACCAGCCTGAGCAAGAGCGAGACCTCGTCTTTACAAAAAATAGAAAAATTAGCCGGGCATGGTGGTGTGCACCTGTAGTCCGAGCTACTCGGGAGGCTGAGGCAGGAGGATCACTTGAGCCCAGGAGTTTGAGGCCGCAGTGAGCTATGACGATGCCACTGCACTCCACCCAGGGTGACAGAGTGAGACTCTGACTCAAAAAAAAAATAAAAGAAAAGGAAATGGAACCTTACTCTGCCCCCGACCCCCGCCTTTTATAAAAAAAAAAAAGAAAAGAAAAACTATGAAGTGGCACCACACATTAAGCTTTCAATGAGTGTTGAATGACAGACAGGGCATTATAACTGCTACTTTTGCTACTGTCGTTACCAGACCAACCTTCTCCTTGCTCTCAGGGACACCCTCCAATCCCAGGAGTGACCTTCCTCTGGGCAATCTCTCCCCAGGACGCCCGCCCTCACCTGGGGAGTGAGCAGGGCCACCGGCAGGAGGGCGGGAAGCTGGGCTTGGTGGGCACAGTGGAGTCCCGGGCGGGCGGGGCCAAAGACGGGCACAGAGGGCCGGGGCCCAGGCCCACCTGCCGAGCTCCGCCTCACCTGGTAGACGCCGGGGACCACCTCGGTGGCAGAGCTCCAGCGCGCACTGATCTGCACGGCCAGGGGCTGGCCGTCCTCCGAAAGGACGCGCACGTGGGGCGAGTTGACCAGCAGGGACACCACGCTGAGCCGCTCCTGTTCCAGCGGGTTGAACAGCACCACAAACCTGTGCGCAGAGGGCAGGCTGACCCAGGAGGCCGCGGCTCCCGGGCGGGGGAAGCAGGTACGGTGGCCAGGGCACGGGTCCTGCCGTGTCCCCGACACTGGGGGCCGGAGGGGCGGAGAGCCGGCGGGCGGCTTTGCCTCTCTGCGCCCGGCCTGGCCCGCCGGCTCACCTGGGTGAGGAGTCCAGCTGGATCACCGTGCGCTCCGGCAGGGCGTCGTGACTTGAGCGGGTGTCATCCTGGGACCCAGCGGGCCGGAAGGGAAGAGTCACCATGGGGCTCGGCCTTCTCGCCCCCACCCCACCCCCCGGCCTGTGCTGGACGTGGCCACCAGCTGCCCTGAGCACAGGACTCGCCCCGGGGGCGGGGGTGGGGAAGAGGAGCGGCACCCTCCTTCTGCAGCTCTTGGGCTGGGACCTGACATGCCAGGGGGCCCCTAGGCAGGTGCGGGGGCCTCACCATTTGGAGGAAGGGCACCTCGGGGTCAAAGTGGTAGGCCTCCTTGTCCCCCAGCACCAGATAGTGAGCCGCGTTGACGATGACCTGCTTCAGGCTGACAAGCGAGCGCAGGAGCCTGAGTGGGGGGGGGGGACGGGAGAAAGTGAGCGGGGGCCGCGCAGGCCTGCCCACCCGCCATGTCCTTCCTCTGGGCGGCGGGGGCTGTGGAGCTGACGGGGAGAGGAGGCCCCACCTGACCCCGTAGTCCATCACCACGGTCTCCTTGGCGGTGCCGGTGATGGCGTCGTGGTGCTGGAAGAGCCCCAGGGTGCGCCGAGCTTCCGTCAGGAGGGTGAAGTCGGACAGCGGGTACTGCCCCGCCAGCCCGGCGCGGCGGGCGTGCGCCACGGCCAGGCTGTACAGGATCTCTGCCCCCCTGCCCGGAGAGCGCGGTGAGCTCCCACCCCGCCGCTCCCCCCGGCCCGCCCATCTGGCCGCCCTGCCATCTCCCCCCCCCCACCCCAAAGGCCGACTCTGACTCAAAGGCCCATCTCACCGCAGGTGGGCCTCCAGGACCCGGTCCAAGCTCTTGTAGAAAGGCCGGGAAGTGTAGTAGCCTGTCCAGTAGTGATCCTCCCGGTCCGCGTAGGAGAAGAAATCCCCACTCAGCACAGGAAAGCCTGGAGGCCGGGCCCCTGGCTCCACCCCGGTCCTCTTGTACAGAGCGTCAAAATAGTCAGAGAGGGTGCCAAACTGGGCCTGTGGGAACCCCAACGACCCCCTGCCATCAGTTCCAGAACTTCCCGGGGATTCTGGCCACCGGTGCTGCAGCTGGGGCGAGGGTGGGCACTGCACACCCCACCCTTCCAGACCTAGCAGAGAAGCGGGGGGGGGGGGGACCCGGGAGTGAATTCCGACCCGACAGGGGCCCTGCGCAAGAGCTGGAGGGACCCTCCGCTTTGGAGCTGGGCACGGGAGCAATGGGCCGGGCCGCAGCCCCGCGGAGGCCCCGGGCAGGAGCCGCCCCCACCTGCACGTGGAGGTCAGGCCTGCTGTTGAAGAAGTCAAAGAGCCGCTGGTAGTTGAAGAACTGGGCATCCCACTCCTGGGGCTTGTCGTACCGGAAGTCATCGCCGAGCGGCACCAGGAGGACGTTGCTTCGGAACAGCCGGGACTTCTTCCGGTACTGGTCCAGGAGCAGGGCCGCCCTGGGGCAGGAGAAGACACGGCCACCCTGAAGTCCCCGCCATAACAGGTCACCAAGCAGAGACACTCCAAGAGCCAATTGAAACCGCCGTATGGGGGAGTCGTTCAGCCTGCAGGGGGGCCCTCCCGAGATAGGAAACCCGGCCCCGGGGAGCCCAGTGTCCTCCGGACAGTTCCGACAACCAGAGTTCTTTCTTGTGCTAGGCTGTGACCGACAGCTTCCAACCCCTGACCCCCGCTTGTGCCCTCTGACACCACATGGAACCAACCAGTCCTCTTCCCCGTAGTCATCCTCAGACACGTTGGGGACGCGCTGTCGTCCTCCTGAGCTTTCTGCTCCTCTGTCTAGTCCCTACATGACAATTTAGAATCCGCTGGCCGGTGGCTCTGCGGCCACTGTCCCTGAGTCAGGGACTAGCGCTGGACACGGGGGTCCAGAACAGGCCAACCCCCAAAGGGAAGACAGAATCGCACCCCCTGGGGGGAGGCCGGCACCGCCATGGGAGCAGCGTGCGTGTGCCCAGGCACTGCGGCAGCCCCGCTGTCACCCCGAGGTGTACCTGCCAGTCGCCCTGTTCTCTGCGCATGTGGCTCAGCAAGGTGCCTTCTATTGCCCTGAACTTTCATGCTCGGTTTTCTGAAGCTAAGGGAAGAACCTTGCGTTTATATCTAATAAATCTCACGTGGTTAGATTTGATCCACATCCCAACCTGTCTGGGATCGTGGTTCTGATACTCCAGCGTCATTCTGCCCACCAGTGACTGGCGCTGCACACACAGCACAGAACAGCCTGGACTCCAGAGCCACGTGACCCCAGCACCAGCTCTGCACGTACTAGCTGGGTGGCCTTGGGCAAGTAACTTAACCTCTCTGAGCTCAGTTTCCGGTAAAATGAGGATGGCATCAGCATGTACCCACAGAATGTTACGAGAATTAAAATGAAATGGGCTGGGTGCGGTGGCTCACGCCTGTAATCCTAGCCCTCTGGGAGGCTGAGGTGGGCGGATTGCTCCAGGTCAGGAGTTCAAAACCAGCCTGAGCAAGAGCGAGATCCCATCTCTACTATAAATACAAAGAAATCAATTGGCCAACTAATATACATAGAAAAAAACTAGCCGGGCATGGTGGCCCATGCCTGTAATCCCAGCTACTCGGGAGGCTGAGGCAGGAGGATTGCTTGAGCCCAGGAGTTTGAGGTTGCTGTGAGCTAGGCTGACGCCACGGCACTCACTCTAGCCTGGGCAACAAAGAGAGACTCTGTCACAAAAAACAAACAAACAAACAAAAATAAACAAGTATTTATCAAGCACTTAGATCAGTGCCTGGCACATAATGGAAACTATATATAAACAGAAATTATTTTCTTTTTCATTCGAATTATTGGCAAAGTCAACAGAAAAATAGAGGCCCGTAGCACATAATTAGAAGCCCCTTCCTGTCTTTAGACCAGCCTATTAACCGGCCCAGTCACTAATCTTCTTAACGGCGCTGGCCTAGCTTACACTTTTCTACTGTGTTCTCAGGAGAGGACTCTGTCCCTAATTCAATGCCACTTTCCCCAATTCGCCAGTCTCCTAAGACTTTCGAAGGAGAAAATTAACTTCTCTCTCCCGGCCTGTTCTCTGTAAGGCTGGGCTAGCCTCCCTCATCACAGCGGCTGCTCTCAGAACAATGAGGCCCAAATAGCCTAGATTCTTGCCTGGAATCAGCATTTAGATTTCTGGAAACAAAAGACCACTTTCTTTCCCTTTTGGTCACATGTTTCACCTCTTGGACATCATGGAAATCAGAGCATGGCAACACGAAAACCAGTTCTACTTGTTCTAGCCGAGGCTCTGGCTCAACTGCCGTTTACTCTTAGCCAGCACTTTCCCCGGGGGGCAGATTTCAGCAAGAGTGACATCTTTAGGGGCCCCTCAAAAGGAACAGTCCGTTTTCCCAGAGGCTGGAGGCCGTCTGCTGGGGCCACAGGCGGATCTGAACGGGGTTCCAGGCCCACTGCACGCTGAGGGTCCCGGCCAACTCACAGCCAAGTCAGAACACCTGGGCTAAGTGAAGGCACATTTAATCTCACATTTGCAAGGAACTAGTCCTAATTTGAGAATCATTCACTTCTGAGTTATGCAACTGGCCCGGGCAATCTGTCAGGCCATCGGAAGACATACTCATTTCGAAAAACAAAGGCATTCTGGGAAAGGTGGCTGCCGAGAGCCACTCTGGGTCTTCAAGGAGACTTAGTAAGGAGCCACCGCCGCAGCTGCTACAGGCCTGAACTCACCACCCGAGCCCGCCCTGCATTTCCTAAACGTGGCCTGCACCACGCAACCCCCGAGTGGCAGGTCCCCTGTGGAGCAAGACCGAGACACCGCGTCCAGCCCGGGGCTGGCGGCAGATACCTCTCTGCCACGTTGGCCTCTGTGATGGCCCGGGGGGGCACCTTCCAAGGGCAGTTGATGCGCCCACCGGGCAGGCGTTTGAAATCAAACTGGCAGCAGATCTTGGGATCGGGACCGCAGGTGTGAGGGACGTCGTAGCTGTAGAAGGGCATCATGTGGCAGAAGATGTCTGTGCTGGAGTCCGGGTCTGCAGAAGACGCACCGCACGTCAGCCTCCAGCAGCTCCGCAGCCCCTGGAGCTGGGCGCGGGGACGTCAGGACCTGCTTGGGCCAAGGCAGCCCTGGCGGGCGGCGAGGCTGTGGCCGGACTCAAGGCTGGAGAGGACGTGCAGGCCGGGGGCAGAACACGGGGGGACCCTGGAGCCCACAGCTCCTCCAGGGGGTGCACACAGGCCAGGCTGAGGCCCCCGGCACAGACGGCAGCCCCTCCAATGCCAGAGGTCCGTGTGATCCTCCCCTACCCCGAGGCCAGAAGTGGCGAGACCACCTGTGGCAGCCCGTGCCAGCGCCTGTGGGCCTGCTCTGAAGGGCAGTGGGGGTCCTGTTTCTGATATCCCTGCTCTTCCCCGGGGAAGACCACGCTGCGGTAACCCCGCCACCCTACCTGGCCTTACCCCATGTCTGCCTCCACATGAACTCCAGGCTGTGGGTGGCAGCAAAGTGCTTCTTGATGGCATAGTGCACCCTCTGGATCAGCATGCTGGTCAGGTTGGCACGGCGGAGCAGGTAAGGCATGGTGGAGCTGTGTCCAAAGGGGTCCACTGCCCAGCCAGAGCGTGGGGCTGCACCTGGGCAGGGCACGGGAGCCAGAGAGGCCCTGAACGCTTCACAGGCCGTGGACAGATGCTGTCGCACCTGCCGCACTGGTCGAATCGGTCTGGAATGCAACCACTCCCTGCCAGTGCCCATGCTGTACGGTGTCCCGCCATGACACTCTGGGCCCGGACTTACCAAGGTTTCTCTCCAACCACTGGTGTCCTTCGATGAGCTGGTCAATCAGCGCGAAGTAGTGGGAGTTGGCCTCGTCCGGCATCACCCAGCCTCCTGTGGCAATCTCCAGCTGCCCGTTTCCCACCAGCCTGCGGTTAAGGACGCACACTCATTGTGGGGCGGGGACCCTTTGCCCAGTCCTGACCACCAGAAGATGTCAGGGCCTCTCGGAGCCAGTCCACCCGAACCCAAGACCAAGAGAACACACGTGGCCCTCCTCTCCCGGCCCTACTGTCTCCAGCCCTCCACCCGTGCCTCCAAGGGGAAGCCCCGCGCTTCCTCTTTGCTTATGCTCAGACAACTGTGATTTCTCTAACGCCGGCGACCTTCAAATCAGCTCTCGCCTTCTCCCCCTCGGCCGTCACTCCTCATCTCTGCCGTGGTTCCCTGTGCCCCCTCCTGCCACCCTGGCACCCACCCAACACCTGCCCGCACAGCCTCAGGCTCAGACGGCAGCCCTCCCGTGCCTCCCCGACTGGCACTGGCCTTCGGACTGCCGCTCTCTTTTGGGCGTTGATGTTGTCCCACCACTTGGCGAAGAAGGAGACTTCCGCCCAGAGGAAGCGCCGCCTCGGGTCCTCCTGCAGCTTGGACACCATGCTGTTGAGGATGTGCTGGGTCTGCTCCGTGTAGTACTTATCGAAGGTCTTGATCCAGCCTGGGGAGCCAACGCAGGGTCCCCTGAGGACACCCCCGTCTTCTCCAACTGTCCCCCCTTACGCCGACCATCAGAAAGCCCACTCACACCCGAGCTCCCAAGGGCCGGCAGGACCCTCACCTGGGTCATTGTGAGAGTGGGGTACCACGAACACCTGCAGGTCTTCGGCGTCCCAGTCGTGCGGGCCGTAGGAGATGTCAAAGCCCTGCCTCCACACGCCGCCGTCCACGTTGTCAAATGGCAGCTCCTCTGACACGGCGAGCATCTGCCAGGCAGGAAGGCAGCTCAGCGCCCCACCCACAGCCACGCGGGCCCCTGCCAGCTCTGGCTCTTACCTGCAGCTCTGGCTTCTGGCCCCGGCCCCCCAAAGCAAACTGGCAGTCCTGAGGGGAGATGGAGAGGAAGCTGGGCCGGGGCTCTGGTGGCACGACCCAGGAGCCGTTGACTGTGTAGTAGGGCAGCAGGGCGGGCGGGCCCTCCGCGTTGGCTGTCAGCTCCAGCACGGAGTCTTTGATGTGGCTGATAATCTCATGGTTCTCCTCCAACAGCTGCTCCAGCTGCTCGATGCGGTTCTGCAGCACAGAAATTTGGCTCTGCCGAAAGACCAGAAAGCTGTCACCCACAGCTCCTAATGCCACAGGGACGGGTCCCTGCTTGGGGTCCACCACCTGAGACTTGACTGTGATCCTTCCCTCCTCAGTCGAAGCCAGACCGTGAGTCTACAGGCTCGGACGGTGCTGGCCAGATAAGGGGAGGTGTGCACGTCACCACTGAGGACGGGAACCCGCTCTCTAGCTCGTGGATGGCAAAGCTTCCATGTCACATACCTACTCTCAACAACCTGGGTCGCCTGCCTGGAGCGCCGGGCTGAGGATTGCATCAGGGCTTAATGGGAAAGAATGCTGCAATCAATTAGCAATGTCTGCCAAGAACTCAGGAGGACAGAGCGGCGATACACACTGCCATTTTTTTTTCTTTCTTCTTGCCGTCACTGTTTTTAGCTTTGGGTTTCTGAAAAACCTGCCGACTGGGAAGGGTCGTTCCTGTCCTGCGAGGACAGGACTCTCCAGCAGGGTTATAACCTGAGCCCGGATGCGGGAAACCAGCAGCCGGGCGTGACTCACCCGGGGGAAGTTCCCACCGTTCTGGTGTCGGGTGGGATCGTGCTGCACTCGGTCCAGCATAAGGTAGAGGGAGAAGACGGCCACGCAGAAGATGGCAGCCCCACACACCGTCACCTGCTTCTTCAGCTTCATGCTGGCCTCCACACACACCTGGCAGGAAGGACAGCGTCTGCAGTGTCAGCGAGCGCGGTCCCTCTGGTGGTCTTCCCGCCACAGGCCCCGGTGCCTTCCCCGGGGCTGCTCCTGAGGAAGACCTATTTGCCTGACTCCAGTAAAAAGCAAACTTCCAAGCCTCAGATCCCAGCACTAGCTGTGGCTCCTGACCCAACCTTGATCTTATTATCCTGGCCAAGACTCACGTCTAGGGCTGGTCCCTGCCTGGTCCTGGTGGCAGCTCTGCCCCTAGGGTACAGATGATACTCCCCCTAGCTGATGCTATCCCCACCACAAAAAAGTGGGGGTCGGGATAACAGAGCCCCAGCTCTGACTCCAGACTTCGCCAACACAACCTGCTGACCTGAGCTCCCGGCCTACAGGCGGTGCCTGTTCAGGCTCCTTGGCTGTGTGTCTGCTTTCAGATGAATCAAAGGCCGCTATTTTGTTTGATTTAAAGGTGCAGGCAGGGCCCAAAGAGACTGACAAGAAAGCCTTTCTCCCTGCCCTGTTGGGTCAGACTGGTGCTCACATAAAACAGCCTGGCACAGATCCTCTCTCAGTAAGAGATACAGAATGAATTTCTTTTTTATAAAAAGAAGAAGAGAGTTACTATGTTTCTAACATAAAGCGAGTCCTACATTCTCTACCTGTTAGTACAGTGATTCCTGCAGCGGGAAACTTCCAGCTGTGGTTCGTAGGGCATCGAGGGACCCCTGGAAAGCCTGCGGTGACACTGAGGGTCCCCTGGGCAGGGAGACGCCCGGGCGGGCACAGCTGCTCGGTCGTGGGGCGACTTCAGAAGACCGGCGCCCGGGGCCGCTCACCTGCCGGCAGGGGCCAGCGCTGATGCGCCCGTGGGCGGGACCGCGCTCCAGAGTCTGCTCCGCGGGCCCTGGGGCCCAGGAGCTTTGTCGCCTCTCCGCTGTGCCCTACTTAGCGCGATCTGATTCCGCTCAGGAGCCTCCGGGCAATATTTTTAGCCCTTGGAGATTGGGTCCAGGCCAAAGTGGGTAGAGCTGGGGAGAGAGAGTTGGACCTCACAGGAGGGCAGGCACCTGCGCCGGCTCTTCGGCCGCCTCTCCGCCGGCCCAACCCCCACCCCGGTCCCCCGACCCTCCCCGACTCTGCGGCCCCGGGGACCCTAACTACGGCGGCCGGTCCCAGCCTCCGGGCCCTCCAGCGCCTCCCGGACCCGCAGCGCCGCTCGCGCTCCTGCCGTCCAAGCCCGACCCGGGCCGGGCAGCCGGAGCCCTCCCCGCGCCCGCCAGGCCCGTTACCGTCCGCCGCCGGCCTCAGCGCCGCTCCGGGCCCACCGGCCGAGCTGCCGCCTCGCATGCCCGGGGGCGACGGCCCGCGCGCAGGCCGCGACGCAGGCGAAGGCGGGCGCCCGCCCACCCGTCGCCCCCGGCTCCGCGCCGCAGCCGCGCTCCCGCCCGGCCAGAACCGCCCGCGCGCTCCGCCGCGCCCGCCCCGCGCGCTCCGCCGCCCCTCCCGGCCGCCCGGCAGAGCAGCGTGCGGGGCGGGGACAGCCGTGCCGCGCCCCCGCGTCGCCCGGCCCCGCCGGCCCGCCCGGCCCCGCCGCCGCCTGCGTGCGCCCCGCGGAGATGGCGGGAGCTGGGCCGCCGCGGCCCGCCCGGCCGGGCCTCCCCGCGCCCGCGCCGGCCCGCTGCCCGCAGACCCGGTGCCGGATGCCGGACGACGCGGGGCCGCAGCGCGCAGCCGCGGGCCGGGCCCTGGCGCGCTGCGGGGCCTCCGGGAGGGACACGCAACTTGATTTCTTCCGAGTCCGCTAGAGTAAGCTCGCCACCAGACAGAGGCGGTAGGTTCCCCGCCTCTGCACCAGCCGGACAGCGGGGTGCGCTTCCCGCAGCCTCGCCCGGCCAGGCCCCCCCATCCCCCCACCCCGCCGGCCGCAGCTGTGTGCACTGACGCGTCTCCGCCAAGGGTGCCCTGGCTCTGCTCTGTTTCCGACCACACGGGGAACAGGACATACACCTTTCTTGGTGGTTCTCCTTTTACTGGGCATCTAGGTTGTTTATCATCTTGCAGCATAATAAACGATACTGCAATGAACATCTCCATGAACTCCCCGTTTGTCTTCTTTTGCAATTTTTATCTTATATCATCTGTGCACCCCCAAAATTCATATGTTGAACTCCTGACCCGTCAAGTGATACGAGGTGGTGTGCCTTTGGGAAGTGATTGGATTAGGAGGGCAGAGCCCTCACGAATGGGATTAGCGCCCTCAAAAAATAACCAGTCAGCCCCTTCCACCGAGTGGGAACTCGGCTGGAAGGTGCCATCTGTGAACCCCAAAGTGGTCCCTCGGGGGACACCGAGTCTGCGCGTGCCGGGATCTTGGACTTCCCAGCCTCCAGAGCTGTGAGAAATAAATTTCTGTTCTTGATACACTACCCACTCTGTGGCACTTTGTTATAACTGCCCAAACAGATAAAGACATTAATTTGGGATGAATTTGCAGCAGTGAGGTTCCCTGGGCAAAAGAGAAGGACCCATACGGCTGATGACACTTGGCATTCTATTGCTCCCCCCAAACTTGCACCAGTTTACACCATCAATAACAAACCACTGAATATTGCTTAAACAATTTTTCTGTTTATTAGCCAGATTCAAAATGCCATCCCATTATTTAACCCCCATTTGTTTTATTGCCAGCAGTAATAGCTTTCCAGCTTTGTGTACTGGCCAATCCCTGCCATGAAGGCGTTGGATCTAGACTGAGTTCAGCATCCTCTGCATCTTTTCATGTATTGCCTGTGTTCTGGGAGATTTACATTCCAATCCTTCTATTGAAAGTCTGTTAATAATTTTGGATATGATCTTAATTTCCAAGAACTTTTGTTTGTTCTCTGATGGTTCTTTTTTATTCTTTTTTCTTTTTCTTTTTTTTTTTTTTTTTTTTTTGGACGAGGTTCTGGGGCCCCAAGAGCGGGGCCCCGGAAGTCGCCCTGATGGTTCTTTTTTAAAACTGGAGGTATAACATACAGTATGTGGCACAAATCTTAAGTGTACAGCTTGATGAGTTTTGACAAATGTATACACAAATATAATCATCACCGAGATCAAAACATAGGACATCCCCATCTACCCAAAATTTCCTCTCGGCAGGGCGCGGTGGCTCACGCCTGTAATCCTAGCACTCTGGGAGGCTGAGGTGGGCGGATCCTTTGAGCTCAGGAGTTTGAGACCAGCCTGAGCAAGAGCGAGACCCCATCTCTACTAAAAACAGAAAGAAATTAATTGGCCAACTAAAAATATTTAAAAACTTAGCTGGGCATGGTGGAGTATGCCTATAGTCCCAGCTACTCGGGAGGCTGAGGCAGGAGGATTGCTTGAGCCCAGGAATTTGAGGTTGCTGTGAGCTAGGCTGATGCCACCGTACTCTAGCCTGGACAACAGAGTGAGACTCTGTCTCAAAAAAAAAAAAAAGTTTCCTTTCTGTCAAGTGGCCAAGCAGTTGCTAAGCACAGGGCCACAAGGATTGCTACTGTAGCCACTAGGTGGGCCTGCCACACTTCTATGGATTCAGCCAATCAGGACACAGCAAGCTGAAATGGATTGCATAGCTTATTACTTACACAGCAAAAGCAAGACCAGCATGGTGTTAGCTTCTTGCACCCCAGTTCCACAGGATGACACTGAATTGGAGGGACCAGGTGACAGGAGACATGGTAGTAGGCCACTCTGCAGCTAAGGGGCCAACTCTAAATTATGGCCAAGCAGTTTTATGGCCTGCAGCTGACTCTAAGGGGGGCAGGGGCCAGGTGGAAAGCCCTGCACTCAGCTGAAAGTGGGGAGAGGGCTGGGAAATGGCCCTGTGGCAATGTCCCACGAGGTAGAGGCTCCTCTGTAGGCGGCCGGTCTCCCCTTGCTCCAGGAGGAATCGCAGTGCATTCTGCCAAGACTAGGGTCAGACTACAGTCCGGTCTTGCCTGTGTGGTCTGCAGGGAGCTGTGCAAGGCCGTCACGGTGCTGTGTCATAGCTGTCCCCTACAACTCCACCCCCTCCTGCCACCAAACCTTTCATATGTGCAGCTAAGACCAATTTTCAGGATCCTAGGCCACCTTATCAGATAGCCCAATTAATTGTACTAACGGGAGCTTGGATCAAATCCTTTCTATCTGCCTTAAAGAACATTACATGACAGTGACCACAACCATGGCTCCAGCAGGATGTGCAGGCCCGCTTGGAAGACAGGCCACAGCCAGGCTCCCTGTGGGAACCCAGCCAGCTGTGTCCCAAATGCCACTGGGAATTGACCTTAGCCCCACCCTGCTTCCTCTCCAAATGAAGAGAGAGACCGCTCCATCTTTCCTGATTCATTGATTCAAGTGCAGCGGGAGGTGTTGGCAATCACACATACACTTCCTTGACTGGCCAACATGAAGCCCAGGGCAGTACGACTGTCTATCCCCACTCACGCTGCAGCGTCTATACTGGTTTGTGTTTGGTGGGGCAGTGAGAGAAGCACCAGGTTAGAATCTCCAATCCCCAGCTCGTCTACACCACTGTAGTTTCCAGTAGCCTAACTTCCTGGAGGTGGGCATGGGAGGGAAAAGGGAAGAGAGGGAAGGATTAAACAAGTGGTTCGGGTCTCTTGCCGTCCGTGGGGCCTCTTCTCCCCATCCCGACCTTCTAGTTAAACATTCTATGCAAACGAGAACTCCCCTTCCTGGGAACTGCCACATTCAGAATTCACACTAAGTGTGTGTTCCTTCAGAAGCTGACCGTTGGCTGTCCACTCACCTTCTATAGTTTATAGTTGCAGGAGTCTGTTCCATCTTTTGTTGACACCACCACCTGTTGGTGATATGGAGCATTGCAGTGACAGCCCCAGCTAGTTCCCCACTGCTGGGGACTCTTGGTTACAAAGGCATCATCCTTGTCCCGATTGGATGTGGATTTGGAGACCCCAAATACACAACATAGTCCACTTAGGAGTCCTTGAATAGCATGGCCCACACACTGTGCAGATGGGAATCGCTGTGCCATACACGGAAAAAGCTGTCAATTGCTGTCAACATTCAGTGGTGTCCTCAAGAAGAAAATAGGAGGCCCATATAGTCTATTCATCAGGACCAGCCAGGTTAGGTGCCCTGGAGTCAGACTTTGTGCTCGGAGCTCCCTTTGCTACTCAACTGAGCAGCTACTCAACTGTGCAACTCCTGGCACATTAGGCAGGCTTCTTTGGGCTCACGTGCTTGGATCACTAGACCTTGTTTCGCACCTAGCCCTGGAGGAAGTGCTGTGTGCTGCGTGATGGCGTATCCAGGTGGCAGTGATTTTCACCTGGGCAGTGTGGTTCTGACCAGGTTGCTGGTTTCACTGATGGTCATGGTCAAAGAGTCCTCTTCCGTGGGCATCCCCATTGGAATGTGTCCCACTCCATCTATCGCCATAATGCAGTAGGTGTTGGGGTTGATTATCCAGTTGTCCTGCTGCTGGGCCCGGGACTGCCAGCCCATGGCTACTGCCCGTGAGTCGGAGGAAATGCAGCAACGTGCATTGGGAGAGGTGTTTTCCAGGCCACGCACCACAGCCCGCAATCCTGCCCAGGGGCTGGGGTTCCCTATTCTGTGCATCATTTTAAACCATCTTCTTGGCTGGGTGTGGTGGCTCATGCCTGTAATCCTAGCACTCTGGGAGGCCGAGGCAGGTGGATCGTTCAATTTCAGGAGTTCAAAACCATCCTGACCAAGAGCAAGACCCCATCTCTGCTATAAATAGAAAGACATTAATTGGCCAACTAATATATACAGAAAAAATTAGCTGGGCATGGTGGCGCATGCTTGTAGTCCCAGCTACTCGGGAGGCTGAGGCAGTAGGATTGCTTGAGCCCAGGACTTTGAGGTTGCTGTGAGCTAGGCTGACGCCACGGCACTCACTCTAGCCTGGGCAACAAAGTGAGACTCTGTCTCAAAAAAAACAAAAAAACCATCTTCTTGTGGCTGGGCAGCCACAGCACTCAGTGTACCCTGCTGGCCATCAAATCAGCAGATCCATCCTTGAACCAGGTCCAGATCCTCAGGGACCTCAGTGTGCTGAGAACCCCGAGAACCCCAAGGTGCTGGCATAGACTCTGCCTCTGGGTTAGCCACACCTGGTGCCTGGCCACCTCTCCCTGCAGGCAAGAGATTCCACTGGTGCCTGGCTTACTCCTTTCTTGGAGTAATTTCTCTCTAACGACGATGCTTGTTGGGCAGTGCCCACTTCACTGGCGTGTTCACTCCAGCCCAATCCCCAGATGAGGATGTCAGGGTATAAACACACCCTCGTGTCTCCATGACCAGCACCCAGCAACAAGTCATTAACTGCCACTCAAACAAGGTCTATGGCATGAAGTTGTCAGGCAAGTCCTGTCTGTTTTCAAACCAGGGGGTCCCCTTTGCTCAGGGCAACATCCTTCCTGCCCAGGTTCCAGTCTGTGCCACCGTCAGTCCCCAAGACTTTCCATTCAAAAGGCTCAATGGGACTAACAGGCTGAGTGAGAGGGCAGTTTCTATGATCTGCTGTTGTTCGGGGCCCCACTCACATGTGGCTGCCTTTCCAGTGCCCTTATTCAGTGGGCCGGGGAGAAAATTCTGGTGCAGTGTTAATACGAGCTGTCTCCAATGCTCAAACGTGCCCGTCAGCTGTCTTGCCTCCTGTTGGTTTGCCGGCGCTTTGACAGGCTCAGGAACTGTCCTCTGGGCATCAGCCCACACAGTTCCTAAGCCCTTTGCTTAGGTGGCCTTGCATCATGTCAGGGTGAATTTGGGTAGGTTTTGAGCTATCCTAGCTAGGACAGTCTGCACTACTTAGCTTTTCTAATTGGACGTTATCAATATAATAATACCAAGACACTTGTGATGGCATTGCAGGATTCTCTGTCTTGGCAAAGCACAGGGCAGTGTGGGTGGCCCTGTGACAGCCCTGTAACCCAAGCCAATAAAGGCCAACATATTTTCACCCTCTGGATGTAGCAGAATGGTAACAAAGGCATCAGCAAAACCCACCACCGCACACCAGCTGCCTGAGGGTGTCTGTGCGGTGAGCTCCAGGATTTGTGACAATCCATGAAGTGCCACAGGCCATTAGCCTTGTGTTACTGGCCACCCCGGGCTGTCATAGGAGATAGCGTTTCTTTCAGCACCGTCTCCACTGGCTCCTTGACCAAGATAGCGGTTCCCTCTCCCAGCCCCTGTCCCGTATTGCTTCACAGTAACCACTTAGCTAGGTCTGGAGAGGTGACCATTTGTCCCTTTCCTAATTGTCACTATCCTGATTCAGACATTTCCCCGTTGGGAACATCCCATGCAGTGGAGAGGAGCATTACACATGCTTAAAACGCCTCCTCCCACAATGCATTCAGCAGTCTTAGTTACAACCACTTGGGTGTGTATTGGCTCAAACGGGCCCACCCAGAAACTGTATCCATCCATCGTCCAATTTCAGAGTTATTTGCAAATCTAGGAAGAGTGAGCTTTCAGCCATGCCGTGGGCACGTGTCCGTGTGACAGCGGCCTTTGCCTCGGACAGCCGAGGGCCGGCAGCCGTGGCTGCTGCCGGTTCCCCAGCACATCTTGGCCACTGCAGGGGCCTCTGGTCTTCCCTGCAGATGGAGGGAACTAAGCCTCCACTCCAGTCCTGTCTCCCTGTGAAGGGCTGAGGGACAGGGCTCAAAGTGCTGGGTCAGACACTGGCACCGGCAGCGTGAACCTCAGCTGGGAAGTCGAGGCTCTCTTGGTGTCCCTCCTGACTGCCCAGAGGAAAGGCCAAAGCTGGCCCCGTTATCACCCAAATATTTAAGTCCCATAACCTTCCCAGAGTCCTGTAACAAGAGAGAATTTTCCTTCATGGGCGGACCATCACTGTCACTTTGGGGACTTACTGGCATAGCGGCCAGGTCCACACGGCCTGTCGGCTGGTTTCTCCGGTCCGTGCTGGCCCGTAGGGAGTGTGCCGTCTGGGCCTTGCCCAGCCTCCGTTCTGGGAAACCTATTGCCCAGCCGCCGAGGCGCCTCCCAGAAACGGTCCCCAGGGCGGCGGAGAAGAGCCACTTTCCCTCCCCAGCCTGCTACGCTGACCAAAGCTGCAGCCTGACTTTGGGTGACCAATTCATCCTCTGGGGGCTCGTGAGCTCCGTTCTGAATCCAGGCTGAGGTCGCAGCAGACTGAAAGCAAGTGATAGGGTCTCCCGGCGCTGTGCAAAGTGCTCACCAGGTGACAGGAATTCATCTCAGGCAGGCCACTGCTTCCTTACAGCTGTGAAGCCCATCGCAACAAGTCCTGATTTACCTTTGTTTTCACAGGCACATGATAATGTCTATGTTTATGAGTACATGTGATAATTTTTTTTTTTTTTTTGAGACAAGAGTCTCACTCTGTTGCCCGGGCTAGGGTGCCGTGGCGTCAGCCTAGCTCACAGCAACCTCCAACTCTTGGGCTCGAGCAATCCTTCTGCCTCAGCCTCTTGAGTAGCTGGGACTACAGGCATGCGCCACCATGCCTGGCTAATTTTTTCTATGTATTTTTAGTTGACCAATTAATTTCTTTCTATTTTTTTGGTAGAGACGGGGGTCTCACTCTCGCTCAGGCTGGTTTCGAACTCCTGACCTTGAGCAATCCTCCCGCCTCGGCCTCCCAGAGTGCTGGGATTACAGGCGTGAGCCACCGCTCCCAGCCCTACATGTGATATTTTGATACATCCGCACAATGCGTGATGCTTGAACCGCTCTGGTTTATCTTTGTTCTTTCCTCCTCTACATCCATGTCCTTGGTCAGCGTGGGTGTAGCCAAGGCAGCTGGGGCGTGCGGTCAGTCACTAAACAACCGAGGGGTCTCCACTCCTTCTCGCCAGCAGAACGTGCACAGCACGCCCAGCCGCCGGTTAGATGAGCTGTGCTTCCGTGGTGTCGCTGGACTTTGGCCCAAATCTCTCTCTCGCTTCCCTCCTTTCTTGCTTGCAAAGAAGCAAGAGTGGATCTCACAAAATTTCTAAGTGAGTCATTGCGGTTGGTCACCAGATAGTGTTCTATTTGCAGTCACAATAGGTGAGCAATAGCCACAGAAGCTTTCTTTAGTCCTACAAGACCCTCCTTCTTTCATTTCTAACTCTAAACACTCACAGAGCTCGTTGGGGATCAGGGACCGTGGCCTAAGCCCACTCGTCTCTGCTGTCAGCAAATACATCAGCACTAAGTGGACACTCAGGAGATGCTAGGGCCACACCTGCCTGCCAGAGTGCTAGCCCATCCTCGGCCAGGCAGCCCACAGGGTCCTGTCTCTTCTCTAAAAAGGGATTGTGACCTAATCAGCCCCACATGGACAAATTGGTCAACTGGCTAAGCTGTCCCTAAGCACAGCTTGGTGGCTAACAGAGCCACAGGACCCCTACTGCAGCCACTATGCAGGCCCGCCACACTTTCATTGACTCAGGTGGTAAGGGGACGGCAAGCCCAGATGGATCCACGCAGCTTGACTTACAGAGAGCAAAAGCAAGAAGGACCAGCATGGTCTGCTGGTTGGATGAGCCATGCTTCTGTGGTGTCACTAGCAGCTTCTTGCACCCCAGTTCGGCAGGATGACACTGAACTGGAGGGACCAGGTGACAGGAGGCATGGTAGCAGGTCACTCTGCAGCGAAGGAGCCAACTCTAAATTATAGCCAAGTAGTTTTATGGCCTGCAGCTGACTCTAAGGAGGGACTTCCACTGCTTTAACTATAGCTTGGTTTTGCCTGTTCTTGAACTTCATAAAAATGGAATCCTAAGTAAGCACTCTTTCACCTCTGACTTTGTTGCATACCAATTCTTTGAGGCCGGGCACGGTGGCTCACGCCTGTAATACTAGCATTCTGGGAGGCTGAGGCGGGCGGATTGCTCAAGGTCAGGATTTCGAAACCAGCCTGAGCAAGAGTGAGACCCCATCTCTACTAAAAATAGAAAGAAATTAATTGGCCAGCTAAAACTATATATACAAAAAAAAATTATCTGGGCATGGTGGTTCATGCCTGCAGTCCCAGCTACTCAGGAGGCTGAGGCAGGAGGATTGCTTGAGCCCAGGAGTTTGAGGTTGCTGTGAACTAGGCTGACGCCATGGCACTCACTCTAGCATGGGCAACAAAGTGAGACTCTGTCTCAAAAAATAAATAAATAAAAATAAATAAATAAATAAAAACAAAAAAACCAATTCTTTGAGATTCCTCAATATTGGTGCATGTATCAACGGCTTGTTCTTTTTTTTTATTGCTGGGTAGACATTTGGGTCATTTCCAGTTTGTTCTGGCCCTAACTTCTCTTTCCTCTCCCTCTGTAACGTCAACTACTCCTATAGTAGGGTCCCACATGTTTCTTAGACGCCATTCTTTCCATTATCTTTTTGTCTGTACTTCCATTTAGTTACCTCTGATTAATCCATCTCCATGGCCACTAATCCAAGTCCACTAATCCACAGATATGTCTAGTCTCTAACTATGGTTGTGATTTTATCCTTTAGGTCTATCAATTTCTATGAAACCCATCCAATGGGTTTGTAATTTCAGAGATATTTTTTCAGGTCAATATGCTTTCTTTCTTTTTTTTTTTTTTTTTTTTTGAGACAGAGTCTTGCTTTGTTGCCCAGGCTAGAGTGAGTGCCGTGGCGTCAGCCTAGCTCACAGCAACCTCAAACTCCTGGGCTCAAGAAATCCCTCTGCCTCAGCCTCCTGAGTAGCTGGGACTGCAGGCATGTGCCACCATGCCCGGATAATTTTTCCTATATATATTAGTTGGCCAATTAATTTATTTCTATTTATAGTAGAGACGGGTCTCGCTCTTGGTCAGGCTGGTTTCGAACTCCTGACCTCGAACAATCAGCCCGCCTTGGCCTCCCAGAGTGCTAGGATTACAGGCGTGAGCCACCACGCCCGGCCTGCTTTCTTAATAGATTCAACTCTGCTAAAATTCTCTTTGTCTCTATTTAACATTTTAATCAGTTATTTTAAAGGCCTTGTCTGCCATCTCCAACATCTGGGTCATCTGCAGGTCTGCTTCTATTGTTTATTTTTTTCTCATGTGTATTGGGCCCGTTTTTCTCCATTTTTTGCATGCTTTGTGATTTTTAATTTTTGTGTGTCACATATTGGATACAAAAGAAGGACAGGGGCTCCAGATTGTGTTATTCCCCCACCCCCACCTGCCAGAGAGGGCTCCCAGAGGAGCTAGTCACCTTGATGGAGTCAAATATTGAGCTGCGAAGGGACAGAGTTACAGTCTGGTAAAACCTTGTCCTCCCCTGATTGTCCCTGTCCCTTTGGAACAGCCCTCTTGGATTTTGGATTGAAAGCCTAGCCAGTCTCTGTCTCTTTAAAGCTTTTAAAGTTCTGTGTTTCAGAGATTTAAAAGGAGCTCTTTAGTCTCCCAACCCGCACAGGCTCAAAACCTGGCCATTGCTATTAATAATATCTCGATGGAAAGGGGGACACCAGCCGTTCGTCCCAGGCCTCCCTACACTGCAAAGCAGTGGACTTGGCCTCCCAGGCCGGCCCCTTCCAGCCTCCTGCACTGCCTCAGAACTCAGCAAACGTTCCACGGGGAAAACTTGCTCTGCACTTTGGGCTCCTTCAGTTCTGGATCCTTAGCGCAGTCCTTGCGACCACCAAAACCTGTCCGTTTCGCTTTCCCCAACAGAGTCTTTCTGCTTGGGCCAAGTCTGCTCCTCAGCAACATCCCAACTCAGCAAACGCCACGGGGAAGACGGCAGCCCAGTGTCACTAGTGCAACTCGGAAGGGCTCTTTCCTCCTTGTAATTTTGGTTCATCTGGTCTTTATTTCTTCTACCACTTTCCATTGTCTTTAAAAATAAGATGATTTCATCCTTTCTTTCTTTTTTTTTTTTTTTTGAGACACAATCTTGCTCTGTTGCCTGGGCTAGAGTGCAGTGGTATCAGCCTAGCTCACAGCAACCTCAAACTCCTGGGCGCCAGCGATCCTCCTGCCTCAGCCTC
The DNA here is from genome assembly GCF_040939455.1 of Microcebus murinus. NCBI lineage: Eukaryota > Metazoa > Chordata > Mammalia > Primates > Cheirogaleidae > Microcebus > Microcebus murinus. The sequence goes on along the minus strand of NC_134110.1, from coordinate 4,781,826 downwards.
CCGAGTAGCTGGGACTATAGGCATGCGCCACCATGCCCGGCTAATTTTTTCTATGTATTTTTAGTTGTGCAGCTAATTTATTTCTATTTTTAGTACAGATGGGGTTTCGCTCTTGCTCAGGCTGGTCTTGAACTCCTAACCTTGAGCAATCCTCCTGCCTGGCCAAGATGACTTTCATCTTATCTGTTTTTTCCTAGCTGTCGCAATGGCCCCGGTGGCCTGCAGAGACCGCCCACACCCCACCCAGAAGCAGAAGTTCTGCAACCTGTTTCCTACCACTTCCACGGAAGACACGGTTCACTTCTTAGTATCTGCACTAATCACACTCCGGCTTGACTTCCCCTTGTTTCAGCAAGTCACAGGGCTCTCTTTCGTCTCTTTGAAAATAGATGCCAACTATTTCCTGAATTTTCTAGAGGGGTGGCCATTTTACCGCAAGGTTCTTGCTGCTTTGTTCTTCTGTATCACAAATCCTTCACAGCTTCTGTTTTGTGGGGCCCTCACCCCAGGGAGGGGTTTGGGGGACCCCGATCTGCCACCCAGTGCCCAGTACACCCACCTTGAGAGACGAACTCCTGGGAAGCCTTTTCTTCCTCTTGGGCCGTGTGGGTCCCCTGCGAGGGGGACTCCAACCTTCCCTCCCTTCTCGCCGCCTCCTGAACTCTGCGTGACTGTCATGCACAGCCGCAGTGCCAGCCAGCCTCTAACACTCATAAGCCTTTGACTTTCACGCCTCTGTCACCAGCCTTTGCCTCCATCTGGGCTTCCAGACTCTTCACCCACATTTTTGTCCCCATGGCCCCTCCAGAGCAACACCTCCAAAGTCGCCATCCTCCCGCGGCTCTGATCCTCTTCCTGTGATCCTATTTCAGGGACTGCCACAGCCATCTGGTCATAGCCTGTGTCTCATCCCGATCCCTCTCGCTCCTTCCCCACGCCTCACACCCAGCTGCTCCCAAACCATGTCGGCTCTGCCCCGTGAATGCCACCTGTCCCCGTCCTTCCCCGCAGCCACCGTCCTGCCCTCCAGAGGAGCGCACGTGCCGAGAGCGTTCAACGCACACAAGTGTTTTATTATTTCTGCCCGGTGGAGGAGGCCCTGGCGGGGCAGGGGTGCAGAGCTGACGGGGAGCCACACCCCGCTGGCAGCTGGGGTCCAGGACCGCCAGGTCCGGGCCGTCGGCGTGTGAACTGGAGCCGCGCAGGAGGTGCGCTGAGGCCGGTGGCTGGAGACAGGCGTCCCGGCCTCACCGGTGCCGCTTTCGGATGCTGTGCAGCTCCTGGCAGACGGTGCTGAAGTTGGGCCGCTGCCCAGGCTCGTAGGCCCAGCACTGCTCCATGAGCCTGAACACGGCGTCGGGGCACAGCTCGGGGCAGGGCAGGCGGCCCCCTGCGGGGACAGGCACAGTGCACCGGGCATGAGGAGGGTGTGAGGGCCTCTGGCAGCCCCTGGGTGCGGACTATGAGCAATGGGAGCTGCGTGAATGGGAGCTGGTTCCTCAGCAGCCACTCTTTCTCCCAGGGACACAGGGACACAGAGGCCCGGCTTCTAACCCCATCCCACCGTGTGCTAGTCGGTGACCTCTGCGAGCCTCAGCTTTTCCATCTGTAAAAGGGATCCGTTAATCCCCATGTCACACGTTGTGAGGAGCTAAAGAAATAACGCATGGCCCAGCACGTAACAACATAACAGGAGGTAGCTACGGAACTGCTCTTACTCTTATTTATTTTTTTTTTGAGACAGAGTCTCGCTTTGTTGCCCAGGCTAGAGTGAGTGACGTGGCGTCAGCCTAGCTCACAGCAACCTCAAACTCCTGGGCTCAAGCAATCCTGCTGCCTCAGCCTCCCGAGTAGCTGGGACTACAGGCATGCGCCACCATGCCCCGCTAATTCTTTTTCTATTTATATTAGTTGGCCAATTAATTTCTATTTATAGTAGAGACGGGGATCTCGCTCTTGCTCAGGCTGGTTTTGAACTCCTGACCTGGAGCAATCCGCCCGCCTCGGCCTCCCAGAGTGCTAGGATTACAGGTGTCAGCCACCACGCCCGGCCTCCTCTTACTCTTTACCCTGCCCTGCACGGTGGGGGTACGGGAGGGGGCCCGCTGGCGCAGCCGGGCGAGGGCAAGGCCACGCACTGCGGCGCGGCGGCTCACCGTTTTCCACGAACTCCCGAGTCTGCTGGTTGCTGAGGTTGGGGTAGGGGGAGGCGCCCAGGCTGAAGGTCTCCCAGAGCAAGATGCCGAAGCTCCACACGTCGCTCTCGGAGGAGTAGCGGCCTGCAGAGCGGCGGGGCGCGGGCACGTGAGTGGGTGGCAGGACCCGCGCCAGCCTCCGCCCCGCGGCCCCGGGTGGGCGGTGAGCAGGTACCATAGTTCAGGGCCTCGGGGGCGGTCCACTTCACGGGCACTTGTCTGAGGCCCCCCGAGGCTGCGTAGACCCCATCAGCTTCCTCCCGGGACATGCCGAAGTCACTGATCTTCAGGACGTTCTTCTCGGTCACCAGGCAGTTCCGAGCAGCCAGGTCCCTGGGCGAGGCAGGGCAGGGGGCTCATGCGGCCACAGTCTGGGCTAAGCCCCTACGTGAAGCCACCAACAAAGGCGGCCCCACACCCCAGGCGTGCCTGTCCTGTGGGGAGAGGCCAGCCCCAGCCTGGAGCTGAAGCCTAGCGGCCAGGGCACCTGGGCGCCCGCTCACCGGTGGATGCAGCACTTGCTCTCCAGGTACTCCATGCCGGCCGCCGCGTCGCCCACCAGCTGCAGCAGGGTCTTCACGCGGAGGCGGGCCCCCTCTGTCCGCAGGAAGGTCAGGAAGTCGCCCCCTGGGGGTGGCGGAGGAGCGGCACTGAGCCTCCGTGGGGGGCTGCCCCCCGCCAGGCTGGCCCGCCCTGGAGGCCGCACCCTGCTCACCCTGCACCAGCTCCATGACGATGTAGATGGGCTGCTTCTGGGTGCAGACGCCAATGAGACGCACGATGTTGGGGTGACTGTACTGCTTCAGGATCCTGAGGGGTGCCGCGACTCAGCCATCCGCCCGCCCCCGCCGGGACCCCGGAGCTCGGGAGAACGGGAGAAGGGCCACCACGGGGAAGGGCTTGGTCTCTGCAGCCCGCACACCTGGGCATGTGACCTTGGGCGGGGTGCTGGGGTGCGGAGGCCCCTACACTGTCGGGGTGCTACCCACCGGCGCCCTCGGGATCAGACCACACCACGGAAGCCAAGTGCTTCACGCCGGCCGAGACAGGGGAAGCCCGTGGTGCCGGGCACTCTCCCACCCACCTTGCTTCCTGCAGGAACCTGGCCTTGAGTTCCGGGGGGAGCGTCTCCCGGCAGGACTTCACCGCCACCAGACTGTTGTCGGCCCGCAGGCGCCCGCTGAACACCTCGCCGAAGTTCCCCTGAAAGGGCCCTGCTCCTGCCAAAGCTCGCCGCGATCCCTTCCTTGCCCAGGGCACAGCCTGCCCTGTCCCCAGCTGCCCTGCTGTCCCCCCACGAGCACACTTGCCCCACCCCACACCCCTGCCCTCGCCCCCACGAGCACACTTGCCCCACCCCCACACCCCTGCCCTCAGCCCCCATGAGTACACTTGCCCCACCCCACACCCCTGCCCTCAGCCCCCATGAGTACACTTGCCCCACCCCACACCCCTGCCCTCGCCCCCACGAGCACACTTGCCCCACCCCACACCCTTGCCCTCGCCCCCACGAGCACACTTGCCCCACCCCACACCCCTGCCCTCGCCCCCACGAGCACACTTGCCCCACCCCACACCCCTGCCCTCGGCCCCCACGAGCACACTTGCCCCACCCTCACACTCCTGCCCTAGGCCTCCACGAGCACACTTGCTCCCACCCCACACCCCTGCCCTCGGCCCCACGAGCACACTTGCTCCCACCCCACACCCCTGCCCTCGGCCCCCATGAGCACAGTTGCTCCCACCCCACACCCCTGCCCTCGGCCCCCATGAGCACACTTGCCCCCACCCCCACACCCCTGGCATCGGCCCCACGAGCACACTTGCCCCACCCCTGCGCCCCAGCTCTCTGGCAGTGTGCCCCACACTGGGGAACTGGCAGGCTGCACATGGGGACGCAGGGAGAGCCACCTCCTATGTTCCACCTTCACTGACAAGAGTGACATGGAAAACACAAAAATCACTTTCCTCTGGCCTTGAAAAGCATTCTGAGTTTTAGGAAAGTGACCTCTTTCCCAAGCAGGTGTTTTATCACTTGCAATCCCCATGTCTCCCTGCACGCACACGCACACACACGCACACACGTGCACACATGTGCGCGCACACACGAGCCCCCTGGGGGGCAGGCCCCGGGTGTCAGGGAGAGCCTCCACTGGGCGTTGGCAGGGCGGGCATCGTCCCGTTCCTGCAGGACGGTGCGTGGCGGTGGCTGGGCAGGGTGTTGGGGGCGCGGAATCAGATGAGGCAAGGAGGCCGACAGGTGTCTGGGAGGGGTCTCGGGTGTGAGTCAGGGTGTGGGCTGGAGGGAAGCGGCCGGCGGGGAGCGCAGTGGGGAGGGGCTGGCAGAGCCAGGCTGGGCAGAGGCACACTCACCCGCCCGATCTGCTCGCCCAGCACCAGGTCCTCGTGGTTCAGCACCCACTTGTCCTGGGGGAGAGGAGGGTCAGAAGCCAGTGAAGAAAGGGCTGGACGTGCTGCAGCTGCGGCGTGTCGGTCTGTCCCGTGGGGTGGGACCGTATCAGGAGCACACTCCGATGGCTTCGGGACCAGGCAGGTGCCCTGAGCACCAGCCTAGCCTGTGGCTTTCACAGGCCACACCTAGAAGGGGCTGGCCACCTGGGGAGTGAGGCTGACTTCATCCCCTGCCTGTGGCCTGGGGACCGGGAAAGCCCTTTCTGCTCTGATCCTGGGCGGGCCTGGCCTGTGCACCCCCCACACAAGTGCATGGGCCGGGCTGCCCGCTCACCTTGGGCACGGCCCTGTGCAGGACGACGCCACTCTTCTTGGTGAGGGGCTGCTGGGAGCACAGCAGGTGGTCGATGAGCAGCGGAATGCTGGGGAAGCCATCCCCTTCCAGCCGGAACAGGTTCTGCAGGAGGCAGGGGCCCCGGGGTCAGTGGCCTCCATCTGCGGGGCCTGAGCCCTGGGAGAAGACGGGGAGCCCAGCCGGGGAGAGAGCGCCTGCCCGACAGGACCAGGGGCGGAAGGACCTCTAGAAAAGGCACCGTCTGAGGGCGCACGACATCCTACTGCCTCCTCCTCGGTGGAGGACGTACACTTGAGCCCCTATTTTGGTGCAGGGACTGGGTGGTCTCTGTGGCCCCTTCCAGCCCCGCTAGGGGGGCGTGGAAGGTGCAGCGGCTCCTCCCTACTCTGGCGGGGTCATTCCCCGTGGGGAGGGCAAGGGCGGGGCGGGGCCGGAAAGGCTCGGGCGAGGCCCACTCACGTCGGAGGACTGGATGATGAAGTGCCGGGGCAGGCCGTCCCACAGCACCGACAGCACGTACTCCTGCTTGCCCTGGCTCTCCCGCACCAGGAAGTCCCCAGAGTGAGTCAGCAGCTCGGCCACCTCCGCCCGCGGGATGGCCCCGTGGTACCACAGCTGCTCGTGCAGGGGCTTCTGCACCTCAGGAACGAGCTGCAGCGGTGGGGGGAGCTGGGCAGGGCCCGGGAGGCCCAAGGAGGGAACACTCAGCCAGCTGCCGGGGGAGGCACTGGGCCAGCCGGGGTCTCTCCCCCGCCCCCCATATGCCCCTAGTCCTCGCAGCCACCGAGTAGCACGGAGAGCCGTCCACAGGCCCCTGGAGGGGTGGTGGACTGGCCCAGGATCACGCTGGCCAGAGCTGGGATGGGAAGCCCAGTCTGGGTGGCCCCAAACCAAGCTGGTGCCTCGTCCTCCAGGCCACAGGCCCCGACCACGCCCGGAACAGGGAGAGCCATGGGGGACCAAGGCTGCTGGTTTCTGCAGCACACAGTGCTGGCAGGGCCTGGGGACGACTGCAGCCTGGGATCCCAGGGAAGAGAGGGACTGCCCAATAAAAGTGGCCTGGGCACAGCCTCCTCTCCGGGGCACCCCCAGGGACTAAACCCAAACACCACGGTGGGGAGTCCGGGGAGAGCATCTCTGAGCCCCCTGGCCTGGCCGGGTCTGGCGCTTGCACCGCTGCTGAGTGACCAGCTCCTGCCGGCTGAGCACCGACTCAGAGGGCTGGGCAGGGCTGCAGGCCCCAGCTGGGCACCACTCACCGAGAACTTGGGGCGGAAGATTCCAGAGATGTGGCTCTTAAGGATCTCCAGTGTGGGTGTCCTTCCCCCTTCTCGCTCCTGCTCCTGAGGCCAGGGACAGACGTCAGCGGGTGACCGGGCTTGGGAGGGGGAGGGCGAAAATGAGGAGCAGAGCCCGGCTGGCAGGCCTGGCTGGCAGGCAGTGGCGGCGGGTGGGCGGCTCACCGAGGAGGAGGTGGAGTGGCGGTCGTCCTGCAGCAGCAGCACCGGCGGGGCCTCGCCGGGGCCCAGCTGCGCCACCTTGGCCTGCAGCAGCTCGTGCTGGGCCTGCAGCTTGGCCTGGCTGCACAGTGCCACCTGCAGCCCCTGCAGCGCCTCCAGCAGTGCCTGCCTCTTGCCCAGCAGCTGCACCCTGCGGGCAGGGCCAGGCGGAGGAGGGTGAGAGGGGCCCAGCCTGCAGCGGGGAGGGCGGCCAGGACGCTGCTGGGGGGGCCCCCACTCACCGCCCCCGCGGGGGGGTGTTCTGCTCTTCGTTCTGGAGCTCGCGCTGCAGCTGAGTGACCAGCTCCTGCCGGCTGAGCACCGACTGGGAGGCCACAGCCAGTTCGTCGGTCACCGAGGTCAGCCTGTACCCGAGGGAAGGGCAAGGTCAGAGCCCAGCCCCCCAGAGGCATCCCTGCAGAGCCAAGCAGGCCCAGCCGCCTGGCCGCGGCTCCGTGCGGGGGCGTCCACCGCCCGGCCCTGCCCACACAGCCCCAGGCCCCGCGGGAGCCCCGTGCCCGCCGCGCCCCACACACGTGTGCTGCACGCTCTCCACCGTCAGCTCGTTCAGCTGCAGCTCCCCGGGCTCCAGCGCCTCGCCTTCCTCAAGCAGAGACTCGTCGAAGGTGACGCAGGGTGGGACGTCAGGTGCGGACCTGTGGGCGGCAGTGCCCTGTGAGCGAACAGGCCAGAGGCCCTGGACCCCCGTGGGAGCAAGGACAGGCTTACCCGTACTGTCGCAGGAAGCCTTGGTACTCGGCCTCGGGCTGGACGCTGGCGGCGGCTGCAGCCATGGCGCGGTGAATGGCCACCACCTCGTCCTGCACCAGACTGCTGAGCTCCAGGTACTCCTGCAGGATCTCCTTCCTGCCCCCAGGTGGGACCCAGTCAGGGGGGCCTCAGGCTGGGCAGTTTGGGCCGGGGACACTGGGTTTGGAGTCAGTGCTGGGGCTGACCGTACTAGCCATGGGACTTTAGGCAAACTAGAGCCCTGACACGTATGACGGGGGTGCCGGGAGCTGCCATGAGGACCCAGCAGGATCTCGCGTGTGGTGTCTGACGCACAGGAGGCGCTCTCAGTGGTAACGCGAGCTACGACCATCCTGCCCCGCGGCCAGCCCAACAGCTGGCGCTCGGGCCCTGCCATGGGAGCCATCGATCGCAACCCCGTCTACACCTCCCAGTCCCAGCACCTCCCCTGTGCTGGCTCTCGTATTCATTCACCCGCTCAGAACGTCCCGGTGAACACCTCAGCCACCCCAACTCTGCTGGTTGAAAATGAACTCTTTTTTTTTTTTTTTTTTTTTTGAGACAGAGTCTCGCTTTGTTGTCCAGGCTAGAGTGAGTGCCGTGGCGTCAGCCTAGCTCACAGCAACCTCAAACTCCTGGGCTGGAGTGATCCTTCTGCCTCAGCCTCCCGAGTAGCTGGGACTACAGGCATGCGCCACCATGCCCGGCTAATTTTTTTATATATATATCAGTTGGCCAATTAATTTCTTTCTATTTATAGTAGAGACGGGGTCTCGCTCTTGCTCAGGCTGGTTTTGAACTCCTGACCTTGAGCAATCCGCCCGCCTCGGCCTCCCAAGAGCTAGGATTACAGGCGTGAGCCACAGCGCCCGGCCGAAAATGAACTCTTGTCTCCAAAAATTCTTCCTCCCACAGCCTTCTCCACACGAGTTAATGGCGACCCCATCTTCCAGGTGCTCCATGCAAACCCCTGGAGTCCTCCCCGACTCCTCCATCTCATGCTCCCTTTCCAGCCCATGGGCAAACCCATCGGCTCTGCCTTGGAAACATGCCCAGGACCCGATCATGTCTCACCCCCTCACTACCTCCCTGGCCTGGGCGGCCACGATCTCTGGTCTGGGTAGTGGCAGAGCCTGCTGGCTGCCCCTCTGCTCCCGTCCTCGCCCCCGAAGCCTATTCTCAGCACAGCGGCCAGAGTGACCTTATTAGAACAGAGGTCAGATCACGTCACTCCTCTTGCTCACTCAGAGCCACGGTCCTTGTGACGGCCCGTTGGACCCTCCATCACCCAGCAGCCTGCGCTCAGCGTCTATGCACCTGCTGTTCTTTCTGGAACGGCCGTTCTCCAGATAGCCCCCTGGCTCACTCCCGGACCTCTCTCAGCAATCTCTGCGAACTTCCCCTGCTCACAGAGGCTGTCCCAGACCACTGTGTACACCTGTCACCTACTCCCGATCTCCTTCTCTCGCCGGATTTTTCCCCATAGCAATTACTCTTCTGCTGTGTTCCCTGCTTCACTCACTGACTTCTTTTCCTTTCTCCACCAACGGACAGACGGTTTGTCTCCGTCGTGCCCTACTGTGACCCAGAGCCTAGGGCAGTGCTCAGCGGATGCGATCAAACCCTGGCGGGACCCTGGAATAACGCAGCTCCACGTACACTGACCGGCCCTGGTTCCCTGGCCCAGCTCCCGTGCTCATGTGACTACATGGGCTTCACTTTTATAGCACTGAATTTTCCGGGACCTGCCCCTGGGCCCGGCGGCAGGGCGCAGGGCTGCTGCGGGGCGGGCGGGCTTACAGGATGCTCGCCATCTCCTCGTGCAGGTCCTGCAGCGACTGCAGCAGGCCGGGCAGCAGCAGCTGGTGGTGGTGCCGGTGGTGCAGCTGCGCGGCCCGCACGCCCAGCACGTAGCGGTTGTGGTGGGCAAACAGCTTCCACAGGCTGCGCACGTACTTGTCCTTGGCCTTGTCGCGGTCCTTGTCTGTCGGGGGAGGCGAGGGGTGTGGGTGACAGCACGGAGGCCTGGGCAGCCCCCGCCCCCGGGCCAGCGAGGGAAGCCGCAGACCTTTGCTGGCCTCCTGGTACTTGCGCCTGGCCTGGGCGCTGTCCCGCGCCAGGGCTCGGTACTGGCTCTTCAGCTTCTCGATGTCCTGGCTGTGGGCCTGGGGAGAGAGGGCAGGCCCGTGTGGGACAGCGGTCCCCAAGGATGGGAGATTCCTGCCCGAGGTGAAGCCTGGGCAGGCCCCGCTGGCTGGGCAGGCAGCGCGCCCAAGCCCGCTCTCCAGGGAGGGCCCGGCCGCTTGTGGGGAAGCTGCCGCTGAGGTTCCGGGCAGAGGAGCTGGTTAAAGACAGGCCCCTGGGGGAAGCTCAGGGAAAAGGTGGGCTGGGCAGGCTACACCTGTCCCTTCTTGGCCTGAGAGTGGTGTCCTGGTGGTAGGAAGGGCCAGCTCCGGGCGTGGGCAGCCTGCGTAGCTGCTCAGGGCTCCACACGTAGGAGGGCCCGGCTTTAGGCTCCACTGTCGCTGTCTTGAAATTTTACTAATCCTTTACCAAGGAAGGTCCCGTGTTTTCATTTGCTCTGGGTCCTGCAAATCGTGTTCCTGGCTGCAGGAACGATAGGTGGCAGCCTGAGACCAGAGTTCTCATCCCAGTGTTTCTGTGCTGTGTGCTGGCAAGCTCCACCCCTCTCTTCTGAACCTCAGTTTCCCCATCTGTAACTGAGCTAAGGGCATCAACTAGATCAGTCTTCTTCTTAAAGGGTCAGATAATAAGCAAACATTTTAGGCTTGTAGACCACAGGGTCTCTGTTGCAATCATTCACCTCGGCCGCTGTGGCCACAGACGCTATGAAAGCAAAGGGGCCTGGCCGAGCCCCAGCAAAACTGTACAGCTGAGCAGACCTGGAAGCGGACGGTCTCCCGGGGAGAGGGGAGGGGCCGCTGGCCACCAGGGGCCGCTGTGGGTCCACGGCAAGGCGGGCTGCGCTGGGGGAAGGAGGGAGATGCCGGGAGGCTGACCACCCTGCATGGGGGACCGAGTGCCCGGATAAACAGCCGGCTCCAAATCCCACCGCCTCCAGACTGGGGGGCTGGGTGGGAGTCAAACCTGGACAGGCCCACTTCACAGCCTGTGTCCTTGGCCATGGGGGCCACGCTGCCGCCCTGTCTCTGGGTCCCCGGGGGGAGGGCAAACGGACCGGCCCTCGCTCCTCTCACTGTCCCTCAGACCCAGACGGCACAGCGCGGAGGCGAGTCCGGACCCACGCATCCTGGCAGTCCCCGCACTGTGCCCAGCCACAGACGTGCACGGGGACGTGCACGGGGACCAGGCCCCACTGCAGGCCAGCCTGAGTGGGGAGAGCAGGGGCGGAAGCTGCAGCAAGTTGGAGCGGGTCTTCCTGGGGCCAGGCCTGCGGTCGGGGACTTCCACTTCCCCAGTGAATCCAGGAGCTCTTGTGCAAAGCGGCTCCACATTCAGACAGAAAGGGCCGAAGCCCCAGCGCTGCCCACCCACCTTGGTGAGCTCCTGCTGCAGCTGCTGCCACTGCTCGCTGTAGGTCTTGCGCAGCTGCTGCCGCTCCCGGATCAGCAGGCTCAGCTTGCTCAGGGGCCCCGCGTTCAGGTCTTCCGCGTGCTGCCGCAGCAGCCGGCTCAGGCCCTCCGTCTGGCCGGTGATCTCGGCCCAGGACTGCGGCCCAGGGTGGGGAGGTCAGGGGGGTGGGGACCATGGCTCCCAAGCCTGGGCCTGACAAATCTCCAACCCCTCTTCGGGGCTGCGGGACAGGGAGAGGGAGGGCAGGTGTACCTGGTGCCAGAGGGAACCCGGCAGAAGCTCACCTGGCTGATGGGGCTGTCGGGGATGCCCCGAGCCTGGGCCCCGCTGTCCTGCAGGGACATGTGGTGCAGCAGTCCTGCATACTCCCTGTCACTCTTGACTCGCTGGGCCATCCACTTCCTCATGCCCTCCAGCAGGCGAAGCTCGGCCTCCTGCATCTGTTGCACCGCCCCATGGCCCTGGGGGCTGCACAGCTCGGAAGAGAAGCCCATGGTGCCGTCCTAGGGACAGAGAAGATGCCATCCGTGGGGACAAGGCAGCAGCTGGAGACGGAGGGGTGGGGCACGGAGGCTGGGGGCTGCGGGACGAGGAGGAGCGCAGATAGGCATGGGGGTGTGCTCCACTGAAATGCAGCCTGGCTCCACAGCAGCCGCCGGCCTGGCACTGGCCCTCGCTACTTCCCTGGGAAGGGGTCCCCTTCCCAGTCCTGCAATGGGAACCAACCTGGAGCCTCCCTGCCCAGGCCCTCCGGCCCAACACCCCTTACAGGGGCGCGTGCCCAGGTCCTAGACAGGGCCAAGCCTGCTCCAGCTGGAGGCCCAGGCGGCCACTGCCAGAGGCCGGCCACTGTGGCCCGCTCCGCCCTTCTGAGGCCCTGCCCCACCCGGTTGGGACCCCGGCTCTGGGAGCGCCTGGCCGGCTCCTGCCCGCCACCCGTCCCTAAGCTTCCCTCTGCCTCGTGCGCCGTGAGGCTGAAGTTACCCGCACCAGCAGCTGCTCCTGGGGCGCCTGGGACCCACTCAGGCCCGTGCTGACCCCGGCCAGTTCCTGATTCCGCTCTTCCTCCTCCAGCGGTTTCAGTTGGCCCCGGCCCCGGGGCGGGCCTGCGGAGGGGAAGGGGCGGGCGGCAGCGGCCTGGCGCCCCAGACGCCTGCCGGCCCCCCTGCTCAGCACTGGGCCGCAGTCTCTGGCCAGCCAGCCAACAGCGGCCACGGAAACGGAAGGGAGGAGGGCGCCGGGAAAGAATGGCCCTGCCGGGAGCAGCCTGCACCCTGCGCTCCCCAGGGCCGGTGGCGCCCCGGAAACATGGGGTGGGGCTGGGGGTGGGCGCAGGGTGAGCCCCCAGGCAGGTGTCCAGCCCAGGACCACTCAGAGCGTCAAGGGGCTGGGGGTGGGGGGCAATCCTAGCCCCAGGCCAGGCCACCCCAGAAGAGGAAGGGGAAGCCTAGCCGGGTCCTCCCCACTTCACTGGATTCCCCGAAGGCAGTGCAGGCGCCAGCCTCCACTTGAGTAAAATCTCCAAGTAAATATCCCAAAGAAGAGAGGCTTGACCCCTACCCCCAGTCAGGGGCTTCCTGTCCCCAGGGAGACGCGGGGCAGTCAAGGGGCAGAGCCAGGGAGTGGAGAGGTGTGGACTTTCCCCCGTGGGACTCAGGCCCCCCCAGCAGAAGTCAGGCCCCAGCCCAGGTCTCAGCCCTAAGGTGGCCAGGTCACTTCACTCAGGAAGACACTGAGTAACTAGGACACAGGCCCAGATACTCTCCCCCCGCGGGAAACCAGGACGGGCTCCCGGGGCCCAGCGAGGGGGGGTCACTGGCTCCAGGCCCTGGGACTTGTCTCCTCCGCTGGGGCTGGCGACCCCTCCCTGCAGGAGACCCCAGAGCCCCTCAACTTGGGCCTCCCGAGGGCCCACACGCAGGCAGGCAGGCAGGACACCACGCAGGCCCAACCGGCCCCCACCCCCTGGCCGGGACGCAGTCAGCGGTGCTGGGGAAGAACAAGATCACCACACTGGAAACCAGACTTGGTTTGCATAGTCTGCACGTTTAATCACTTTAAAACCTCTAACATTATCTCGTGTCCATTAAATAGAACCAACAATACTGGGCCTGTTTAAATTACAAGAAAAAAAAAAATCATCGTGCACCAACCCAGTATCTTACAAAACCAGCTGGGCTGGCCACGAGGGTGGGGGATGGGCGAGGAGGGGGCACCCCTGGGCAGGTGGCTAGAGACCAGGACGGTGAGGGGGGAGAAAGAAAAGGGGACTCCCGGATGGGAGGGGACTGATTGTCCTAACAGGAGGGGTGCAAAAGGCACGTCGGAGAGGGCACGTGTGGGGCGTGGCGGGTCAGCGCCTTCTCCACCAGGGCACAGTGTTGGAGGGGCTCGGTGCCACCCCCTGCCCACCCCTGGCACTTGGAGAGCCAGTGACCCATGAGCCCTTGGCACGATGAGCCCCACATGAAACACGGATGTCACTCTGCCCCTCCCACCGTGGCCCCTTTCCTCGAGCCCGCCCGCCTGGCCACCGCTTCAGGACAGACTCGGGGCTCAGCTGCCCCTCACTCCTCGGCAACTCGCTGCAGCCCCTACACCTCGGCCGGGGCAGCCAGGGAGGAGCAGGGTGGGTGGTGGGTGTGAGAAGGTGGGTGGTCCAGCTGCTACCCCCGTTAAAAATACAAAAAAAAAAAAAAAAGAACACAAAATCATCAGCATCTAAAGTGAAATAATCACAAAGTGAAAATATATCCTCAAACAGCCCCTGAGATCCCCACAGGGGAAAGCAGCATCGGGTGGGAGGCGGGAGAGCCCGGCTGGGCCACCGTCCCTCCCCACCACCCACCCAGGGGCTCCAGGACTGTGAGTGCCGACAGCCCAGGCAGCCCCGGGCTCAGAAAACAGGGACTTGGGCCCTGGCGGGAGGGAAGGGTGCACGAGAGGGGAGGGTGGTCAGGACGCCAGCGTGGGCTCAGCCGGAGCTTCAGCCCCGGCGGGGCCGGCCGAGCATGGGAGGCACGGAGCGCAGCGGCAGGCACGGGACACGCACACGCGTGCACGCCTGGAAGCACCTGCCTGGCCTTGGTCCCTTCCTATGATCACTGCTTCCGCCGAGGCTCACCAGAAGTGGGGGACAGGGTCAGGGACGCAAAAGCCCTTGGAGAGGTGGCCTCTTCCGTCAGATACCTCCTAGGCCAGCCTCCCTGCTGCCTGGATGGGGACCATTATTGCTTTAGAGGAACAGGAGGGGGCGAGAGCTGCAGCCTGGGTCAGGGATCCCGGGAAGGAAGGGCGGCCCCTCTCCACTCTGCGGCGGCGGCTCTGGCGGGGGCCTGGGCCTCGGAAGCTGCCCTAAAGGTTTCACTCCTTTCTCCACGTGGGTGGGGGGTGAGAACCTCCCACCCCCCAGCTGGTCCTGGGCCCTACCTCAGGCAGCCAGGTGGCCGCAAGGTAGGGCGGGAAGCAGCGTCTGCCCCTCTTGCCTCCCAACTGGGGTCCGAACCCAGTCCCAAGATAAAAAAATACTTTGGTGAGTTAAAAAGTGCCCAAGGAGGGAATCGGCGTGAGGGGCGGGCAGCGGGCCCGTCAAAGGGCGCTCTGGTCTTTGATGAAGGCGGTCCTCTCGCCCCGGCCCTCGTCCTCGTCCGAGTCGGACGGGCACTCCTCCTGCCAGGCCTCGGGCGGCAGCCCCTTGTAGGAGATGAGGCCGCGGTCCATGGTGTACACCTTCACGCCCCGGAAGCTGAAGCCTGAGCGCAGCTGCAGGACCAGGAAGACAGTGACGAAGACCAGCACGATGAAGGCGCAGCCCAGGCCGGCCACCACCTCGGGCAGGTGCGAGGGCAGCTGCCCTGCCCGCAGCCGCGGCTCCGTCCCCACCTCCAGGGGTGGCCGGGGGGGCGGCTGCTGCTGTGGCGGGGACTCCCGGCTGCTCTGGCTTTGCCGGGAGCAGGTCTGCTCCACGGGGTCCAGGGAGGCGTGGCTGGGGCAGCTGAGGCAGTCCGTGGGGGCCGGCCCCTGGCAGGTGGCACACGAGGGGTGGCAGGGGGCACAGACGCTGGCCCGGATGGTCTCCACGTCGTTCTCGGTGCTGTAGTGCGTGTCGAGGACTTGGGGAGCGAAGCCCGGCGGGCAGTGCTGGACACAGCTCTTCTGGTGCAGGGAGAAGCCTTCCTCGCAGACTGCCGGCAAAGAGGGAAGTCAGCCGGGCAGACCACGGCCACCGGCCCACGTGAGCCCCCAGCCCCAGGACCGTGGCAGCCCCAAGCAGAGTCCCCAGTCCCTGGGAGCCCCTGCCCCAGAACTGTGGTCATCCCAAGGGCCCCCGAGTCCCTTGAGACCTCTGTTCCTCCTAGAGCTAGGCTGCAGGACACGCAGCCTCCGTCCCCCAGCCTCCAGGCCCCAGCCCGCAGCGCCCACTACTGACCCACGCAGGCCTGGCTGGACGTGAGAGTCTTGCAGCCGCTGCTCTCGGGCGGCGTCGGCAGCCCCTCGGGGGCCGTGCCGTACAGCACGAGGGTGAACTTGGTCAGCGTCCCTATTCCGGAGCAGGGGAGGAGGCGGGGGTGAGAGGGCGTGGCACCGTGCCCAGCATCCCGGACCCCGGCTCTCCTCCTCGTCCCCCGCTCACACCCTGCGCCCCCAGTACCATAGTTGTTGGCTTCGCTGGTGTTTTCGATCTCCAGGACCCACTCGCCAGAGGGATCCTCGTCCCAGGAATGGGTTGTCATGAAGGCCCAGTCATTAAACCCATCCGCGGAGTAGTCGTGTGGCCTGGGGAGGGGTTTGCACATGTAGCCACCTGAGGCCGTGGGGGGACCCCGGGCCGGGGCACGCTTCACCCGCAGCACATGGGCAAGCACCAGCCCACGGGGCTGGAAACGCCTGTGGGCCTGGCCGCTCCCCGGGGGCCAGATGTTCTCAACCAGGGCATTCCAGAAGGGTACGAGGGCGCTACGTGAGGGGACGCACACCACCGGCACCAGACAGGTAGAAGCCGGGGATTTCTACGCTATGCAACGGCCCCACGGGAAAAAGCTGTCCCTCTCAGAACGCCAGTGGTGCCCCGTGCGGTAGTGCCGGACAGCCGCTGGGGTGTGGGCGGCTGAAGGCCTGCACCTGGGCCGCAGGGACAGGAGCTGGGCAGGGACAGGGCAAGCACCTGGCGGCCAGCAGCGTGGAACGGGTGCCCATGGGGCTGACCAGGTGGATGGCCAGGTCGCCACGGCGATTGTAGGACAGGGTGAGGCGCGCCTGAGCGTGCTCCAGCCGCGTGATGTGGTTGGGCCCGCCCAGGCACGCGGTCACCGTCTTCCGCACCTCCAGCCGTTTCCCGATGTCCCTGTGCAGAGCGCAGCAGGAGCGTCAGCCTGGCCCAGAGGGACCGGCAGGCACCCCTGCAACTCTCAGGCCCCGCCGGCCCCTCCCGGCCCGGGGCCAGCCCTCACTTCGGCTCAGAGAGGATGTCGATGATGCACTTCCGCTGGGGCGCCACCGTGGTCCAGTTCTGGGCCAGGGCCACCATGGCTCCTGCGTCCAGCAGCCCGTAGCCATACGAGTGACTCACTGTGGGGGCAGGGAGGTGGGGTCAGCCGGGAGGCACAGAGCGCCCCCACCTACCTCCAAGCTCGGCCCACAGGGCACCCTGCCCTCACCTTTCCGGCCCACGCCGTTGGTGGCCCAGTCGTTGGCATTAAGGTGGGCTGGCTTTGAGGTCTGTACCACCAGGTGCTGCATGTCCCGCCAGGTGAGGTTCTTACTGCAAAGGAGGAAGGGAGAAGCCAAAGCTCAGTCCTTTTGGGAGCAGCTGGAGACGAAGGGCTGTCCTGCAGACAGTGCCGGTAGGGCCGGGGCTGCCCCTTGGCCACCCCCCCCCCCCCACTTACTTGGCCTCCAGAGTGAGAGCGATAATGCCAGCTGCCAAGGGGGCGGAGGCGGAGGTGCCTGTGTGAGACTCTGTGCACTTCTGCCGCAAGTCAGTGGTCACCTGCCGGGGGACAATGGTATTCGGGGCTGTGACGGCTGGAGGGGACTGGGGGGCTACCTGGCTGCCCCCCCAACCAGCCTACAGGCCCTGGGCACCACAGATGCCTCGGTCCCAGCAGCTGCCTTGCTAACCTGCTGCCAGCCGGCCAAGGCCTGGCCCCTTCTGGGCCTCGGTCCCCCAAGCAACAAGTGGGCTCGGCCAGAGGCTGGGGCCGTGGAGAGCAACACACGTTTTAGGGAGCGCCTGCACGCCTCGAGGGCTTCGCAGATGGGTCCACGGCCCCAATAGCCTTAGAGAGCCAAAGCTCACATCGCACGACGCCTGAGCCTCTACCGCCCAGCCACAGGGGGACGAGCGGGAGGCTGATGGGGTGCACGGGGGGGAGGGGGGTCCTGGGCAGAGCCGGCAGGCAGCCCCTCTTCCCCAGCCCACACCCGGCCAGGACTCACGATCTGCTTCTCGTTCTGGTTGCCGCTGCTGTAGGTCGTGGCCAGGGTGGACGAGCAGGCCTCGCTGTACCAGGGCACGTTGCCGAGCTGCGTGGCGCTGCTGATGGACAGCGTGTAGATGCTGTTGGTGTAGCCGTCGCAGTTGCAGCTGTCATGTTCCCGGCCCCCGTTCCCCGAGGCCCAGACAAAGATGGAGCCCAGCCCCCCTCGGCCCTGTGGACAGAGCGGGCTGGGGTCACTCGGGGTCGCACCTTGGGGAGGCCCAGCGGGAAGATGCGCCCGGAGACTGGGCAGCCTGGGCCTCATTCTCTGGGGACCTATTTCCCAGGTCCCCTGTGACATCCCCGGCGGATCGGGGATGTTTGCGAATATGTCTGTGCACAAAGAAGTAGACCGGGACCACCACCACGCTCAGAGCGGAGCTCTCCGGGGAGTGGGGCTAGGAGTGATTTGTATCGTCTTCACTCTTTTCCTGTCTGTTAATATTTTATTAAACATGCTTCCTACAAAATTAAAGTTAAACACAGGAATGAAACAAAAGATTCGAGGGAGAGAGCCACAGAGAGGACGGCACCGGCCTGCCCCGGGGCCAGATCAGGCCCCGCCTCACCTGGCTCACGCCCCGGAAGAAGGCCTCCTCGGCCAGGCGCGCCGGCCCGTCCACCGTCTTGCCGTCGTCCTCGGGGCCCCAGCTGGCGCTGTAGATGTGGATGTGGTTGGGGTTCAGGCCCAGCGAGCGTGCCTCCACCGCGTCCGTGACCTCGCCGTCCAGCATGCGCACCCCTGGCCGCGAAGGATGCCGTGTGGGTGCGGCAGCCAGGCCCCTCCCCGAGCACCCCCGGCCCCGCACCCGGGGAGCTGGGGAGGCCTGAGCCCCCATCCAGCTGTCCGCACTGCCTCTCACAGGCAGACCCGAGAGGGGAGAGGGGAGAACGCCTCCTGCCCCCAACCACACGTCTGCTCTAGGGAGACACTCCGGTCCTCAAAGGAGCATGGTGGCCAGGGCCTGCCATGTGAGGACTGAGGACGGTTGTCAGGATGTGGGGAGACTCCTGCTGAGAAAGCACCCCCTCCACCCCACCGGGCAGCCGGCACGGGGGGGGGGGTCCAGCTATCTGAGTCACCGAGAGCCCTGTGTGGAATATCTGTGTGGTCAAAGGGTCCACGGCAGGAAAGTGGCAGGCACTGGCCAGCGGGCAGAGAAAAGTCCCACTGAAGGGCCCTCCCAAAGACAGAACGCCAAGGCCCACACCCACCTCCAATGCGGGCATTGTAGGCCACGCCTACGCCGCAGACACCGTTGTTGGCCACTGCGGCCACTTCGCCTGCACACCGTGTGCCGTGCCTGCCGGGGCCAAGAGCATAGCATGAGTGGGGTGGACAGGGGGCAGCAGACGTGGCCTGAGGAGCAGGAAGGATCTGTGTGCCCCCCCAACAATGACCATGCCCCCATGCACAGTCCCTCCCGCCCACTCCCCCCGGCCGGTGCCAGCTCCACTCCGACCACACCCTCCCTCGGAGCCCCAGGTGGACCAGGCCCAAGGAGGAAGCGTCAGCCCGCTGCTGAGCTCAGCCCACCAGGCTCAGCCCTGTTTCCTTGGTGGCAGGGAGGAGGGAGGCAGAGGCCAGGGACCTGCCATTTCTTACCTGTTGTCATTCATCTGCGTGTACCGAGGCTGGGGGTCAGGGTCTTGGTCGTTGACATCGAAACTGGCCCCAGGGTCCTGGAAAGGACGTGGCCACCGTCAGGGGCAGCCAGACCTCACTATCAGAACAGGACAGCCCCTAGCGACCCCTCGCCAGGGACTGCTGCCGCCTCCCCCGCCTCCTCACATAATTGCCTGCCAAGTCCGGGTGGTTCTTCTCGATGCCATCGTCCAGGATGGAGACCACGATGCCGCGCCCCGTGTAGCCCTGGGCCCAGGCCTCCTTCACATTCAGGTCCCGCTGAGTGACGCCCGACTACGGAGACACCCGTCCGCGTCACTCATGAGGCGCGGTGGTCCGGAGGTTAGGGGCGCCCTGACCCCTCACCACCCCCACACCGCCTTCTCCACCCTCCCTGAAGTGCCGTCTGGTTGTCTGCCTGCCTGGCAGTGTGAGGAGCTCGGGGACGGCCACCCCAGGCTTAGCAGGCTGGGCTGGGGACAGCGCCCAGCAGAAGGGCAGGAAGAGAATCAGAGGCCACTGAGGCAGCCTCGCCCACCCACGGGAGCCCCCAGGGGGTGGCGGGGAGGAGGCGCGTACCAGGTACCACTGCTGGGGAAACTTGGGGTCCGTGGGCTCCTGGTACACGTCCCGTTTGGTCCGCCGCTTTGCCACCTGCTGCTCCAGCCACTGTACCTGGGAGGGAGGGAGGGAAAGATGGCGTGTGGGCGCAAGAGGGGCTCCCGGGAGCAGAGGGGTGGGCGGCCGGCAGCAGGGGGCCAGGGCCACACTCACTTGAGGCTCCCTCTGCAGCCGGCTGTGCCGCGGGCGGTGAGGCGACAGGGACCGCTTTGTCACTGCTCGATGCCAGAAGTGGTAATAGTCGCCGAAGATCTGCAATAGAGCAGGACGACTGAGCTGGGCTTTCCATCTGTCAGTCCCCAGGGGGGCGGGGGACGGGGGCAGACAACGGCTGCAGGGGAGACTCACAATGGCAGGGACCGTGTCCTCCCTGCCCGGGACCCAGCAGGAATACACAGGGCACGGAGACGGCCCACCATTACTGGGGCACGCTGGTTGTCTGAGTGACCTACCCTACAAGCCCAGGGACAGGACCAGCCACTGCCCCATTCCACCGGCCACTCAGAACATGCCTTCTACACAGAGGCCCCTGAGAAAACAAGCCCAACAGTTCTTGCTCCCTGGTGCCAGAGCCCCTGTCTTGTCTGGGCCCCACTTGCTGGCAAAGTCCTGTGTCTCGGCCGGCAGGCCAGGTAAGAACACGTACCTGGCCCAGGTTGAGGAACCCATGCTTCCGTGCCACGCCGTCAGCCACTGCCGGGCCTCCAGGGATGTGCACGGCCCACGTGTTGGTGAAGACCTTCTGGGCCCGGGCCTCGGCTGCCAGCAGGACCAAGGCTCCTGCTGCTGCTACCACCCATAGCAACCAGGGCCTCAGCTCCATGGGGGGGGCAGGTGGCCGGGACCCCGGAGCTCCTGTCTCCTTGGCCTGGTCACAAGGCCTCAGCTTCCACGTGCCTGCTCACTGCCCGTGGCCCGGGGTTAACTGGCGGGGGCATGGGGCCGAGACTGGCAGGGCTGGGGAGGGCGAGGGCTGGCGGCTGAGGGCAAGAAGACAGACGGGAAGAGAGTCAGCACCCCCCGGCCATGCACTGGAGCTGCCCTCCCACCCCAGGGCTCATCGAGGCCTGAGAGGGACACTGGGAAAACAAGAAAGAAGAAACTCAGGCCCCCAGGGTCTACCAGATTAGAGGGGTCCCCCCAGACGCCCCAGGCCTTTCTCCACAGGAGAATACAAGTGTGACACAAGACGTCGGAGGAAGAGTGTTAAGGCTTAAGCCACTCAAAAATCACAAAAAAACAAATGAATAAACATTCACCGTGATGAAAGTAGAAAGATACGCTATAAGGCAGTGTGTACACAGAATCCCATTTTTTGTTTTTTAAAAACTATTTATACATGTATATTTATACATAACTCAAAACAAAATCTGGAAGGACACGCGCTAAAATGTTAACAGTGGTTCTCTCAAGATGGTGAGAATTACGAGTCATTGTTATTTTCTTCTTTGTGTCATTGTATGTTCTCCAAATTACCTAGGTATACTTTACATAGGAATAAAGCGTTGGCTTTTCAAAGTTTTTCAAATGAATGGTGTCTACACGACTCCCTAGGGTTTCCTGGTTCAGCGAAGCAGATTCAGCCACAGGGAGCTGCTTGTGGCCCCACAGCCGCGGGAGGACGGGCAGTCCCCGGCGGCCAGGCTTTGCAGGCCATGCCCCAACGGGGAGCACGGGGAGCACACAGGCTTCACCCCTCCAGGGCCGAGACAGCAGCTATCAGTGAAGTCAGGGGCCCAGGCTCCTGTTTCCTGGGGAACGCTGGGGCTGGGCTGCCCCACCCTACCCGCCAGGCCTGGAGGCCCCCAACAGCCCCCTGGCTCACTCCACGCCCACCCTTGCGTAATCCGAGCCGGGCAGCCAGGGCAAACACTGGCTGCTGAGCCAGGAGCGCCAAGGTGAGGCTGAATCAATAGTCCGCGTGTTGTTTTTCCTCCTTCAGCAAACAGACTGCGGGACCTCTCTGCCCAGGGCCACATAACTGTCCCCACATAGGGCCCCTGACTAGCCAGAAGCCAAGCCCCTCGGCAGGGGGAAGCTGGGAGAGGTCCCAGCGGTGCCGCTGGGGGTGTCCTGTCTCAGTGCCAAGCTCCTTGAGCAGCGTCCCCAGGGCCCCAGATGCCCCCACCACTCCTGTGGCTGAGGCCACACTTTGCCGGATGGCAAGACGTAGGCAACCCGGCTCACGCAGACCCTGGGGAGCTGGACAGGCAGGCTCACCTCTCCGGGGGCGGCCCTCGGCCACGACTGGTGTCCCTGGCTGCCTGCAATCCCACCCTGCAGGCTGGGGGGACTCCACACACAATTCCTGGAGTATTTTCAGTTTAGACCAAAATAACCTGACAGCTGATGGCAGGAGACGTCCACCATGCAGCTCCTCCACAACCGAGGGGCAGATCCACAGGGCACCAGGGCAGGCCTGGGAGCCACCGTCCCGTGACACCCTGGTGGCTGGTTCCAGAAAGCTGGCTTGGGCAATGGCTGGACAGCCAGATGCCCCATCCCTAGGGGGGTGGAGAGATACCATACCCCTCACTAACGGAGGACGTGGGACCCAGGGGGCAAAGCCGTATAAGAGCAGGATTCTTGCCACCGCAACAGCTGCCTCTTGGGTCCAGATGTCGTGTAAAACCCCTGACTACAGTGCCATAAGCCTTGCTGGGGCCCCCAAGTCAAGGCTCGGTTCATCTGGGTCTAGCCCAGATTCCGGCACACCGTGGATGGAGCCTCAGCTGCTAGGCGTTAAACGTGATTAACCAACTATTTAATTACCTTGCAGCACCCAGAAAGCAAGCAGGCTTCAGGCACAACCCAACAGTCCCCCCAGAAACAGGGCCAGCCTCCCTCTGCCCAACGTCCCCAGCCACGGTGCAGGCTGGACATGGCTTTCAGGACCTTGAGAGCCCCTGACAGCTCTGTCTCAGCATCCGGGATGGAGGGAGGACCCCTCCCAAAAAAGTAAGCACCGAGAACAATGAATGAATGGGCTTCTTCCCACCCCCACTCCAGACTCTGACTCACCCTCGGAGCCCCAGTTTGTCTCAAACCCACAGGCTTGCTGTGCTGCTTGTGATCCTGTTTCTCACGGGATTCGGCTCCAGCCCTGGCCACAGAGAGCCGTGGGTGCTCCTCCTGGCCGTGCTCCTGGGCAAAGCCCCTCTCTCCAGCTCCAGAATCCCGACACAGCCACTGCGGGGCCCCGGACTGCACCTACCCCCGGGACCGACTGCTGTTTTCCAGGCGCTAGATGTCTGGCTGGGACGCGGCCACCGAGCAAGCCTCCGGAGGGCTGCTCGGACACGGAAGGTCTCTCTCTAGCAGACACCGAGCCGGGTCCTGTTACAGGCACCGGGAGGCTCAGAGAAACCAAGACTGCGCCCTGCTCATATACTGCTTGGTGCGGTGATCTTACGCAACTCACTTCCTCTCCCTGGGCCTCAGTTTCCTTCTTGGTAAAAACTGCTAGACCAGCGGTTTTCAAACTTTTTTTTTAAGCCACAGAATCCTTTTGTGAAAATCAAATATTGTGGTGGAAGCTCCATATAGGAAACACTAAAACTCGGGCTGTTCTTGGTGAGACGGGGCCAGGCTATTTCTTTTGCGGTGTCCACACCTGGCCAGCAGCTGCCCAGGGCTCAACTAGGCCGCATCGCCTGGGTCCCCCGCACTTCCCAAGTCAGAAAGAGAACCCCAACACTCTCCGGTAGATGGGGGCCTGCACCCCCAGGGGCAAGCAGGTAGGGGCTCATGGGAAAGCAGGTTCTGCCCAGACGAGCGAGCGAGCTAGCGACTGCCGTCAGACCTGTCTGGCAAGCAGGCCGCCCCTCGGTCCGGGCACCCCACGGGGGCCTCGGGGCCCTCGGCCAGGCCTCGGCAGAAGGCAGCCACGGAACCCACCTGGGCCGGCCTGCCCGAGCCCGCGGCCCCACCTGAGTCCTGTGCCGCACAGGTGTGCGGGCGGGGAGAGGCCCCGGCCAGGAATAACCCCACGACCCCCACAGCCGCTCCTCCCTCGCCCGCGGCGGAACGAGGCCTCCCGGCCGCGAAGTGGGCGAGCGCCCGCGCCCCGGGGACTGCGGGAGGCGGGAGCCCCCAGCGCCTCTGGAATTCTCGCCCACCCCGCCCCAGCAGGGCCCGCAGGCGCTTCCTGAGGTCAGAGGGCTCGCCCCGGCCCCGAGCGGAAAAGTACCGGCACGGGCCGGGCCGGGGCCGGAGCGGCCCGGCGCGCTCAGGTGGGCTGCGGGCGCCCTTCCCGCGCCCGCGGCTCCACCTCGGCCCGGCCGGGAGCCAGTTCCCGACGCCGGCGGGCGGCCGGGCCCTCGGGACGCGGGTCAGGGCTGTCCCGGCGCCAGCGCCCCGACTCTCCGCCGGGCGCCCGGGCCGCGGAGCCCGCTCCCCGGCGGAGGCCCGGCGGTGCCCTCGGCCCGGCCCGGCGCGCCGCCCGCCCCAGGCCCCGCGCCCTGGCCGCTTACCCTGGGGAGCCCGGGCGGCGAAACTTTTCCGGGCGAGCGCCGCGGCGGCTCCAGCGCCCTCGGCCGAGCGGAGAGCCCGGCGGCGGGGCCTGGGCTCGCGGTCCCCGCGCCCGGCACCGGCGTCACGGCGCGGAGGCGGGGAGGCGCGGCGGCGCGGCCTCGGCCGGCCGGCGACCACGGCAGGGCTCGGCCTCCGGTCCGGCTCCGGCAGGCGGGGGCAGCGGCCGGGCCGCGGCGGCGCGGCTTGTTTACTCGGGCCGCTGTCAGCGGCGGCGGCAGCCGGGCTCCTCCTCCTCCGCCGCCGCCGCGCCCCTCCCCCGCGCGGCGCCTCCTCCGCGCTCCCGACCGCCGCCGCCCGACCGCGGCCCGGCGCCCACCGCCCATGCCGCCCATGCCGCCCATGCCGCCCGCCGCCCGGCCGCGCTCGGACCGCGAGCGCCGCGCGCCCCGCCGCGCCCGGCCCCGGGCGGCTCCGCGGCCTTGGGGCGCCCGCTGCCTCCGGCTCCTGCTTGGGGCAGGTAGGAAGTGGGGCCGGCGACCCCTCCGGCCGCCCGCGCGCCCGCCCCGGCTCGGCTCCGCGCGCCCGCCGCGAGCTCCCGGGGCAGGCGGCCGGGAGACCCACGCGGGGCCGGTGGGACGGAAGGGCTGGGGGAGTCGGCCGGAGCGCAGCCTCGGCCAGGGCCTGCGGGACGGGCCCTCTCCTCCCCGCGTCCCCACGCCGGGCCATGAGTGTGAGCGTGACCCGGTTAAGCGCCGGGGACGGCGGGCCTGGGGTGCCCCGCTCCTGGGTGGAGGAAGGACTTCAGGGCGCAGGGCAAGCCTCCTCGTGGCCTACTGTTAAGAGCAGTCACGACCAAATTTGCATCTGTACGGATGGATATAGAAGCAGCAGCAGCCTGCCTCCTTGTAATTTTTTTAGCTTTCTTACACCAGCCTCGTGCCAGGCACCTGGCCAGTCAGTTTACATTATCTCCTCCTATGTACATTATTTAATCCACATAATCCCTTCGGGCTGACAGTATTAATCCCATTTTACAGATAAGGAAACTGAGGCACCCAAAGTTTAAATAATTCGCCCGAAGTCCCACAGCTAGCAGGCCTCAGAGGCTGGGTTTTGGCAGAGCCTGAATCCAAGCTCCTTGCAGTATATCCGCGGGAGCCGCCCTCCAGGGGCCCTAGGGAACCCCTGCGCGCCTCGGCTTAGGCAGACCCTGCTTTGGCTGAGAAAGAGAAGAGGGGAAATGTGGCCAAGAGCTTCCCAGGCTGGGTTGTTCCAAGGTCGCAGAGCCACCTCTGCCCAGCGCTCACCGCTCCTGGAGAGAGGACCCGGCAGCACGGGGTTATCTTGCGGCTAAGTCTGCGGGCTCCGTCACACCCAGGTTCCCGGGTAGCGAAAACAGAAACGCCACTGAAGGCTTCTTATAAGCCAGGCACCGCTCTAAACTCTTTCCATGCTCTTTCCATGCGTTAGCTCATTTCGTCCTCACCACAAGCCCCAGGGGGGGGTTCTGTACATTTTCCTTCGGGTGCTTTTTCTGCACTACTCTGCAACTTACAGAGGAGGAAACTGAGGTCCAGGGAAGTTAAATAATATATATATATATATATATTTGACACAGAGTCTCACTTTGTTGCCCAGGCTAGAGTGTGTGCCATGGCGCCAGCCTCACTCACAGCAACCTCAAATTCCTGGGCTCAAGCCATCCTCCTGCCTCAGACTCCCGAGTAGCTGGGACTACAGGCATGCACCATCATGCCCGGCTAATTTTTTCTATATATATTAGTTGGCCAATTAATTTCTTTCTATTTATAGTAGAGACGGGGGTCTCGCTCTTGCTCAGGCTGGTTTCGAACTCCTAACCTGGAGCAATCCACCCGCCTCGGCCTCCCAGAGTGCTAGGATTACAGGCGTGAGCCACCGCCCCCGGCCATAAATAATATTTCTGAGGTAACTCATGTGAAAAGTCAGTCAGCAAACAGGCTCAAATCCCTGTGGCCATATTTTGAACTGTGCCACCTTAAACAAGTCCCTTAATTTCTCAGAGCCTCAATGAGCCCCTCTGTGAAATGGAGACAGTCTTCAGCAGATGGGATCGGGGACTGTTGGGCACCCTTGCAAACACTGCGAAACTGGAAACTGGAGGAACAATGTGGGGTCCTCAAAGTTGAACTGGGAGATAAGTCTGGTGGGCCCCTCCTTGAGAGGGGACTTGCCCCCACGGGGAGCTAAGGTTGCAGGGGCCACTCTGGGGCAGCCCCCACCGGTGCCAGCCACGTTGGGAAATGACACTCCTGTAAGTCAGACTGAGGCAGGAAGTGAGTCACAGCTCTTCCTCAGGCTGTGAGCAAGAGAACCCCATTGAGGGGAAACAGGGACAGGGCTGGCCCCAGTGCCATTCCCACATGTCCTCTGTCCTAGAAGAAAGGTCAGCCCAGACAAAAAGCAATAGAGCTGCCTGGGGGGCCCCCGCCCATCCTGGAGGCTGGCCCCAAGGGGGGCCTCAGCGGGCCTCGGCGGGGGAGGGGCAAGCCCTCCCAGACAGCTGTCACCCAGCGAGACCCAGAGGAACTTTCCGGTTTCTTCCTTTGGAGCAGCTTTGCCCCTCCAGCCCAGTGTGCTCAGAGGCGCCTCACTGACAGGGAGGAACGGGGGGATTGGGCAGGTGAGCTCCTGTCCTTGCTTCACCCAGCGCCTCTCAACTTTCGTCCCTTTCCTATGTGGGGTTTCATATAAGATTGTATTTTAAATAAAGATTCTGCTAAAAAGAACTTGGAAGCCACCCTCCATGAGAGCCCCGTGGAGAGAAGCCCATTTTGCCACAGCCGCTGACTCTGCCTTCATCTCGTGCAGCGAGGCCTGTGGCAGGTCCCCTCTTGGTGCTCCAACCGCCAGGCTGTCCCCGGAGCCCGGGCCTCAGGACTTGGGGCCCTTGGAGCCCCCAAGGTCCTCTGCAGTCCCACTTTATCACCTTGCTGCAGTAGTTGGTAGGACGTGGGCATGTCACAGGAGGCTGGCAGTGGATGGGAGCGGAGGGCCTGGGACGGGGGTCCCACCCACCCAGCGGGGCTCCGGGAGGAGGGTCCGGCCCTCCAGGCCTCTCTTTGCCCTTGGATTGGAGGCTAATCCAGAAGGCTCCTGCAAATAGCCACGGTCCTTGGGGTCACCCCCCCCCAGGCGCTTGTACCGTCCCCTGGGGTGCTCCGACGTCTCAGAGCTCCATGCCACCTCAGGCATCTCAAAGCCTGCAGCAGCAGCACCACACCTGGTTTTACTCAGTGTCTACACAACATGCATACTTGCATAGAAGGGTGCACAACAGAATTTACTTGGTGTTTTCTGTGAAAGGGTCAGATTTGAAAGCCATTTGTTTCCATTTTTTTTTTTTTTTTTGCTTACCTCCATTTTCCAGGAATGTCTACAATAACTCTTGTAATAAAATAATTCAACCTGTAAGTCAAGCAGAATCAAATAAGGCACACCTGTACTTCACCGTCCAGCTCCAGAGCACCTGGGGTCCATCCTGACCGCTGCTTCGTCCCTGCCGGCTGCCGGCGCGACAGCCGGGCTCCTATCCCATCACAGGGCAGGGCCCTTCCAGTTCTGGCTAAGCCACTTTGGAAAAACCTTCTTTATATGATGGGCAAACAGGGTGTCTGTGGGTGGGGGGAGGAGCTAGAAGTGATTTGGTGGTGACATATCTGGTCACGCTGGGACTAACTCCCAGCATGGCCAGCCTTTCCCATCTTCCCCATTTATTGGGGTGGGTCTGCATTTACCTTTTACCACCTGGCTTTGCCACTTCGCAGTCACTTGTTGGCTTAATGGCCTCCTTCTGCAAGCTCCAGCTCTGTGTCTTCTGCCTTGCCTTCCATGCCCAGCCGGTGCCACCCACAATTAGGCACCTAATAAATGCTCTGGGTGCAGTCTAGGCTGGCAGACGGTCACTGAGCAGCTCCTGGACGCTGCGCCCCTTAGAGCCCGTCTGCAGGAAGCCAGAGACACGCCTGGTAGCGCTACAAGGAGGTATTCATACTTGAGGCCCACCAGCATCTCCCCAAGTTAGTGACCTCCGTGGCCTTGCAGCTCCAATACGCTGCTGCCCTTCCTTCTCCTCTTGATCCAGAAAAGTAAAAACAGCCAATCATCCTAACTTCTGGAGTTTTTCAAACGGTTTGTCATCCGGAACAGGGTTTCTCAACCTAAGCGCTATTGACAGCTTGGGACAGATACTTCTGTGTTGTGGGGACCGCCCTGAGTATTGTGGGATGTTCGGCCACGTCCCTAGGCTCTGAACACTAGATGCCAGTAGCACCCTCACTCCCACGATGACAACCAGAAAGATCTCCGGACACTGCCAAATGTCCCTTGGGGGACAGCAGCACTCCTAATTGAGAACTGCTGATGCAGGGTGAGCGGTGTCACGGAGCGGTGGCTGCTGTGTGAGGTGGCTGGCGGAGTTGTCCCCCGGGAACTCTGCGCTGAGACAGCTGGCAGGGAGGGAGACGACTCCTGAACCTGAAACGCCCAGCTCGGCCGTGCAGCCGTGGGGCCGGTTAGTGTTCAGGGCCAACCATATCCTGCCTCTTCATGACACTGGATGACATCTCTACCAGAAATGTTAATAATAGGCTGGGCGTGGTGGCTCACGCCTGTAATCCTAGCACTCTGGGAGGCCGAGGCGGGAGGATCGCTCAAGGTCAGGAGTTCGAAACCAGCCTGATCAAGAGTGAGACCCCGTCTCTACTAAAAAAAATAGAAATTAATTGGCCAACTAAAAATATATAGAAAAATATTAGCCGGGCATGGTGGCGCATGCCTGTAGTCCCAGCCACTCAGGAGGCTGAGGCAGGAGGATCGCTTGAGCCCAGGAGTTTGAGGTTGCTGTGAGCTGGGCTGACGCCCTGGCACTCACTCTAGCCTGGGCAACAGAGTGAGACTCTGTCTCAAAAATAAATAAATAAATAAGTCCACGCAGTTTATAGTGTGGCAATGATACTTTCATAAGGCTATTTTTTTTTTTTTTAAACAGAGTCTCACTTTGTTGCCCAGGCTAAAGTGAGTGACGTGGCGTCAGCCTAGCTCACAGCAACCTCAAACTCCTGTGCTCAAGCAATCCTGCTGCCTCAGCCTCCCGAGTAGCTGTGACTACAGGCATGTGCCACTATGCCCGGCTAATTTTTTTCTCTATATATTAGTGGGCCAATCAATTTCTTTTCTATTTATAGTAGAGACAGGGTCTCGCTCTTGCTCAGGCTGGTTTTGAACTCCTGACCTCGAGTGATCCGCCCGCCTCGGCCTCCCAGAGTGCTAGGATTACAGGCGTGAGCCACCTCGACCGGCCTATTTTAAAAATATATTTGTTTAAGGCTTTAGTGCTTGCACAACATTATTTTGAAAATTTCCATAGCATGGGGTAGCCCATTTCTTTTTCTTTTGAGACAGAGTCTCACTCTGTCACTACGGGTAGGGTGCAGTGGCATCATCACAGCTTACTACAACCTCAAACTTCTGGGCTCAAGCGATCCTCCTGCCTCAGCCTCCCAAGGACCTGGCACTATAGGCATGCGCCACCATGCCCTGCTAATTTTTCTATTTCTAGTAGAGATGGGGGGTCGGAGGGTTAAGGTGGGATGAGGCCTCGTCTGTGAAGCTGGGAGAGCCTGTCCTATAGCCACCAGAGAGCCCTTCCGTTGGATGATGCCATCGAACCAACATGTCTGGAACAGCATCACTGGGCTGGGGAAATAAAATAACAAATGTCGTGCTGGCTGCCAGGAAAGGAACAGATGATTCTGGGAATTATAGTCCCCTTCACTGCCTTTAATCCCTAAAACAAACATTGCTGGGGAACAAGTCAGTTAATACCTGGAGGAGGTGCAGTGCTGTCCCCCAAAGGGCGCTGGGTCCACCTGGGAGCAGAGAGCCTAGCGCTACCAGAGCCCGAGCAGGACCAGGCCGCAGGTGACAGGCTCATGCCCCACACTGCGCCTGGAGGGAGGGAGCCCGAGATGCCCCTGAGCGAGGCAGGTGAGCACAGGGAGAGGTGTCCACAGGGATAAGTTATAGGAGAAAAGAAAAACCTTGGTGGTGGAGGTTGACTAGAGGGCGGGGGGGGGGGGGGGGGGGGGGGGCGGGTCAGGGCGAGATCAGGGAGCATTTGGCAGGCTGGGCCTGGAAGTTGAGTTCCAGTCTCAGTGCAATGGGCAGTTTTTGGAGACTTTACTGATTTACCCTTTCTAAAGGTCCTTCTCTGTCTCCAAAATAAATAAATAAATAAATAAAGGTCCTTCTGATTACCGCGGGAACAAGAGATGTAGGGGTAAGTGTGGGAGCCCCCACAGCCCTGCACAGGAGGCACCACCGGTGACCCTCCTGGCGGGACATGTTGGGGGACTGGCTTGAGCGAGTCAGGTGACTTTCATAAACCAGGGAGCAGGTCTGTGGGCTCCTGCGCAGGCCTGGGAAGGCGGGATGGGGGCGGGGCGGGGAACCACACATAGGCCTGGGAGGTGGGTGACCCCGCTGGACAAGAGCTGGGGTGCAGCCGGGCCTGGGAATCCCACAACCCAACCACTTAAGCGGGTACAGGAGCTTGTCCCTAAACCACACCCTGTGGGCATCTTTAGTAGGGGGTTGGCAGCAAAAGGGTGCTCTGAATTCATAGCAAAAACTCCCAGAATGCTGGTTGGCTTCACGGGGTCAGGCACTGTGCCTTCCAGTGGTCGCCTCGTTTACTGCTCACGACAACCCCCGGGGCAGGTACTGTTATCATCCCCATTTCATGGATTAGGGAACTGAGGCCTAGAGAGCTTGCTCAAAGTCAGTCAGGAAGAAGACAACCCAGGACTTGAACCAGGGGCATGGGAGTAGAAAGCCTAGACGCTAAAACCACCCTGCTGTCTGCCTCTGAGAGAGGGCGAGGCCGATCCGGATGCCGGCTCACTCAGGCACGGGGCGGCTCACTGCGATTCACATCTGGCTCTGTCCTGCGCGAGGCTATTTCACCTGCGTTCTCGCAGTGGCACCTGCTGAGGTGTTCTGCAACGTTCGTGCCGCCGAAGCACTGGACTGCCCTCCCCCTCACAAACGTGTCCGGGCGCGGCACAGGCTGGTGGCCCTCCCAGGCCCGGATTCAAATCCAGCTCTGAAAGCCTCTCGGAGGCCCCTGGGAAAAGTCCTTAATCTCCCAGGGCTTCCTCCGAGACGTGGAGTAAGGACGGCGCCCGGCGCACCGGGTGATAGCGGGGCCCGCGGGCGCGGCGGCAGCGACTGTCACACCCTCCTTCCTCCTGAGGCAGGAACGCCCTTGCAGTTGGCTGGCCCGAGAGGCTCTCTGACCCTCTACTCGGGGCTAATTTCATGGCTGAGTGTCCGCTCTAACTGCAGCTCTTTGTTTGGTGCTGTTAGGTGATTTTCCCAGGCGGGAGAGCCGCCAGGCTCCTTGCATGGCTGTCCCCGCTCAGTGCAGCCTTTGGCGTGGCCTTGTATCCACTTTGCAAGCTGCCTGCTCCTTTGACCTCTTTCCCCTGAGGTCAGAGGTCAGCAAACAGTTCTCTGAGGCGGTACTTCCGACTTGTTGGCATCATGACACACACGTGTGGGCGGCCTCCTGGGGCAAGCGGACCAGGCTGACCGAGGCTGGCCAGGCCTTGCCGGCTGCAGCGCCCCTGGGCCCTGGCGCCTGCTTGGGGCCGAGGGGACCTAGAACCCATTCCAGGCATGCGAGTGGGCAGTGCGCTCTAAGGGGCCCCTGGTGGCCGAGCCACATGGGGGACAGGTGGCTGTGCTGCCTCCCTCCGAAGGTCCCCTCATTGTGCTTGCTGAGTTCTATCCTCGCAGGGTCCTGGCACGACCGACCTTCGGGAACTTCTCGTTTTTGGAGGGAAGGAATAATTTCCAGAGAGTGTTCTAGGAAGACCATTTTCCCGGGAAGCAATGGGGCTCTGTCTCGTGTGACAGTGACAGTAGGCTTCTAATTAGAGCCACGTACATTCCTGGTTTTTTTGTTTTTTTTTTTTTGAGACAAGAGTCTCACTTTGTTGTCCAGGCTAGAGTGAGTGCCGTGGCATCAGCCTAGCTCACAGCAACCTCAAACTCCTGGGCTCAAGTGATCCTCCTGCCTCAGCCTCCCGAGTAGCTGGGACTACAGGCATGCGCCACCATGCCCGGCTAAATTTTTGTATATATATTTTTAGTTGGCCAATTAATTTCTTTTCTATTTTTAGTAGAGATGGGGTCTCGCTCTTGCTCAGGCTGGTTTCGAACTCCTGACCTTGAGCAATCCGCCCTCCTCAGCCTCCCAGAGAGCTAGCATTACAGGTGTGAGCCACCGCACCCGGCCAGCGCCACATACATTCCTTTTACGGGAAACAGACTCTGCAGCCCCCACCCCAATGCTGATGTGAGTTACTTTTGTGTTGTTATGTATATATTCCTTCTTATTGCGCCTATGCAATCATCAATCCAAGATGATAACAGGTAACACAGGATTAAAAGAGTAAAACTACATAGAAAAGTACACATAAAGCAATCTCGCATCTGCCTCTGTCCCTTCTGTGTAGTCTCTTCCACACCCAAGTACCAACTTTTATAGGATCTGATTTATCCTTCCATTTTTTTTTGCAAATATATATATATATACACACACACAGACATTTTTCTCTATTTTTATACTCCCTTTATCAAAAGATAACATTAAAATTTTCTTCACTTAGCAATACATCTATACATCAGAAAACTGTAATAATAAATATAAACAAAACTAAGAAAACTACAAACCCAGTGAAATTCAAAGTAACAAGATCAGTTTAATGGGAAGGATGATGCAGTTTGGAACCAAACTGCAGCTTTTAGCACCATGGGGCTGACCAGTGAAATCGGATCTCCAATGAGTTTGATACACGTATGATGCTGCCATGTGCAGGGAGTGACTCAATTCTCCCCCACTTTTCTCTGTTTGAATTACTGCAATACTTCTGTTTGCACAGTGGGCTGTTACATCATTTGGCCTTCACTTGGCTTCAACGCATCATTTACGCATTAAATCCGCCTCTGTTCCTTTCTTGTTAGCCAGCAGCAATTAAAAAGGACTGCTTGATGCCAACACAATCATAAACACAAATGCAAACTTGGGCAGTGAAATCCTGTGTCAACAATAACTTGTAAGGTGGTCAAGCTGAGAGTAATGATAATGAGAGTGACTGTCATGGCTAACTTGCTATGCGCTAGCACCAAGCTAAATGCTTTATGTGCAAGGCCTTATAGAATCTTCCCAACAACCCTGTAAAATAAGCACTACCCATGTTACAGATAAGAACATTTAGTCTTAGAGCGCTTCAATAAGGTGCTCAAGGTCACATGTTTAGGAAGGGGTAGGAGTCAGAATTTGAACCCGTATCTATCTGACCTCAGGGACCACCAAGAGTTGCTGGTGGGGGTAGGGAGGGACCTTACTGTGCTCTTGCTATCAGTTTGTGGCCATAACTGCTCACCGTGGCCAGGCCCTGCTGGGCGGGGCTGGGCAGGGTATATGGGGCCTGGGGCAGAGAGTGGAAGGGGAACGTGGTGGTCACAGTCCCTGTTGGGGACCGAGGGGCCCTCTCCCTGGAGTTGTGGGCCAAAGTGCGCCAAACCTGGCCAGGTGACCCTGATTCCTCTCGCCCAATATCAAAGTGAATAAACACGCACCTGCCAACAATACCATTTGGAAGATAGTGATCTGTGTCCGTGACTGTAACAATGACACTCTGTCAGGTCCTGGCAAACAACTAAGAGTTCTGTGTGTTCCCGGCCCTGGCTGGCCACGCTGGGCTGGGGCTGGGCCGTGCTCCAGATGAAAGCGCACACTTGTGGCCCTTGTCCCCCTGCGGCCTTCCACCCTGCTCCCGCCCGCCCTGCCTCGCTTCGGCCCCCGCCTCCTCTCCTGGCACTGCCGTTTGCTCACTCCCTGTCCAGGGCCTGTCTTTACTCCTTGTTGGAGCCTGAACCTGTAGCTCCAAGTCCAGGAGTGAGACAGGGCGGTCAGGCCGGCCTGGAGCCGGAGGCCTCAGCTCAAGGTAGTTACCGAGTCCCGGAGCACGTCTGGGCTTCACCTGGTTCCCGGGCGCAGACGTGTTAATACTTCCAGTCTGAAGAGGAGGACCTGCTGGTGCCCTGTGGGAGCTGGCTGCCACCCTCCTTAACGGCCGCCCCCATGCTGGGGTTTGGCCTTCAAGCATCAGGACAGTGAGGCCCACCAGGCTGCTGGGGGCCAACTCACACCGAGGTTTATGTGATAAAGGCCGGGCGCTCTCCCACGCCCGCCACAGCCCCCTCCTGGTGAAGAGCCCCAGGGGAGGCACACACAGTCCTAAGCCAGCAGCAGGGGTGGCCCCATTCTGTCCCTGCCCCTTCCTCAGGTCCAGGCCTGAGAACAGGAGCACCTTTCCCCATCCCCACCAGGCCCCAGGCAGCCAGGCCCTGTCTGTCGAGCCTCTCACCCCACACGGCAATTTGGGTTCCATTTTCCTAGATCAATACACTTGGTTGTAAAAGCTAACAGCTCTGGCCCTTTGGTTGCAGGTGCCGAGCCAGGTACTATCTGGGCCCAGCTATGGGTTCCGCCGTGCGGTTCCCAGTACAGCCCTCACTCAGCTCACGTGATGGGACTTGGGTGTTCCCAATCTTTCTTCTGGGTTTGAGTTTCTACTAGAATTCATCCGTTTCCTATTTTAAAAATGTGGTTTCATGCATCACAAAAGACACACATACGTAAGCTCCACCGGCCCCACCCCTGTGCCTGCCTCCTCTCCTGACATAATCCATCACCCGGCTCTTCTGCCTGGCCACACTGGCCTCTCCGTGTTATTCCATCCCTCACTGCACTCCCTCCACAGGGGCCTGGCACAGCCGCATGGCCGGGACCACTCCACCATGACACCCACTTGCCTTTTGGGGACTGTTCTTTTTTTTTTTTTCTTTTTTTGAAACAGAGTCTCGCTTTGTTGCCCAGGCTAGAGTGAGTGCTGTGGCGTCAGCCTAGCTCACAGCAATCTCAAACTCCTGGGCTCAAGCAATCCTCCTGCCTCAGTCTCCCAAGTAGCTGGGACTACAGGCCTGCGCCACCATGGCTGGCTAATTTTTTTCTATATATATTAGTTGTCCAATTAATTTCTTTCTATTTTTAGTAGAGACAGGGTCTTGCTCAGGCTGGTTTTGAACTCCTGACCTCGAGCTATCTGCCCGCCTCAGCCTCCCAGAGTGCTAGGATTACAAGCATGAGCCACCGCGCCTGGCCTGGGACTGTTCTTGAATGTCACCTTTGCTGACTACGACATGTTAAAATGCAAACCACATTCCCCACCCCCTTCCTTGCTTCATTTTTCACCGCTGCACTTTTCGCCGTTGGACGTACTCCGTATTCTTGCTTGCTTGCCTTCTTTCCCCCCGGAATGTCAGGGCTGTGCAGTGGGCCGGGGTTTCTGTCTGGTTTGCTCACTGCTGTGTCTCCAATGGCTAGAAAAGTGCCTGGCGCCTAGTAGGTGCTACGTCAGTGTTTGTTGAATGAATGATTTCACTATAGAAAACTTGAATATACGTAAAAACACAAAAAGGAGATAAAAGACGCCTAGAACCTCTATCCCTTCAACTGAGCTCCCTGTCTCTGGAGGCATTCAAGCGGAAGCTGAGCGGCCACGTGGGGAGGGGTTGTAGAAAGGGCCTGTGCACCAGGCAGAGGGAGGATTATGGGGCCTCCAGTGTTCCTGCTCTCAGGGACATTCAGGATCCTGCAAAATACTTCCTTTCCTCCCCCGAGACTTTAGGAGCCCCTGACTCTTCCCAGCACCGGGCTTTTCCTCGGCCCCCAGCCCTGGTCGGAGCCCCCAGCCCAGGAGGCCTGGGAAACAGGGCGGGGTGGAATCACCTACCGGCCACACAGGACTCTCCGGGAGGAAACGCAGCAGAGACCGGCTCAGGGTTAGCAAACAGTGACAAAGGTCGGGTGAAGCCAGTCTGGACACCCACTGGCCCGGGCTGATCTGAGGAATGTCAGGCAGTCCCCATATCCTCAAATGTGTCCCATCCACCTGCCACAATGTCTGGAATGCCACCCCTACAGGGACTTCCGTTCCTGCTTTTAAGATGCAGTCTTTTTAATTTTTTTTAGAGAAAAGTTCTTGCTGTGTCACCCAGGCTGGAGAAGACGCTCTCTTCAGAGGGTCAGGTGATTCATCATTGCAGCCCCATGAACCAGGTCAGAATTTGCATGTCATCCTGGGCAACGGGGGCATTTCCAGGGCCGCTGCCGGGAACGGAGGCAGACCGAGACCGCTGCGCTCCACGACCCACCGGAGTACCCAGAACTGAAGGCCTCAGGAAGACAGTCGTGACCTCATGCATGCACCCCCGTGCAGGAGTGCGGCCAGGTATCTGGGGCAGGAAGTGGCTATGAGAAGGAAGAACCAATGCAAAAATCGTCTTATAACAGCTGCATGCTTTCTCCAAGGGCTCAGTCTTCACAGAAATGGGTTATTAGGACACGTCACCTATGGGTAGCATTTGGGGAACTCCTTGAGGGTCACTTGGGGGTTCATGGTTATGGGAAACACACAGCACACGAGCCACCACTGATTTGCCCTCGGCCCTGGCAGACATTGGTAATCCATCTTCCCACAGCGTTCCAAATAGTCACTGCTAATCTATCAGAATTTTTTTTTTTTGAGACAGAGTCTCGCTTTGCTGCCCAGGCTAGAGTGAGTGCCGGGCGTCAGCCTAACTCACAGCAACCTCAAACTCCTGGGCTCAAGCGATCCTTTTGCCTCAGCCTTCCAAGTAGCTGGGACTACAGGCATGCGCCACCGTGCCCGGCTAATTTTTTCTGTATATATTCGTTGGCCAATTAATTTATTTCTATTTATAGTAGAGATGGGGTCTTGCTCTTGCTCAGGCTGGTCTCGAACTCCTGACCTTGAGTGATCCTCCTGCCTTGGCCTCCCAGAGTGCTAGGATTGCAGGCACTAATCTATTAGAGTTCGCACATATGGTAAACCTCATGCTATTAAGAGCCATCCCTGAGGGTGGGGCAAAAGAAATGTGTCTTCACCATCCTGGCCCTTCAGGAATCACAGGGTTAGGATTTCACGGAAGAGAAGACTGACTGGCACTCAGGGAGGGAAGGAGGCCTGGCCAAGGTCACACAGGGCATTAGGGGAAAGGCAGGTATAGACCTCTGGTCATCCCACCTCTGGCCCAGAAGACAGTCTGGCAATGTCACCTGTGACTGGACAGTTGGTCCAACAGACAGAGCACACGTCTCTGCCGCCATGCCCACATGCCCACATGCCCAGTGGAAGAAGCCATTCTAGCCCCACATGTCAACAAGTATAAAGTGTTCGGTCCCAGGGTGCTTGGAATGACTTTATAAAACTTAGACTTTCTGGGCTCCACGGGTCAGCTGGGAAGCTGTGGGCAGACGTTGGGGAGGCCCCGTGCCTGGGACGTGGCTGCTGATCTGATGGGTCCATTTGAGCCTTTGCCCCTGGCCCATGTCCAGGGCAAACTCTGTGGTGCCCTGAGACAGAGGCAGCTGGGCCTGGCCCAGCAGGACAAGCCTTGCCTTAGGACGGGCCCTACTCTGGACAGGTCACCTCTACTCTCTCGGCCTCAGATGCCTGAACCCTCAATAAGGAAGTTGACGTGTGGCTTAACTTCGCAGTGGCTCGGTTTCTTCATCCATTAAATGGGGATAATGATACCTCCCCTGCTGAGGTGTCGCAAGAATGGGATGAACTAATGCTATGAAATGCTTGGCATGGTGCCCTGCACACAGCAGGTGCTCAGGGAGGACAGCTGGGATTCTGACCTGGCCTGGGGACTTTTCCAGCTCTTAGAGCCCAGCCTGTGACCCAAACCTTCCTGTGGGAACCGCCCACCCCATGTCAATTTTATTGTTTTCAAAGCTGAGATACCTTAGGGTGGGTGCAGTGGCTCACCCAGCACTTTGGGAGGCCAAGGCAGGAGGATCGCTTGAGGCCAGGAGGTCGAGAGCAGCCTGGGCAACATAGCAAGATCCTATCTCTACAAAAAATAAAAAAATTAGCTGGGCATGGAGGCACATATTTATAGTCCCAGCTACTAAGCAGGCTGAGGCAGGAGGATTGCTTGAGCCCAGGAGTCTGAGGATGCAGTGAGCTGTGATGATGCCACAACACCACACGCCAGCCTGGATGACAGAGCAAGATCCCATCTCTGAAAAGAGAAAAGGAAGGAAGGAAGAAGGGGAGGGAGGCAGTGAGGGAGGAAGATGCCTTGGGGAAGGTCAGAGGGTTAGAAATTTGGTTTCTGCTGAATTTGGAGGAGAAGGGCAAGAGAGATGAGGTGTTCTCTTTTTCTGAGAAGCAGCCCAGAAATTGCCAGACAGTTGCCCACTGGTGCCATGTTCTGCTGTGTGCATGTTACTGTGTGTGCGTGAGACAGACGGACAGACAGGGCCCCTCCCCTTCACGGAGGGGATTCCCAGTGTGGTTGGGGACCATGGTGGGTGGATCAGGAGAGGCGCGTACCTGCCCGGCTCTGCCTTCCTGGGGCGGTTCCCTGAGTCCACGGCCCCTGGCGCGCCCCACGTCACACAGGTGGCACTGGTAAGAGGACAGAGCGGGCACTGGGTAGGAGGAGGAAGAGTAGGTTTGCTTGGTTACTCGTATTTTGAAACAAGAAAACGGCCCATTATGCAGAATTAAAAGCAGCAGCTGGTTATAAAATGGTGTGATAAATGAAGTTTATACACACCCCGAAGCAAAGACCGGCTGGAAACACCCCTCGACTGAGAGCCGTGTTGTGAGGCGCTAGGCTTGGGGCTGCACGTTTATTTTCTTCTTTGTGCCTTTCAAACTCGGACAGTGAACAGGATCTGCTTTCATTGTCAGAACAGCAGCGACGACAAACACGTTTACACAGGGCAAATGAATCCCAGGGTTCGGGCAGCCATGGGTGGTGACCCTGAAGCAGGGGTGGGCCAGGCCCACCTCTCAGGAAGGGCGAGAGCCGGGTCTCTGTCCCTCAGGCTGGGGACTCCTCCTCTCTCTTGCCTGGGGGTTGGGTCCAGACCCCTCCTGTCGCCCCGGACAGAGGCCGTGAGCCGCCTCGCTGGCCCCCAGAGGAGCCCTGACCTGGGCACACGCCCACGGGGCGGCTGGCTCCCTGCTGGGAACTGGGCCAGGCAGCCGCAGGACGACTTGTCCCCACATCCTTTCACCTGCCCGCACAGCACAGCGTGCACTGCTGAGTCAGGATCCCCCTGCGCAGCCGCAGCGGGTGTGGTGTGACTCGCCGGGCAGCCCCCAAGGGCCAGGCCGGCTTCAAAGAGAGGCAGGGAGCACAGAGGAGAGCAGGGCGGCAGCAGGGACATTCTGTCCACGCCTGTGTCCCCCCTCGGAACTGTGGGTCACTCTTTGTGGTCTCCTCTCAGACCTTGCCTCGGTTCTCTGGCCCACGGATGCTCTGGTCTCGGAGCGACCCTTAGGGCACCCTTCGGGGCTCCAACGCGCCCTCCAGCCAGGCCCTGGCCTGAGCCCTCCCCCAGCTCTCTGGCAGCCCCCTGCGAGGGGGACGGGCAGGAGCGAAGGGCTGGTGCAGACCCGCGTCCCGGCCCTTCCTTACTCACAGCCTCCGTTTATAGAGGCTGGAAGAGCTTTGGGGTTTTCCACGGGGGACAGATGCCCCTGGCATTTTGGGCAGGACAATTCCTCAAGTGGCCCTACTCCACGCATTGCAGCAGCCCCTCCCACTAAATCACGTGGCAACTCAAAATGACACCACACATTTCCAAACAGCTCTCGAGCTGCGGGTCCACCCCTGGGTGAGACCCCCTGAGCTACTGCTCCATCGGGCTCAGGACAGGCTGGCCACATGGCCGCTCCTGAGAGGCAGGTGACACTGAGGGGACGTCTCTGGGGAACAGACTGAGAGAAGAGACAAGGAGGATGGGTCCTCCCCAAGTCCCTGGGCCAACACCAGCACCATACACACCTGGGCTTTTCAAGATGAGATCAACGGAGCTGCCATCTCGCCCAGGGTTGGGGTTCCACAGTCACCTGCAGCCACACGCGTCCCGGCCGTTGCAGGTGAGGAAACAGGCGCAGAGAAGTCAGGTCACTTGCCTGAGGTCCCTTCCCTGGACAGGAGTGAAGCCAGGATTCACACCCAGACTGTCTACACTCTGACCCACTCCAGGTTAAAGCACGAATTTTTCCTATGTCTACTGTCTAAAAAGGACCACAGAAATATTTCCAGTCTCACGTGTTCTTCTAGAACCTCACACTCCCCTACAGGAGACAGAGAGTCTGTTTCCCCTTTCCTTTGTGGCTGCCTCGATGAATAAAATGGGGTGGAATGACGCTGTTTGGCTTCCAAGTCCAGGTCATCGAAGGTGATGAGGTCTCTCTCTGTCCCTTGGGATGGCTGACCACGGAACCATCCAGCACGCTGGGAGGAAGGCCGGGCCACACAGCGGGGCCGCGTGCAGACGTTCCGGCCGAGGCCCAGGATCTCTGCGGCCCAGTCTGCAGCGTGCACAGCTGGCCGAGTGACCGAGGGAGCCTTCAGGATTCCAGCGGAGGCCACGCACTGGGTCCTGTCTAAATTCTTGACCCATAGAATCTGTAAACAGTTGTTTTCCTCCCTGGAATAGGAGGCTACTGAGAGTCTGGCCTTTGATCTGGGAGCTGCGGGATGCTTTTGACGAAGGGAGCTGTGTGGCCAGGCGCTGGCCTGAGACCCTTTGCAGAGCAGAGGACCAAAAGGCAGGGAGGCCAAGGAGGAGGCTCCTGCCCCAGCCCAGGCCCGGTGAGGGGGCCTTAGGGCAGCGAGCAGGGATGGGGTGGGGGGAGGGCACAGGATGGCCCAGTTGTCCTGTTATCATCTCGCCGTGGTCCCCAACTTGGCAAGCCATTTTCCTTTTGGAGCTTCACATTTTTACCCATAAAATGAGTGAGAGTGAAAAAAAAGTTTTCTTCCTGCATACATTCTCCCCAGCGGCTAAGGCCCAGCCTGGGCCCCACTTCCCCAGGTCAGCCCCTTTGGGGCAGGGGCTCTCTCTCCTCCCAAAGGCTCTGATCTTGCTCCCACCCTTTAAACAGAGCCCCTTTGCACGCATGTCCTGCTTGGTGCATCTTGTTGATAATTCACTTTTATTTTACTTGCCAGGCCGTTCCGTCATACAACCGTATCATATGTGTGTATCTCCTTGATCATGCTGCCAGTTCCTCCCTCCTGGTGCACACGTATGAGCGCTTCTGTCGCGTCTCCACCTGGGGCAGGAAGTGCCAGATCACAGGTGTGCTCACCCTTGACCTGACCAGCTGCTGCCTTGGGCCCCTTCCAGGTGTCCTTACCAACCTTCTCCAGAGCCAGTGGTTAAGGGGTCCCATTGGGGTCCACATTTGGTAATAAAAGCATTTTTTGTCTTCAGTTTTTAATAATCTGATGGATGAGACATACTGTGTCCTTGCTGTTTTAGTTTACATTTCTCTCTTTTTTTTTTTTTCTTGGAGACAGAGTCTCGCTTTGTTGCCCAGGCTAGAGTGAGTGCCGTGGCTCACGGCAACCTCAAACTCCTGGGCTCAGGCAATCCTGCTGCCTCAGTCTCCCGAGTAGCTGGGACTACAGGCACGCGCCACCATGCCCGGCTAATTTTTTCTATATATATTTGTTGGCCAATTAATTTCTTTCTATTTATAGAGACGGGTCTCCCTCTTGCTCAGGCTGGTTTGGAACTCCTGACCTTGAGCAATCCGCCTGCCTCGGCCTCCCAGAGTGCTGGGATCACAGGCGTGAGCCACCGCGCCTGGCAGTTTACATTTCTCTGATACCAGTGAGGTAGGGCCTCTTTTTCCTACGA
The DNA here is from genome assembly GCF_040939455.1 of Microcebus murinus. NCBI lineage: Eukaryota > Metazoa > Chordata > Mammalia > Primates > Cheirogaleidae > Microcebus > Microcebus murinus. The sequence continues at coordinate 4,739,985 of NC_134110.1, read as the reverse complement.
TTATTAGCCATATTGTTTTTTTTTTTTCCCATGAGATGCTTGCTCATAACTCTTGCCAAATTTTCTGTTGGTTTGGTTGTCTTTCTTCTTGGTTTGCAGAAGTCCTTTACGCATCCTGGACACTAATTTCCTGCTGGTTACATGTGTTGCAAATATTTTGTGGCATATCTTTTCATCTTACTTGCGGCATTTTCTCCCATCCAAGTACTAACCAGGCCCCACCCTGTTTAGCCTCCAAGGTCAGACGAGATGAGCGTGTTCGGGGTGGTGTGGCGTCGAGCTACATGCCGGGTGCACAGCTGGGCTCCCTTTGTGAAATTTTATCAGCCTGCACAGGTATGACTTGCATACTTTCCTTTATGCACGTTATAAACACAAAAGAAGTTTGCTTAGAAAAGAAATGGTTCCTTACCCTGAGGTCATAAAAATATTCTTCTATGTTTTCTTTTAGACGTGTTAAAATTTTGCTATTTGCATGGAAGCCCTGAGTGCACCTGGAGCCGTGAGCGGCGCTAGGTGGGGATCTAATTTTACTTCCGCCATATGGATCGCCACTTGTCTCCACGCCGTTTATAACAGCCTCCCTTCTCCCCTCCGGTTGGCGGCCGCTCTGACGGCGAAGTCTCGTCTGCGCATGCTCTGTCTCCGGGCTCCGTCCGTTTCTTTTCTTTTCAGCCTGATGCCAAAGCCATTCTGTGTTTTTGTTTGTTTGTTTGTTTGTTTTGAGACAGAGTCTCACTTTGTTGCCCAGGCTGGAGTGAGTGCCGTGGTGTCAGCCTAGCTCACAGCAACCTCCAACTCCTGGGCTCAAGCGATCCTCCTGCCTCAGCCTCCCGAGTAGCTGGGACTACAGGCATGCGCCACCATGCCCGGCTAATTTTTTCTCTATATATTAGTTGGCCAATTAATTTCTTTCTATTTATAGTAGAGATGGGGTCTCGCTCTTGCTCAGGCTGGTTTCGAACTCCTGACCTCGAGCAATCCGCCTGCCTCGGCCTCCCAGAGAGCTAGGATTACAGGCGTGAGCCACTGCGCCCGGCCATTCTGTCTTCATTTCTTAAAAAACTTTTAATGTCTCTAGGACCCACTGGAGGCCTGTAAGAGGAGGAATGGTTGGGATGGAGCTGGGACGAGGTCCCTGTGATGGGGGAGAATGGGTGGCTGAAGGGCCAGGCGTGCAGGCTGGCCGGCCGCGAGGCCAGGCGGAAAGCGAGCGCCGCCCGGGGAGGCCGGGCTGGGCTGCAGCACACGGGCCTAGCGGAGGGTCTGACGGACGTGGAGCAAACAATGGCTCCTGCCAACGTGGCTGGGGGGTGGCAGGGCCATTGCTGCGACGGGCAGGCCCGACAGGTGTGCGCCCAGTGCCGGCTGGGCCGAAGGTCTGCATGAATGAGGGGGAGTGGTGAGCCGCCCACCGCCTGCGGCCCTTACGTCCGGGTGCTCCGGGAGGATTAAGCAAGCCCCTCCTTGTTTTTGCACAGTCGGTTGTTTCAGTGGGTCTATGTCATGTCCCCCAGCGGGACTGTCATTGCTAGGGGGCATCTTCCCTGTCTGTGTGGCAGTACTGTTTCACCCCCAGCCAGGTGCATCACTGGGCCCCCAGGTCCTTTTTTTTTTTTTTTTGAGTCAGAGTCTCACTCTGTTGGCCGGGCTAGAGTGCCGTGGTGTCAGCCTCGCTCACAGCAACCTCACACTCCTGGGCTCAAGCAATCCTCCTGCCTCAGCCTCCCGAGTAGCTGGGACTACAGGCATGAGCCACCACGCCTGGCTAATTTTTTCTATATATTTTTAGTTGGCCAATTAATTTCTTTCTATTTATAGTAGGGACGGGGTCTCGCTCTTGCTCAGGCTGGTTTCGAACTCCTGACCTTGAGTAATCATCACCTTGGCCTCCCAGGGTGCTAAGATTACAGGCGTGAGCCACTGTGCTGTGGGCCCCCAGGTCCGTGGTCCCAGGCCACAGGCTCATGAAAGGCCTCCAGTCCCCCAGCGTCCAGAGAAGGTGGGGCCAGGCCCCTAGGCGGCAGGTCTGGCTCTGTCACCGTTGATGGCCTCAGTTAAGGAGGTGGCCTGGGTGAGCCGCCAGGGCCTCCCAGGGGAGAGGGAGGCCCCGCTGCGGAGACGCTCACAGCCGCAGCGGTGGGTGCTGCCGACTGGATCCGAGCCGTGTTCACAGCCCGCCTCGGCTCACTGTCTCCAGCTGTTAGGAGAACACCTTTAGTCCATAAAGCGTTCGGCTGCGTCTGCAGGCAGGCTGAGTCATTGCTCTGAGCAAGCCCTCAGCCGGCTGTTTTTGGCCAGGCCCAGGGCGGGGCTCTCTGTGGTCGGTGTTTACCCTGTGGGCAGCCCCAGGTGGCCAGGCAGGCCGCTCAGGCCTGGGGGGACGGGCTTCTTCCAGTTACTCACTGACTCAGGAACTATTTTTAAGCCCCTTCTGTGTGTGACAGCCACACCCGGCCCCCGGGATGGCTGAGGGGAAGACAGAAGGGAGGGACCGTGGGGTCTCAGACCCCCACATAACGGAAGCGGTGTGCAGAGGGGACAGGAGGGGGAAGGGGCGTGGCCTGGCGCTGCGGGGCACCCCCCTGGGAGTCCCTGGCCCTAAGCTCTCCAGCCTGCCTCACCTTGGCCAGAGGTGACCTTCGGCCGGGCCCAGCACAGCTCTAGGCTGCACGGGAAGGTGGGAGGAGGGAGGGGTGGAAGAAACCGGTTTTTTTTTTTTTTTCTTAAGTCCCCAGGTCATGCCACGCCCTCGGCTAGCCTGTTCTCTTAGGGCCTTCAGCCCGGTCCAACCGTCCTGGCCAATGCCGGCCGTGACACGTTGGGTTAGTGACATCACCTCTTAAATGTTATTCCCTCGTCTGCCTCATCTTCCTCGTCTGGCCTTACGGTGGCTGTCATGGGGGCCGAACAAAACGATGCAAACAAACACAGGCCCGTAACCAGTGGCCGCTCGTTCTCGTGGATAGCGACGCGGTTAGCGTCGAGCCCGTTCTGTTCTGGGCACTGTGCTAGATGTTTTTCTCCCAGCGTCTGAGTTTCCTCCCAGCACTTCATTTAATCCACCCGGCAACTTTGCAGTGATTTCTCTTTTTAGTCCCATTTCATAGACCAAGGAATTGTCTATACTTAAAGTACTTAACGAGCGCAGACGTTAAGTTTGCCCGGGGCCACGGGAACAGTACCGGTGGAACCAGAATTCCGATCCAGGCAATAATAATAATTTATGTATTATTAACTAAATCAGGCAGGTTGGATTAAATTGGTGTTTCTCAGTGTGAATTCCCCACACTCTCGCCTCTGGTCCATTAAAAAAAAATTGTTTCAGGCCGGGCGCTGTGGCTCACGCCTGTAATCCTAGCTCTTGGGAGGCCGAGGCGGGCGGATTGCTCAAGGTCAGGAGTTCAAAACCAGCCTGAGCAAGAGCGAGACCCCGTCTCTACTATAAATAGAAAGAAATTAATTGGCCAACTGATATATATATATAAAAAATTAGCCGGGCATGGTGGCGCATGCCTGTAGTCCCAGCTACCCGGGAGGCTGAGGCAGAAGGATCGCTCGAGCCCAGGAGTTTGAGGTTGCTGTGAGCTAGGCTGACGCCACGGCACTCACTCTAGCCTGGACAACAAAGCGAGACTCTGTCTCAAAAAAAAAAAAAAAAAAAAAAATTGTTTCATAGTCAGATAAGCACGGAAAACACTGGAACATTGCATTCTCCTTCTGGGAGAGTCCTAGGGTACTTTATTATATTAAAGACTCTCAGGAGCCCTGTGTTTAAAAGGAAAAAAAGCAAAGCCCACCTGTTTGTGTTCAACGCAGCATTTCCCAAGCTGAGCCTCAGCTCTGAGGAGCCCAAGGTGGAGCGGGAACCGCGCAGGCTCAGGAGGGCGGTGAGCCTCCGCCGCGGCCTCCCCGGTCTTTTACTGTCTGGGGGGCCCCATGCACCACCTGGGTTTTAGGACCCTGTATTGTTCCTTTGTTCATTCATTCATTCATTCATTCATTTATTCATTCATTCATTCTTTCTTTCAAACAAATGTCCCTCAATCTCTCTAAGTCACAGTGAGAGGAGGGTAAGACACAGCTTCTATTTTAAGAATCTCATAGGTCAAGCGCCATGTGTACTCACCGTCAACTTGGTATTAAGTGATCAAGACTTAAGTGCATATATAGTAATAACATTCATTGGGTGTCGGGCAGGTGGGAGGGGGAGGAGGGGATGGGCATATACACACATAATGGGTGCGGTGCACACCGTCTGGGAGATGGACACGCTTGCAGCTCTGACTCGGGTGGGGCAAGGGCAATATACCTAACCTAAACATTTGTGCCCCTGTAATATGCTGAAATAAAAAAAAAGTAGGAGATGACGATATATAGATTTACTTGTACCCCAAATTTAATTATTTGGGAGAGAAATGGGAAAAATATAGAAAAATCTTAAGATGAAAACAACAGGCCGGGCACAGTGGCTCACGGCTGTAATCCTAGCACTATGGGAGGCAGAAGCAGGCAGATTGCTCAAGGTCAGGAGTTCGAAACGTGCCTGAGCAAGAGTGAGACCCCGTCTCTACTATAAATAGAAAGAAATTAATTGGCCAATTAATATATAGAGAAAAAATTAGCCAGGCATAGTGGCAAATGCCTGTAGTCCCAGCTACTCAGGAGGCTGAGGCAGGAGGATTGCTGGCGCCCAGGAGTGTGAGGTTGCTGTGAGCTAGGCTGACGCCACAGCACTCACTCTAGCCTGGGCAACAGAGTGAGACTCTGTCTCAAAAAAAAAAAAAAAAAAATTAAAAAACAAAAAGAAAATGAAAACAACAAACAGCCATGTTTTATAAACATGAAGGCATATTTTCCCAGCCTTTTCTCTTATCATAAAAATGTGTCAAATGATATAGGAATGCATTCTCTTTTAGTAAATAAAATAAATTAGAATGGCAAAAAATAAAAAGAGGAGTCTGGCCGGGCGCGGTGGCTCACGCCTGTAATCCTAGCTCTCTGGGAGGCCGAGGCAGGCGGATTGCTCGAGGTCAGGAGTTCGAAACCAGCCTGAGCAAGAGCGAGACCCCGTCTCTACTCTAAATAGAAAGAAATTAATTGGCCAACTAATATATATAGAAAAAATTAGCCAGGCATGGTTGTGCATGCCTGTAGTCCCAGCTACTCGGGAGGCTGAGGCAGGAGGATCACTTGGGTCCAGGAGTTTGAGGTTGCTGTGAGCTAGGCTGACGCCACGGCACTCACTCTAGCCTGGGCAACAAAGCGAGACTCTGTCTCAAAAAAAAAAAAAAAAAAAAAAAAAAGGAGTCTCAGAGATCTGAGCAGGGAGACAGAACAGTGTGATCAGGAGTTCAAGGGGCCAGGGAGCCCAGTGGACGGCACCAAACCCAATCTGGGAGTCAGGGAGGCCTGCCTAGGGGAGGTGAGGGCTAAGTTGCTCAGGTGAGGGGCTTTGGCTGGTCAGGATTACAGGAAAATATTCGCATGTCTGTGGGAAACCATGCATTAGCTAGACTCTAGGACAGCCCTTGGATTTTCCGATTCCATTCTATGAAGGCTACGTCCAACTCCGTGGCTGCAGGTGACTGGCAGCCTGGTGACTGAAAGCCACTCCTGCCTGCAGACCTGTCGGTGCGAACCCCCCGTGGACGACCGCTGACCGCCCTCCCAGCCTCGCCTCCGTTCGCTCACCCATTCCCACACCCCTGACCGGTGAGTGCGTCTGCTCTTCGGGTTTCACCTGAACCAGTCGTAGCATTTACCTGTTTCTCCTAAATTGATTTAAGAGTAGAATAAAATCTTTAGCACATTCTTTTAAAAAAAATCTATGAATGACAGTCATGATTTTTAAAGAAATAAACCAAATAGAAGACAGTCATGATTTTGCCTCTGTTTTTTTTTTTTTGAGACAGAGTCTCACTCTGTTGCCCGGGCTAGAGTGCCATGGCGTCAGCCTAGCTCACAGCAACCTCAAACTCCTGGACCCAAGTGATCCTCCTGCCTCAGCCTCCCGAGTAGCTGGGACTACAGGCATGCGCCACCATGCCTGGCTAATTTTTTCTATGTATATTTTTAGTTGTCCAGCTAATTTCTATTTTTCTAATTTTCTAAATTTCTAATTTTCTATTTTTTTTTTTTTAGTAGTGACGGGGTCTCCCTCTTGCTCAGGCTGGTCTCAAACTCCTGAGCTCAAAGGATCCTCCCGCCTCGGCCTCCCAGAGCGCTAGGATTACAGGCGTGAGCCACCGCACCTGGCTGATTTTGCCTCTTTCTGAAAAGTATTTTTTAAAAGAATGGCAGTGAGAGACTCACCAGGCGGAAGGCATGCACGTTCCCAGCGTGGCCGCAGAGCGACAAGTAGCCGGACGCGGATCCCTAGGGGAGTGGACCCCTGCGAGCTGCTGAGAGGGGCGGACTCCTGAGCCCCCACCCAGGAAGCACGGAGGCAGCTGGAGGATATTGAAGAACTGCTCAGAGGCGATGGCCGGGTGTCGGCACAACTGGGGATTTCATGGCGAGGTATCACCTTCCGGCTGGTATGTTTGCAGAGGAGCTAAATGCATCTTCTGACCGTGCGATCGACGTGGTCCCTCCCCACCCGTTAGGGGGCCCGCCATGGGGCAGGGGCCACCTTTTTGATGAGTTAACCCCACTCACAGACACAGGTACAGCTCGCCAAGAACAGAATGAGCGCGGACATTCACGGCCATGTGTCCACAAGTGCTTATTAGAATTGCTAGTCCTAGGCACAAGAACACTTAAATCAATTAGCTAAAGGATTCCTGAAATGCTTAAAAAAAAAAAAAAAAAAAAAGCAACAGCAACAGGACTCTCCATCTAACAGGGACCGGTGCGGCACGGGAAGGACCTGGCTTTGGGTGCCTGCAACCCAGCTGAGGGTGGGTGGCCTGGGCCGGCCTTGAGCTCTGGCGGGATCTCACTTCTCTTCCTCTTCCTTCTTGTCCCTTTGCTGCTTGGGGCTCCAGCAGAGGACTAACGGTGAAACACCCCCCCCCCTTTTTTTTTTTTTTTGAGACACAGTCTCACTTTGTTGGCCAGGCTAGAGTGAGTTCCGTGGCGTCAGCCTAGCTCACAGCAACCTCTATCTCCTGGGCTCCAGCAATCCTGCTGCCTCAGCCTCCCAAGTAGCTGGGACTACAGGCATGCGCCACCATGCCCGGCTAATTTTTTCTCTATATATTAGTTGGCCAATTAATTTCTTTCTATTTATAGTAGAGACGGGGGTCTCACTCTTGCTCAGGCTGGTTTTGAACTCCTGACCTTGAGCAATCCGCCCGCCTCGGCCTCCCAGAGTGCTAGGATTACAGGCGTGAGCCACCTCGATGGCCGAAACCCCCTTTCTTGTCCTCTCCGGGCACAGGCCCTGCTTGGGCGTCCCTCAGCCAGGCACCACTTTGTCCCTTGAGGTGGCGGCTCCCCGAGGGTGTGGTGCCGCCAGGGGTGTTCATGGGTGCTCAGCTCTGGGCACGTGTGATGTGCCGGGCGCTGGGGTCACGGCGGTGACCCAGACGCGCTCTGTTCTCATGGAGCTCCCGGGTGGTTGGGGGAGTCAGGGCTGGAATGAGGCGCCCAAGGGGAAGCCCCAGGGGACGTCCCTGCAGCTGAGGGGCCAGAAAGGGGAAGAAGGCGGCCATCCCATGCCAGCACATGCTCCAGAGGATGCCTGGGAGGCAGGGGCAGTGTGGGCGGAGGGGCACACACGAGAACTGGACCCATTTCCCCAGGACTGGGGGTGAGCGGGCTGTTCCTGAACACCAGGCCTCCTGCGGGGCAGGGTGGGGGCTCGTACCCAGCTTCTGCCCTGGCCCGGGGCCCAGCAGGGACCCCTCTGCTCCCCCAGCTCTGCTTCCTCTTTGACTTGCACAACTACATGCCTGTAGTCCCAGCTACTCGGGAGGCTGAGGCAGGAGGATTGCCTGAGCCCAGGAGTCTGAGGTTGCTGTGAGCTAGGCTGATGCCACGGCACTCACTCTAGCCTGGGCAACAAAGTGAGACTCTGTCTCAAAAAAACCCAAAAAAAACAAGAAAGCTCACTGGCGGCTCCTGGGCAGTCTTCACGAGAGTCAGCTCCCGGGGACCTGCTGGCTCTGCTGTGAGCTTGGGTGAGTCCCAGGTGAGGAGCCCTCTTCGAAACAGCCCCTCCTGGCTTAAGGCCCGGAGTCCTGTCCGTGGAGCCTGGTCCCCAGGGAGTTTCTCCTGCACACACCCACGTGCGCGGGGATGGAGGCAGGGTGGCCACCACGGCACTGCTTGTCTTAGCAAAGGACTAGACATAACCTGAGTGTCCAACAGGAGGGGACTGGTAATTCCGCATGTCCGTTCAGTAGCATGCTGGGAGCTCTTAAAAAGAATGAGACTCGCTGGAGTGTGCTCGCATGTGGGGGGACAGCTCCTGAGCCCCACGTGGGCGCTTGGCCTATTTTGTGCCCTTAGAAGCTGCCACAGGCCTCAGAGATCAGCCGCCTGCTCTGCGCAGCCGCAGTCCTCGCCAGGTGATGGGCAGAGGAGTAAGATGGAGGATGGAAAGTTCCAGGGCCCCAGGGGTCTGCCAGTCCCAACCGTGTGGCCTTCAGTGACCCACTCTGCACTCTTTGCCTCCCCTATAAGACGGGGACAATCTACCTGCCTTGCAGGTGCGATGGGCGCCTGGCATGCAGCGCAGGTGTGCGGTGCGGGTGAGCGCCACCGAAACTCTCCCCAGTGCGGCCTGCAGGGCGGGGTCCAGGGAGACGTCCCCATCTCTCTGCAGGGAGGAGCAGGGGCTCCGTGCTCGGGCCCCGCCTGTCACCTGCTCTGTGTGTCGGGACGCTCAGCCGCCCTCGCAGCCAGCCAGCGGGGAGGGGAAGAGTTCCCGCCACTGTCTCCTGAGATGGAACATACAGGAGACACACGGGCCTTGCCCGACGCTACAGCGGCAGCCTGCTGTGCCGGGTGTTCGGAAGGTGCGGTGTGGGGTGTTCAGAGGGTGGGGTGTGGGGGAGAGTGGGGTGTTCAGAGGGTGGGGTGTGGGGGGAGTGGGGTGTTCAGAGGGTGGGGTGTGGGGGAGAGTGGGGTGTTCAGAGGGTGGGGTGTGGGGGGAGTGGGGTGTTCAGAGGGTGGGGTGTGGGGGAGAGTGGGGTGTTCAGAGGGTGGGGTGTGGGGGAGAGTGGGGTGTTCAGAGGGTGGGGTGTGGGGGGAGTGGGGTGTTCAGAGGGTGGGGTGTGGGGGAGAGTGGGGTGTTCAGAGGGTGGGGTGTGGGGGGAGTGGGGTGTTCAGAGGGTGGGGTGTGGGGGAGAGTGGGGTGTTCAGAGGGTGGGGTGTGGGGGAGAGTGGGGTGTTCAGAGGGTGGGGTGTGGGGGAGAGTGGGGTGTTCAGAGGGTGGGGTGTGGGGGGAGTGGGGTGTTCAGAGGGTGGGGTGTGGGGGAGAGTGGGGTGTTCAGAGGATGGGGTGTGGGGGAGAGTGGGGTGTTCAGAGGGTGGGGTGTGGGGGGAGTGGGGTGTTCAGAGGGTGGGGTGTGGGGGAGAGTGGGGTGTTCAGAGGATGGGGTGTGGGGGGAGTGGGGTGTTCAGAGGGTGGGGTGTGGGGGAGAGTGGGGTGTTCAGAGGGTGGGGTGTGGGGGGAGTGGGGTGTTCAGAGGGTGGGGTGTGGGGGAGAGTGGGGTGTTCAGAGGATGGGGTGTGGGGGAGAGTGGGGTGTTCAGAGGGTGGGGTGTGGGGGAGAGTGGGGTGTTCAGAGGGTGGGGTGTGGGGGAGAGTGGGGTGTTCAGAGGGTGGGGTGTGGGGGGAGTGGGGTGTTCAGAGGGTGGGGTGTGGGGGAGAGTGGGGTGTTCAGAGGATGGGGTGTGGGGGAGAGTGGGGCTGCTGGAGACGCTGTGGGTGACGTTTCCCACGGACTTGCAGGCACGTGGGGGACCGGGCTGGAAGAGATGGCGCCTGGGGAGGGCGTCCCTCTGGACCTTGAGGCTGGGGTCCAGCACTGTCCAGAATCTTCCGTGGTGTCCGGCTTGCCCTGTGGCCCCCAGACCCCCAGCTGGCTGCACAGGGGCACCATCCCAGGCGCCTCTATTTCCCTTTCTTCCCTTATGGACTTGATTTCCCCTTTTGCGTCTCTCCTCCTCCTCCAAGCCCTTTCTCGCCATTCTTCCCAACAAAGCTCACCCTAAAAATAGCTAACGTTTCACACGTCATCTGCGTGAGTCCCGTCACGGAGCTCACCGTGTCCCTGCCGTGCAGACGAGGACACGGAGTCACGCAGGGCGAGGGGCTCGGCTGAGGCCACCCAGCGTGAGCGCCCAGGAGGCCGGGCGGGCTTAGGGAGGAGTGAAGGGACAGCCAGGCGGCGGGGCCCACAGGGCGGCGGGGCCCACAGGGCGGCGGGGGCCCACAGGGCGGCGGGGGGCCTGCCGTGGGGGCAGGGATGTCGGGGAAGCTTCTGGCTCAGGGAACTTGGGGGCGAGGAAGGAGGGTGGGAAGGGGACTCTGGGGGGAGAGGAAGGCAGGTGCAGAGGCCAGGCCAGGAGGGGCGGGAAGGGCGCTTGGGCCGGTGTGGCGGGGTGAGGCTGTGGCGGGCAGGGCAGGCGTCGGCCGCTCGGGCGGTGGCTGGGTGATGAGGGTGATGAAAGCAGGTGGGCCTCAGGGAGCCCGAGTGCCAGCTAGCATGGCACCTGCCTCAGGGGTCAGGATCCCAAGACTGGGCCGGGCAGCTCTGGGACTCGGGGCTCAGGTGACAAGCTCTGTGGCTCTTCCTCCCAACAGGGGCTGAACACCCTGGGGACCAGCAGTCAGCTTCCCTTTTCCAGCCCTCCCAGCACTCGGCTGCTCAGACAGGGAATCGCGTCTCTAGCTGGGGCCTCCGGAACTCCGGGTCCTCCAGCCGTCTTCCTGAAAACCGCATGTATATGCAAGTGTCAGTGACTCACGCAGCTTAAATGCAGCTTCGCCACTCCGGCTGCTCAGGAGAATCTTCCGAGGGGTGTGTGTGTGAAGGTGATGACCATTGTTTTTTTAAGAATGATACAAAGCTCATGCTCAAACGAAACAACAAACAATATGGCAAAGTACAAAGAAGGAAGTAACAAAAAGTAACAAGATTCCTCCCATCAGGCCAGCTTCATGACTGCAGAATTTTTTTTTTTTTGGAGACACAGTCGCGCTCTGCTGCCCAGGCTGGAGTGCAGTGGTGCGATCACAGCTCACTGCAGCCTCCAACTCCTCTGATCCTCCCCCCCAGCCTCCCAAGCATCTGGGACTACAGGTGTGCACCACCACGCCTGGCTAATCTTTTAAATTTCTTTGTAGAGATGGGGCCTTGCTATGTTGCCCAGGCTAGTCTCACCTCAACATCCCAAAGTGCCAAGATTACAGACGTGGGCCACCGTGCCTGGCCTAGGGCAGGATTCTAACTGCTCTGTTCTCTGCTGTATTCCTAGCACCTAGAACTTCCTGGCACATTTAATAAAGCCCACTCTCCGGTGTTAACATTTTGCAAATGTCCTATGTACACAAAGAAGTTTGGAGAGATAAAGAGGGTTAGGTGGTGTTGGGCTCAGAAAGCCGTACCCCAGAGACTGGCGCTCAGATGTGCTGAGAGGCCTTAGAAGCTGCCTCAGAATCAGGGTCCTTTAGCTTTCTTTTTTTTGAGACAGATTCTCACTCTGTCACCTGAGCTAGTGTGCCGTGGTGTCAGCTCAGCTCACAGCAACCTCAAACTCCTGGGTTCAAGCGATCCTCCTGCCTCAGCCTCCCGAGTAGCTGGGACTATAGGCATGCGCCACCATGCCCGGCTTTTTTTTTTTTTCTATTTTCAGTTGCCAGCTAATTTCTTTCTATTTTTAGTAGAGACGGGGTCTCGCTCTTCCTCAGGCTGGTTTCGAACTCCTGACCTCAAGGGATCCTCTCACCTCGGCACTCTGGGAGGCCGAGGGACTACAGTGGGATTACAGGCATGAGCCACCCCACCCCGCCCCTTCAGCCTAGTCTTGTTCCCTCCCTGCCCCCAAGTAAAGGGAGGGACTGTCTCTGGAATTTCCTTATCTGACTAAGAAAGCTTCTTCGTGGGAAGGAAAAAAACCCCACACAATTACTTAAGATCCCCTCCCTAGGAATTCCACCAAATAACCAGGAAAGATCAACCACCCAGAAGAGAGTGGGTGTTGGCCCAGACAGACTTTCCATCTCTTCTTCTGAAGCTGCTCCAAGATTACCTGGGGGCCGTCAGCTGCTTAATAAGAGGAGCTTTGTTCCCCAGCCGTTCTGCCCCTCACCTTCCTGTCACTGGCCCAAGCTAGCCCCCACAGAGAACCCCGCTACCCACTGTGTGAGCACTGGGCCTGTCTGCCTCCTCCACCCCCGCTCCCCTCTGCCCAGTGAAGAGGGAAACAAACAGCCCCTCTGGGGGGTCATCTTTTGTATGACTCCCATGCACGAGTGCACATAATAAACCTGCCATGCTTTTCTCTTGTCAACCTGGTTTTTGTGATAGGGGCGAGGGGAGGAAAGGGATCACCCCATTTCTGCCCCTACAGTTCAGAAAAGGGAAATAGGCCCAAATAATTTTACATTGCCCAGGCTGGTCTCGAACATGTGGCTTCAAGCAATCATCCCGCCTCAACCTCTAAAAGCAGTGGGATTACTGGCCAGAGCCATCCTTCCTGGCCCCAAATAACTTTAAAAGATGGGAATGTACCATATGTGTTCTATTTCAAACTAAAAGTATTTAATTTTACTTGAGTTTAATAGAAAAAAAAGACAGAAAAATGGCTGAATCTTAGATAAATATTTATTTTCCACAGGAGATATTAGTTCATAAATGGATTTCTCTAAGCTTAAGAAAAAAGATAATGAGGCCCGGCGCGGTGGCTCACGCCTGTAATCCTAGCACTCTGGGAAGCCAAGGCGGGAGGATTGTTCCAAGTCAAGAGTTCAAAACCAGCCTGGGCAAGAGCGAGACCCCGTCTCTACTATAAATAGAAAGAAATTAATTGGCCAACTAATATATATAGAAAAAATTAGCCGGGCATGGTGGCGCATGCCTGTAGTCGCAGCTACTCGGGAGGCTGAGGCAGGAGGATCACTTGAGCCCAGGAGTTTGAGGTTGCTGTGAGCTAGGCTGACGCCACGGCACTCACTCTAGCCTGGGCAACAAAGCGAGACTCTGTTGCTTTTTGCTTCAAAAAGAAAAGAAAAGAAAGAAAAAAGATAATAAAGTTCATTAAAAGACTGGAGTCTTAGGGGAAAAAACAAATGTTTCCCTCACAGCAGGATCAATCACTTCTTGGTGTGACAGGTGATCACCTCCCCTCACCCACCCAGCTCCTGATTTGTATTTTTTTTTTTTTTTTGAGACAGTCTTACTCTGTTGCCCAGGCTAGAGTGAGTGTCGTGGTGTCAGCCTTGCTCACAGCAACCTCACACTCCTGGGATCAAGCAATCCTCCTGCCTCAGCCTCCCGAGTAGCTGGGACTACAGGCATGCGCCACCATGCCCGGCTAATTTTTTCTATATACATTAGTTGGCCAATTAATTTCTTTCTATTTATAGTAGAGATGGGGTCTCGCTCTTGCTCAGGCTAATTTTGAACTCCTGACCTGGAGCGATCCGCCCGCCTCGGCCTCCCAGAGTGCTAGCATTATAGGCGTGAGCCACCGTGCCCGGCATGATTTGGATGTTAATATTTTTACTTTGTCAAGGTTTCTAACACTTATACTCTGTTTTGCAACCGTCCTTCTCCCAGTATTTAGTCTTAGTCCTGTTTTTTAATAGATTCTGTTCTTTTTTTTTTTTTTTTCCATTCTGGTTTTTAACCACATTTTGTCCCTGAGTTTTCCGTTTTGAGTCATCTAATGATTGTATCAGAAAAATCTGGGAAACACTTTGAAATGGACCCCCCTCCAAAATGTTACCGGAGCGTCCTGTGGCACATGGAGCTGGCTCATCTGATTCTGTAGGGTGCCCGCGTCTTCCACCGTCTCTCAGCACATCTAAGCTGCAGAAAACACAGCAATGCAGACGACGCGTGTCCACAGGAAGGCTGAAGACTTGTGTCCACGGGGCGCAATTGATTTTTGCCCTGTGGTTATTGATCAGTTTTGTGAGTCTGTGTGATTCCATCTCAGCGTTCCTTGTTTGCCTATATAGTGTCTGTGTGTGTTGTTCCAATTTCCCTTTGAGTTATTGTAACATATTGCTTATTCCCTATTTAATGAGTTAAATAAAATTTTTGATGCATGTTCATTTTATATTTCTATGAGAGTAGCGATTTTGCCTTTTAAAAAAGTGTACCCTTTTAAATGCTTACCTGGATTTCACTGCCGAACAGTTTTGGCCTTTTTCCCATAAAGGGCTCATGGGTGCTATTTTCTCTGACCTCTTCCATGTTCTCTGTAAATGTGAACAGCTTCAATGGGCGTAATACTCTTGGATTTCCCTTTTCCATACAACGTTGAAGACTCAGTTGTCTTGTCTTCTGGCATTGAATGTTGCTGAGGAAAAATCTCAGGCCAGATCGATTTTTTCCTCCCCTTGTTGGTGACATGATTCTCTCTCCTCTGTGCCTGGAGGGTTTTTTTCTTTATCCTCAAAGTTCAGCAGCTTAGCCGGCATGTTCTGAGGTCCATCATGCTGAACCCGTGTCCCTGGTATGTATTTATGTCCCTTCCGTCCGCAGAGTTGGTTCTTTGTTTTTGGCTGTTGGATAACCGACTTCAGGGAATCCAGTCCAGCAGATTTAATTTATTTGTCCTTTTTCTCTGAATTCATTATGATTATTTCAAGTTTCTGTCCCACGCTGTTCACTTGCCTCTCAGGCGTGTCCTGTGTGGGAAGTGAGTTTTCAGACGTGTGACGGTGCTGATTTGGGCTTCAGCGTGCTTCCTCCCCTCTGCAAACTTGCTCTGCCTTCCTGTCATCGTGTGTCATCTCTCCTTTGTGCTCTTCACGTCCAGTTCATATTCCCTTCTCTCGAGCACGAAGCTGCTAGCTCAAGAAAGCGGCCCTTGGTCCTCGGGCCCTGCCCCCCTCCCCTGGCGCCCTCACGTGACTTCCTTCCCTTTCCTGGCCGTGGCAAGCTCCTTTCAGCTCGCTCTGTCCCTAACTCGAGCGGCTTCTCCAGACGCTCCGCCCGTTCTAGCACAGGAGCCAGCTGCCTTCCCCTCCGAGGACAGCTTTGCGGGCTGTGTCCTTTCCAGTCGGCTTTTCGCAGCCCGAGTGTACAGAGGTGGGTGGGAAGAGCCACGACAGAGGCCACCCTTGCTGGGGACCTTCTCTTTCTTTCGATCCCTTAAACGCCCTGTCACCCAGCCCGTCTGCCCGGCCAGCACTGTGCCCTTCCCCTCCACCCCAGCAGCTGAACTCGGGTGGCCCTGGCAGCCATTTCCCTGGAGGTTGCCTGGCTTCTTGGTTTGTCGGCTCATTCTTTTTATTGACAGTTTGTCATTGTTGCTAGGCATGGTGGCTCACACCTGTGATCCCAGCACTTTGGGGGATCGAGATGGGAGGATCACTTGAGGCCAGGAGTTTGAGACCAGCCTGGGCAACATAGCAAGACCCTGTCTCTAAAAAAAATTTAAAAATTAGCTGGGCCTGGTGGTGTGCACCCAGCTACACGGGAGGCTGAGGTTGGAGGATGGTGTAAGTCCAGGAATTTGAGGTTACAGTTGTAAGGCTGGTGGCAGGGGCCCCCTCCCCTCCCTAGATGGAAAAAGAAAACGCTTAGTGACCTGACCTGCCAAGGACAAACTGCCAGGCCCCACTGAGAGGAACCACACCCAGATCTCCACCTGGATTCGCTCCTGGATTCCACAATACCTCCAGCCCCTCCTATTTCTCAATGACCATCCAAGGTCACAATAGAGAATCCCAGCTCTTCCCGCCACAAGTCCCTAGCCCCGCCCAAAGGGTATAAAAGGCCTCAGCCCCTTCAAACTGCGGCGACTTCCGGGGCCCCAGAACCTCGTCCACGAGTGTATAATAAAGCCACGTGGTTTGGCCCCAACTCTCTCCCTCTCTGTCTGTCTTTTCTTCCCACCGCCGCCAAAAAACCTTACACCAGTGAGCTATGATCACACCACTGCACTCCAGCCTGGGCAACACAGCAAGACCCTATCTCTAAAAAGACAAAACAATTGTCATTACTCATTTTGTCAGGTACTAGGGTGGGGAAAGTCTGTGCTCTCCCCTTGTCCTTCCTAAAGTCTGGACTCCGCTCCTCAGCAGTCTCTGCAAAATGCAAATCCCCCCCAGCCTGCCCACCCCGGAGTGGTATTCTGTGGGCCTGGGTGGGACCGCTCCCTGCCCACCCTGTGCAGGCCTGGGGCTGAGAACTGCTGAGTCAATTTGCGTTTTAGTCAAATTAAAGGAATGCAGCTCTGCCTAATGTAAATCCACGTGCATGTGGCCTGTTGGCGTTGAACATGGAACAGCCTCCATTCTATTGGTGAGGCCTCTGAGGCCCAGAGAGGGGAAGTGACTTGCCCAAGGTCACACAGCAAGTCAGCAACAGGCAGGTCTGAAGCATTGGAAGTGCTGGCTCCAGACCCGGCATGTGGGATCAGCGTGGCCCGCGCCGTCCATGGTGTGAGGAGCCCCGTTCCCACTTCCTGGGAAGCAAAGGTTGTGGCCTTCCCCCGGGGAACTCTGGTCACGAGCTTCACTGAGGGTGGGTGGCCAGACCACGAGGCCCGCTGCCAATCCCAGCCTGCCCGGGAGCAGTGACCCTTCCCCTCATCGCGGGCCCCAAGCCAGGCACCCTCCCCCCGGCGGCAGGGCCTGCGGGAGCTGGGGCCGCGCGGCTGGAAGCAGCTTGAGGAAAGCTGGGAACCTGGGCCTGGGCCGGAAAGGGGCCTGGGCCAGTCCCAGAGCAGTTGGGGCCATGGCCGGGCTGCAGAGCCTCACCCCTGACCGGGATCCTGGGCCGACCCTCAGGGACGGCTGGGCCGAGGCGTCCTGCTCCGGGCCCCCCGGGCATGGTCAGCCCCTGGCTCTGCTCTCCTGCCCCACCGTGGCGTGGCGACGCGTGGTGAGGCATGGCGTGGCATGGCGGGGCCAGCCTGGCGACCCCGCAGCCCGAGTGGAGTCAAGGGTCCGCCCCTTCCTTCCCGGCTTCCTGGCCGGCGGTTCAGCTGCCTCTGCCGTAAAGGGGGAATGGCAGGACCCTCGCCACACGCTGTCTGTCGCGAGGACGGACTCGTATCAGAGCTGGGGACGGGCCCGGCACACTGAGCCCAAAATAGATCCGTCCCACAAGGCAACAGGCATTTTACTGGGGTTCCTGGGGAGGAGATGGGGAAAAGGACTCTCACTGTTTACCGCAAAGCTGCGCCGTAGTTTCTCTCTGCCTCGGAGCAGCGTCCCCTCAGCGTCCTGCTCTCGGGAGGCCGGCGTGTCCCCGGGAGTGGCCGCACGTCAGGGCACCTGCCGAGGCCCGCTTCCGCTGCTCCGAGGCAGGGCCTCATGAGTTTCAGGTGGGGCTGGCCCCTTTGACAGTGTGAGGAAAGTCATGGCTCCCTCCCAGAAGTCTGCAGAGACACACAGAATAGTATCGTATATGCAGTTGAGGGGTTCAGAGCCCCTCTCACGTCCATCCCTGGACCTTCCAGGGGTTCCTAGAGTCTGGCCTAAGACCTCACATGTTACGGGGTGCTGGGTGCTGTCTACCTGTTCTGCCAAACTCTAGAGCTCCAGGACCTGGGTGCTTATTACGGCTGGGTAGCTGGGTGTGGCCATGCCTGAAGGAGGCTTCTGTTTTTGAGGCAGCGATTTCATAAAAGGATTATACAGAGAATGGTTGAGCCCACTGAGTGAAAACTATGTCCAGTTTATTCATCAGTCAACTTCTGTACAAATATGAACAACAAACACATGTATACAGGGCAGGTCTATACGCTGTGCTGCAAGAACAATAGCTGATGTTCAGTGAGTGCCAGGCGCTGCGGTACGTGCTAAGCCCACATTATCTTATTCCTGCTCGGAACAGTCCATCCTACATCGTTATGCTGCTACGGTCTCTCAGAGGCACCGAGAAGTAAAGTAACTTACTCAAGGTCACACAGTAAGTGTTAAAGTTGGCCTTTGACCCCAGGCAATCTGACTCCACTGCCATTTGATAGTCTTTTCCTCCGGAATTGGTGGGTGAGGCTGGCCCCATCCTCTTCTGAGACTCCCAGCTCAGGCAGGTGGATCCTGCTGGCGCCTAGGCAAAGAGCCAGCCTCAAGCAAACACTGCAGTCGTGTTTTTCTAGAAAGCCTCTGTCACATATTGGCACCTAAGGCCCCTGTCTTGGAGTTCTCAACAAACTGTGTCACGAAGTGGCATCTGCCCGGCCCGCAGGGAGAAGCTTTGCTCTCAGGCCCATGTGGGAAGTGACATGACCTCATTCGGCCCTGCGGGCTGCAAGGCCAGGGAGAGGCCAGCTCACACTTGTCTCCACGGCGGTTAAGGAGGTATCCTTTGCCTGCAGCACCCTGCAAGGTGCCTGCTGGGAACGGCGTCCGTGCCTCTTGCTTCCTTGTCGCTGGGTCTCTCTTTGAGACGGACCTCGGTGCTGGAGAGGCTTGGAAGCCCGGCCTTCTCCTGAGCCGAGTCCCCTTCCTGGAAGCGGCTCCTTCTGGGCCAGGCCGTCCGCTGTTCCACCGGCCCAGTGCTGGATGCCCCCCCTCCCCAGTTCCCAGCCCAGCTTGTCCCGCACTGAGGGTGGAGGCAACTTGGACTCCGTGGAGCCCGACGCCCTCATTTTTGCAGGTGGAGGCTGAGGATGGAGGCGGGGAGAAGGCCTCACCCAGGCCGCGAAGCTAAAGGTCCCTGAAGCTGAGGGGTGACACCTGCTTTCTTTTCCGCTGCATGAGGCCAGTGGTTCTCAAAGTGTGTCAGCACTGCCGGGAAGCCCGGTGGAAATGCGGACCCTCGGGCCTCGCCCCAGACTTGCTGAAGCAGAAACTGTTTTAACGAGGCGTCGGGGTGGCCGAGGCTAAAGCAAGTGCGAGAGCCACTGCCCTGGGCCCTGCTTCTCCACCGAGACTGGGGCTGCACAGGCGGGACCCAAAGACAAAGTTTCAACTCCCAGCCCCTCCCTGCACCCCCACGCGAGGAAACCCCGGGCGCAGAGGGCAGGAGAGGGAGCTGGCGGCAGACACTGGTGAATGTAAAAATCTTAGCACATGATAATCGATGCAGCTCCAAATAAAAAAATGGGGCAATTGGCTATTTGAGAACAAAAAAGACACCAACTAGCCAAAAACATCAACACACACACACAAGAGATTAAGTGAGTACTGAGGCCGACTGGAGGGCAAGTGTCACGCGTGAAGCAGGCACAAGCGGTGGGGGAGGGACCTGCACCCCCCCCCCCCCAGGGCCTGGCCTGGCCAGTCAGCCCGTCCCATCCTCCCATCTCACCTCCCACGAGGGTAGTCTGGGCAGACGCCTTTGCTGCTCCCTTCACGCCCCCAGCAATTGTTATTAGGTACCTGTTGTGTGCCCAGTCCCCAGGTCTGGGGACAAAGGTGCAGATCTAAGCTGAGGGTTGTGGAGGGAGTAGTGAGACCTGTGGGGTGGGGGTCCTTGCAGGGTGACAGGGGGCTCCCCAATAGTGTCCCCTCCCTGGGCGGGAGTTCCTGTTGTGCTGCCCCCATGGTCACGCAGGCAGGTGACCAAGTCCAGGGTGCTTATCCCTTCAAGGCAAGGAGGGTGGCCGGGCTGGCAAGGGTTGCTTTCTGCCAAGAAAGGGTCCCAGACCAGTGGGCTCCACATCCCTTCTGCTCTTCCTAGAAGGTGAGGGGAGGACAGAGGAGGGCACAAGGTGGCCCCAGCAGGGATGGCCTGCCTGCGGCCTTGCTGGGTGTGGCTGGGCTGGCCCTGGGGGCACCCCCCCATCCTCCACCCCGCTCTGTGCCACTTCTCCCAGGGCGTTGCCCTCACTGCCTGTGACCTTGCCGAGGGCCAGAGCCGTGCCTGTGCTCTGGCCAACAAATGTTTGTGGAATATCTGGCCAAAAGGACGCCACAACAGCCCTGGAGGCAGGGATAGGCTGCGTGTTTATTGTGCAGATGAGACATTGGGGCCCTCTGGGCTGCAGCTTGCGAGGCCACTCAGAGCTGAGGAAGGAGCAGGGTTGTGCCCACTTGGAACTGGATTTCAGTTGGGTGCACAGGTCCCTGTCCTTGCGATGCACAGCCAGCTGTGCAGGCGTGTCTGCAGCGGGGCTCACCTCTTTCTGGTGCTATTAGCTTTGGCCGCTCACCACGGCACTGCAGATGTTGAGCTCATCTCTGAGGTTAGTGGGGTTACTGCCTCCCCTAGTCACGGCAGGCTCCAGGCCCTCAGCAGGGGAGCAGGCCCAAGGGCACTGGGTCTGACTGAGTGGCACCCTGGCCAGAGGTCTTGGTGTCTTTGATGTCCTTCCCTCCAGGCTAGGATTTCGGAGTCTGTTAATGGAGGCTCTTGAGGCCCTTCCTTTGGGTCAGGAGTTCCCAGGACGTCACCCTCACCCCCCCCCAACGGTCACTGCTCTGGGTCTGCCCCACTGAGGGGTCTTCCCTGTAGGAGGCGGAGACCGAGTGCTCTGCTCTGCCCCCAGCTGGGCAGAGGGCCAGGGCCTGACCTTCACGGGGCATCACAGCTTCTGGCAGGGACTAAGTAGATGGGGCCAGGACAGGCAGATGCCTGTGGCTTGTGCGTGTGGCAGGCCCTGTGGGTGGGACCCATGGCGACAGAGACTGCCTAGAGAGAACTCCCACATCCTGAGCAGCCGTGAGTCTAGTGGCCATCGGAGTGCTGTCCTGGCACCTTCCCAGTGGTCAGTGACTCCTCTGTGGGGTGGAGGAACCATGCAGCTGAGTTGTGATGACACAAAAACCTCATCCTTCACGCCTGGCCAGCTGCAGGGACCCAGCCTCAGGCCCTGCTCTGGGGATGCCTCTCCTGCCCAGGGGCTCTGTGGGCTCAAGTCCTGGTTGCTGTCCACCCTCTTGTCCTGTCCTCCTTCCTAGCAGTGCCCAGAGCAGGGCTCACAGCCCACTCCAACTGCTGTGGGTCGTGCTCTCTCCTTTCTGCCGCGAGGAACACAGGTCTGGCTGAGGAAAGGCTTTCTGGGGGTGGGAAGGACAAGAAAGTGAGGGCTTTTTGGAAAGCAGGAGCTTTCTGAAAGCCAAGCGTGCTTGTCTTCACAGATTTGGGGCTGCCCTACAGAAGTGGCTGCTCCAGTCCCCTGGGGATCTGCTCTAGCTGCCAGAGGCCCCTGCCACTGGGAGGACAGGACAAAAGGGTGGGCGAAGCTGGAACTTGAGTCCACAGAGCTCCTGGGAGGCAGAGGTGACAGCTGGTGCATCCCCGGCCGCTGCCGGCTCCTCCGCCCACGCACCTGCTCTGAGTCCGTGGCTCGAGGAGCCTCCCAAGGACAGGGTGGGCCTCCGGGCCCTGAGTAGCTCTGGACTGCTGCAGGACGGGGAGACGAAGCAGTTTCTCAAGAGCAAGTGGGCCTGGACCACAGCTTCCACTTCCTTTTCTGGAGAAAAACCGCAGCTCAGCTGTGCTGATTGATAATTCTGCAGCCTCTGGCCCTGGAGCCTGCAGCAGGGGCTGGCAGTTCTGAGCCGGCCATAGCAGGCGGCCCCTGAAGCTTTGGATGGAAAAATGGGGTTAGGAGAGGAGGTTGGATTGTTCAGGGGAAGAGCTCAGATTCTTGCGAGCACAGACCCGGATTCCATATAATTTGTTGTCCAAACTGGAGCACTTTTGAGAATGAAATCGAGCTGTGTTAATTATGACACCAGGACAACAGATGTAAATGGGGACTCCTCAGGGCGAACTGAGATGCCCGTTAGCCTACTTCTTACCACCTCCTGGCTGTGTGGATTTGGGCAAGTTACATAACCTCTCTGAATTCTGGTTTCTGCATAAAAAAGGCTAATATCATGTGTCTGCCTCCCTGGGCTGTCGGAGGGGTTAAGTTGCGTGAGAGTTTCTGGAACAGCCTTTGGTAAAGAGTGGGCTCTCAATGCTTGTTCTCGTCTGTAAGGTAGTGAGTTCCCTGTCCCTTGAAGTGAGCACAGAGCCACCAGTCAACTCTCTGGAGTGCAAGAGCCTAGGGAAGGTGTGCATGCAGCTGGAGAGTCCGACTCCATCCTTCCGGTTCCCCCCGGAGGGGTAATGGTGAAGGTGGGAGTCAGGCCCTCCTGTACCTAGGGCAGGTGGGCCAGGGCTAGAACTCTCCGGTGGGCTTGTTTCTTCTCCTACCCCAGGTGGTGGTGATTTCTGTGCCCACAGAGGGCCCATATCAAGGCCCAGCCAGGAGCAGCTTCACTGTTACAGTTCCTGTCTTTTGCTGCCAGAGGCCCTGGCTTTGGTTCAGGGGAAGTTTGCTGGCTTCTGCGCTCCTGGGGTTGCCCCGTGTGGATGCAGCATATGCCCTGGAGCCTGAGCTGGAGGAAGGCAGTTGCTTGCCTTTGGTGTGCCTGCTCCTGGGTCCTGAGAAACTCAGCAGAGCTTCTCCCAACCTAGAATGTTTTCAAGGGCTGGGTGTAGAGCATCAGCCCAAGGCCTGGGGGATGCAGACTCCCGCAGAATGTGCTGGCGCCAGGTTCCTGACCGCCCTCCTCCGCTGCAACAATGTTCCTGGCAGGTAGTGCATCAGGAAGCACCAGTGGCCGCCAGCCGTGTCGTTGCAAGTGAAGCAGAACATGATCCGGTGCCTGGAGGTCAAGACGGAGAACCACACTGGCTGGCCATGCCCCACCTGACTGCTGAGCAGGGCTGCACCAAAGAGCGAAGCCTTTAAGGACATCAAGGCAGCCACCATTTCCAAGCCCCCCCCACTAGATTTGTTGTAGACCAGCTCAACCATCTCAATGTCACCAAGAAACGGTCCTAACTCTGAGCTGTCACCCCTCGATTGTATAGATTAACGGGGCTGCCCTGACCTTTACCTGCTCCTGGAACTGAAAAACTAACTCCTATAAAAACATGAGCCTTTGGACTAGTCTTATTAAAACCATCTTGAGGCCGAGCATGGTGGCTCATGCCTGTAATCCTAGCACTCTGGGAGGCCGAGGCGGGCGGATTGCTCAAGGTCAGGAGTTTGAAACCAGCCTCAGCAAGAGCAAGATCCTATCTCTAAATAGAAAGAATTGGCCAACTAATATATATATATATATATATATATATATATATATATATATATATATAGAAAAAATTAGCCAGGCATAGTGGTGCACGCCTGTAGTCCCAGCTACTCGGGAAGCTGAGGCAGCAGGATTGCTTGAGCCCAGGAGTTTGAGGTTGCTGTGAGCTAGGCTGATGCCATGGCACTCACTCTAGCCCAGGCAACAGAGTGAGACCGTCTCAGAACCAAACAAACAGGGGGGAGGGGGAGAAATGGGCATTTATTGAAACCTTAAAATCTGTACCCCCATAAAATGCCGAAAAAAACCCAAAAAACAAAAACCCAACCAAACAAAAAACCATCTTGAGCATAGTGGGCTGCGTATTGAATATCTGGCCTCTAACCCCCCTAATACTTGTGTTTTTTTTGAGACAGAGTCTCACTCTGTTGCCCAGGCTAGAGTGCTGTGACATCAGCCTAGCTCACAACAACCTCAAACTCCTGGGCTCAAGCGATCCTCCTGCCTTAGCCTCCCAGAGTGCTTGGATTATACGCATGAGCCACCATGCTTGGCCTCCATAATACTTGAAAGTCTAATCACTGTCCTATTTCTTGTTTCTTTAGTCAGTCTGAGAGGAAGATAGGGATTTCAGGAGTCACAGATGATGTTAAAATGTATTTTGAACAAAAGCTGCAAGTAAGCCAGAAACTATGAAAAAGAAAAAAAGAGCTGGGTGTGGGGCCAGGCTTTGCCACTTGTGGTCATTTGAATTCGGGCAAATCACAGTTTTTCTGGCCCCAGGTTCCTGCTGGGAGGTGGGGATGAGGCGCCCTGTCCTCCTTCTCAGGGTACTTGAGGCTGTGGGTAGTGTTAGCCACCCGTGTGGCCCCATGCATGCTACCTTCATCTGCCTCCCCGCAGCCCTGGGAGCCCCTGGAGGCAGAGCAGCTCAGAAAACAGAAGAATGAGGTCAGAGCCAGGCAGTGACCTCTGCTCGGAGTCTGTCCCTCACCCCCCAGGGCCAGAGCTGCTGCTGCAGGTGGCACAGTGATGCCCTTGTGGGATCGTCACTGCTCCAAGTTGACTGTGTGCTGCAGCCATTATCTCAGGGGCCTCAACTACTGGCTGCTTTGTCCTCCATTCCCTCCCCTAACCCCCAGAGAAGGTCTGGCCAGAAAGATGTCTCTGAAAATGAAGGCATCTTGAGTAATGGTGCTCAGCCCTCAGCAAACTCTTCTGGCCAGTCCCCTCCATTGAACGTGGAGCCAGACGTTCACAGGCAGCTGAAGAGGCAGGAAGCAGGTGTGCAGCCACAAGGGGGGCTCCTCAGGGTGGGTGCAGAGCCCCTCTTGTGCTGAGTCCCTGCACAAAGGCTGCATGGCTTCCAGCCGACCCCCTGCCCCAACACCTCTGGCCCAGGCGGGGCCTCCCCAGCTTTCCTCTCCAGAGTAACAGCAAGAGGTGAGACACAAAAGAGCAAGCCAAGCCACGTGTTACCCCCTCATCACCACTTCCTAGCAGTGTGGGACACCGAACAAAGGTTACTCACGGCTAAGAAACGGGATGCCTCCAAAAACGAGGTCACTGGAGTTCCAGCGAGAGGCGCCAAAATGCCACCTGTAGACTTTGTGGCCCATCAGCCTATTCTGGAGGAGCCTGAGAAACAATCCCAATACTGAAGGACGACTACCAGTGTTCAATGTGGTCTCATCAAAACCATCCGTCCTGCCATCCTCTTGTTGACTCCAGGTATTGGGATGTTACTCAAGGTTGACGATTTGACAGGCAAAAGACTGGTATCTCATGGTTTTAATTTGTATTTTTAATTAGGGAGCTTGACCATTTTCCAAATAGTCGTAGGCCATTTATATTTCTTCTTCTGAGACTGGCCTGTTCACATCCTTTGTTCACTTGTCTACTGGGCCGACTCTTCCTTAATAATTCATAGGTACCCTGTATATTATGGATATCAATCCTTTGTAATATACTTTCTATTTTCTCTGTCATTTGTCTTTTAGTTGATGTTGTCTTATACAAAAAGTTTTACAGTTTCACAAGGTCCCACATGTGTCTTTCCTTTGGCTCCGGAGTTTCTTGTTATGCTCAGAATTTCTTTCTTTCACCAAGATGATTCAGCTGCTGCCTCAGACATTCTGAGAAACAACGGCTACGACACTTGCAGTGGCAGCAAAACATGCTTATTCAAAAGAAAATGTTTATTTTTAAAAATAAGAACTATTACCCCCAAGCATTTATTTAAATATTAATAGATACGAGTAAAAATTTCAAATGGCATTACAAGAATAACAGCTTTGTGTTCACAGATGGTCGGATGCTGACAAACAAGAAAGAAGATCTATGCACGTTGAGATTTGGTTGTTATGAGAATGCATATGAAGGCTTAAGAAACGGTCTATTTATAGGCTTTGGTGGAGCCATAATCCCCAATTTTCTACTGGTTCCTGATGTTGCTTGCGAACCATGCACGGCTGAACCGGATCCAATTATGCTGGACGATTTAGTTTTGGGAGATACTTTTCTGTATGTGGTGGATCCCCTAGAGATGTGACAAAGAAAAGAATGTTAAAATATTAAATAAAAACGAAAGTGAATGACTTTCTCTCAACTTGCATGGAAGTAAAATCCATGATCTTCCTTGGTCTCATGTGTCTTTGTGTATTTTCTACCTATATACCCCTGGGCGAGGTAAGTTTCCTTTACGACTCAAGGAATAAAAGACTGCTGCTCTTCACACAGATTTGTCCTGAATTTGTCTTTCTAAAATGTCAAGGATTATTTCTAATCCTATGACTTGTGACCAATCCACCGCTTCTCTTTCCACCCACATCTTCCAAAGCCTACAGCCAGAGCCTCTCCCTGAAGACAAGGGAACTGAGATCCACACACCCCAGTCTATTCTAACCAAATAAAGGAAGTGAAAACACTTTGCTGTAAGCCCCAAATCCCCGGCTGGCAGACACCTTGGAATTACTGGACTTGTGCAGTCTAGAGCAAGGCAGCTTTGGGAGTAAGCAGAGGTGGGGCAGAGCCCAGTCTCTTCCTGGCCAGCCCCAGGACCAGGAGGCGGCAGATGTGGCTCCCTGGGGAGGGCCCGCATTGCCTCATCCACTGGCCAGCGCACCTCTCCACCAGGCCGGCTCACCGCCCACACCCGAGCATCTGCCAGCTCTCCCCTCCCACTCACTGCCTTTTAAAGCCAGGGAAGAAGCCCCTGCCATAATATTATGAAGTCCTTCCAGCATCTCACTTTCCTTGCAGACCTGAAGATAACAGCTCCCCTCCCATCCCCAGATGAAACAAAAAACAAACAAGAAAGCCACAGGCCAGCATGTTTACAGTGATGATGCAGGCAAGTCCCCTACAGAAGCCTTTCCTGCTGCTTTATAACCAGGTCCAATATCAGTTCCATACCACCAGGGCATGCAAGTAGCCTCCTGGGGTCCAGGGTATCTTGGCTACAGCCTGTGAGTAATGACATTCTGGTGGGGCTGGGTGACAAGTGGTTTTTCAACATTTTTTAAACTGTGGCTCCAGGGCAATTTTACTGCAGAACTGGCAAAGATCTGCTAACCCGGCAGAGACTCAGCCTGAAGTTTCCCTATGATGATTTCTAGCTGAGAAATTAAGCCCCGAGCAAAAACCTGCTGTTTATGTTGATTTACAGAATGAATCTGCCAACAGCAGCCTCCTTTTCACCTGGGCCATCCATTTACTCCTACTCAGAGAGGCCAGAACACAACTGGTTCATTGTGTGTTGTTCTGAGGATAGGAGAGCAGAGAGGTGAGCTCTGGCAAAAAGCCACATTTATTCTTTCACTGCACCAGGACTCTCAACCAGAGGAACAGGCTGGGTTGTGGAAATAAGGAGGATGGCCCACACATACAAGGGGCTGCTGTGAGGGCAAAACAAAGTTACACAACGTACTGGCTTCAGCCAGTGGGAGCTAAAAAAGAATCTCATCCTAAACACACAGGCTAACTGAAAACTACCATTGAAATTGGTACTGGCTTCTGGACAAGTGTCAATCTTACTATTTCCTATTAGATTAGGTTCTAGGTGATACAGCAAAGTGCTTTACTCTTATAAAACTAAAGCGTGAAAATTAAATAAGGGAGCCAACAGCAGTGAACATTAAAATACAGTTTACTTTGTTTTAAGAAGTAAAAATGAGAGGCGATCATGCACATTCTTGAGCAATCTCCACAGACGACGTGTGGAAATGAAAATGCTCTGGGTAGGTGTGGGCAGGCCAGTGTCCAGTTCCACCTCTGAAACTAAGACCAGGCTGGGACAGCCTCAGACAAGCCCTATGCAGGCCAGGCCTCAGCTTCCTCCCTCCTCACAAACCGGAGAAGTTGGACCAGATGCCTTTTAAGGTCTCCTGCTCTGTGTGAATTATTGAGGAAATGAGTAGTTCCCAAAGCAGAGGAATAAATGAAGAAAATAAGAAAATGTCCTCACTGAAGAACATCTACCCATCACTTACGCACTAAAAAAACCCACAAAATTAAACTAACATTTACTAATGCCTTTAATTTCTGTACTCTGGCAGAAGGATTAGCACATACAAGATGTTTGTTTATAGACCTAACAAGAAAATGACAATTTGGTAATGTTTGTCTTCCTTTCTCTTCCCCCACTCATTTTTTTTTTTTTTTTTTTTATTACCCAGAAGGAAAAGAGGTAGAAAACCTGCAAAAAACACAACAGCTTGCAAAAGTTGACTATGGACTTGTTTCCTTTTTCCATTAGCAATCCTGGTACAATATGCAATTACTTTGGGCCATATTTTCAAGATTGATGGGATGGTCACCTTCCTGCCAGGCCTTACATACCAGGAAGAAGGCAGAGGGTGCCATGGCAGGAGACAAAAAAAGGAGGGGGGATGCCACTGTCAAAAACAATGCAATTATGAAGAAATAAGAACACTGCCAAGATTATTGCACAGATAAGATGATGCTATCTTTGTTCTTCCCTTGGCATGCAGAGCCCACCCCAGACAGACATGCCCCAGCCCAGAGGGCCCAGCAAATGTGGGAAAGGGAAGACAGAAGCCATTTATGCAGTTCCTAAAGAGGCCTGGCTTGACCGACCTTTTGGTTTTTCTGTTGTGATTTCTCTGTTTCCCTTGCAAAGGCTGGGAGGCTGATTCTCCCAGGCATTACTTAAGCAGGGAGTGTGCATGTGCCTCAAGGTGGAGGCTCACAGAATTCTGCAGCTATAAAAGCAGTGTAGCAAGTACTGACAGAATCACAAAAGCCACGAGGACATGAAACCCTATGTTATTTATTGCACTAGTGTATGATTTACAGTATTTTAGGTGGAAAAGTCTCTTAAGAAGAGCAATTATCCAAAACAAACAAGTTTCTAAGGTAAGGTAAAAATTGCAGGAGTTTTTGCAAACCAGAAAACTTTATTCATAATCAACTTAGTGAAAAGTAGATATTTTCTTTTTTTAGAGACAGTGTCTCGATCTGTTTCCCAAAATGGAGTGGAAGTGGCATGATCATAGCTTATTGCAGCCTTGAACTCCTGGGCTCAAGGAATCCTCCTGTCTCAGCCTCCTGAGTAGCAGAGCCAACAGGCATGCACCACCATACCTGGCTGATGTTTTTAACAGAGTTTTTGTAGAGATGGGGGTCTTTCTATGTTGCCCAGGCTGGTCTTGAACTCCTGGCCTTAAGTAATCCTCCCACCTCAGCCTCCCAAAGGAGTAGATATTTTAAAAATCTGATGCAAACGTTTTTGTTTTGGATCAAACCTTAATCATCACTCCATTAACTGGAGAGGCAATATTTAATAATGGTTTATTTTAATAAGTGCTTCAAAGCAAACCAGAGCTGTTATACTTTTGTCCTTTTCTCCTTTGTACCCTACATTGCAAAAGATGTTACAGAACATACCCCTTCATCTTGGAACCACTATATGCAGTTTTTCTCCTCTTAGGTCTGTGGGAGGCTGGCATACTTTTCCTCTTTCTTCCATTTCTGGTCTTATTTGCAAAGTAGTGAGAAGATATGGGTGTTTCCTCATCGAGCTCTTCCTGGGTATTTCTTCTGGTGCCTCTGTTGCTGGACACGCTCATCCCTGGGGAACTGTCCTCAGCTACAAATGGAAAATGCAGATGTTTGCTGGCGATACCAAGCTGGGCCAAGTGTTTTCAGCCTATACGAAGATACACACCACAGGGGCCTAGGTCAGCAGATACCTGGCTGCTTTCCTGGTGCCTTCCTGCCATATGGATTGAACAATTCAGCCAGGACCAAACATTTCTTTTTTATTTCACAAAGCCCCAAAGTGCTCAATGGCAATTCATGTTCAACAAAAAGGAATCAAAATTCACTTAAAAAATTTGTGATAGTCTGCTGGGAAGGGTAGCAGAGAGGGTGGCAGAAAGTGGGGCTGGTTAATGGGTGTAAAAACACAGAATGAACAATATTTGATAGCACAACAAAGTGACTATATTCAACAATAAGTTAGGGTATGCTTTGAGATAACTAAAAGAGTGGAATTGGAATGTTCCCAACACAGAGAAATGATAAATGCCTGAGGTGTTGGGTACCCCAATTATCCTGAACTGATAAATGAAAACATCACATGCACCATGTAAAGATATACAACTACAATGTATACATAATTTAAAACATTTGTGCTAGTCTTTAACTTATCTAGAGACATCAGGTTTAGCTCATACCCTGTTGCACATGGCCAGTGTCCCTGCTATTGATTGAGCAGTAAATCCCAGCAACCAATTTAAAAAGCATAAAGTGCTACATAGGTGTTAGGTAATTTTACTTATCATTTTATTTTATTTTATATTTATTTTATTTTTTGAGACAAAGTCTCACTCTGTTGCCCAGGCTAGAGTGCTGTGGTGTCAGCTTAGCTCACAGCAACCTCAAACCCCTGGGCTCAAGCAATCCTTCTGTCTCAGTCTCCTGAGTACAGGGAGTCCCATAACTGGGACTACAGGCATGTGCCACCATACCTGGCTAATTTTTTTTTTTTTTTTTTTGAGACAGAGTCTCGCTTGTTGCCCAGGCTAGAGTGAGTGCCGTGGCGTCAGCCTAGCTCACAGCAACCTCAAACTCCTGGGCTCAAGCAATCCTTCTGCCTCAGCCTCCCGAGTAGCTGGGACTACAGGCATGCGCCACCATGCCCGGCTAATTTTATATATATATATATATACATTAGTTGGCCAATTAATTTCTTTCTATTTATAGTAGAGACGGGGTCTTGCTCTTGCTCAGGCTGGTTTCAAACTCCTGACCTCGAGCAATCCACCCGCCTCAGCCTCCCAGAGTTTACAGGCATGAGCCACTGTACCAGGCTTAATTTTTTTTTTTTTTTTAGACAGAGTCTGATGCTGTTGCTCGGGCTAGAGTGCCATGGCTAATTTTTTCTATGTATTTTTAGTTGGCCAGTTAATTTCTTTCTATTTTTAGTAGAGATGGGGTCTCGTTCTTGCTCAGGCTGGTCTTGAACTCCTGAGCTCAAACGATTTGCCCGCCTCAACCTCCCAAGGTGCTAGGATTATAGGCGTGAGCCACCTCGCCCCACCTACTTATCATTTTAAATATGTTGAAAAAATAAGTTCCGGCCAGGCACGGTGGCTCACACCTGTAATCCTAGCACTCTGGGAGGCCCAGGCAGGCAGACTGCTCAAGGTCAGGAGTTCGAAACCAGCCTGAACAAGAGCGAGACCCCGTCTCTACTATAAATAGAAAGAAATTAATTGGTCAACTAATATATATAGAAAAAATTAGCCAGGCATGGTGGTCCATGCCTGTAGTCCCAGCTACTGGGGAGGCTGAAGCAGCAGGATTGCTTGAGCCCAGGAGTTTGAGGTTGTTGTGAGCTAGGCTGACACCACAGCACTCACTCTAGCCTGAGCAACATGACACCACGGCACTAACTCTAGCCTGAGCAACAAAGTGAGACTCTGTCTCAAAAAAAATAAGTCCAATATAAGGGAAATAAACTATGTTCTGTACCTTATCTTTGAATAATAGTTTTTTAGTAAATGAGCATAAGAAAATTCTAGACCATATTTTACTCTTCATAGGGAAAAAAACCAAATCTTTGCATAATTGCTGTGAACATCTGACAAGCTAAGCAGGAAGTGGGTTTGTAGGAAAGCACACATTTGCAAAGAAGATGCTAATCTCCACAGGTATTTGCATCCCAAGGCACCCACAAAGCACAAAGCCTCCCTGTTGGTGGTATCTGTTTCCTGGCTGGTCTGGTTAGCCCTACAAGCCACCCTGATGCCTGGCAGGAGTGGCATGGATGGCACAGGACTGCACCCTGGCTGGCCCAACCCCAGCTCATATGGGCAGGGAGTGCAGCTCAGGGGTGAAGAGCCCCACTATCCAGCTGTGTGACTTGGGGGAAATGAACAGATCTCACTCTCTTCACCTGCAAAATGGGTGCTGTGCGGACTGCATGATATGAAACAGGCCAAGCTCCTGGCAGTGTCTGCGCACCAAACCCTCCGGAAATGGGAGTGATGGCTACCACACGGTTGGGCTGTTTCTGTAGAGCGGACTTATCTCATGTCAGCAGCAAAATCCCCTTCCAAACAAGTTACTAAACAAAATATTAAGTTCCTACCCAGAAACTGTTAAATGGGCCGGGTGTGGTGGCTCACACCTGTAATCCTAGCACTCTGGGAGGCCCAGGCTAGGAGGCTGAGGAGGGTGGATTGCTTGAGGTCAGGAGGTCGACACCAGCCTGAGCAAGAGCGAGACCCCCGTCTCTACTATAAATAGAAAGAAATTAATTGGTCAACTAATATATAGAGAAAAAATCAGCCAGGCATGGTGACGCATGCCTGTAGTCTCAGCTACTTGGGAGGCTGAGGCAGAAGGATTCTTAAGCTCAGGAGTTTGAGGTTGCTGTGAGCTAGGCTGACGCCACGGTACTCACTCTAGCCTGGGCAACAAAGTGAGACTCTGTCTCAAAAAAAAAAAAACCACCTGTTAAATGTATTCATAGCAAGACTTTTAACGGAATCATTACCATATAGAAGAATTTATAAAACCCCACTTTCAGGCATTTTGTTAATGGGGGAAAAACAGCTGTGAGAGAAAGAACTTGAAATACACGTTCAC
The DNA here is from genome assembly GCF_040939455.1 of Microcebus murinus. Classification (NCBI taxonomy): domain Eukaryota; kingdom Metazoa; phylum Chordata; class Mammalia; order Primates; family Cheirogaleidae; genus Microcebus; species Microcebus murinus. The sequence continues at coordinate 4,707,753 of NC_134110.1, read as the reverse complement.
TTATTTCTTACCCTGCTCACCACTTCCATTCGCTTTGAGAAGAAACCCCTACCCCGTCCTGTTATAGAGACAGGAAGAACATTGAACTTCGCTAGTCTATTGTGTTTTACTGCACGGTACTATTGTTAGCAGAGGGCAGAAGACTTCTGCACTCTGAGTATCTCCTACAACAAAATATTTCTTTGTTCTCAATTTTCCCTCAGCCCATGACTTCCGCACCGTTAGTAACAATGAGGCTCGTTATTAGAGGTACCGCAAGACAGGCCTAATGTGGCCTCTGGAAATGTCTGATAATGATGCACCCACTTGGGCAGGTTCTTTCAATGACTAATAACAATAGCATTCCAGTTACATGTTCTTTTCAAAACATTTAAACCTCTACTCTTAAATTTTATCTTTAAACATGCTTGTCAGATAACACGTTCCTTCCTCAGCTAAGAAAACTGAAGTACAAAGAGATTATTGGTGGCCTGCCAAGGCTCACACAGACTGAGATGGCGGCAGATCTGGGATTGGCACCCGGGCTCTGATTCCTCAGGAACTTGCATTATTAGAGCCAGCAAACCCTTGGCCCAAAGGTCCCCCTTCGGATCCTATCAGTAGGCTCAATAACTGGCATGCCCCAGGGCTCCAAGCACTAGTGTTCTCTCTGAGGTGCCTGGCACACCACAGGAGGCTGTTCTGAGGACTTGGACTTCAGTGTGACAAGGTATCAGAAGCATTAACACAACCTGGAAAGCACACCATTCTAATCCAGTGAGATGCATTGCTTAACATTAACACAGGCTCTTAGAGAACACACATGTGTCTGTATACTGACCTCGCACTGTCCACTCAGAGTATTTCTGTAATACTGCAATCACTTCTGCACCATATTTTTCCAGTTTGTCTTCAGTAACACCATCAATTTGAAGCAAAACCTCAGGATCGGAAGATAAAGACTCTGTGCGTAGGCATAAAATTAGGAATTTAAATTACCACCCATAGAAAACCCACTAAATTCATACTCATTCAGCACATGTCTGTTAAGTGCCAACTGCAGAGCACTGGGCACATGGGCCAATTTTCTAAAAGGCAAAGTTAGCACCTCAGAAGTGGCAGATGGGCCCAGAGGGCAGGGGCTCATCACTCAATTCTAGCAGCAAAGGCACACAAGCCAGGGCAGAGAGCGGGAGACAACCACGGCCTGGGGGAAGCCAGAGGCCAGGACCTTTGCAAAGTGCTCAGAGTGTAAGCGGGTCCCACTCTTGCCCACTGTTCCCACTAGCAAGACTTGCCTAGCTGTAAGACTGATGTGCCCGCTTTGCTGAGAACACGGGCATTTCTATTTCCAGTGCCGACCGTTTCCTTGCACTCCAGACTTGTACACCCCACCCAAGAAAGCATAACCAAATTGTTACTTCCTCCAGCCCCAACTTTTTTTCCTCCAGTCTTTCCCCATGTGGGATGAACAAGCAGGTAGCTCAGAGTCCTCTGCATAGAGATGGTACATTTTGTAGCTAGACAAGCCTGTCATTTAAAGATCCCTCTGGCCACTCTATGAAAAATGGATCGTATGGGAAAGAGTGGAAACTGGGAGCCTTGTGGAAGCCATTGCAGGAGCATGAGAGGATAGAGTGAACTAGAATGTAGGAGTAGGGAAGACAGATTTGGGTAGGTTTTGGATAATGGGTCTATAGGACTTACGGATGCACTGGCTATAGGGAGTGAGGGAATAATCATGCCTATGCACTTGACTTGAGCAAAGGGTGGATTTCAAATCCTTTCCAATCTGTGATTTTCACAGCCTTCCCATGTTTAGAGGAAAAGCAACAGACTGTGGGACAGAACAGAAGGTTTATGAAAGGGATTAGTAGAAGATAAAGTGGGAGAGGCAAGAAGAAATCTAGACCCTTGATAGAATTTGTGGTTTGTCTCAACGCTTTGTGTGGAAACTTGAAAAACAAAAAACAAACAAAAAAAAAACTTGTACTTTATCTGAGAGCTATTGTAGTTTTAGTAGTTTTTGAAACACTAAAGTGTACATCAGGCTGGATGCTGAGGCACTCGCCTGTAATCCCAGCACCTTGGGAGGCCAAGGTGGGAAGACAGTTTGAAGCCAGGAGTTTGAAACCAGCCTGAGCAACATAGCAAGACACTGTCTCTAAAAAAGAAAGCAAGCTGGATGTGGGCATGCTGGTGCACTCCTGTAGTCCTGGCTACTCAGGAGGCTGAGATGGGATGATTGCTTGAGACAGGAGTTCGAGGTTACAGTGACCTATGATTATGCCACTGTACTTGAGCCTAGGTGACAGAGCAAGAGACTACCCTGTCTCTAACAAAAAAAAAAAAAATAAGGTTAGGTGCCATGGCTTATGCCCATAAATCCCAGCACCATGGGAGACCAAGATGGGAGGGTCATTTGATACCAGGAATTCGAGACCAGCCTGGGCAACACAGTGAGGTGACACTATCTCTATAAAAAAAAAGTACATCATGATCACAACTGGAGGTAAGGAGACCAGTTAGGAAACTATACTAATAGCCTAGAAATAAAATACTGTATTTCATTGATTCTAAGACATACACATTTTCACATTTTACCATTCTTGACATTAAGATCTATCTTATAATTGCTTGTCGCCAAAGGCAGCTGCCCTGTGGTTGTTACTGCCTGTGCACGTGAGAACTTAGTCACAGCTATCGGTACTGTTAGCATGTCAACAAAATCACTGTAGGCCAGGCACAGTGGCTCACCCCTGTAATCCTACCACTCTGGGAGGCTGAGGCGGGAGGATCGCTCAAGGTCAGGAGTTCGAAACCAGTCTGAGCAAGAGTAAGACCCTGTCTCTACTAAAAATAGAAAGAAATTAATTGGCCAACTAAAAGTATATAGAAAAAAATTGGCAGGGCATGGTGGCGCATGCCTGTAGTCCCAGCTACTCTGGAGGCTGAGGCAGTAGGATTGCTTAAGCCCAGGAGTTTGAGGTGGCTGTGAGCTAGGCTGATACCATGGCACTCTAGCCTGGGCAACAGAGTGAGACTCTGTCTCAAAATAAATAAATAAAATAAAATAAAACAAAGTCATTGTCTTCAAAAGGACTATACTGTGATTAGCATGAAAAAAGTGACTGTGAATGCAGAAAAGCTCTGAAACAGAGTAATGGGAAATAGATTTGGCATTAAGAAAGGACGATCTGTCTTTGAGGGAATGACCACAATTCCATAGTTTCTTGCAAACAACAACCAAGTCCTTTACATGGCCTAGAAAAGAAGATGACCAAAGCAGATGAAGCAGTACATTTGTGTTACCGAGAGACGTGCAACCTCCTATTGACACTTTCTGGTATCATCAAGAAAGCACCCTCACCAAATCAGAACTGATGACAGGGGTTTCAATTAATATCCTGGGAAAAATAGTGGAACACTCTAAAAATGCTGTATGACTAATGAAAATATTACTGATAACATCAGGAAATACAAAGACAACTGAGTCAAAAAATGATTCAGAAGTCAGGCTTTGAATGTGAACTTTTACAAGTATCTAAATTTACTTTTATTATATGTATTTTTCATATATGCAGAGTTCTATATGATAGAGCAAGACTGTCTCAAAAAAATATATATGATATAAATCTGTGTTTAAATAAGTCAAAAACAATTCTTTCAATAAAAGCACTGTGTCATAGTTAACAGAATGTCTTCTTTTTTAATAGTCTGTAAAATGTCAACATCTTAAAATAGATGGCATCTTAGAGTCAATGAAATATTATAATGACCTATCGTGGCAGGAGTGAGAATTGGAAAGAGAGAAGGTGATGATTATGAGATTTTATGAGGCCGGGTGTGATGGCTCATGCCTGTAATCCTAGCTCTCTGGGAGGCCAAGGCGGGTGGATTACTCAAGGTCAGGAGTTCAAAACCAGCCTGATTCGACAGTACGATCAAAGTCGAAGAAAAAAAAAAAACCAAAAAAAAAAAAACCAGCCTGAGCAAGAACGGGATCCCGTCTCTACTAAAAAAATAGAAAGAAATTAATTGGCCAACTAAAAATATACAGAAAAAATTAGCCGGGCATGGTGGTGCATGCCTTTAGCCCCAGCTACTCGGGAGGCTGAGGCAGAAGGATTGCTTGAGCCCAGGAGTCTGAGGTTGCTGTGAGCTAGGCTGATGCCACAGCACTCTAGCCTGAGCAACGGAGCAAGACTCAGTCTCAAAAAAAAAAAAAAAAAAAAAAAAAAAAAGATAAATTAAAAAAAAAAAAAGATTTTATGAAAGAAGAACAGGGAACGTAATGTACACAAGTCAGTCAACTATGTGGTTAACTTATTTTCCAGGGACTCTAGTAATGAAATTCTGGGTTGAGTTATCTGTCCATGGAAATAACTCAAGATCAGCAAGTATTTATTAACTAAAGACATAGCAGTACGCTGGATCTGGATTCAAAGAAGCATGAAAAAACTCTTTTAATAAGAAACTGAGCTCTTCATTGCAAAGACATCTGTACATAACATAGCTAAATACTATAAGGCAGGCAAATAATCAGCAAAAACAATTAAGTGACATCTGGTTTTAGAGATTATGATTAGCCATATTCTAATATCCAGCTTTAGAGAAAAGTATAAAATTAAAATTATACCATAAATCTGAATAACAAAGTATTATATATCTTAAAGAATTATATTTTATCTCAAGAATGAGTTTAAATTGTTTCTCTGAGCTTTTAATCCAGAGATCAAATAAAAATAACAAAATGACTGAGATATATTTATCACTTAAAAGTTCCTGAGCAAGATGAACTTTTGGCCTATTAATTTGGGCCATGTCACAAGATGCACACCTACTTACCTGCAAGCTTCTTGAGAGTGACAGTATTGAAAATATTGAAGTAATGGACACCAAAAACTTTCCCCAGAGACTTGCAGACTTCTGTAAGTTCTCCAAGACATTTCTTAACCATCTCTTCCCTCTGAGATACTTTTGCTACTAAAGCTTTTTGTTTCTTCACATTGCTAGAATTTTCTGTTTCCATAAAGTCTACCTTTGTGAGAGAGAAATAAATCATAGAGTGGGTATATGCACACTTGTACCCACGTAGGAGTTTATTCAATGCTTAATTTTGGTTTCCTTTTTTTTTTAAATTTTGGTTTCTTTTTGGTATTTCTGTTCTGCTAAGTAGATAGTGAACCCCTTGGGAACAGGGGCTGTGCACTCTCTACCTTTATATATCCAGTGTCTAGCACAGACAAGCCTCTTGATAAATGTTTTTTTAATGAATATATGAAGATTTAGCAACCTGATAAGCCATTAAATTCATTTTGACAGGTATCATATTAATTGGGCTGAATTTTAAGATGTCTTTCCAAATTAAGAAGAAAAGAATATGTTCACATAAGACAGTATATATAAATTCAGTATCTGTACGCTTTGGAAAAGACACTATACTTTGCAGTAATATGTTTTGATCCACTCATTGTAAGATAATAAAATAAACATTTAAAATACCATACCTTTAAATGCCCATTTAGTACAGTTTGGGCTTTATCTCCAAGCATTACATAAGCAATTGCTTGGTCATTGGCATTGATATATAAGTCTTCATCCAAAATCTTGTCAAGTATCAGCTTTTTAAAAAGTCTTTCCGCATTGTGTCGTGAATAAGCAGATCCCTTTCCAAATATACCCGACTGAATTTTTGCACTCTTGCTCCCTGATAAGAAGGTACAAGAAGATGAGTAAATGTAGGTGTAATATCACACTCAAATAGAAGAGGTTAAAGTCATTTATGGACATGTCTGGACAGATGGAATAGATCACCTACCGGACAGGAAAATGTATGCCATAAACAGATACTCATTTCTGTAACAAGATAATATCTGAGTAAAATTCTAAAATTTTTTATGATTGTATGTTCTTTTCTTCATCCTTTTATAACATATGCTGACCAAAAACAGCAACAAAATTATCTTTTTTTTTTTTTTGAGACACTCCTGTAATCAAGTGATCCTCCTGCCTCAGCCTCCTGAGTAGCTGGGACCACAGATGCATGCCACCACGCCTGGCTAATTTTGTTATTTTTAGTAGAGAGGATGTGTTGCTTTCGCTCAGGCTGGTCTCGAACTCCTGACCTCAAGTGATTCTCCCACTTCAGCCTCCAAGAGTGCTAGGATTACAGGCCTGAGCCACCATGCCTGGCCAGTTTATAATTTTAAAATGTTGCATTTATATCTTATAAAATTACATTAGAGCAAAGAAATCAAAGAAAGTTTACATAAACTATAATAACTTCATACTACTGTGCTATGTATTAGGATAACTGTACATTATATATCTAGTCACAAAACCTTTTTGACAATCAGTTTTATAAATACTATCTCTGGTCCTGATTATCAAAATTGCTACACTAGTTTATAATCTAGGTATTTAGTCTATACTCTTTGTTATCCTCACTAATCAAGCTTATACAAATTCCAAAACAAAAGCACAATACCCTACAAGATGCTCAAGGACAGGTGAAGACAGGAATATGTACGTACATTTTCTTCTTTCTCCTGCTAGCTGAGAGAGCCACAGTAGGCTGGATCCCGTTTCATATCCAAGCTGTTGCAATTACTAATGTCTTCATCATAAACACAATTTTATTATAACAATTTACTTCAGAAGCCTTGTGACATTTATGATAATCACAACTAGTGGTTATTATGTAAAGCTTTAGCTCTACTTTAGAGTTCCAAATAAATACATTATTATAAATTACAAATGGCTTCTGGCCATATATGCTAAATTATTCAAATTTTTCTTTAAGTGATTTGCATCCCTGAAAGGCCACACTGCAGAATCAGGACACTGCTCTCCTAGTGGTGGGCTCGGTGGTGTGGATGAATCCTACTGCTGAGAACAACTAAGAAAGCAGGATGATACATAAGCAATCTTTGAAAAAACATATAACAGCTAATGAGAAAGTGAAGAATGTGTCAGAAAACTGTTTGATCTAATAATCTTTCTAGGGATCTACATGAAAAGTAGAATCAAAGATGTGGTCAAAGGTTCATTTAAAAATCTATTATTGGGCGGTGGCTCACGCCTGTAATCCCAGCACTCTAAGAGGCCGAGGTGGGTGGATTGTTTGAGCTAAGGAGTTGGAGATCAGCCCGAGCAAGAGCCAGATCCCTCTCTACTGAAAAAATAGAAAGAAATTAACTGGACAACTAAAAGTATATATATTAAAAAAATTAGCTGAGTATGGTGGCACATGCCTGTAGTCCCAGCTACTCAGGAGGCTGAAGCAGGAGGATCACTTGAGCCAGGAGTTTGAGGTTGCTGTGACGTAGGCTGACGACACGGCACTCTAGCCTGGGTAACAGTGAGACTGTCTCAAAAAAAAAGAAAAAAAAAAAAAAAAAAAGGCTATTATTTGTCACAGCAGTATTTATAATAGAAAAATATGTCCTAAAACTATTTAAATACATTTATTTCATCAATCTGATAAAGCATATATTAAAAATTATGCTAAAAAGAATTAAAAATTAAGAATATGCTTGTATCTTGCTATATAAAAATATATATACAATATGATAAACATGTGATTGTGAGGAAACACATTAAAATATTAGTAGTCTTTCCTGGAGTTATCTGTATTTTTCAGTTTTCTTTTTTCTATCTACCTACCTACCTCTCTATCTGAGATAGGGCCTCACTGTCACCCAGGCTGGAGTGCAGTGGGGTGATCATAGCTCACTGCAGCCTCCAACTGCTAGGATCACATGATCCTCCTGCCTCAGCCTTCTGAGTTGCTGGGACTACAGGTGTGCACCACCACACCTGGCTAATTTTTTCCTATTTTTAGTTGTCCAACTATTTTTTTTTTCTATTTTTAGTAGAGATGGGGTCTCTTGCTCAGGCCAGTCTTGAATTCCTGAGCTCCAGTGATCTTCCTGCCTCAAATTACTTTACATATTTTTTTGTTTTGTTTTTTTCTTATTTTATTTTTTAACTTCATTTTTAATTTGTAATACATATTTTTAATTAGAATAATATATGTACATGGGGAAAAAGAAAATATAGCATAGAAAGGCTTATAATTAAAAACAACATTCTGGCCGGGCGAGGTGGCTCACGCCTGTAATCCTAGCATTCTGGGAGGCTGAGGCGGCGGATTGCTCAAGGCCAGGAGGTGGAAACCAGCCTGAGCAAGAGTGAGACCCTGTCTCTACTATAAATAGAAAGAAATTAATTGGCCAACTAATATATATAGAAATAATTAGCCAGACATGGTGGCTCATGCCTGTAGTCCCAGCTACTCAAGAGGCTGAGGCAGCAGGATTGCTTGAGCCCAGGAGTTTGAGGTTGCTGTGAGCTAGCAACTCACTCTAGCCTGGGCAACAAAGGGAGACTCTGTCTCAAAAAAACAAACAAACAAACAAACAAAAAAAACATTCCTTTGCCCCACTCTTTGTCTCTGGAGTCTCACTCTCTTCCCCAGTGCAATCACTTTTTAAATAGTTTTTGTTTCTGGCTCTTGTGGTGGTTACCTTCACATAGAACTTGGAATCTCGTAGTCCTTCCACTAGCCTGACATTTACCTATTGCCCACCCACTATGAAAGATGAGGCTTTCTCTCATTTATACCACCCCTTTACTTTACCCTCCCTCATATTTTGCTAGTTATATGATACTATTGGTTCATCTATCAATTATGTTTCTAACTCTAGATAAAAATTTGAACACTATCTCTCCTTATGAGGTTATTAGTACCCCAGCCTTCCCTGTACACCCCTTCTTTTATTTTTATTTACTGTACTTTTACATCAAGATTAATGTTTACATCTTATCCTGTTTTATAACCAAGCTTAAGGCTACATGTTGATCTGAATTGTTTATGTTAACCCAGAGAATGTTTACCGCATGCATGTCAAAGGGATTATTTTGTTTTGTACATTTGATCAATTACTCAAAGTCATGTTATATTGTAACTTCCTTTGTTTTATGTTTGACCTTGGTTCTCTTGTATAATCTTTACCCTGGAGTTTGTAAGTGCCTCTCTCCTTTTTTTTGTTGAGAAGTAATGTTTGCATTCTTCATTGAGATCAGTAAAACATCATTTCTTAATCCTTCTATATGTTGTTTGGGACCTATTCTTCTTAACTTTCTGCTACAATTTGCACTGCTTGCTTACTGGCCTTGCTGCGTAGCTGTGATTATGGGATTTTTTCTCACTGGACCCAGCAGTCAGTTCCACTGTTTGTTGTATCATTATGCGCAACTCACTTTCTTTGCCTTCTAGTCTCCAGGACTGCTGATATTAATCTGATGTCAGTCTGGTTTTGGTTCCTGTTTTTTCTTTTCAAAGCTTTCAACACTGTCTCTGAAGGGGTCCAGAATATGCCACTGTGGCATAAAAATTTTGAACAGAAGGCATTCGAGTTCCTTTAATCTTTTATCTGCCAAAAAGCAGAGCCTCCCAAAAGAACTCAGTTGTTACAAATTCCCTCCCAGGGGAAAAACTAGGGAAGGTTGACTTTTATAAGCAGAGATAAGTCTCCACAGCACACTTAAACAGACATTGTCATAAAAACTTTGTGTCTCCCATGGAGTCTCCTAAGGGCCCATTTATCTTTCCTAAAAGTCATTTGTTTTCCTATAAGTGCCCCTTTGCCCCTTCCTTTCCCCTATTAAGATGGTAAATAAAGCCCTAATTCTAACTGCTCCTTTGATTCACTTTTTGTGTGAACTCTTATCCATGACTAAATCTGCCTTTTCTCTTATTAATCTGTCTTTTGTCAGTTTAATTTGCAGGCCCCATCACAGAACCTAAAGGGATAGAAGAAAAGTTTTTCCTTTCTGACAAGACTTGACACTTAGTATTCTCAGATCTCATAGAACTATGTCTCTCTCTCTTTACAGGCATTTTATTTGGCATTCAGTGGACATTTTAAATCTAAAAGCTTTTATCTCTTCCACTCTGATAAATTTTCTTAGATCATTGGTTTGATAATTCCCTTTATTTGTTTATTTATTTATTTTTGAGACAGAGTCTCGCTTTGTTGCCCAGGCTAGAGTGAGGGCCATGGTGTCAGCCTAGCTCACAGCAACCTTAATCTCCTGGGCTCAAGCGATCCTCCCGCCTCAGTCTCCTGAGTAGCTGGGACTACAGGCATGTGCCACCATGCCCAGCTAATTTTATATATATATATATGTTGACCAATTACTTTCTTTCTATTTATAGTAGAGATGGGGTCTTGCTCTTGCTCAGGCTGGTTTCGAACTCCTGACCTCGAGCAATCCTCCCGCCTTGTCCTCCCAGAGTGCTAGGATTACAGGAGTGAGCCACCGCGCCCGGCTGATAATTCCCTTTATTTTCTAACATTTGTTAGATTTTATATCTCCTAAGGACTAATTCTCTATGTTCTCTCATATTTTCCATATATCTCTTTGTTCAGTCTTAGAAGATTTTACTGACTCTATCTTCCAACCTTTCCACTACTTTACTTTGTCCATCATGCTAAATTTAACAGCTCTTTCTCATTCTTTCTTTTCTATAACATTCAATTATTATTTGAATCTTTACTTTAAAAGATCTTCATGAAGATACTAATTAGGAGTTTTCCCTCTTCTCTCCCCCAAACTGCTGCTTATTTTCCTAATCATTTCTATTGCTCAGGGTCAAATATTCCACTTATTGGGTCTCTCTCTCCTTTTTTTTTTTTTTTTTCACACTGTAATATCTTTAATTAAGTACAAATAACTTTTTAACATGTTATTATGTTACATGGAGACCATTTCACCCACTGCTCTGTTTGGCTGCCAGTCTCTTATCCCTCTCTTCAGCAATGGTGAGGCGGATACCTTTTCCTCGAGGAAGAGAAATCCATGGTTTGTTGCCTTTGCCAATAACGAAAATGTTGGAGAGGCGAGTGGCAAAGCTGTTGCCATTGGCATCTTTCACATGAACCACATCAAAAGACCCGGGATGTCTTTCTCTGTTGGTGATCACACCAATTCTTCCCAAGTTAGCGCCTCCAGTCACCATACACAGGTTACCAGTGTCAAACTTGATGAAATCAGTAATCTTGCCAGTCTCCAAATCAATCTGAATGGTGTCATTCACTTTGATGAGTGGATCAGGATAGCGGATGGTACGAGCATCATGAGTCACCAGATGAGGGATTCCTTTTGTGCCCACAAAGATTTTTCTCACTTTGCACAACTTGTACTTGGCCTCCTCAGGTGTGATACGATGAACAGCAAAGCGACCCTTGGTGTCATAAATCAGACGGAAATTCTCTCCAGTCTTGTCAATGCTGATGACATCCATAAATCCAGCAGGGTAGGTTATATCAGTTCGGACCTTGCCATCGATTTTAATGAAGCGCTGCATGCAGATCTTCTTCACTTCATCTCCTGTCAGGGCATACTTAAGCCTGTTTCTTAGGAAAATGATGAGTGGGAGACACTCTCTCAGCTTGTGGGGACCGGTGGATGGACGAGGAGCAAACACACCAGTCAGCTTATCCAGCATCCAATGCTTTGGAGCTGCTACACGCTTCAGATGCTTCTTGGGACCGCGGGCCATGGCTGCGCTAAGCACGGAAAGAGCTCTCCCTTTTTTTTTGAGACAGAATCTCACTGTGTTGTCCGGGCTAGAGTGTCGTGGTGTCAGTCTAGCTCACAGCACCCTCAAACTCCTGGGCTCCAGCAATCTTCCTGCCTCAGACTCCCTAGTAGCTGGGACTATAGGCATGCACCAACACATCTGGCTAATTTTTTTTTTTTTGAGACTGAGTCTCGCTTTGTTGTCCAGGCTACAGTGAGTGCCACGGCGTCAGCCTAGCTCATAGCAACCTCAAACTCCTGGGCTCAAGCAATCCTTCTGCCTCAGCCTCCCAAGTAGCTGGGACTACAGGCATGCGCCACCATGCCCGGCTGAATTTTTCTATGTATATTAGTTGGCCAATTAATTTCTTTCTATTTATAGTAGAGGCGGCGTCTCGCTCTTACTCAGGCTGGTCTTGAACTCCTGACCTCGAGCAATCCGCCTGCCTTGGCCTCCCAGAGTGCTAGGATTACAGGTGTGAGCCACTGCGCCCGGCCCACCTGGCTAATTTTTTCTATTTTTAGTAGACACGGGGTCTCACTCTTGCTCAGGCTGGTCTTGAACTCTTGATTTCAAGGGATCCTCCTGTCTTGACCTCTCATCTCCCTTTTTTAAAAAATAAAACTAGGCAAGTGAAGTAGTGAGAAGGGTGGAAAAAGTAGAACAAGGAGTTCAATCTGAAACTGTGAACAATTAATTGAGATAACTCACTACCTTCAGACCAGCTTGGTCTCTTCTCTTGACTATCCATTTCTATGTAACTTTCAGGAATTAGGTTAAAATTTAAGGTGGGTTTCCTCTGTTATTTTTTAATCCAGATCTACTTCCTCTCAAATTCCTCCCTGAATGAAATATCCAATAATCAGGTTTGCTGTAAAGTAAGTGGGTGGGACCAGAATTTAGGTAGGCTGGGTGGTTACCAAATGTCACTTAGGGGGCTCTGTCCCTTAATTTAGCAGCCTTTCTACTCTTCAGGCAATTACTTCATTCATATTTGTTCCAGAATCAATTCCAGACCAGCACTCTCTACAGTTCTTTTGTGGGCAGACTTTCTTTTAACTGTCCCCTTCCTCTTTTTGGCTCTTTTGGTTTCAATTCTGTCCTCTCTCCTTCTAGACTTCAAGACTGGTGCCTATTGATGGGGCTCTGCCTGGCTGAAAGTCCATTGTCTGTTATAACTCTTCCCTACATTTTTTAAGGGGAAACCGAGTCTTGCTAGAGTGCAGTAGTGTCATCATACTTACCTTCTCAAACTCCTGGGCTCAAGCGATCCTACTGCCTCACAGCCTCCTGAGCTGGGACTATAGTTATACATCACCATGCCCAGCTAAGTTTTCTATTTCTATTTTTGTTTTTTTCTGGTAGAGATGATGGTGTTGTTCTTGCTTAGGTTATTCTCTAACTCCTGACCTCAAGCAATCCTCCTGCCTTGGCCTCTCAGAGTTCTAGGATTATAAGTGTGAGCCATTGCGCCTGGCCTCTTCCCTACATTTATTTAATATTTTGGGTAGCAGTTTTATTGTATTTTGTTCTACTTGTCAACGTGCTTCCATCTATTTCCTAAAAGATTTTTAAAACCTTTAATCTATTGAAGGTCTCTCTCCTGTTCTCTATGCTGTTATGGATTTAATCCCTATTTTATTTCCTTACTATCATTTTAATAAAGCCTCAAGCAAAAAAGATGGTACTTATACTCAGGCTGCCGTTTTGACCTGGCAGTTCTCTAAGCAAGTTACATTCTGCTCTCTCAGATGAACTTGCAAAAACTTTATTATTTTCTATTTTTGTATGTGAAACCACCTCATGTTAATGACTTATATAAATTAAACTGATTTTCTTTTATTACTCAAAAGGTTTTATTCAGAAACTCTCAAGTTTTGTAACAAAAAAGACAAAAATTATTTTTTTCAACAGACTTATAATGAATTGTTTAGATGTTCAATTTCAACTGACGTAACTCAAATAAAACAGATGACTCACCCAAGAAAATGTCGACCAGCATATTCATAGTCAATCTTCCAGAAGGACCAATATGTTTTATATTTCTCATTCCTTGTGATGAGCTATGTTCTTGAACAAATCTTATAATATTTTTTACATCATCAGTCACATCTCTTGTTTTATAATCCTATGGACAAAAAGAGATTACCTTCTACTATCAGTACAATAATGATACTTAGATTACTAGGGCTTAATATTAACTGTGGCAGATTCATGATAAACCATTTCTAGAACAAAACCAAGACTAAAAACTAAGGAAGTTTCAAATGTTCGTTCTTGTCTAAGTTCTAGAACAATTAGCACTCTGCTATACCTATGTTATTACTGTCTCAGTCATACCTCTCATTTTTCAACTATCTAATAGCACTCTGTGGATAGGAGTGTACGTGCATGTATTTTTAACAAAATCCTTTATATCTCCTAGAACAGTGTTCTGTGCTCTGTCACTTACTGGATGGCAATCATGACCTTTGGATGAAAAATACTGTCCTGCTATGCAAATTCACGAGTCCTAACCTTCTTTGGTGCCATAGTCAATTCTTTTTTGTTATTTCCTGTCAGTTCCCTTTCTTGTGGCCCTCAGTGTCCCCAAACGGTGCCCACTTTATTTTGTTTTTGAGACAGAGTCTCACTTTGTTGCCCAGGCTAGAGAGAGTGCCGTGGTGTCAGCCTAGCTCACAGCAACTTCAAACTCCTGGGCTCAAGCGATCCTCCTGCCTCAGCCTCCCGAGTAGCTGGGACTACAGGCATGTGCCACCATGCCTGGCTAATTTTTTCTATATATATTAGTTGGCCAATTAATTTCTTTCTATTTATAGTAGAGATGGGGTCTCGCTCTTGTTCAGGCTGGTTTCTAACTCCTGACCTTGAGCAATCCTCCCGCCTCGGCCTCTCAGAGTGCTAGGATTATAGGCGTGAGCCACCTCGCCCGCCTCACATGTCTCTTTGCCTTGGGAGCTGAGTGGTGCACAGGCAACTTACTCTGCTATACTGAAGCATATATGTTACGTGATGGGTGGCTCCCCGGGCAGAACCCTGCAGTTAGTTGGTTTGTGAAAATTACTTATTGATGTTCTTATTGTTATAATTAACACTGCCAATTTAATTACATATAACTCATGCACAGAAAACAATAAAAAATAAATTTTTCATTAAATTAGAAGGGATCATTTGTTTTTGAAGTTTTTATTCTATGTTCGTAATAAAATATCATGGCCCCAAGGAAAAATTTTTTTCTAGTGTGGCAGTCAATGTGTTAAATTACACAGCCAATGGCTATAATCACTATCTCTCATGAACTCTCACTTCCTTGTCTTTTAGGTCACTTTATCACATTACTTGGCAAAACACAGTAGATCTGATTCTCTACCCACTCCATCCCTGTACCTGTGTGGCTGAATTTGGCTGGAGAAACACATGAAACCATGTTGACTATTTTCATTTTCAATACATGGCCATAAACCTCAAGTGGACTGTTATGCTGCAGGTAATCATCATATACCCCCAGTCTACTGTTCCAGCAAAACCATGGCCCATGAGCTAGATGCCTGTTGTATAAATAAAGTTTTACTGGAACACAGCTATGGAACAGGATTGGACAACTGGTGTATTAATTGTTTATGTCTGCTTTTAGGTCACAATGGCAGAGTTGAGTAGTTGTGACAGAGACCATATGGCTGCAAAGTCTAAAATATTTACTGTCTGGCCCTTTAAGAGAAAGTTTGCTGACCCCTGTTCTAGATGACTATTTCATACTTTCTGCTTTCTCTTCAATCCTCTCTCGTATCCCGACTGGCAACCGATGATCTTTGTTCCCACTTAATTGAGAAAACTGCAGCTGTCACAAAGAAGAGAGCTTTCACAAACTCCCATCCCTACATCTACTCACTTGCCAGCATCTGCTCCACACTTTCTTACCTTCCTACCTGTTACTATAGATCAACTCTCCAAGCTCCTATTGAAAGCCAAGTTCTCTACTTTTACACAGATCTCAATCCCCTCTGTCCCTTTAAGGACAGTGCTTCAGCAATTCTCTCTTTCCTCACACATCAACTTTTCATCCTCTATAGCAGTGGTCCCCAACCTTTTTGGCACCAGGGATCAATTTCATGGAAGACAAATTTTTCATGGACTGGGGGCGGGATGGGAGGTGGGGTGTCATGGGTGGGTTGTGATACGTGCCCCATTTCCTAACAGGCTATGGACCAGTACCAGGCCATTGCCTGGGACTTGGGGACCACAGGTGTATAGGTTCATTCCAATCAGCATAAAAAACATATTACTTCTCTGGTCCTTTCTTGACTCTACTTCCCCTGCTAGCTACTGCCCAGTTTCTTTGTTCATCTTTGCAGAAAAACTGAGTAGTCAATATTCACTGCCTCTAATTTTATCCCCCTCTACTGAAAATGGTCAAGTCAAGGTCACCACGATTTCTGCAGTGCTAAATCCAATAGTGAATTCTCAGTTCTTAATTATACTTCATTTAGCAGCAGCATTTGACATACCTAGCACTCCCTTCTCCTGGAAACACTTTCTGTACTTAGTTTCCTTGGTTTTTCCTCTTACTAGTTTTCTTTCTTGGTCTTCTTTCCTAGTTCTTCTCCCCTTTCAACTCTTTATGTCCCAGGGTTAAGTCTCTGGTTTTCTTCTCTTCGGTCTAAAATTACGCCCCTGAAGATTTCATCTGATCTCATGGCTTTAAATATCAGCTACATACCAATCACTCTCAAATTTGTATGTACCAACAGCCTCTTTTCAGAATTCTTGAGATTCTGAATAGATCTACGTAACTCAATATGCCCCAAATCGAGCTTCTGATCTTTCCTGCCAAATAGCCTTCTACATCTTGGCTAAGGATAACTCCATTCTTCCAGTCACTTGGGCCTCTAGTTACTCTAGGACTCTAGCTCTCCATTCCCCCCAACCCCCCCCAGCTCTTAACCCTACTCAGCCACATGGGCTTCCTTCCTGTTCCTTAAACACACCAGGCACGCCCCCACCATAGGGCCTTTTTTTTTTTTTTTGGCAAATGCTTCTGCCAAGAATGCTCATATCCACAGAGCTGCTCAGCCAATCCCGTCAAGTGTTTGCTCAGATCTCATCTTCTCAGTAAGACTTCTATGGGCCACCTTACCTAATACTGCATCCTGCACCCCACCCATTATTCCTGTCTCCTTACTCTGCTGTGTTTTTCACTACAGTCTGTATCCCTTAACATATACTTATTGTGTGTACTGTTTGTAATCAGCCTCCCTCTGCTAGAATGTAAACTCTACAAGGGCAGGGATTTTTATTTATTTTGTTCAATGATGCATTCCAAATTTCTAGGATAGAGCCTGTTAAAGAGCTCAACAAATATCTGTTGAATGAGTGAACTGATTAGCAACGTTTACAGGGTGGGGTGGGGTGGGATGGGAGGAGATGGTCACTAATCTGCAAACTTTACGCCTGTGCTCTGGCTGGTGCAGCATAACTTTGGAACTATACGTATTAGGCAGTATTCAACTTATAATAGATGACTGCACATATGTGTGCCCCACCTCTGGTCCATACCTTGTTTGCTTGTCAATCTCTAGCACCTTGCAAAGATATTTTAAATAATATACCAAATGTGAAAATGCTTAGTAAACAGTAAAGTACAGTAGACATTAAAACGTAGAATTATACACACCTCCTGGAATCTCAAAAAAAAATAAAATAAAATAAAACGTAGAATTATCATAATTAAATTCAATAACCTCCCAAGGTTATATGAGGATGATAGTGAATTCATCCAGAAGCAATTGCCATTATTCTTCTTTTTGTTGTTTTTTTCTTTCTTTCTTTTTTTTCTTAACAAGACATCTACATATAGCCATTATTCTTTATAGTTTAAAAAGCTAACAAAAAAACTAATGGAGTAATTTAATTGATTTGAATTCAAACACACAGTACACTAGTCATTATTACTCTTTTGAGAATAAGATATTTAAATATAGGTTACAGCTGAATTTAAAATATTCTACTTGCTCATGTTAGATCTTTTTGGATGTATACATATTAATGATATTTCTAAAATATCCTATAATTACCAGTATATATAATACCCTCAATATTTTGGACATGTGGATGTCCAGTACATATGTGTTTTTGCTTCTAATTATAAAGAGAAGATATTCCATAAAATTCCTTTTCAAAATGTTTCTATTCCAAATTACTATAAGGAGGAAGTCATCTTTCCCTGGTTTAGTCCCTTGGGGACAACCACCTATTGTAATCCAATTTGTATCTATATTTCTAAATTAAAAGAAAAAATATCTTGGCAATTCCCTTAATTATAAAGAATTTTAAAATTTCTTATTTTACCTTTGTTTTACAGCAATTATCACAAGAAACATCTGGGTATTTCTTACAAAAATTAGAATTAAATCCATTTTCACCAAAGTAAGCCAAAAGCTGTATTCTCCGGCATTCTGTTATATTTTCACAGTAATGTACCATGCTATACAAATTATTGAAGTGAGTCTCTTTTGTGTGATGATTTCCATCTTTTTCCACTAAAAGAGAAAGAATATAGTAAAACATACTTATGTCTGAGAAAAATAGGGAATATCAGAATATCAGAGAAATATTTAGAATAGATCCATACAACTTTAAACATTAAATAAGAAAATTACTATCAACAGCATTATGTCAATATGATATCATCCATATTATAGTTAACTGGGAATTTATATTTATCACTCAAGATTTTAGTTTTATAGGAATAAATGTTAGATTTTTTTTTTTCAAATTGAAAAAATATTTTTCAAATCTTCATTCTCCCCAGCGATGAAGGTTTGACTTACATTTATTATATTTAGCAGATAATCATGTACTGAACTGAACATCCAAAGTAAGCAGAGCAGGGGACGATGGAGTGGGCTGCACACTGCCCTGAGTATCTGAGGTCAAAGTAGTTATGCCAGTGGTTCCAACACTGTGCCAATAACCCCTGGGATGTTGTAGTGAACTCACAGGGGTGGGACATTTTAAATTTAAGGGAAACACAGCAATACTTGACATCTGTTAACATCACACAAACCTCTAGTCTGAGGTAGTTCATGGTCTTACCATCAGATTGTACTACATTCCTTTCAAGAGTATCATTATCTTTGCAAAGCTGGAATTTTGGCAGTGGCTATGATAAAAACAAGTATATCAAGAAAATCAATGTGAAACAGGAAATGAGGGTGGCAGTATCCAATTTGATTCCAAAGTTTGAGAGCAGCAGGTGCATACTTCCCCTTAGTAAGCAATTATGGTTACTTAAGAATAAAACAAAACTATTATTTTTCTGCCAGTTTATGAGTATTATTTTTTCCAAATGGTTGCTAAGTTATTAGGACTTAAATACTTATTAACTTATTTGCACCTAATATAATGTAGGTTTTGTAAATGGGCAAATAAAGTATAAAAATTTCATTTTTTCCACTGAGAATCATCTTGGAGTCAGATAAACTAGGGTTCCATCAGGACTCTGCCACTTACTAGTTCTGTATCTCATTTTCTTCCTCTGTATGGAGGAAAGTAATAGTCCTATCTTTCAGGGTTGTTGTGCAGATGAAATAAGTTGATGTATGTAAAGCATTTAGAACAGCATATACTAAGTGCTAAAGAAAAACTATCTATAATAATTACTATTACAGTGTTACTACTACTACTATTCCTACCGCTCCTGTTGCTGTTATAACAGTGATCTTGGGGACAAGTTACAAAACCTTTATGAAGCTCACTTTCCTAATGGTAGTAGTTCTACTTCAAAAGCTAGTAGTTCTGAGCAAATGAGGTAATAAGGTGATACATGCAGTGTTTGCCACAGTGCTTGCTAAGTGCCAGTCCTCATGCTCAGTATCTCTGCCAGACTTAATTCAAAAGTGGTCTCAAAATAAATAAATGGGCCGGGCGCTGTGGCTCACGCCTGTAATCCTAGCTCTTGGGAGGCCGAGGCGGGCGGATTGCTCAAGGTCAGGAGTTCAAAACCAGCCTGAGCAAGAGCGAGACCCCGTCTCTACTATAAATAGAAAGAATTTAATTGGCCAACTGATATATATATAAAAAATTAGCCGGGCATGGTGGCGCATGCCTGTAGTCCCAGCTACTCGGGAGGCTGAGGCAGAAGGATCACTCAAGCCCAGGAGTTTGAGGTTGCTGTGAGCTAGGCTGACGCCACGGCACTCACTCTAGCCTGGACAACAAAGTGAGACTCTGTCTCAAAAAAAAAAAAAAAAAAAAAAAAAAATAAATAAATAAATAAATAAATGCATTTAGGAAATATATTTAACTATCAAAACCTTGTAGAAAAATGGGCAAAGGATATAATAAAATTCTAAAATATGTATTCACTTTTACTCAGCAAGTTTGTCTAGAAATATACCCTATATAAATAATTGTACAAATGCCCAAAGATACCTATCCAAAGATGTTCAATATAGCATTTTTTTGCTAATATATATATATATATATATATATATATATATATATATTTTAAATTTCAGGATATTATGAGGGTACAAACACTTAGGTTACATTTTACGTTTTTGCCTCACCCAAGCGAGGATTAGAGGCATGCCCTTCCCCTCTACAATGCTCACCGCACCCATTAGTTGTGAGTTTACCCCCCAATACAGCATCGTTGACAACAGTGAAAGATAATAAACAATCTAAAGATCTATTAAGAGGAGATTAGTTTAATAAACATGGAATGATCATACTATGGAATTCTATATAGTCAAACTATGCATATTAAATGAAGTGATAATTACACCCTAGGGCTGACTAAAAAAATCAGGTCACTATATATATATAAATAAATACTATATATATATAAACAGTATGTGTAACATAATCCTAGTTACATTTTAAAACATAACCATTTGGAAAAGGTAAACACCAAGTATCATAAGATATTGCCTGCTTCTAATGGGGGAGAACAGGGATGAGACAGTACAGGCATATACAGAGTTTCAGCTCTCTTGGTTGTTTTATTTCTTAACCTGGAAGGTAGTACATGAGAGTTGATTATTTTCTCCTTTTTATCGTTATGCATGTTTGAAGTATGTGTGATGTGCAAGAATACATGTAGAAATTGGGTCTGAAAGGATACAGAGGAAACCAGTAAGTGGAGTTATTTCTTAGGGTAAAACTACAAGGAATGGTTTGTAAATTTTCTGCCTTGTACATGTCTGTACCATTTGAGTTTTACATAACAAGCACGTACCACTTTTATAATAAAAAAGAACTAAAATAAAATTTCCAATCTATGTAAATATCTCTACTATTCTATGACTATTTAAGGAAAACTGTACCAAAAGTACCACAATAGCAGTAGATTACTATCATGAGACTGAAGATAATAGGATGTCTCTACAGTGGAGCTTGGCTTACTCATTATAAGTCTTTTTAGTCTGGTCACATCATGATAGGTATAGAAAAGCAGGCAGTGAGAAGTTTCCCCATCTCTTCCAGCTCTACCAGATTCTTGGTAGTAACCCTCCATGGACTTAGGGAGAGAGGCGTGAATCACAAATCGCACGTCAGGTTTGTCAATCCCCATTCCAAATGCAACTGTTGCACAGATAACCTGATGTAAAAGCAAAAGCCTATTAGACTCATAATGCACTTACGGGAACATTTTAATAATAAATGCTTTTAAAAGCTCTATTCCTTATTTTGTTTTAAAATGTACTTTATACAACAACCCAATATCTTAACCTGGTCCCATCATTTGGCATAACTAATATGAGATTTTCATGTTGACAACTTGCAGCTCTATTAAGAAGGTAAAGAGGGGCTGGGCACGGTGGCTCACATCTGTAATCCTAGCACTCTGGGAGGCCAAGGCGGGAGGATGACTTGAGCTCAGGAGTTCAAGACCAGCCTGAGCAGGAGTGAGACCCCCGTCTCTACTAAAAATAGAAAAAATTAGCTGGGCATGGTGTTGAGTGCCTATGGTCCCAGGTAGTTGGGAGGCTGAGGCAGGAGGATCACTTGAGCAAAGGAGTTTGAGGTTGCTGTGAGTTACACTAATGCCACAGCACTCTAGTCTAGGGAACAGACCGAGACTCTGTCTCAAAAAAAAAAAAAAAAGAAGGTAAAGAGAAGCTGGGGGTGGCAGACACTTTCTTGTACAATTAGGTATTATCACTTATCACATAAGGGAGCCAGAATCAATTGCAGCCAGCCTATGATGTGTTGCCACTGTTCTGTATTTCTGAAGACAGAATCTTACTCTGTCACCCCAGCTAGAGTGCAGTGGCATCATCATAGCTCACTGCAACCTCAAACTCCTAGGCTCA
Organism: Microcebus murinus; assembly: GCF_040939455.1. Classification (NCBI taxonomy): domain Eukaryota; kingdom Metazoa; phylum Chordata; class Mammalia; order Primates; family Cheirogaleidae; genus Microcebus; species Microcebus murinus. Next base: position 4,685,865 of record NC_134110.1, on the reverse strand, counting down.
AGCGATCCTTCTGCCTCAGCCTCCCTAGTAGCTAGGACGCCAGACATGTGCCACCACACCTGGTTAATTTTTCTATTTTTAGTAGAGATGGGGCCTCGCTCTTGCTCAGGCTGGTCTTAACTCCTGAGCTCAAGCAATCCTTATGTCTTGGCCTCCCAAATCCCAGAGTGCTAGGGTTACAGGCATGAGCCACCATATCCTGCCTCTCTTATTTTCTTTGATATTGATGTGTAGGGGGGTTTTGCTCACATAGCCATGATATCCAGGTCAGCGATCATAAGCAACGAGTTGCTCAGGAGCTCTGGGGTGTTCCCTAGGCTCGAGCTCTCAGAGATAATTGCTATTAGCTCCTGCGATGATTCAGGAACAATGGTATTCTTACCTGCCCCACTGCTTACCATCACTTTTCCCAGTGGAACCAGCTGATCACACACCAACTCCTTTTATTTATCAGCTGATTCAAAGTCAAAGCTTGTGAAATTTTAATTGAAACACATGTGGGTAAAAGTCTGAGAGCTGCATACACTTTAAAAAGAGAAAAAGGACTGTAGATTTTGGCCCATACAAATTAAGGGGAGCAAGGTGACATAATAGTTAACTTTCAGGAGCCTGATAAATCAGTTTTCTTTTCTTTTCTTTTCTTTTTTTTTTTTTTTTTTTGAGACAGAGTCTCAATTTATTGCCCAGGTTAGAGTCAGTGCCGTGGCATCAGCCTAGCTCACAGCAACCTCAAACTCCTGGGCTCAAGCGATCCTCCTGCCTCAGCCTCCTGAGTAGCTGGGACTACAGGCATGTGCCACCATGCCCGGCTAATTTTTTTCTATATATATATTAGTTGGCCAATTAATTTCTTTCTATTTATAGTAGAGGCGGGGGGGGGGGGGTCTCACTCTTGCTCAAGCTGGTTTTGAACTCCTGACCTTGAGCAATCCACCTGTTTCAGCCTCCCAGAGTGTAGGATTACAGGCGTGAGCCACCTCGCCTGGCCAATCAGTTTTCAAGAATATCCATTTCAGTTGCAAATTTAGGACCTATTTAACCCAGACCAAAATGTTATATCTCCAGGCAAAATTACATTATACAAATAAAGCTGCAAGTCTTTTTGCAGCACTTAAAAAATGAATTGCTACTGCAAGAACTGTATTTCAAAAGCAACCAAAATATCTGGCAGCCAGACCGAGGCTAATGATATGATTTCGGTAACTGTATCAAAGAAAGGAACTGCAAGCTACAGAGTATGTGGACAGCAAAGGAGGAGTACGTTTATCAACACTGGGATTGGCAGCGACCACACTCTAGGTTAGTCATCCATCTCATTTTATGACACTTTGATCATAAGCAAGTCTCCTCAGAAGAAGGAAATCTACTGTAGCCTCTGGTGATGGGGAGCAGAAAGGCTGTGAGGTGAGATGTGCCAGCCTCCAGTCCCAAAGCAAGGCCTGCAGGGTTTCATGGACCCACGTGACTCTCCCAGCAGCAGGGTGGGCGCGTGCCTGCGAGGCACAGTCTGCAAGCACAGTCTGAGGCCACGAGGATGCCAACTCCTTCTGGAAGCTCTTATTTTGTATAACTGGGAAAACTGGCTTTGTTTAATTGTAACTTCCTTCTTTACGTCTGTGTTGTTTTTAAAACTTAGGGTACAATCATTCTTTGTGAAGAAAAACAACCAAGTTTTATTCTGTCTCACGAATCTAAGATCAAGGCTGTCCAGCTGGTGTAGCATAACCTACCGCTTGACTGCAAGGATTAGCAAGTCTGAGAGCAGAAACAATTAGATTAAAAAACACTCAGTTTTTAACCATATTTAGTCAAATTATTATATATATGTCTACATATATCTTCATTGTAGATTATGCTACATATAAAGATTTAAAGAACTTGGAAAATAATCTCTTAATTAAATGATTAGAAATAATCACTCTTAAATTCTAGACTACTTCCTTCCAGGCTTTCTTCTTTTGTTATTGTTTTTTGTAATCAATTTTCTTTTTATACGGTTAAAATTATATACTTTTTTTTTAAGACAAGGTCTTGCTCTGTCGCCTGGGCTAGAGTGCAGTGGCATCATCATAGCTCATGCAATCTCAAGCTCCTGGCCTCAAGTGATCTTCCTTCCTCAGCCTCCTGAGTAGCTGGGACTATAGGCACCCACCATCATGCCCAGGTAATTTTCCTATTTTGTTGTAGAGACAGGGCCTCACTCTTCCTCACACTGGTCTCGCACTCCTGAGCTGAAGCGATCCTTCCATTTCGGTCTCCCAAAGTGTTGGGATTAGAGGTATGAGCCACCTCACCCAGCTGAGATTATGTACTTTTGAAGCCCATTTTCTCCTATCTTTCTCCAACATTAGCATTTGAACATCTTCATACATTTCTGTTGCCTGGACTAGAGTACAGTGGCATCACCATAGCTCACTGCAACCTCAAACTCCTGGCCTCAAGCAATCCTTCCGCTTCAGCCTCCCAAAGTGCTAGGATCACAGGCGTGAGGCACCACACCTGGCATCATAAACCAGTTTTACTAGAGGAATGTACCATCATGTACCCCATCTTTCTCTCAAGACATGTAAACTATTTATGTTAGGTTATTTAGTACTAAATATTAGGCTATTTATTATTATAAAAAACACTGATGTAAATTCCATGCCCACTTTTCAGATCTGGGGCTCTTGACATAGCCAGCCATACTGTTTACCAGAAAGGCTCTGATGAGTACTGCATAAAAGTGCCTCTTAAAGCACTGTTACTAAAGATTAAATAAAAATTTGCTAATTAAAGGTGAAAAATGGTCTCTTATTGTTTTAAAATTTGAATTGCTATGGTTAGGAAAGTTGAGCTTTTTTTTTTTTTTTTTGGAGACAGAGTCTCGCTTTGTTGCCCAGGCTAGAGTGAGTGCCGTGGCGTCAGCCTAGCTCACAGCAACCTCAAACTCCTAGCTCAAGCAATCCTCCTGCCTCAGCCTCCCAAGTAGCTGGGACTACAGGCATTCGCCACCATGCCCGGCTAATTTTTTGTATATATATTAGTTGGCCAATTAATTTCTTTCTATTTATAGTAGAGACGGGTCTCGCTCTTGCTCAGGCTGGTTTCGAACTCCAGACCTCCAGCGATCCGCCCGCCTCGGCCTCCCAGAGTTAGGATTACAGGCGTGAGCCACCGCGCCCGGTGAAAGTTGAGCTTTTAAAAAACACTTGTATTTCCTCCTTTCCAATAGTCTATTTATTAGGTTAGGCTCATTTACTATTGAGACTCATGTTTTTCTTACCAAATTTTTCAAGCTTATGATTTATTTGTTGAAAATATATTTCCTATTTTGTTGCCTGCCTTTTAATTTTGTTTGTCAATGTAGAAGTGTTTCGTTTTTAAATAATTTCTAGGAATTATTTCCTTTTAGGCTATTTTCAAGCTTAGATTCTCCTCCACTCAGAGTTCATACATTATAAAATATCAATGCTTTTATTTATCATTCATTCACTCATTTATTTAGAGACAGTCTCACTCTCTTGCCCGGCTAGAGTGCCATGGCATCAGCCTAGCTTACAGCAACGTCAAACTCCTGGGCTCAAGTGATCCTCCTGCCTCAGCCTCCCGGGAGCTGGGACTACAGACATGCGCCACCATGCCCGGCTATTTTCTTTTTCTATTTTTAGTTGTTTGGCTAATTTCTTTCTATTTTTAGTAGAGACGGGATCTTGCTCTTGCTCAGGCTGGTTTTGAACTCCTGACCTTGAGTGATCCGCCTGCCTCGGCCTCCCAGAGTGCTAGGATTACAGGCATGAGTCACCGCGCCCCGCATATTTATCTATAATTTATTTTGATGTGAGACTCTAAAATTCCCCTCATCCGTTTAGTAACATTAGTTGAATAATCTTCCCTTCCTCCCTAATTTTTGTTTGTTTGTTTGTTTGTTTAGAGACAGGGTCTCCATTCTTTTGCTCAGGCTGGAGTGCAGTAGCACCATCATAGCTCACTGTAACCTCAAACTCCTGGGCTCAAGCGATCTTCTTGCCTCAACTTCCCATGCAGCTAGGGCTATAGGCATGTGTTATCATGTCCAGTTCCCTTTTCATTAATATTTTTAAACATTATTTTATTTTAGCGTATTATGGGGGTGTAAGTGTAAAGGTTATGTATATTGCCCATGCCCCCTCCCCCCTTCATTAATTTTTAATGCCTCCCTTATCATATATTTCTTTTATATGCTTTCTAGTGTATTTCTGGAGCTCTGTTTCACTATTCCATAACATACTGCAAACTAGGGTTCATGTATTATGTTTTTGCCCAATTCTTCATTTTTCACTTGACTTTTCTTCCAGGAAACTTCAGAAAAAGTTTATCAAAAACAAAAAACACAAGTTTGATTAGCTTAAATACATAAACTAATATGGGAAGACTAAAATTTGTAATTATTTCAGTGAATATAAATCAGTGACATATTTTGTGAACTTTTTGTATATCTGAAAATGCCTTTCTATTGTTTTCAATATAAATGACAATGAGCTGAGTATGAAATTCTTCCATCTCAGTCTTCCCTCTTCTGATTCCGATGATAGCCGTCTCCTATTTTATATATATATGTTACATATTTATTTATAATACATTTGACTACTATTACCTGTTTCAACTATCCTGTGTTCTTCCTTGAGTATAGGTACTACTCTTAGGCTGAATCTTTACCTCCTGTTGCCAACAAATATCATTTCCCTTTTCCCCCCCTCCCATTCTCAGATTATTCACTATTGCACTGATTTGACTGTCTGTACTGAGTCATCCTATTTGTGTCTTGATACATAATTCTGCTATTAGTTTTGTTTTTCTTATTTGGATAAACTGCATTTTTATTTCTCCCTTCATCTCAGCCTGTCATCTTCTTATGGAAAATTATTTCTAGTTCCTATAAATCAAGTCTTTTTCCATCTTTGTGAGGACAATAGGCTGATAACCTCTAAACTTTTCTTCTATTTTCCCAGTAGAAAATAATTTTGAGAAATATTTTTCCTCTGAATCTTCAGGGTAAATGGGTTTTTTTTTTATTGAGCTGAAAACTTTCAGAGGCTCCAAATAATTATTGGTTGTTTGCTCAAATTCATCCTTGCATTATTTATCTATCCAAGGCTGGGATCTGCTACAATATGAGATGCCTAGAGTGTTCTCAGATTCTCTCTTCTTTTTCTTTCCTCTTTTTATTATATATGTATATATATATATATATATATTTTTTTTTTTTTGAGACAGAGTCTCGCTTTGTTGCTTAGGCTAGAGTGAGTGCCGTGGCGTCAGCCTAGCTCACAGCAACCTCAAACTCCTGGGCTCAAGTGATCCTTCTGTCTCAGCCTCCCAAGTAGCTGGGACTACAGGCATGAGCCACCATGCCCGGCTAATTTTTTCTATATATATTAGTTGGCCAATTAGTTTCTTTCTATTTATAGTAGAGACGGGGTCTCGCTCTTGCTCAGGCTGGTTTCGAACTCCCGACCTTGAGCAATCCGCCCGCCTTGGCCTCCCAGAGAGCTAGGATTACAGGCGTGAGCCACTGCGCCCGGCCTATTTTTTTTTTTTTTTTTAAAACAAACTCAGGCTCAAGTACAATCTCAGCTTCCCTCTTGACCCACCAGGGTGGGGCAAATTAGCCATCTAGAAAAGAGACACCCAACATCATTAGTTATTAGGGAAATGCAAATTAAAATCACAAAGATGTAACACTCTTCACCCACTAGGTGGGTGGTATATTTAAAAAGATGGAAAATAACAAGTATTGGTGAGGAAGTGGAGACAGTGAAACCTCATATGTTGCTGCTAGTGAAAATGTAAAACTATGTAGCCACTTTGGAAAACAGTTTGGCAGTTCCTCAAAAAGTTAAACAGAGAATTATCATCTGACCCAGCAATTCCATTCCTAGGTATCTACCTAAGAGAACTGAAAACATATGTCCACACAAAAACTTATGCACAAATGTTCACAGAACCATTATTCGTAGTAGCCAAAAAGTAGAAAAAAACCCAGATGTCTAACCAGCTCATGAGTGGATAAATAAACTATAGTATATCCATATAATGTAATATTATTTGACCATAAAAAGGTATGAAATACTGATATAAACCTTGAAAAATTATGCTAAGTAAAAGAAAATAGTCACAAAAGCATATATCTATATGATTTCATATAGAAATGAAATTTTATATGAAACATATACAATAGAAAAATCTATAGAGACAGATTAATAGTGGTTAGTAGATTAGTGGTTGCCAGGGACTGGGATTTGAGGGAAGTGACTGGGTGTGAGGTTTCTTTTTGAGGTACTAAAATGTTCTGGAATTAGTAGTGGTAATGGTTGTATAATCTTGCAAATACACTAAAAACCACTAACTTGTATACTTCGTTTGCTTATATACTATAGAAGACTGTTTCTATTATTTGTTTATTTTAAAAAATGCTACCTGACAGCCATCCTGATTAATCCACTTGTGCTGCACCTCATCTCGGTCAGAGTCACTGAGGCCAGCATGGTAAGCCAGAGCAGCGAGACCATCTTTCTGTAATGTGCCAGCCATTGTGTCACATTCTCGCCTAGAGAGGCAGTAAATTATCCCTGAGTCATCTGTCAAGAAACCAAAACAATATTGAGAAATGAGGACTTTCAACATAAATAACAACACAATTTACATTACGTTCTTAGAAACGTTTGACGCATAAATAGATCTCCATAGTGTTCTTATGGTGTTAAAAGATCACACAGCCAGAATAATTCAAGCAAGGAATTCATATGCACTGGAAATGAGACATGGCTTTAATCCTGTTCCTGCTAATAATGACTCATGAGGGAGACCTGGACAAACCCTGGGCTCTACGTCATGCTGGCTAGAAAGCAGGCAGGCACTCCTTTTCTGCCTTACAAGAACTTAAGTGAAAAGTTTTGTTTCTAAATTTAAAAATTAGAAAGATTTTAATGGGCAACATTAGGGAAATAATTAAGAAAGGAAATTGTGAAATAAAATATACTATAACTATCCAAAGTGTTTTCTAACTTTTTAAAAGACATGGAAAAATACTCAAGATGTAAAGCAGGTTAAGGGTAGAATCACCATATATATGGTAAGCTAATGGAAAGAAAAATGCATACAAAAATACTAGAAGTTAAAAAGCCAAAATGACAACAGTAACTTAGCTCATTGAGTGAAGTTTGTTCTTTGTTTCTTTTTTTGCTTTCTAAATTTTCTACAATGAGCATGTATTATATTTATTTTTTGGTGTATGTTATATTTAAAATAGAAAATAAAGGACACTAAAGAAAAAGTCACCTTTCTATGACAGAGCCAAAAGTATAGAAATATACATTAAGTTATTTATATTAGTCACCTGAGGGAGGTGGGCTGAGAAGGGAGATCACTGGCCTTTTCTTGGTATATGTCTGTATTGTTTGATTTGTTCACACAAACGTGTATACTAATTTTTAAAAAATAAAATATTAATAGAAGAGTTTACTGAAAAAAATCTGCATGGAAAAGTAGAAAGTGGAAAACCACTATGAATTTCAGAATCTCATTTTAGTTAACATAACTCAAAGGTAGACACACTTGGGAGAAGGCACTAAAACAAAAAGCTGTATAATTCATACACTTATAAAAGCCAGAGGAAAGACATTGAATTCAAGTATTATAAGTGTGTAGGAGGGAGTACTTAATATATTTTTTGTTAGGGTTTATTTTTATCAAACCAAATGAGATTTTATAATTTCCAGAAGTGAGAGAGTCTCAATATTCTCTACAAATAGCAAGTTAGTGCTATCATAATGCAAAAAGACATGTTTAATATGCAATTTTACATATCCCATTGTGGTACTAAAAAGACATTTATCTATTACTTCTAGGCATAATTCATTACATGGCTGTACTCACGTGGGTGATGCTTTCTGATCCATTCTAAGCAATCAAATGCCACCTTTTTAGGCTTTTTCGGTAATACATAGTATTTCAGATTATGTCTGTTAAAGCTCATGCTAAACCTAAGAGAGGTCCCAAACATAAAATTTAGTCATTATGAGAAAATACAGCTTTAGCCATTGTTATGGACAAAATGTATCCCCCTAAAATCCTAACCCCCTGTGTGATAGTATAATATTAGGAGTTGGGTCCTGTGGGAGGTAATTAGGTCATGAGGATGGAGTCATGTATGAGACTGGTACTCTTATAAGTAGAGAGCTCGCTGGATTCCTCTTCCCCCATATGTGAGGATACAAAATCAATACTGCCATCTACAAACCAGGAAGAGGGATCTCACTAGACAAGAGATCTATCAGCATCTTTAATCTTAGACTTTCCAGCCTCCAGAACCATGAGAAATAAATTTTAAGCATCCCGTCTATGGCATTCTGTTACAGCAGCCCAAACTGACTGAGACATCCATCTTTGAAAATTAAGCACTGATTTTCCACAATGCAAACCTAATTATCAAATTGACTTAAGTTGAACATTGTCATTGGCAGCTTATACTGAAATGGAAGTTAGGGTTAAAAAAAAGAATGGTGATAAAGACGGAACGTCTGTGAGACTAGATGACAAAAAATTAGGACTGTAGAAGAGAAATGTAGGAAAGACAAGGTAAGCCTCCAAGATGAGGCTGATTAAAAGCAGAGATGCCTAGAACATTATTTAAAAGATTAAGAATATCACAGAGGAAACATATGCATATTTTTAGGCCAAGAACATTCCCAAATTTTGACTGTGTACATAAAGAGCTGATTGCAGGGCAGCAGAAGGAGCGAAAGCCCTACAGATCACAGATTACTTTATTTTTGCTCTGTTCCCTAAAGGGAATGTGGCTGACTCTGAGACAGATGTGCTCCTCCTTCTCCTCTGGTCTAGTGCTCTTGGCATCCCATTTCCGCCCTCCCATTTCCTCAGGGAGCACGTTCTCTCCAATATCTCCTCTCTCATATTTTCAGCTTCTTCTGTGAATTCTTTCCTTCTGTCTCTGAATATGTTCTAGGACCACTTATTCCAAAAACAACAAAAGCTTCACTCGACCGTATCTTCTATTCCACTTCTCTCTTTCCCTCCAATGGCAAGTTTCTCAAAAGATATTATACTTATGTCCTTAACCAACTAAACACATATCCAATTTCAATTCTTATCACTTCTGTTCTGACTTTTGCTACTATCATTTTACCAAAATTATTTTTTCCGAAGCTTTTAAAACTAAAGAAAGGTCAGGAAATGTTTACAGGGTCTCTGCCTTCCACTGCTCCAAGTTTCAACTATATCCAATCCGCAGGAGAGGTAACACTGTGGAACAAGTTAAGGTAGAGCACAAAGACATTTCCATATTTGGGGTGACAGATAAAAACAAAGACCATAAATTGCAATAACCTATGGTAGGGTGGGTGCCTGTATACAGGGGTGCAGATCAGAGGGAGAAAATCAGAGGCTTTCTGTTTTTGTATCTAAATCCAAGCTAGATGGGTCCATGCAATAGGCAGCAGTAATCTTCTCCCTGCATTTGGTCTGCGCAATGGCTGGTCTCTCAGACCTCATTCTCTCTGACCTCTCCATACTCCATGTTGCTGGTTATCCTTACCAAAAACCTCTATCAGCTCTTGCAACTTTATATTCCTCTGGGTTCTTCTCCACTTATGTCTCTGATTTCTCCATCTCCTTCTCTACTTTCTTTGTTTACTCCTTGAGAATTACCACCCCCACCCCAATACCTGGCTCTCTTCTCTTCTCTCTTGTATTATTAATATCTCCTTCAGCACTCTTATTACTTTGAATAGCACCCATATTTCATTCCCATAATTCTCAAATTTTGCCCTCAGGTTAGAACTCTTTTCAGAGTTCCAAACCACATTTCAGCATCTTTTTAGACCAGTGGTCTAAAATTAGGGTGTGCATACCCCTAGGGGTTCACAAAGATGTTCTAAGGGTATACGAGCAAAGATAATTTTAAAGGAATCCAGATCCTCAATTTTTTTTTTTTTTTTTTAGGCTGGTCAAGTGGTAGATCCTCAATTTTTACATGCATAGTTGTCCCATGGTATCCATAGGGGATCTGCTCCAAGACCCCCTTGGATACCTAAATCCAAGGATGCTCAAGTCCCTGATGTAAAATGGTGTAGTGTCCGCATATAACCCATGCACACCCCATGTGCTTTAAATCATCTCTGGTAGCATTATTCAGAGCAGTCAAAAAATGGAAACTACAATATACATCAACTGGTGAAAAGATAAAGAAAATGGGGTATACCTAACAATGGAGTATTATCCACCAATAAACCTTGAAAACATGCTGAGTAAAAGCAGTCAGTCACAAAAGACGACATATGGGGTGATTCTATTACTATGAGATATCCAGAGTAGGCAAATCTATATATAGAAATTAGACTAGTGGTTGCCTAGGGCTGGTAGGAGGGATGTGAGGGAAAATGAGATTGGACTGCTAATGGACATGTGTGTTTTTGGAGAGTAATGAAATGTTCTAAACTGTGATGATGGTTGTACAACTCCAAATAAACTAAAAACATTGAATTGTACAATGTGAATTGTATGGTATGTGGATTATATCCCAACAAAGCTGTTATTAAAAACATCTGGCACATAATTTAAAATTTTTGATTTGTGACATAATTGAAAAAACTTAGAATTGTTCACTGGCTAATTTAGCCAAACAAATTACTTTTACTAAAAATAATAAAATGACGAGATTAGAACATAAAGTTGTAGATCACAAATCCAATTAAAACCAAGACAAATATCTCTACCAAAAAAGGACTGTGGGTAACTACCTAAAAGCAATATTCATACAATTTGTTATAATGAAAAAGTTAATAGGCCGGGCGCTGTGGCTCACGCCTGTAATCCTAGCTCTTGGGAGGCCGAGGCGGGCGGATTGCTCAAGGTCAGGAGTTCAAAACCAGCCTGAGCAAGAGCGAGACCCCGTCTCTACTATAAAATAGAAAGAAATTAATTGGCCAATTGATATATATATAAAAAATTAGCCGGGCATGGTGGCGCATGCCTGTAGTCCCAGCTACTCGGGAGGCTGAGGCAGAAGGATCGCTCGAGCCCAGGAGTTTGAGGTTGCTGTGAGCTAGGCTGACGCCATGGCACTCACTCTAGCCTGGACAACAAAGGGAGACTCTGTCTCAAAAAAAAAAAAAAAAAAAAAAAAAAAAAGTTAATAGACCCTTAGATTTTCTTATTACATGTAACAAATCTTACTCTGTCTGTAGGAAAATAGAATATTTAGAATTACCAAATATCTAGTTAGGGACAATTCCCATCAATTGATGAATGGATAAATAAGAGGTAGAGTATTATTCAGCCATAAAAATGAATGAAGTACACAGATCAATGCTACAACACAGATGACCCTTGAAAACATTATGCTCAGTGAAAGAAGCCATGCACAAACAAGAAGGGGAGTATGGGGAGTAATTGCTAATGGGTCGGGTTTTTTATTGGGGTGAAGAAAACTGTAAATTCTAACGTTAGATATTGAGGATGGTTGAACAATTCTGTGAAAATACAAAAAGCCCTATTGAATTGTATCCTGTAAACAGGTGGATTTTATGATGTGGGAATTATATCTCAATAAATATGAAAAAAACACAACATTGGATTCCATTGTTCTTGACTAAGAATGTACTGAATGTTAAATATTGTATTGGATGGTAAGTATTATCAGGTCCTGGGTGTCAAACTCATGTCACTTGAAAGTGATGTGTGAGGAAACACGAGACAACTTGAGCTCAGCTCTTGTTGCTTTCACAATTGAGATAGTTGTCATGGGGATGTATACTAAAGTGTTAATGTGAATTGAAAAATGAAGTCAGTGGGGTTCAGTGGTATGTGTCTGTAGTTTTAGCTACTTGGAGCTAAGGTGGGATCACTTAAGCCCAGGAGTTCGAGACCAGCCTGGGTAACATGTGAGACCCCATCACTATAAAAAATTTACAAATTACCCAGGTGTAGTGGTACACACCTGTAGTCTCAGCTACTCAGGAGACTGAGGTGGGAGTATTGTTCGAGCACAGGAGTTGGAGGCTGTGGCGAACTATGATTGCGCCACTGTAATCCAGCCTGAGCGACAGAGTGAGACCTTGCCTTTATTAAAAAAGAAAGAAAAGAAAAGAAAAGAAAAGAAAAGAAAAGAAAAGAAAAGAAAAGAAAAGAAAAGAAAAAAGAAATCTAATTTGGCTGATTGATTTGGCAAAAAAGACTGGCTTTGTCAATTAGATTATATAGCAGTCATTTCCCATTATTGGAAAGAGCTAGTCTGCAGCCACAAAGTTTTGACAAAACTATATTTAAAAGCACATCACAAAATAAAAACATTTTCTCAAAAATACCATATTAGGGCTAGGCCCAGTGGCTCACGCCTGTAGCCTAGCACTCTGGGAGGCCAAAGCGGGTGGATCGTTTGAGCTCAGGAGTTTGAGACCAGCCTGAGTAAGAGCGTGACCTTGTCTCTACCAAATACAGAAATAAGTTAATTGGACAGCTAAAAATATATAGAAAAAATTAGCTGGGCATGGTGGTGCATGCCTATATTTCCAGCTACTGGGGACGCTGAGGCAGAAGGACTGCTTGAGCCCAGGAGTTTGATGTTGCTGTGACCTAAGCTGACACCATGGCACTCTAGCCCAGGCAACAAAGTGAGACTCTGTCTCAAAAAAAAAAAAAAAAAAAAAAAGAGAAAAAATACCGTATTAGGAAAGGTGTACTGAAACTAACAATATTTTGATTTCCCCAGACTCTACCAAATATAGTGGATACATAATACAGGGTTCTTGTTGAAAGAATAATAAGAATACTTAATAGTCATTAGATAAGTCTTGCAAAGCTTAGGGTATATTTTCCAAAAAATAAAGTGAATAACCATTGATCTTGCTTATTTTGCCAGCCAGGTCGTTTACAATTATTTGTTTGCCACAAAATTTGAAGGACCTAATTGAGCTGTCAGCTAACAGATCATTAAAAGTAATTTCTGATGACAGATCATTATGTCATTTTGGCATATATGTCAGAAGAAATTCAAATAATTGAGTGTTACTACTATATAAAATGCTTTCCGTTTCCATCTACTTGTTTATGTGAGCAACATTCTTAGTGCTTACAACTATACAAATAAGAAATACGAGCTGACTCAATTTGTCTGCAGATATGTGATCTAACTTAAAAACAAAAAGTTCTGCAGTGGCTTACGCCTGTAATGCTGGCATGCTGGGAAGCTGAGGCAGGTGGATCCTTTGAGCTCAGGAGTTTGAGACCAGCCCTAGCAAGAGCGAGAACCTGCTCTACTAAAAAAAATAGAAAGAAATTAGCCAGACAACTAAAAAAAATAATAAATTAGCCATGCATGGTGGCACATGCCTGTAGTCCCAGCTACTTGGGAGGCTGAGGCAGGAGGATTGCATGAGCCCAAGAGTTTGAGGTTGCTGTGAGCAAGGCTGACGCCACAGCACTCTAGCCCGGGCAACAAAGAAAAAAAACAAAAAACCTCCAATAAGTTCTATCTCATTAAAAGATATATTCTCAATCAAAATTTATGTTTAAGAATTATTTTCAAAACATTAAGCTGTTCAAATCAATTATATACTATTAATACTAATGAGTGCAATAATTCAATATAGACAATGGTCCACATTTGACTTAATGATTTTTTGTTTCTAGAATGGTGCATATAGCAGAAATAGTACTTAGAGTACCCCACACAACCATTCTGTTTTTTCACTTTCACAGTACTGTATTCAATAAATTACATAAGCTATTAATACTTTGTTATAAAATAGACTTTGCGTTAGATGATTTTGCCCAACTGTAGGCTAATGTCAATTTTCTGAGTACATTTAAGGTGGGCTAGGCTAAGCTATGATGTTCGTTAGGTTAGGTGTATTAAATGAATTTTGACATGATACTTTCAATTTATGAGGAGTTTATTGCAACATAACCCCATAGTAAGTCAAGGAGATCTATATAGAGAATTTTGGTATAGAAAATTAAAAAACAAGCCGGGCGTGGTGGCTCACGCCTGTAATCCTAGCACTCTGGGAGGCCGAGGTGGGTGGATTGCTCGAGGTCAGGAGTTCAAAACCAGCCTGAGCGAGACCCCGTCTCTACTAAAAATAGAAAGAAATTAATCGACCAACTAAAAATATACATACAAAAAATTAGCCGGGCATGATGGCACATGCCTGTAGTCCCAGCTACTCAGGAGTCTGAGGCAGTAGGATCGCTTCAGCCCAGGAGATTGAGGTTGCTCTGAGCTAGGCTGATGCCACGGCACTCACTCTAGCCTGGGCAACAAAGCGAGACTCTGTCTCTAAAAAAGAAAAAAAAAGAAAATTAAAAAATAAATTTTCATGTATACACATATTTTTCTTACAGGTAAGTATGACAGAGTAAGCAATAAGATTTAATGCATAAAAAAATTACCTTAAGATACAATTCTGTGGGAGGAAATAAAAGGAAAATATGAGTTCAAAGAAAAAACAGAAAAGGTAAACTAACTATTAAAGAGTTTTAAGTTTTTTAAAGTATCTTGTAAATGAATGATAGCACAAAATTGCTATTGCTTTTATATTCCAGTGGATACTTTTTTTTTTTTTTTTTCTGAGACAGAGTCTCACTTTGTTGCCTAGGCTAGAGCTGTGGCGTCAGCCTCGCTCACAGCAACCTCAAACTCCTGGGCTCAAGCGATCCTCCTGCCTCAGCCTCCCAAGTAGCTGGGACTACAGGCGTGCGCCACCATGCCCGGCTAATTTTTTTTTCTATATATATTAGTTGGCCAATTAATTTCTTTCTATTTTATAGTAGGGATGAGGTCTCGCTCTTGCTCAGGCTGGTTTCGAACTCCTGACCTTGAGCAATCCACCCGCCTCAGCCTCCCAGAGTGCTAGGATTACAGGCGTGAGCGTGCTGGGCCCCAGTGGATACATTTTAACAAGTAAGGTAACAACTTTGTTTTAAAATGTTGATACTTACAAGGGACCACATTCTCTTTATTTAAACTGATACTGAAAAATTTTAGATGTCAAGTTAAAAATATACAAGTGGTACATAGTTTTCCAAGCTTCTTTTAGGAGGTACATGTGACCAAAGAAAGTATATAGATCACTGTCTTGGTCATCTACACTCATCCCTTAAACATCCCAACGCCACACATCTAAAATCAAATTCATTACCCATTCTCCCTCCCAACCTTCTCTCCTCCTCCATTTCCAGTTATGGTCAATGGTGTTAGTCCCCTGCCCCAGAAACTAGTATAAACCTCAGCTGCATCCACCTTTCTCATCCCAATCAGCTGCAAGTCCTTTTGATTCAACAATGCCCTTTCTCTTGACTCTTTCCCTTCCTTCTGTCACCACCACCATCTTCTCTTTCCTAGATGATGGCCAATAGGTTTCTAAAGGGCTGCCCTGCCTCTAATCTCTTGTTTTCTCACTTCATCTTCTATTCTCTTGCCAGAGTTATCAGTCAACCATACAGTTCAGATCAAGCCACTTCCTAGGTCCAAGTGCCTATGGAATAAAGTCCAAACACTTCACCATCATTATATGCAAGACCCTCCAGGATCTGGCCTCAAGCCATCTAGCCAGGGTCATTCCTTCTCTATGTTTTTCCACTTACCCAGTGGATTAGTCACCATTCCTGGGGTCTGACCTGTACATTCATGCCAGAAACTTCAACCCTGAATTCTTACTCTTTGTCTGGCAGTATATAAATTATATCTCAATACCGCTAAACTTTTTTGAAAAACCACTCATGCTACAATGCCCAGTTCCTTTATAAAACTCTATGTCATTACTTCCAGTTAATCTTGCCTTCCTGAGTTCCTGTTGTCATAATTACATCTCTAATCACTACTTTCTTCATGTTATTTGATGTAGTATTTAAAGGATTCTGAAACCAGATATCTGGAGTTTAAGTCCTTATTCCAACCCTTGTTAGGTGTATGTCCTTGTTCAAGTTACTTAATCTCTTTGTGCCGCAGATCCCTTATCCATAGAATAGGGAAAATAGGAGCACCTACTTCATAAGACTTTTGTGTGGTTAAGTTAATACATTTAAAATCCCAATAGTGCCTGGCACATCGTATAGGCTAACCATGTAAGTTTAGGTTATTATTATCATTGAATTATAGTTAACTGTATATGTCTGTCTCTTTGCTATCTCCCAGTTCATACTTTAGGGCCCCAAGGGAAGGAATAAAGCCATGTTTTATTATCCATCCCTGTATTTCCCAAAGAACATTGTCACAGACTGGCAGGAGGAGAGGAGAACAGGGGTCATGGCTCTAATTCTAGAGATACCTGACTTTACCAGGGCCACGACACACCAGTAGTCAGGCAAATTTAAACCAAACAGGAGCTTGTTGGTAGAAAAGATCCCAAAATAGTGTACCAGAAAGCATTCTTTAAAATCTTCTACTTCCACTAAGTGATTTATACCCTTCCAAATGCAGAGAAGTACAAAATATATTAAGGAGTCAATAGACTTGCCCAAATTTTCACATTTTACCCCACATTTACGAAAATTCCTCCATGTGTTTCATTTATTCATTCTTACTAAATGCCAATTATGCACAAGGCACCATGTGCTAGAGTCTAGAAATCTACAATATTGCTTTCCCACACAGATCTTCTCCCTACAGAACTGAGGCCAAGGCGGGAGGATTGCTCAAGGTCAGGAGTTCAAAACCAGCCTGAGCAAGAGTGAGACCCCGTCTCTACTAAAAAATAAAAAGAAATTAATTGGTCAGCTAAAAATATATAGAAAAAATTAGCTGGGCATGGTGGCGCATGCCTGTAGTCCCAGCTACTTGGGAGTCTGAGGCAGCGCTTGAGCCCAGGAGTTTGAAGTTGCTGTGAGCTAGGCTGACGCCACGGCACTGTAGCCCGGGCAATAGAGTGAGACTCTGTCTCAAAAAAAAAAAAGAGAAAAAGAACTAGAAAGAGATTCAAGGTGTTGGCCTCTAAATAAGTAACTATGTGCACTGTTCACTCATCTATAGATCACAAATTCTATATACTTTCATAAAAATGTTATTCTAAAAGTTAAGAAAATGTATATCATTTAACTATGTGCATTTGTCAAATAATATAACTTGATCTAAAAGAACCGTAGACTGAATCTGGCACAAGCTAAAGGAACAAAGCTAAAAACAGTGCCTATTAGAAAAAAAAATTTGTACACCAATGTAGTATTTGTATAAGCAAATTTCTGCATAAAGGTTATTTCTTAGAACCTAAAGTATAATATGGCATCTTAAATACAGTGTAATAATGCATCTCAATTATGAAAGCCAAATATCTTTCCCCCCCAAATTTTACACAAACATTCCTCTGTGAGATTAAATTAAAATATTCCACACCAAATTTTGTGATTACACACACAAAATTCTGAGGGCTTTAAATATTCTTGCACTTGAGTGTGATCACTAGTGCCACATAAAAGTGCTATTAAGCAACAAAATATTTTAGGCTTGAACCAAACAATTTAATGCCAATTAAATTCTGGAATAAACCCAAAGTACTTAAATTCCTTGTTTTAGATCAAATAATTTAGAAGCTGCCAGCTTAATCTATAAAGGTCTCTGTAGCTATCTTAATACCATGTCTCCTTCATATCTTTCATATGGAACTTTCAGTTCTTCTCATAACCCTGAGAGATACTGTTACTGTTTTCACTGCTTACAATATTTACACAGCCAGTTTGTCTTTACTTTCAAATGAACAAAGCTGTGTTTTAAAAACTCACCCCAATATCCTGTCCAGTCATTACTCCTTCAGGCATTCTACATTAATGGTTTGTATAAATGTATGTATGTATGTACTTTTGAGACAGAGTCTCAAAAATATAGATATAGTGAGACTCTGTCTCCTAGGCTGGTCTGGAACTCAGGGGCTCAAACAATCTTCCTGCTTCAGCCTCCCCAGTAGTTCCGACTATAGGAGTGTGATGCTGCACTTCACTGAAATTAATGTTTATACCTCAAACTTAAAACACATACTAATAAATCAGAAGGAACAAATATTTTTTTCAGCTGGATGTGGTGGCTCACGCCTGTAATCCTAGCACTCCGGAGGCTGAGGTGGGAGGATTGCTGGAGGTCAAGAGTTTAAGATCAGCCTGAGCAAGAACGACACCCTGTCTCTACTAAAAATAGAAAAAATTAGCCAAGTGTGGTAGCATGCATCTATAGTCCTAACTACTCGGGAGGCTGAGGCAGGAGGATTGCTTGAGCCCAGGAGTTTGAAGTTGCTGTGACCTAGGCTGACATCAAGGCACTCTAGCCGAGGTGACAAGGCAAGACCTTATCACGAGCACACACACACAATTTTAACTGTAGCACACAACAGACTTTAAATAAATATTTGCTGAGTGAATGGACCTAACAAAAAATGCATCTGTGTCTATAAACTCAGGTAGATGTACGAAATAATCCAGCAAAACTGTATTTGTGGGGATATTTTTTATGGTAGTTTTTGTGACTGTATAATTATGGATTTGGTGGCAACAAGAAGTATTTTGTTGTTGAGATGAAAACAAAGTAAAAAAGCTGTTGTACATAGTTTCTGGACTGTTCTCAACATCCTGGATATAATTGGGACTTTATAGGAAAATGACAAAGCAGGGTAATCTGTTCATTTCATGAAGTATAGTATACTCTGGGATATATGGAAGCCAAAATGAGATAAATAGAAGTTAATTTATTACCACAACTATATCAGGGTGGACAAGAACAGCATGCAATTTATTCCCTACTTCCAAAGTAGGTGCTGAGGTAGAGTTTTAATTTCAGTAAGTAAAGAAAAATCTTAGGGCCCCAGTTTCTAACCTTTGCTATACATTGGAACAACTCAGGCATTAAAAAAAACATACTGGCTCCCAGCCCCAAACATTCTGATTTAGCTGGCACTGGGCACCACTTGGGCATTGGGATTTTTAAAGCTCCACAGGCAATTCTAACGTGCAGCAACTCTGGGGACCACTGTCCTAGGTTTCTTAATTACATGCCTTTCAGCAACTTACACCTGAGGTCTGGGGATCTTCAGCTGAGTGAGGATGTCTTTCTGCACCCTGGGATTTGCTGTGGCAGTAAGAGCCATCACCGGGACAGAAGGAAACTTCTGACGAAGCATATTCATTCTTTTGTAGTCTTGACGAAAATCATGTCCCCACTAGTTGGGAAAAAAAAATAGCTTTTCAGACTATTTGGATCTTCCTTCTATAAAAAGCCAATGCTGGTTAATATATTAACAACTATCTTACTCTTTAGTAAAATAGCAGACTAGTTCACTGAATGTGGGCTTTTCTTCACTTCTGAAAATACATATACTGTTGGTAGTACATATTTACTGATATTTCAAGACATAAAAAACAGTATTTACCTGACTGACACAATGTGCTTCGTCAATAACAAAACGTGCCAAAAGCTTCCTCTCATATAGATTCTCCAGAGTAGAAATCAGTCTGTTACTTGCACAGACCTAGATCAGAAATACGTTAGACATTTAAAATCATTTAAACACATCACCTTATTGATTTTGTTGTCTTTAAGTTCCGTTACAACTTAAGCTATATTAAAACTTCTATGTAAAAAAAAAAAAATTATGTAAAATCAGTTATTTCAATTTAGAAGTAATAGAACATCACAAATCAGATATTTTAGAATGTTCATCCACATTCAGCAAGCAGCTTATTTATTAGGTCAGTGGTTCTAAAACTTCTTTCTGCCTTAGTACATCTGAGGGGCCACCACACATTTTCACTGGTAACAGGGTTGCAGATCTGTTACGTGCATGAATATTTGAGGGAAAATAACATATATACATATTGCATAGCTCTGTTCAGGGCCTAGAAGTAATGACATTCCAGTACCATCAAGCACATCTAGCACCCACATCTTGACGGACACATCAAAAGGACACAGAAGCCAGCTTTATGGAGGAGCTCTCCCGTTGGCCAAATAAAGGACAATGAGAATATCAAAATACATAATGACAACAGATTGTAACGCACTGAATAAATTAGGAATCCAAGAAATCATACTAATATCAATAAATATGTAGGATAAAAGGGAAAGCTATTCCTATGTTAAAAAATGTCAACTGATTGACCCTCATACATGCTACAAAAAGAAAAAAAAAAAAAGAAAAAAAAAATGTCAACTGAATTTTAAAAAAGCATAATTTGGCATCCATTACAGTAATAACTGATTTGGGGAAGAATCATCACTGGATGCTAAAACTTGTGGGTAAAGGTCTGATGACTTACAGTGTATTTACACAGTTTCAAAGTATCCCACAACAGGATATCTACTAATTACAAAGCTCCCCACCCTCCAAGAAAAACACGAACTTTACAGTGGAGAAGTCTAGCAGACACTACCTTAATAAAGTGATCAATTAACTAACATCATCAGTAATGGGAACAATTGACATCAAGTGCCTCCTGATAGGAAGCATGACACCATACTGCCACTTCTGTGATATTCCTGCGAAAATGAATGACAGGAGTCTAATCAGGAGGAAACATAAGATAAATTCAAACTGAGGGACAGTTCTCAAAACAACTGGCCTTCACTCTTTTTTATTGAGACAAAGTCTCACTCTGTTGCCCCGTGGCATCATAGCTCACTACAACCTCCAACCCCTAGGCTCAGGAGATCCTCCTGCCTCAGCCTCCCGAGTAGCTGAGACTACAGGTGACACCAGGACACCCAGCTAATTTTTTCTATTTTTAGTAGAGACAGGGTTTTGCTCTCTTGCTCAGGCTAGTCTTGAATTCCTGAGCTCAGGCAATCCTCCTGCCTCTGCCTCCCAGAGTGCTAAGATTACAAGTGTGAGCCATCACGCCAGGCCAGAATTCCTTGTTTCTAGGAAATGTACAGTAGAATACTTAGGGTTAAAAGATATCTGTCCACAACATATTCTCAATCAAATGCTTCAGGAAAAAACAGAGAGAGAGAGAATGATAAAGCAATTACAAAAAAATGTTACCATTTAGGGTTATTGGTTGAAAGTTGTATAGGAATTCTTTGTACTATACTGTACATTAAAAATTATGAAAAAAAGTTTTAAAATATACATATTCCAGTGGCCTTTAATATCATATCTTTTTTTTTTTTTTTTGACACAGAGTCTCACTTTGTTGCTCAGGCTAGAGTGAGTGCCGTTAATATCATATCTTAAGATAATGATTTAAATACAAACCTTCTCTGGAGTAACATATAGAAGTTTTATAATTGGGTCTTTCTTTGATAGTTGGAGGTAAATACTTGTAGCTTCTGAGTCAGTCTTATCACCTGTCAGATATGTAGCTGGAATCTAAGCATAAAAGTAGCAAATAATTTAAATTTTATACATTAATCTGACTTAAGATTATATCTATCCTTAGGTTTCATAAATATTTTAAGTCACATATCAACCCTATCAAAGGAAATATATTTCTCAATATAATAATCAGTACATATTTTTCTCAAAACCCTCATTAATCATAACTCAAAATAGTCTTCCCACTGTTTACTTTCTTTTCTTTATTTGCTTTACTGTTCATATTTCTAAATATGACAAATGTGAATTTAGCATCCAAGAGATTCCAGTCCTAATGTATGGCTACATTTTTTAGGTGAATGGATCTTCAGGGTTTTAATGCATAACAACAAAGAAAGAGCCATAACATCATGAACAGCTGAACGACTACCATCACTGCACTAGGACATTCTTTGGAAAAGAAAAGCAAACTAGTGGTCTTGTTGAGGGGTGGTGACTCATAATCCTGAAAACAGTTCTGTTTTCATCTCAAAGTGAAGAATTCTGTAGAATGCATTCATCTACTTCCTTAAACTCAGCCATGTGGAAAATAACACATGTATAGGCCCATGAAATGTGTATGCATTTTACAACATAAGGGCAAGAATGTGTATGCTGATCTGGCAGTAGTAAAAGAAGAAATCCTTTTCTATTAGTAAAAAAATTTTATATCAGCAAAACATAACATAGGCTACAAGTTCTTACTAAAATACATTCTTGTAGAATAAAATCAGATTGAACTACAGGAGGTTATTTATATTAGAATTTTCAATGACTTCTATTTAAATGTATTAATTGAACCCCTATGCTTTATTTTTATAATTCATGAACTATTTAATAAAAAAGTTATCTAGAGCACCGAAATATAATTATTTCTAAGGCATATTTTTATTGGTATTTTTATGTTATAACTTACATCCAAAGAAGTCAGTTTTTGGACTTGATCTACAATTAGTGATCTCAAGGGAGAAATGACAATAGTGACCCCAGGA
This sequence comes from Microcebus murinus, assembly GCF_040939455.1. Classification (NCBI taxonomy): domain Eukaryota; kingdom Metazoa; phylum Chordata; class Mammalia; order Primates; family Cheirogaleidae; genus Microcebus; species Microcebus murinus. The sequence continues at coordinate 4,663,562 of NC_134110.1, read as the reverse complement.
GAAAGACAGGCGGGTAGCTGGTAACACAAACTTTTACCACCTCCTGAAAGACAAATGGTGAAAAAAATATGTCAGGTTCTATATTGAGAGCATGAAGGTAAAAGTTACAAAAGAAATTACAGGCCGGGCGCAGTGGCTCATGCCTGTAATCCCAGCACTCTGGGAGGCCGAGGCGGGCAGATTGCTTGAGATCAGGAGTTCAAGACCAGCCTGAGCAAGAGCGAGACCCCGTCTCTACTATAAATAGAAAGAAATTAATTGGCCAACTAATATATATAGAAAAAATTAGCCGGACATGGTGGCACATGCCTGTAGTCCCAACTACTCAAGAGGCTGAGGCAGAAGGATTGCTTGAGCCCAGGAGTTTCAGGTTGCTGTGAGCTAGGCTGACGCCACGGCACTCATTCTAGCCTGGGCAACAAAGCGAGATTCTGTCTCAAAAATATATATATATAAAAAAATATTACATATAATACTTAAAATGATTAAAAATAGAATACCAAGGGATACTGCCCATGGTGCTAACAATTTGCCATATTCGAGTCACCCAAATTATTAATTCAATTGAAATAATGTGTAAAATTGATCTTTTAGGATACCCTTTTTTTTCTTTTTGAGACAAGGTCTCACTCTGTTGCCCAGGCTAGAATGCAGTGGCATTATCATAGCTCACTGCAACTTCAAACTCCTGGGCTCAAGCAATTTTGTTTTTTTAAACTATATATCACATTCCTTCTTTTTCACATGTGTAGTAAGTAAATTTCATGTTGTATATATTTGGTAATGTTAAGAAAAGAGCAGGACACTAAGAACAAAGAGACCCGAGTTCTACTTTCTGCTCTACCACTTAATTAGCTATATTAACTTAGAAATATCATTTAATCTTATTATGCCTCCATTTTATCACTTGCAAAATTTTACTAGTATCAGTGGTTTAAAAATTTTTGTCTAACAGAAACCTTATCTGGAATCTCTCTCTCTCTTTTCTCTCTCTGTCTATATATAAATCAAGAAGTTGATATTGGGGTGTAAGGGACCTTAAAAATGCCCCTAGCAACTCTAAAGGACCAGGGAAAGCCCTGAAAATAACTGGATTAGATCACTGCCATAGTTCTTTCCAGTGTTAGAGTTTTGGAGTATCAAATTAGGGTCCAAAGGAAGATACAGAATGATTAACAAATTAATAAAACTTAAAATGTTGATTATTAAGCCAACATTTTCTAAATTTTAAAATCAGTTTAAAAAAATCAGATGCCCAGACAACACTGTCTAATGACAGCACGAACTTGCTAAAGGTCACAAGTCAAGTAAAAGGCAGAAGAAAGACTACACATAGGTATTGAAATTGCAAATTCTCCATGCTTCCTATTCTGTTTATTTAATATTCTTACATAATGACTATAAATCATTGAATAGCTAGCATAAGATTTAATAGCATAATGAAAAGTCCTAGAATCTTTAAAATTGGGGCTAAGAAGGAACTATGCTAAATGTTTTTCTTTTCTTTTTTTTTTTTGAGACACAGTCTCGCTTTGTTGCCCAAGCTAGAGTGAGTGCTGTGGCATCAGCCTAGCTCACAGCAACCTCAAACTCCTGGGCTCAAGCAATCCTTCTGCCTCAGCCTCCTGAGTAGCTGGGACTACAGGCATGTGCCACCATGCCTGGCTAATTTTTTCTACATATATTCGTTGGCCAATTAATTTCTTTCTATTTATGGTAGAGACGGGGTCTTGCTCTTGCTCAGGCTGGTTTCAAACTTATGACCTCCAACAATCCGCCCGCCTTGGCCTCCCAGAGTGCTAGGATTACAGGCATGAGCCACCTTGCCTGGCCAATGTTTTTCATTTAATCCACATGCAAACTCTGTGAGGCAGGTGGTTATTATCACCATTGCACACATGAGAACACAGGCCCAGAGAATGAAGCGCCTTGCCCATGGCCACACTATTTGTGTGTAGCTGAGCTGGCGCTTTAAACTAAGGACGTTGGGCTATAGCTGATGATTTTTACTACCATGCAACACTACGCTGTATCAAGCAAACTGCCAGAAATGGTCACAGTCCTCAACAATGATTTTTTTGTTTACTTTCCAGACTTATTTAGACTAGAAAAAAGAATAATTCCCGAAAAAAAATTCTAGATCAGTTTAACTTTGGGTTGAAAATCTTACAGGGCTATAAACTTTATCATGTCAACAACTAGAACAGAGGATATGAAGTAATATACTTTTTTTTACTATAGTATAGGAGGTTTAAGAGGTCCCTAAATGACAGAAATACTGTGTAGTGGTCTTTTTATTTCTATTAGAAGGGCTTTCGTTTAACATCTGCCAATGGATTCCTGCCAATTTATATCTAAAAATACATACCAGTTGGCATAAGGATAAAACAGTCTTCACCAAGCAGTGCAGCATTGATCGCCTCTAGCTGATTAGTTCTAAAATTATGCAGGCCAAATTTTTTATGAAAAATGTTCATCATTTCTTTTGTATGAGGAAAACTAAGACCTTGGAAATGCTCATGTTTCAGATTTCTGGATGCTAGATTTTGCTCCAACTTGTCTAAGAGAAAATAATCAACATTAAGAAAAATCAGTGCATGAATGTACTCAAAGTACAGCTTTAGCATTTCCCCTCACCGTGAAGAATCACTGGCATGTTTTCCTAGAGCACACCTCTTTAACCATTTACCATGTTTTCTGCCCAAGTCTCAAAGCCACCAGACTTCTCAAGGACCCAAAACAAGTCTTTCTTTGACTTTTTTGTAGCACCCACCACTACTATTTATTTCCTCCTTCCTCTCCTCCCTTGACCTCCAAGACAAGACAATCACTATAAATCCTTGCTCCAGTTTTTTCACCTGCCCCTTAAATTGAGAATCTTTTAGATATTTGGGACTGGGCTCTTTACACATTCTTTTTTGGAATTTTCCTAGTCCTATCATTTTAAACATCACCCATGTGCAGAGAATGCCTTGACTCTTAAGACCTGTCTGACACTCTGTTAAGTTCCAGTCCTGCACATACCTCCGCTGTCTATAAGACATTTCTACCTGAATGGCTTACCAACACTTTAAGTAACAAGTCTTAAAATAGCCCTCCTCAGCTTTTCTCCAAATATGAATCTGCCTTCTGACTTCCCTATTTCTATTAATGGTGTCACAATTTTCCAAGTCACCACGTCTGGGAGCTTTCTCAGATTCTTCTTTTATAACGTCTCTCGCATTCGCTCCCTGCTCTGCAGCCTGGCTGTTGCAACTCTGGTTCAGCACAGAGAACAAGAGGTACTCATGCCAGCTCTGGCAGTTACTCTAACCCCAACACTCAACTGTCTCAAGATAATTGCAAACATCAAGTATGACACATTCTAACATGATACAAAAATAAATCCATTAATGGTTATTTTAAAGGTCAACAGTGAACTGTAAAGAACAACCTCTGTGGTATTAAGTCATCAATGGCAAAAATAGGGAGGGCTGTACCTTATAAAACCTTGTACATAGAAACTTATTTCAGTTAAAAAATACTTTTGATAACTTTATAGGGTTGATGTAAGGTTTTAAAATTACTTTTGGCTTTTCTCTGTAGCCTTTACAGGGGCTAATTTCACTCTTCCAAAAACTTCTCTCTCGCCAAACTATGAGCTCCAAGAGGGCAGAAACTGCATGTTATTCATCTTTAAGTTACCAGAACACAGCACAGTACATGGCACATGGTGAGCAGTAGGCCGAAAGAACGAATGTGACTGATTTAAGAAATTTCTCATTTTATATCCTTCTTAGACTGCCCTATTATTTTAATATTTTGAGACATAAAACATGTTTTTCTTCTTTATAAATTAATTTTCTTCAATCCAGAATTCTACAAATACACACATTTTTAGCATACAAATTCATCTTTGCTTTTGCCCATCCCCAAATCCTTTAAAAACTTGGCTCTCATAAGCTTTATTGTTTTAGGGACTAAAACATGTTAATTTAAAGGCAAAGCAGATTTGTAATGACTTTAGAGCCTTACTACAATAGGTTATAATTACACATTTTATAAAACTACAGCTGCTACAGAGACAAAAGAGCAACTTGCTTTTGAAATTGTGATTTGTAATTCATATCATCAGTAGAAATTTGCATAGAAACAATGTGGTTTTCAAGCAATGATGACTTGCTATGGTTCTTCTCATACAATTCCTATTTTGGACAGTTTTGTTTTCATATAATATATAAGCATTCAATTTATTTTAAACTTACCAGGGTAATTCTGAATTGACTCTGAGAAGTTTATATTTTGAGAAGTAGATGCCACTGGAAGACAGTTTGTCTTGGCTGAAGAAATTCCTTCTGATACTGATTTAATTGGCCGACCTTCTTTGATAGGTTGATAGGCAGCTGTGGAAGATTTGCTGGCTGCTAAATTTTGCATTATATTTTCCCAGTCATCATCACCACCATCATCAAAGTCATCTATGTCAAAATTATCAATATCATAGGAAGGCTGCATTTCTCTTTCTACGTCAATTACTGAAGCAGTGTGTTTATTCTGATCTTTCACAGCAGTACTTGTGAGAACATTTCCTGGGAAATAAGAGCTTTCATTTCTTTTCTCTAGCTTTGGGGTTTCAGCCCAGTTGCTACTTACAAAGGACTTCTGTAAATGGGAATTGAATAACGGCCTTTCAAACTGATTCTTTGTGGTGGCTGAGAATCCTGTCTTTCCTGGGGTGGTGGTCAGTAAACATTCCCCAGGGAAAACTGAATTTGAAGGAAGGTGTGGAAAATTTAACTTCTTCATAAAATTCTCCCCAGAAGAATCACCCTCCACAGAACTATTAAGAGAATCCGGCCTGCACCTCCACACTGAGCCAAGAAGACTGGCATCACTTCTCTTAAAATCTGCTTCAGCTAGGAGTTTCCTTCTGAAGAGAGAAAAGAGAACAATAGATTAAATCTAAGTAGTTTACTCTGGTGGGCCATGAAAGGCTATCTTCAGTTTTTATCCCAAACAGAAATTGTAGCAAAATATGTCCTTTTTCCCAAAGATTTGAATACAAATACTAAAGGAATCATTTGAAAAGTAAATCAACTTAAAACACAGTGACATAACAATCAAGCCTGGATATTTTGCCCTGTTCATTTTTGACTCAGAGTGGTAGAAATGCAAGCAGATATGTCCCAGAAGAAGAAAAATCAAGATACCTTATGTTCCGCTGCTCAAGTAGTTCGTTCCCACAATCCAAAGCTTTCAGTTTTTCAGCAGGAATAGTATCGATTAATTTACAAATGTGGTCCATCACATGAATAAGCTGCTGCTGTAAATTTAGCTGTCTAGCTATAAGGTAATTATGTTGTTAATACGTTTCTTTGAAAACAAAAAAGACAAGATTTTCAAAGTCACGCATGTAAAAAACGTGAAGCAGTATAAAAACAAGATCATAAACAACCTTACATTGTCATGTTATCTATCTGTGATAACAGGAAACTTGAAATCAGGTTGTATGAGAGCTCATAACTGTTTTCATTTAATTTCATGATAATTAATAATATTTCCCTTGCAGTAAGCAAGGTAAATCTCCCCTTACCAACACAAATGGTACCGTAAAGGTCAAACAGGTAACAGCCCCACCTGTTGTTACAGACTGCCTGGAATCCAGGCTTCCCTTTAATGGTAACAGCATAGCACCTAGATTGTCTTTTTGGAGACCTCCCCTCCCCAATCCCTCAGTGGGCATCTGATATAAGGCAGTCCAGTGAGAATTTCCCAGCTTTTAGACTGACTGGGAATGAGTACCTCTCTTCCCAAGCTTGACATGCTGCTGGTGGCCATCTCTGCCACCACACAAAGGAAGACAGCTCGTGAACAAGACCAACACAGGGGGAAGCAGAAAACAGATGAAAGAAATGAGGGTTTGAGATGGAGAGATGGACAGAGGAGAGGAGAGAGAAGGCAAGTGTGAGAGAAATTCCTGATGACAATGTTGGGACATCTTGAGTCCTGCCAGCCTGCTCCTATTTTTTCTATGAAGCCCTACAACTAATAAATAGAACCTCAAAGGAGTTTAGGTTTTAGATGAAGGAAAGAAACGAAATGGTTTAGGGTGGCAACGGGAAGCAAGGTGCCTGTTCCACCTCTAAGGCCTTAAGCATGTGGAAGGAAAAGCCAGTTTAGGTGGGCTGCAGGGGAAATAGCATTCTTAGGAGACAATGAGAGAAACACAGGGAGAAAACGTTCAGACACAAGAATAAGGCTACAGGGATGTTGCTGACTGACAACGGTCAGTTGAAGGGTTTAAAAGGCAGGAAGGGGAGGAAGAGAGGACAGAACAGAGGATGTACAGAGCAGTGTGGGGATAAGCATCCGCATGGGAATGACTGGGGAAATCTGGACCTCTAATGGTGACCAAAGGAAATAGGGAAATGAGGTATGAGATAGTAAAAGTGGAACTGCTGAATTCTATTCTACTTCTGTTACTCTGTAAAGACAACAGGCATGAGATTGTAAGGAGAACCCACAATGGTCTGAAGGAAATGAAAGCCAAGACAGGCTTAGAGAGAGATACAAGAGTACCTAGCTACTGGAAACAAACCCAAGTCTTCATGTCTAGACAGATTACAACTTAAAATACAAAGGAAACCTAGAAACAAGATCTTAGAGCCTCTGTCGCTGACACGTGAGGCACCTAGTAAACAAGAGAGTTGATAAAAAGTGAAGACAAATACTGTTCTAATTTTCAAAAAGATTTGAAAGTGGTTGCCAAAAGCTACAGGCTGTTGATCTTGATGCCAATTCAAGGCAAAATTCTAGAACACGTTATCAAATGTCTTCTTTGTGGGCTCTAAGGAGAGGAAATAATTATAGAGTTAGCAAGAGTTCATACAAACAAGCCAGTCATCTTAATGCATTTCCTTCTTTGAAAGGATTACTAGACTGGCAGATAACAATAGCTACCATTTATTAAAGGCCTACAGTGTACTAAGTACTATATCTTGAATCCTGACAACTATCTAGCAAGGTAGATATTATTTTCCTTATTTTATAAAAGAAAAAACTGAGGTCCAGAGAAGTTTGCCATGGTCATACAGCCAGGAGTGGGAAGAGGCAGCTCTCTATCATAGGTCTGCATCACTCTAGAGGCAATGTCCCATCCATTCCCTCTCGATGCAATAGACCTTGAACTTTCTGGAGTCATGTGACTGAGCCTTTTGCATCCCCATGGTTAAGGAAGACAAACATGGCCTGTAGATTTGTAACTAGTTGAATAAGAAGTGATGAATGGACTGATGTCAGTTGAGAGGGAGGCCTCTAATAACATTCTGTAGGACTCTGTCCTTGCCCCTGTGCTAGCTAACTATGTTATCAGTGAAACTTAATGAAACAGAGACAGTATAGTACAGTTGTTATCAATATAAACTCAAGCACCTCAAGACTGCTGGGTTCAAATCCTAGCTCTGCTGCTGTCTAACTCTATGATCACGAGTAATTACTTAATACTCCTGTACCTTAGTTTCCTTATTTGTAAAATGGAGATAATAAAAACTACCTTAAAGGTCTGCTGTGAGGATTAAGTTGGTTAATACTGTAAGACACAAGAATATCTAGCACATCAGATATTCTTAAGAACATCTCTAACACTATTTCAGAGTCCAAAATAAACAAACAGAAAAAATTTAGAGGAAACAAAACAACACACAAAGAACATTACATACATGCAGACATATGCACACAGATACCATAAAAAGTACAGCTTCTACCAAATAAGAATAGAATGAATTACAGAAATATTCAGAAAACAAAAAAGAGCTCTTAGAAATTGATTTGATAAAAATAAAAAATTCCACAGAAGAGTTAAAGATAAAATTGGCAAAATATCCTAAAAAACAGAAAAGAAATAGAAAATTGACAAGATAATTAATGGAGGTCTAACATCCAAATAATAGAAGTTCTAGAAAGAATGAAAGAGAGGGAAAAAATACCAGAAAGATTTCCAGAAAGAACACAATTTCTAGACTAAAGTGACTGAAAGTAGAAATCAAGGCTGGGAAAGGGGACTGCTGTTTTTCAAAGTCTTCCAGTGCTATCAGATTATTTATACTACATATTTAGTAGAAAATTAAAAAATGAATTAGAAACAAATAAGCAAAAAAGTATTAAACTTTAAATGGACATTAAGACCCAGGCCCAGAATATATACAAGGGAGAACCAGGAGGATAAAAGGCCTAGAAAGCAATTTCTACAAAGAAGAGTTCAAAGACCTAGTAATATATAGCCTGGTAGAAAAATAAACTCCTAGGAGCTTTATGTTTACCTCAAGTGTTAAAGTTACAGGGAGGTAAATTTTGGCTCACTGAGAAATAATTTTGTAACAAGCAGTGTTTTCAAGATAGAGAATGAACTACCTTGTGAGACCATGAGTTGTTTAAGCGAATACTGGCTAACCAATGGACAAGGATGATTCTATGATATCAGAAGAAAAGGGACTATAAATTTGCCATTTATAATATAGAGCCATAGGTAGAATACATAATCTTATTTTGTTTTCAAAAGTAAGTTTTTGAAACATGTGATATGTCTAAAATACTTTAGTACCGTCACAATCTGTGCTGGTTTCTAGATTAGGCTCCTGTGCAGTAATTTTCTCAGGTTTTGACAAAATATTTTTTGTTGTGCTAAGAACATCCTTCTCTTTGTCAGAGGTGTCAAGGTCCTTTAACATACTGCAAATAAAAAAATGTTAAAACAACTATACTATAAACTAGATCAAATAAATGTACAATTTCCCCCCTAATACTTTTCTACAACTGGTCAGACAATACATAACAGAAAGGATAAACATGTTTTCATATCGCCTCTATTACAAAACCTCTTTTTTTGTTTTGTATTGTTTTTTTGAGACAGAGTCTCACTTTGTTGCCCAGGCTAGAGTGCCGTGGCGTCAGCCTAGCTCGCAGCAACCTCAAACTCCTGGGCTCAAGTGATCCTACTACCTCAGCCTCCTGAGTAGCTGGGACTACAGGCATGTGCCACCATGCCCGGCTAATTTTTTGTATATATTTTTAGTTGGTCAATTAGTTTCTTTCTATTTTTAGTAGACACGAGGTCTGGCGAGGTCTCGCTCAGGCTGGTTTCGAACTCCTGACCTTGAGCGATCCACCTGCCTCGGCCTCCCAGCCACCACGCCTGGCCACAAAACCTCTTAAGTGACCCTCAAAGTCTTCCATATTCTGGTCCCAGAAGACCTTTTCAACTTTATATCCAATTATGCTTTCAGTAACACCAGGCTCCAATCATACCACATCACCCTCATCCTTCATATGAGCCCTGCATTGTCTATTTTAGGGATTTTGCCTCTGATCTCCTCTCAATCGGAAAACCTGCCAATCTCTTTTTACTGGAAATCACACTTATTCTTCTAAGGCCAGCCCAAGTATTAGTTCTCCAGCCAACTGACTATTAAGATCTTTCTTCTGAGATTCCAAAGCACTTTATATCTGGATTTCCCTTATTATGCCTAAATGTATATCTGTATATACAATTACAGATTGTATATACAGATTACACAAATCATACAGATTACACAAAAATATATTAACATATAAACATGATCAGTCTGACTGGATAGAAAAAATACTTAATATTAGGCCTGGCGCGGTGGCTCACGCCTGTAATCCTAGCACTCTGGGAGGCCAAGGCCGGTGGATAGCTCAAGGTCAGGAGTTCAAAACCAACCTGAGCACGAGTGAGACCCCATCTCTACTACAAATAGAAAGAAATTAATTGGCTAACTAATATATATAGAAAAAATTAGCCAGGCATGGTGGTGCATGCCTGTAGTCCCAGCTACTCGGGAGACTGAGGCAGGAGGATCGCTTGAGCCCAGGAGTTTGAGGTTGCTGTGAGCTAGGCTGACGCCAGGGCACTCACTCTAGCCTGGGCAACAAAGTGAGACTCTGTCTCAAACAATAACAACAACAAAAGTAACAAAATTAGTACTAAATGTGTGTTATAGAGAGGGTACTGTGGAAATCCAAAAAAGATAACACTTTCTGGAACTTAAGACCGCTAAACCAAGGAGGTGGGATCTGAGCAAACCTTGAATGATAGGTATGGGGAAAGTGACAAGACTATGAAAGAAAGATTTAAGACAAGACTATTCAATTTGCTTGATATTCAAGAATCAACCATATTTTCCTGAAGTAGGAGTCTGGAATGTAATTTTCTAACTAACTCAAAACAGTGATGAGTAACTATTTTTATATTATCTTTTAAATAGCATGTTATAATTAAAGAAAATGGTCATATTTTTAATAATGCTTTTGAGATTGTTGGTTTGACTCATTAGGCTCATTGGAGCTTAGGGTTATTGCAAGGGCAAAATTGAAGAAAAAGCTAAAAAACGTAACTTGGGTCTGAAGATAAAGAATCTTGAGGGGGCCAGGTGTGGTGGCTCACACATGTAATCCTAGCACTCTGGGAGGCCGAGGCGGGAGGATTGCTCAAGGTCAGGAGTTCAAAACCAGCCTGAGTAAGAGCAAGACCCCGTCTCTACTAAAAATAGAAAGAAATTAATTGGCCAACTAAAAATATATAGAAAAAATTAGCCGGGCATGGTGGTGCATGCCTGTAGTCCCAGCTAACTGAGGAGGCTGAGGCAGGAGGATGCCACGGCACTCACTCTAGCCTGGGCAAGAGAGTAAGACTCTGTCTAAAAAAAAAAAAGAAAAAAAAAAAAAAGAATTTTGAGGGACAGCTAAGGTTTTGGAAGAGAGGTAATACAAAACCATGTCTTTCTTTCCTGTTATGCAGTATCTGACCATTTGACCTCTGAAATTCAGAGGTACAACCAGAATTTAATAAAAAATGAAATAAAATGTGGCATGAAATTTGTGTGTACCACACATAAGGTATTTGTGAATATTCTATTTTAGTTTTATAACACATACAAATAAGTATACCAAGTTGCAATGGAAAATATATGGAGAGAGTCAACCTTGGAAGTAACCTTGTAAGTAACTATCTTACAATTTGTAAAAATCTGGGTAAAGTTATTTATGGTGTGACAACCCAGTAAATTATGTAGCCTTTAAAGGGAACAAAAATAGGTAGCAATTAGAAAACATTTTAGTAACAATGTTAAAAGAAGCAGAATATAAAATCATAGTTACATGTTGATTACAACAATGCAAAAATCAAACACACATATAGAGAAGGATTAAAACCAAAGATGAATAAAGAAAATGTTGGAATTGTGGGACTACTAGTATTTCTTCTCTTTTTTTATTTTTATTTTTTTTAGAGATGGAGTCTTACTATGTTGCCCAGGAAGTAGTACAGTGGCTATTCATAGATGCAATCATAGTGCACTGTCTCAAACTTCTGACCTCAAGTAATCCTCGTGGCTCAGCCTCTTGGGTAGCTGGGACTATAGGCATATGCCACCACACCCAGCAGCATACCTTCTCTCCTATTTAGAATCCTTGTTAAAATGACTACAGTGTTATTTGTGCAATGAACATTTTTAATAAGCAAAGAAAAAAAAAAACAAACCCAGGTTTATTGTTATTATTTTGAGACAGAGTCTCACCTTGTTGCCCTGGGTATAGTGCAGTGGTGTGTTCATAGCTCACAGCAACCTCAAACTCTTGGGCTCAAGTAATATGCCTGCTTCAGCCTCCCAAGTATCTGGGACTACAGGCTACACCAGGAGGCCCGGCTAATTTTTCTACTTTTAGTAGAGACGGGGGTCTTGCTCTTGCTCAGCCTGGTTTCAAACTCCTGAGCTCAAGCAATTCTCCTGCCTCAGCCTCCCAGAGTGCCAGGATTACAGGCATGAACCACTGCACCTGGCCCAAACCCAGGTATTTAATAAGGAATCACTGTGACATAAGAGAAAGTATTACACTGGATCTTAGTCCATTTGCCAATAATTACATCATCCTTGGCAATTTCCTGCTCCTTCCTGGGCCTCAGTTGTCTCATCTGTTAAATGAGAATAATGACTTAGAATCTAGACTCTATGGAAACTTTACTCAGTTTTATACTTTCTACAGTTCTGGCTAAATTTCTATCAGAAAGAAAAAAAAAAGAAGCTCTTATATTTCTTTAATTTCATTAAGAAATAGTAATCACACTTAAACCTTTCCCACCTCTTCAAATATCCCAACACATCATTAAAACACAAACCAAAAGAAACTAAACTAGTTATGCCTATAAACACTTTCACTCCCCTTTTCCCGCCCTCTTTTCCTCCCTAATTAAGGTGATATACTGCAGGGATGTTTCTCATCAAGATACTGATTAAATTGCATAGTATATACTCTAGCACCCTACTGGATTGAGATTTAGACTGGGGTGAGGACAGACGTAACAACAACAATTAGCAATTTAAACTATTGAGGCTAGGCACAGTGGCTCAATGCCTGAGGCCGAGGTGGGAGGATTGCTTGAGCTCAGGAGTTCAAGACCAGCCTGAGCAAGAGCGAGATCCCATCTCTACTATAAATAGAAAGAAATTAATTGGCTAACTAAAAAAAAAAAATATATATATATATATATATATAAATATATAAAATTAGCCGGTCTTGCTCAAGAAATCGGTCTGTTGCTAAAATAAAAAAGGAATTAATATTTTAAATATTAATATAAAAAAAATTAGCTGGGCGTGGTGGCACATGCCTGTAGTGCCAGCTACTCGGGAGGCTGAGGCAGAAGGATCGCTTGAGCCCAGAAGTTTGAGGTTGCTGTGAGCTAAGTTGACACCCGGGCAAGAGAAGTGAGACTCTGTCTCAAAACAAACAAACAAACAAATAAGCAAACAAACAAACAAACAAACAAACAATTGATGAGCCATGTGAAATATCTATTTTTCTCATAATACTACCAATTAACAATAAGCATGTCAATAATTAGCTAAAATTGAGTGAATGACAAATACAATGGCCAATTCTATCCTGTAGGATTATAAAAAAAAGAGGACGTATTATGCACTAATTCAGTTCCCAAATAATGGGGTTTTTGTGTCAGTTCAGGTCCAGGAATTTAGAAATATACTATTTTTAGAGATATATTCCTTCTGTTAAAATCAACTACATAAAATTGTTTGGAGTTTCCATGTAATTAATCATAATGGGATTTTGCATCTTTAGAATACTACCAATTAAATCAAATGTATAAATAGGGATTTTCTTGAGGCTTTCATTTGGATATAAAATAAACTGTGCAGAAGCACAAAATACATTTATATAGAAATGATACTATATAACTAAATAAATTTAACATATCCCAGAGAAATGTTTACTAATTAATTAGCTATTTTACCTAAAGCATTTTAAAGAGGAAGAAGCAGCAGAAATAATTTCTTCTTCTGGAGAAGGTGGAACAAAATCTATATCGTAATCATCATGTTCAAATTCAATACATGGAACATTCTCAGTTGAATGTAATTCAGCTTCTTCCAAATTTTTCTTCTTTTCACTATTATCTAAAGTAAAACAGGTGATAGACATAGGTTATTTTAATAATCAATGAGACAGCACAGGGCAAAGAGCACTTAAGGGAGAGTGTTTCTGGCAAGTCATAAACAATCACAAGACTTTGTATACCAGTTCTCTCGATTTGCTTAGGGATTTTTATGCCTAGCTCCAGTAAATTTGAAACCCATACTTGACATTAACATTGTCATTTCAAAATATTTCACTCATATTTAAATAAGGGTAAAGAGCAACAAAGTTTGATAACAGCACAAACATTGCTGCTTATACAGAAAAACCATCTCTACCACAAAGGCTTCCTAGATGTTTAAGTCTCTACACAATGCCAAATTGTTGCTCTCTAGTTTATCTTTTAACAAAATTTCTCTTCAGAAACAGCAAAACCATAGATTAAACTATGGTTTTGCTTATTAACAATCACTTTTCAGTCCTCTCTCACCCTATAGGAACCTTGATAAGATTCAGATGTTTAAAAAATTTAGTTTCATGTTTACAACTATTTCATAAATGTTCATTAAACATATGGATTACTTCCACAAGCGGCTAATCTCAGTTATTAAGTTTTAGATGTTTAACAACTACAAGATCTATCCAGGAAAAATTCTGAATGTAATTTATAATACTTTAATAGCACAATTAGGTCACATTATACATCAATATTAGATGGCAACAAGCCATAAAGGAATTATAGTAGAAAAACTTAGTTCCACTTTGCAGTTCTACCACTAACAGCCATTTTAACCTGAATGGCTCTTATGGCAGTCCTCCTTAGCCAAGGAGAATACACTCCAACACCCCTAGTCAATATCTGAAACCACAGATAGTGTTGAATATTTTTTCCTATATACACATACCTATGATAAAGTTTAACTTATAAATTAGGCACAGTAAGAGATTAATAATAAAACAGAACAAATTATAATAATACACTGTAATGAAAGTTATGTGAATGTGATATCTCTCTTACTCAAAATATCTTATTGTACTGTACTCACCCTTCTTCTGGTAAAGATGTGAGATGATAAACTTTCTACATGATGAAATGAAGTAAAGTGAGTGACATAAGCATTGTGACGTAAACGGAAAATTCCAGAAATAAATAATTCCTAAGTTTTAAATTTCACATTGTTTTGGATAGTATGATAAATATCTCACATCAGGCTGGGCACAGTGGCTCATGCCTGTAATCCTAGCAATCTGGGAGGCCGAGGCGGGCAGATTGCTCCAGGTCAGGAGTTCGAAACCAGCCTGAGCAAGAGTGAGACCCCGTCTCTACTATAAATAGAAAGAAATTAATTGGCCAACTAATATATATAGAAAAAATTAGCCAGGCATTGTGGTGCACGCCTGTAGTCCTAGCTACTTGCGAGGCTGAGGCAGTAGGATTGCTTGAGCCCAGGAGTTTGAGGTTGCTGTGAGCTAGGGTGAAGCCACGGCACTCATTCTAGCCTGGGCAACAAAGCGAAACTCTGTCTCAAAAAACAAAACAAAACAAAACAAAACAAAAACCTCACACCAACTGGCTGTCCACCAGATTTGCTGTTAGTCACTTAGTAGTGGTCTCAGTTATCCAATCGACTGTCTTGGTACTGAAGTGTTTGTGCTCAAGTAACCCTTGTTTTGCTTAATAATGGTCCCAAAGCACAATAGTAGTGATGTAATATTTTTAGACCTCAGTTAGCTGTGGGTAACTGAAACCTCAGAACTTGAAACCGTGGATAAGGGGGGAACTACTGTATTTTCTTCAGGTATAAAATCACAGAGCTATTCTTGAAATTAAAATAATTAGGAAACCTTCCATTTCATCAATATGCCCCGTGTTAAAAATGTGGCCATCAGATTAGTCAAAAAGTCCTGCTATAGATTCTAAGATCGGCCCTCCCTTTTTTTTTGGAGACAGAGGCTCACTCTGTTGCCCTGGGTAGAGTGCCATGGCGTCAGACTAGCTCACAGCAACCTCAAACTCCTGGGTTCAAGCAATCCTTCTGCGTCAGCCTCCTGAGTAGCTGGGACTACAGGCACCCGCCACCATGACCAGCTAATTTTTTCTATATATATATTTTTAGTTGGCCAACTCATTTCTTTCTATATATTTTTTAGTAGAGACGGGGTCTTGATCTTGCTCAGGCTGATTTCAAACTCCTGACCTTGAGTGATCTGCCCGCCTCAGCCTCCCAGAGTGCTAGGATTATAGGCGTGAGCCACCATGCCAAGCCAGATTCTGAGATCCTTAAGGACAAAAGCTGTATCATATTCACTATTATTCCCAATGCTTAGCTTTGCATAAAGCAATACAGTCAACATACTGAAATGAAGATAAAATAATGTTTACCTCTTTCATTTCCCACATGTGTTTTTAAAGAGTGACTTTCCTGAGTATCTTGATTTATAGGTACTTCAGAAATGGGGTCATCACTGATGTAAATCACATCGCTATTTAACCATTCTGAGTCATCCTTCTGATCCTTAGTCAAATCTACTTGCTTGCTTTCAGAGAAGGAAGGAGTCAAATCAGCCTTTATTGTATTTGTTTTATAAAACTGTTCTTTCAAAAAGTTTCTCTTAGCTTTTTTTGATTTCTGAGCAGTGCTTACTCTTATGAAGTGATTTTTCCGTGGTGTAACAAATGCTTTTGAAGTTCCAGAAGTATCAAAGTCATCCATATCATCCCAATCATTGATGGTACTAAAAGAATCTGATGAAGAACTAAATTCTAACTTCTTGAAAGCAGCATCACGAGGTTTCTTTATAACTGGCGTGTTTGGGGTAGTGCATAAAACTTTCTTCGGAATCTGTGACAAATCTGGTAATAATGGTTTTGAACCAACTCTCTGGGTCTGTTGTCCTGCTGGAGCATTTTTAAAGTCATTGATCCTTGTCTGTTGACTTGTGGTGTGGGATAGAGGTTCACTGAAGGAAAAGGCCTCAGTAACATTAACATCTTTAGTACTTAACACAGATGTTTTGGCTACCTCGCCAGTTACAGATACATTGTTATCTGAAGATGTTTTCTTTTTAAAAGTGAAACCTCTGAAAAATAATGAACAAATTCAATTAGATAAATTCATTTTAATAAACCCACCAACTACAAAACAAAATCCTAATTTTTTTTTTTAGTAATTCATACAAGTTACATTAATTGTATCACACATGAGCAAAGAATTCGTCTACCTCTCTGAGTTTAAAATTTATCAGGT
Organism: Microcebus murinus; assembly: GCF_040939455.1. Lineage (NCBI taxonomy): Eukaryota > Metazoa > Chordata > Mammalia > Primates > Cheirogaleidae > Microcebus > Microcebus murinus. The sequence continues at coordinate 4,646,886 of NC_134110.1, read as the reverse complement.
AACTTAAACTGTATTTTATATCCTCTGATCCTTCCCATTCAGAGGCTAATTACTTGGTTTTGATAGACCATTCACACTACTTTATTTCTCAGGCTGGTCGACCTTAATTAATAGCACCTCCAGAGGGAGGTGACAGGATAGAGACTCAAATGTGGCTACTTTTTGCTACTCTGATAAAAATTTTAAGGGTGAAAAAGTTAAAAACTGCTAGCTATGCTAAAATATGAAGGACAAGTAAAGAAGGCATGAGCCCTGGCTATCTGCTGAATTTAACGACATGAAAGTCAGTGGGACACACCTAATGGGTGCAATAAGCACCATCTGGGGGATCGACATGCTTGAAGCTCTGACTCAGGTGGGTCAAAGGCAATATATGTAACCTACATATTTATACCCCCTTAATATGCTGAAATAACATAAAATATCATGAAAAAAAGTCAGTGGTAACTTCAAAGTCAAACACCCATAACCATGTCTGCAATCTAGTAATGGTACCATGCATAATATAAATTATTATTAGATATCATTAGGAGTCTGAAAGGTAGCTTAGAGGAGTAGGCAGAAATGGAGAGCTGTAAAACTGTCTTTGGAAAGGATACAAAATTATATCAATATGCTAAAAATATTTATTTGCCCAAGTTTATAAGCAAACTCATCATTCAATTTATTCAACAAATCTTCATTGAGCAAATATTATGTGTCACGAATCATGCAAAGGTGCCCCTAAAACATGTTCAACCATTAATTTTGCAAAGTGGGAAAAGCATTGAATCTCTCAGCTTAATTTCCTCATTTGTACAACGGAAGAGTTGAAAGATAGCGCATTTGTACAACACAGTAAGTGCCTATAAGGACAGCAAACCAACCAAAATACTTACGAAGATTTTGGTTTTGAAAGACTTAATTGGTTATTAAGTTTTCTGGCTGAGTGACGCTCTAGTTGCTCCTGTAGATTATTTTGAGGAACAGCAGCCATAATCCTAAAAGGTGAGGGGGGAAAAAATAGTGGAGTCAGATACTCTGAATTAATCTCAATATATATTGAGGACGGAAGGACTTGATTCACACAGGCATTGTTCCAACTGTGCCCAGAGTAATGAGACTCTTTTTTTTTTGGTCAATAGATTGTTTTGACATTTACAACTGGTGACATTTGAAATGTAATCTTTAACTAACTGAAGGCTCACTCGAATAACAAAATGACCTGATTTCCCCTCTCTTCTTCCACATATGCTCAAATAAGTACAAAAGAAGACATTAGGAGAGGGATTACTGGGAAAGGATTTGTAGAAAAATGGGACCTGACCTAGGCTTGAAGGACAAATGAAAGCTGGACAGGGAGTGATGTGTGAGGAAATGATCAAAGCATACCGAAAACCCAAAGAACAAATGAATAACTGAAATCTCTGCCCAAGGGCAAAACCAGGGAAAGAAGGAACAGCATCACCAATGAGAACAAAGATACCATGCTTCATAATCACCTCGTTTCAACCTAAAAGAATACTTTTACCAAACATACTTATAATATCCCTGTATAACAAACTGTGGTATTGTTGAGCTATTGTTCAGAATAACATATAGCTTAAGTCGCCTTAAAATTACAGAGGCTAGGCCGGGCGCTGTGGCTCACGCCTGTAATCCTAGCTCTTGGGAGGCCGAGGCGGGCGGATTGCTCAAGGTCAGGAGTTCAAAACCAGCCTGAGCAAGAGCGAGACCCCGTCTCTACTATAAATAGAAAGAAATTAATTGGCCAACTGATATATATATAAAAAATTAGCCGGGCATGGTGGCGCATGCCTGTAGTCCCAGCTACTCGGGAGGCTGAGGCAGAAGGATCACTCAAGCCCAGGAGTTTGAGGTTGCTGTGAGCTAGGCTGACGCCACGGCACTCACTCTAGCCTGGACAACAAAGCGAGACTCTGTCTCAAAAAAAAAAAAAAAAAAAAAAAAATTACAGAGGCTAAAGGAAGACAGGATAGCTGTAATTTATGCCTAGCAAAAAAACAAACAAAAACCCCCCACAACTCCCCCCCTCATTTTGGCTGATAATTATAACCTCCTTTCCTAATCTATCAGGCATCTACTTTTATTTTATACCATATATCTTAGGAGAGTTAACAACACTAGATGATATTTGTGGAAATACTAAGTTTTACATAAATTGTGTTCCACTCATTAATTACTAAAATAACTTATTTTATTTTGGTCAACTATATATTTTAGTCAACAAAATAGTCAATTATTTTACTTCAGATAATACTGAAAAGAAGAAAAATTTGGAAACTGAATTATATTCAATAGATAAATTTTTATAAATTCATAAGAATGATGATGATGATGATATAGATTTTATCCCATCTTCTCCAGAAAAAGGAATTATTTCTGCTGCTTCTTCCTCTTTAAAATGCTTTAGGTAATATAGCTAGTTATTTAATAAACATTGAATAATTCACATTGGTATGTGAATTATATCTTAATAAAGTCATTACAAAAAAAAGTAGGCAGAAGGAATGAATCCCTACATACCTGTCACCCAGAGTCAACAATTACCAATTCATCCAGTATTGGATTAGGTGTGCACACGCTGAGGTCCTTACCCCACCCACCACTCTGGAAGTTGACCTCCCAAAATGGTGCTACTTAAATTCTGTCATTCCTCCTTTCATTCACTAGATGGAATGCTTTTTATCAGTTTCAAAACAATGATGTTCATTCTCTAAACACTTCTAAATACTAACTTTTTTTCACTCATGACGACGAACTCATGAATTAAACATATTAGGTATGTTTCAATACAACACAGTTATCATCCTTTTTGATTCTCAAATTGATTCATGTTTGGTCATGGGAAAAGTTTCAGGAGGGCCCTTCAGTCCTTATGACATAAACTTAGTAGTCTCCGAGAGTTTCCTTACCATGTGGTATGAAAAGATGTTACAGGCTTATCTGTGCATTTCTGCTGCACATGTGAAATCAGCCATTTCCCCAAGCAGCCCTGATTCTTTTTAACAGAGAATATTTTAAGGCCACAATCCCTGCAATGTCCTAAGGTATCTTCTTCATGTATGAATCCAGTTTTACAGTAATGGCCTCTGGCCAGGCATGGTGGCTCATGCCTGTAATCCTAGCACTCTGGGAGGCTTAGGAGGAAGTATAGCTTGAGGTCACGAGTTCAAGACAAGCCTGAGCAAGAGTGAGATCCCGTCTCTACTAATAATAGAAAGAAATTAGCTGGACAACTAAAAACATATATAGTAAAAATTAGCCAGGCATGGTGGCGCATGCCTGAAGTCCCTGTTACTTGGGAGACTGAGGCAGGAGGATCGCTTTGGCCCAGGAGTTTGAGGTTGCTGTGAGCTAGGCTGCTGACGCCACAGCATTCTAACCCAGGCAACAGAGTAAGACTCTGTCTCAAACAAAAACAAAAACAAAACAACCAGTAATGGCCTTTTACTGAAGTGTGCTCTCTCCAAGGTACTCTCCAAAGTGGAAGTCTTTCCCAGTAAAAATGATAAATAGCTAAGTCGGACTATTTTTTTTTTGAGACAGAGTCTCTCTCTGTTGCCCGGTCTAGAGTGCCGTGGCATCAGCCTAGCTCACAGCAACCTCAAACTCCTGGGCTCAGGTGATCCTCCTGCCTCAGCCTCCTGAGTAGCTGGGACTACAAGCATGTGCCACCATGCCCGGCTAAGTTTTTCTATATATTTTTAGTTGGCCGGTTAATTTCTATTTCTAGTAGAGATGGGGTCTCACTCTTGCTCAGGCTCATTTTGAACTCTTGACCTCCAGTGATCTGCCTGCCTCAGCCTCCCAGAGTGTTAGGATTACAGGCGTGAGCCACCACACCCGGCCTAAGTCAGAATATTGCCTTCTCAGAATTTCAACCTCACCCATGTGGGCTGCTGACAAGGAGGCAGAGGTACACAGATCTTCAGTTTTAAGACACTAATAAAATGGCCCATGGCATCTTTACTTATCTTTTTCCCATATTACCTCCATATCTCATTTATTTTGGGATCAAAACCAGCTATGGTATTCTAATAACAAAGACTTCCTACATTATCCACAACATGATTTTATATGTATATTTACCCATCCCAGTAGTGCAACTGTTTGATTATTTCATAACTGTGGTGATATACTACAGATTCATAGGTAGCACGTAGTCAACTTTAACCTTGAAGTTGACTTTCTCATACTCTTTGGTTATTCCTCTCAGGGTAGCACCCTCCAGCCAGAGTCATATTCTGAAGCATGGTAGCGAGCAAGTAAGTACACTAATTTCCTACTCAAAACCCTTCACTAAGAAATTGGTGAGTATCGAGAAGCAAATGGGTGTCTCCTTTGTATGTATTACATGTTGTTGTGTGCTATCATCATGCCTGTGAATAACCACTGCACAACATCATGGGCAACATGTTATAAAAAAAAACTGTTCACCAAAATAACAAAGATCAGTAATTAAATTAAAGGAGAAAAATTAACTGAAAATAAATTGAGACTAGTGAAAAGTTCCGCAACACAGAAAAAAAGAAACAAAGTGATGAGAGCCTAGAAACTAAAAAACCAAACCTCTGAATTAGAATCACCACAAAAATCACAAGTTCAATTTGGAAAACAATTAAAATTTTCTCTTACATATATGAAAGAAGTTATTATGGTATTATAAAAGAATATAAATAAGCAAAAAGCTGATTCAACACTGTAATATAATGAGTAATACAAAATAAACTAGAAAGCCATATCTATATATAAAAATACATAAATCAGTGAAAAGATGGTATGAAAGAATGATAATCTAGAGCTGGAATACAAAGAATATATCCAGCAAAATAGACATCTTGAAATAGTAAAAGAAACCAATGGCAAAGAATGAATGATTAAAGGAGTCCTACCTGAATAGTGCCTTGAACTAATAAAAAGAAATGAGACCAGAAATTGAGAGTATCTATATTTAACAACCAGATTATGATACCAAGTAGTCTTATGAAATTAAACTAAAAGAAAAATTAAAATTCTGCAAGTAACTGAGCAAGAAAAATACCACATTTACAGTAACAAACAAGAATTACTTCTGACTACTTCTGAGAGAAGCAGAGAACGTTTGTAAGATTTTCAGAATAAAAGATGCAGGCAACTTTCATTCACATATGACAAAAAGAGAAGTATCTTTATGGAGTTTAAAGTCACAGAAAATGTAAGCTTCAAACTGGGCAAAGTGTCTCACACCTGTAATTCTAGCACCCTGGGAGGCCAAGGCAAGAGGATGGCTTGAGCTGAGGAGCTCAAGACCAGCCTGAGCAAGAGCGAGACCCTGTCTCTACAAAAATAGAAAAAATTAGCTGGCCAACTAAATATAGAAAAAAAATTAGCCAGGCATAGTGGTGCATGCCTATAGTCTCCGCTACTCAGGGGGCTGAGGCAGAGGGATCGCCTAAGCCCAGGAGTTTGAAGTTGCTGTGAGCTAGGCTGACGCCAGGCATTCTAGCCTGGATGCTGGATGACAGAATGAGACTTTGTCTCAAAAAAAAAAAAAAAAAAGCCCAGGCTATTAAGAACTGTTCAAATAGTAATACGGATTTTAAAGGGGAAAGGACTATTGCCGGAAAATGCCTAATTATTAATCTAAAAAAACCTTAAGAAAAGAGAGATGGGATGAAGAAAACAAAGTTTGAAAAAGGCAGAATACCTTTTTTTCCCACAAATAAATGAGACTAAAGTTACTGATTGGGGATCTATCAAAATTAGAACTACCTTCCCTCTCTAGGTCAAACCTTCCTTTTTTTCTTTTTGTTGTCAGAATATGGCTAGTTCAGTATATCATGAAACAGACTACCAAAATGACTACTCTAAGACATTCAATGCCCAGTAGCAATTAGATGTTTTTGTTTCCAGGCTGGGCATGGTGGCTCATGCCTATAACACTAGCACTTTGGGAGGCTGAGGCAGGAGGACTGCTTAAGCCCAGGAGTTCAAGACTAGTCTGAACAAGAGTAAGACCCCATCTCTACAAAAAATAGAAAATATAGTCCAGCTACTCAGGAGGCTGAGGAGGATCACTTGAGTCGAGGAGCTTGAGGTTGCAGTCAGCTATGATGATGCTACTGTACTCTAGCCTAGGCAACAGAGAGAGATCCTGTCTTAGAAAAAAAAAAATATATATATATATATATATATATATATATATTTTTTTTTTCCTGGTTTTGGTCTTCCAAGGTTTTAAGGGGTAGCTCCTGAAAAACACAGCCAAGCTCTATAAGCCTCCCCCTAGGTAACTGTTCAAAGGGGAGGAGTTACCACCTTCCCTGGGGCTAAAGGGGTGAGCCTGACCTAAAACAACTACAACCTTATGAACCTCAACTGGGGCACTGGGGGGGAAGCAACTTGCTGTTTTCTGATCAAATTAAACATCAAACAAACACAATTTCTACACAAAGAGATTTTTGACAGGAATTTCATAAATGTCATATTCTCTTCTTTCATTGTTTTCTATATATGTATAATTCATCTTCTGGGAAGAAGCAAATAACTCTGTGACTTAAAAATAGAGCTGTCAAAATGTGTAATCCCATTATTTCCCAAAAGAAAGAGAACTGTATTAATTAATGAGTATCAGTAACAGCTGAGTAGTTACAATATTAAGTGAAACGACTAATATATCTCAATAGTTTAATTAATAAAAACTAATATGATCAGATCAATAGATTAAAAACACGTTTCCATTGAGGCATAAAATACATGCAGTAAAGTACACTAATAAATCAAGGTACAGAACATTCACGCCACCACAGCATACTTCTTTGTGCCCCTTTCCAGTAAGATTAATAATTTTGCTATTCTCGAACTTCTTAATTCATGTATATAGACTCATACAGTATGTATTATCAATGCATTTTTGAAAAGGCATCTGATAAAATTCAAACCGCTTCTAACAAACAAATTAAAACACAAAATCAGAAGTTTTTAAAATCAAGAACCAATACATTTTACACCACGGGTGAATCCATTAAGAACAATGACAAGACTGTTCTCTCATTTTCACTCTCATATTGGACATTCTTGCCAATGCAAAAATATTCAAAACAGAAAATGCTAGATGAGATTATCATTATATGCAGACAACTTGATTATATACCAACACAATCCAAAGAAAATCAGTCATAATAATAGATAATTAAAACTTCAGAAAAGTGGTTAAAAGATAAATATAGCGTACAAGTAGGGTAAAATCTCAGAGCCATCATAGTTTCTGACTTAATAGATACATACACAGAGATATAAAGAAAACAGATGGAAAATATGAGAAGTTAAGAGACATGGAAGACAGAGTATGAAAGTCTAATATAAATGTAGCCAGAATTCCAGAAAGAAGAGAAAATAGGGCAGAATTTGAAAAGATGACAGCTGGGGCTTTTCCAGAAGTAATTAAGGACACTAATCCTCAGATTCAAGAAAGCCAACAAATTCCATGCAGAGAGATAAAAAGAAATCCACACAAAAATATATCACTGTGTAACATTTGGACAAAAAATTGATTTCTCTTCAGCAAAAATGGAAATCAGAAGACAGTGGAATATCTTCAATGTGTTGATGAAAATAACCTAGAATTCTTTTCCCAGCAAAAATACCCTTCAAAAACCAAGGATACTGAATTGTACACTAAATTTTAAAAGATAAATATCATGGTATATGAATTATATCTCCATAAAGCTGTTATTTTTTTAAGTGGTTATCATAAAAGCAACAGATAATAAGTGCTGGCAAGGATGTGGGGAAAATTAGAACCCTCATACACTGCTGGTGGGATTGGAAAATGGTATAGCCACTTTGGAAAACAGTTGGGCAGTATCATGTAACCTAACAATTTCACTTCTAGTTATATACTCAAAACAATGGAAAACAGGTATTCAAAACAAGTACTTGTACACAAATGTTCACAGGAGTATTCACGATAGCCAAAATGTAGAAAGAACCTAAACGTCCATGAACTAATTAATGGATAAATAAAATATGTATATCCATTCCATTGAATATTATTAAGCCATACAATGGAATGTAGTACTTGATAAACGTTACAATAATGATGAATCTTAAAAATGTTATTTTCAGTGAAAGTAGCCAGTCACAAAGAATCATATATTATACAATTCTATTTATATGAAATGTATAATAGGCAAACCTATAGAGACAGAGAGTAGATAAGTGATTGCCTAGGGTTGGGAGGGACAAGAGGATTTGGGGATGATGGCAAGCAAGGAGTCAGGGGTCTCCTTTTAGGCTGATGAAAATGCTCTAATATTGGTTGTGATGACATTTGCATAATCCTGTGAATATATTAAAAGCCATTGAATTATACTGTTTAAATGGGTAAATTTAAAATATGTGAAGGCCGAGTGCAGTGGCTCACGCCTGTAATCCTACCACTCTGGAAGGCTGAGGCGGGCAGATTGTTTGAGCTCGGGAGTTTGAGACCAGCCTGAGCAAGAGCAAGACCCCATCTCTACTAAAAAAAAAAAATAGAAAGAAATTAGCTGGACAACTAAAAATATATAGAAAAAATTAGCTGGGCATGGTGCCACATACTTGTAGTCCCAGCTACTTGGGAGGCTGAGGCAGGAGGATCACTTGAGCCCAGGAGTTTGAGGTTGCTGTGAGCTAGGCTGATGCCACGGCACTCTAGCCTGGGCAAGAGTGAGACATTGTTTAAAAAAATAAAATAAAATAAAAATAAAATATGTGAAATATACCTCAATAAGCTGTTATTTAAAAAGCAATGAGAAATACTTTTTCAGATTATCAGAAAACCAATAGTTTGTCATCAGCACACACTCATTAAATGAACTACTAAAGCATGTACTTTAAGGTAGAGAAGTGAGCCTAAGGTAGAGAGGGCACGGAAGATCTCAGATCAACTAAAGCAAAAAGTAAGTGGTAAATATGTGGTTAAATCTGTGCAAGTCTTGGCCGGGCGCTGTGGCTCACGCCTGTAATCCTAGCTCTTGGGAGGCCGAGGCGGGCGGATTGCTCAAGGTCAGGAGTTCAAAACCAGCCTGAGCAAGAGCGAGACCCCGTCTCTACTATAAATAGAAAGAAATTAATTGGCCAACTGATATATATATAAAAAAATTAGCCGGGCATGGTGGTGCATGCCTGTAGTCCCAGCTACCCGGGAGGCTGAGGCAGAAGGATCACTCGAGCCCAGGAGTTTGAGGTTGCTGTGAGCTAAGCTGACGCCACGGCACTCACTCTAGCCTAGGCAAGAAAGCGAGACTCTGTCTCAAAAAAAAAAAAAAAAAAAAAAAAAATCTGTGCAAGTCTTGACTGCATTAAAAATAAAAAGTCTTGTGGGGTTAAAAAAAAAGATTAAAATACCCAACAATAGTAACCTAAAAGTGAGGAGAGAGGTAAAGCGAGTTCATGTGTTCCAAGGCCTTTGTACTGCGTGGGAGGAGTGTAAAGGTACTGATCAACTTTTAGACTTTGAAAAAAACAAACAATTCATGTTGCACTTTCCAGGACAACTACTAAAGAATAAAAACAGTATGTAACTTAAAATCTAGTTAGAAGGGGAAAACAAAATGATTAAAAAAAAAAAAAACCCCTCACCTAAAAGAAAACTATATAAAAGAAGGGAAGAAAAAGAAAAATAGAATACAATGCACAAAATAAGGTAGTAGATTTAAATCCAAATATTTATGAGTTACAATAAATGTAAATCAACTAATTGCCTTAGTTAAAAAATGTTATCAATCTGAGTGGAAAAAATGACACCTAACTTTTATATTTGCTGTTTACTTTTTTTTTATTTATTTATTTTTTTTGAGACAGAGTCTCACTTTGTTGCCCAGGCTAGAGTGAGTGCCATGGCGTCAGCCTGGCTCACAGCAACCTCAATCTCCGGGACTCAGCGATCCTACTGCCTCAGCCTCCCGAGTAGCTGGGACTACAGGCATGCGCCACCATGCCCGGCTAATTTTTTTTTTTTGTATATATATTTTTAGTTGGTCAATTAATTTATTTCTATTTTTGGTAGAGACGGGGTCTCGCTCAGGCTGGTTTCGAACTCCTGACCTTGAGCAATCCACCCGTCTCAGCCTCCCAAAGTGCTAGGATTACAGGCGTGAGCCACCACGCCCGGCTATTTTTAATTATTATTATTTTTTTTTGAGACAGAATCTCACTTTGTTGCCCAGGCTAGAGTGAGTGCCATGGTGTCAGCCTAGCTCACAGCAACTTCAAACTTCTGGGCTCAGTGATCCTACTGTCTCAGCCTCCCAAGTGACTGCAGGCATGTACCACCATGCTCAGCTAACTTTTTTCTATATATTTTTAGTTGGCCAATTAATTTCTTTCTAGTTATAGTAGAGATGGGGTCTCGCTCTGGCTCAGGCTGGTTTCAAACTCCTGACCTTGAGAGATCCACCCGCCTCGGCTTCCCAGAGTGCTAGGATTATAGGCCTGAGCAACCGTGCCTGGCTATATTTGCTGTTTATTAAAGACACATCACATCTAAAACACTAGGTATATAGAAAGGTTAAAAGAAGATGGGGAAAAATATGCAAAAATTCACCAAAGAAAAGCCACAATAGCTATGTTAATATCACACAAAATGGATTTTAAGACAGAAATCCTAGCCTTACTAAAGAGGGTCACTGTATAATGACAGATTTCAATTTACCAGGAAGTTATAACAACTTTAAATTGTATGGTCCATAAAATAGCTGCAAAATACATGAAGCAAAACTGATAGAATTACAAGAGAAAAAAACTGTAATTTAGATTTTAAAATACTTCTCTTAATTTACAGAGAAAGTAACTAAAAAAATAGATTTGAATAACACAAACTTGATCTAATGGATATATTGATATATAGAACTCTGCACAAACAACTGAAAAAAATGTACATATTCTTTTCAAAAACAGGTATTTACCAAAGCTGGCCAGGTAAGGGACCATGAAAGCAAGTCTCAACAAACTTCAAAGGACTGAAATCTCAATACTACCCTCTCTAACCAAATATAATTATATTAATAAACATAACTAGAAAACAAATAGTTTTTAGTATCCACTGATGATTCATGCCTGAATAAATAAGAGTTTGAGTATAAATTATTTTTCTAACCCCACCATCCTTTCTCATTTAGTACATGGCATTCTACTGTAAATAACTTTTCTTTTTTACTTGTTTTTGTTGTTGTTTTTATCAGTGAGGATGCTTAACTGATTCAGTGAGTTGTAAACCATTGCCATCCTTTATTTTGATGTTCAAATTATTTCATGTTTGGCCAGTGGGAAGGAAGTTTCCTCAAGTTGGCTCCTGTTTTCTTATTTATTTATAAGTATGGTAAAATACACATAACATATAATTTGCCACCATGATCATTTTTAAGTCTTCACTTCAGCAGGGTTAAGTATATTGACATTCTTGCACAACCTATCTCCACAACTTTTTCATTTTGCAACACTGAAACCCATTAAGCAACAGTTTCTCATTTCCCCTTCCCTGCAGTCCCCAGCAACCATCATTCTTTCTGCATTTAACTTCTCTGGATACCACATATAAGTGGAATCATACAGTAGTTGTCTTTTTGTGACTAGCTTATTTCACTTAGCACAATGTCCTCAAGGTTTATTCATACGGCAGCATGTGTCAGAATTCCCTTCCTTTTTAATGATGACTAATATTTCATTGTATGTATATACCACATTTTGTTCATCTATTCATCCATCCAAGGACATTTGGGTTGCTTCCACCTTTTAGCTATTGTGAACAAAGCTGTTATGAACATATATGTACAAATATCTGAGACTCTGCTTTCAATTCTAGGCATATATCCAGAAGTAGAATTGCTGAATCATATGGTAATTCTATCTTTAATTTTTTTGAGAAAATACCATATTGTTTTCCACAGTAGCTGCACCATCTTACATTGCTACTAATAGTGCACAAGGCTCCTGATTTTTTCACATCCTCAGCAACATTTGTTATTTTCCGGTTATTCTTTTGTTTTGTTTTATAACAGCCATTCTAAAAGGTGTGAGGTTCTATCTCCTGGTTTTGATTTGCAATTCTATAATGATTAGTGATAATAAGCATCTTTTCATGTGTTTATTGGTCATTTGTATGTCTTCTTTGGTAAAATGTCTATTCAAGTCCTTTCCCCATTTTCTAATCTGGTTATTTGTTTCTTTATTTGTTGAGCTGTAGGAGTTCTTTATATATTCTGGGTATTAACTCCTTATCAGATATGTGATTTGTTGGAAGAGTTTGAGAACTGGGGTTAATTCTTCTTTAATTGTTTGTAAGAAATCACCAGTGAAGCCATCTGGTTATGAGCTTTTCTTTGTTGGGAGGCTCCTAATTACTGACCCAATCTCCTTACTAGTTACAGGTCTGTTCAGATTTTCTATTTCTTCATGATTCAGTCTTGGTGGTTATGTGTTTCTAGGAATTTATCCATTTCATCTATGTTATCAAATTTGTTGGCATACACTTGCTTCTAATTTTCTCTTACAAATATTTTTATTTCTATAAAATCAGTTCTACTATCCCTCTTTCACTTCTGATTTTAGTTATTTGAATCTTCTGTATTTTTTTCTTAGTCTATCTAACTAAAGGTTTGTTATTTTTTTTGATCTTTTAAAAAAAAACAACTCTTGGTTTCATTTATTTTCTCTATTGTTTTTGTATTCTCCATTTTATTTATGTCTGCTTGAATCATTATTTCCTTCCTTCTACTAGCTTTGGGTTTGGTTGGTTCTTCTCTTTCTAGTTCCTATAAGTATAAAGTAAGGTTGTTTTGAGATTTTTCTTCTTTTCTAATGTAAGCATTTATAGCTATACTTTTCCTTTCTAGCACCACTTTTCCTCTATACCATAAGTTTTGGCATGCTGTGTTTTCATTTTCATTTGTCTCAAGATATTTTCTAATTTCCCTGTAATACCTTCTTTGACCCATTGGTTCCTCCGTCCTTTGACATGTTCCCATTATTTACTGGTCACTTTCTTTTTTTCTGGGACAAGATGTTCATGTCTTTGTGTACTTTCACTGCCTCAGCCATAGAATCAAGTATTTCCCCAAAGGGCCTTGGTTTCTTTCCATGAGGAAAGGTATTTAAACTCTTTAAGATCTGACCATGAGGTATGGTCATTGCTGCTTATGACCTAGGCCCTTTCAGTGGAAAGATCTAGGAAACATAAACACATCTATTTATTTCTACATCTACATCTATTCATCCATTGATCTATCCATCTATCTTAAAACTCATGGGAAAAACTACCATATATTTACTCATTTGCTCAATCCCAAACTACAGGAAGTTGTTTTGGAGTTGCTACATTCTTATGACTGTAAAAAACAAACCCACTAAGAAGATTTCAAAATTCAATTGCATTCTTTCTTTAGATTAAGGGTGTATAGTCAAAGTATTGTACTCAACAGTTACTTGATTAGTCCCTTCCACCTTACCTTCGGTGTGATTAATCATTTGAAATAGATTTATTAATTCATGTTTGTACCATTCTTGTGGACTTAATTTGATTTTTTTGATATGTAAAATATTTATATAGTTCTAAAAATCAAAACTATCTAAATAGATGCCCCACCAGAGAAGTGTTCTTCCCACTCCATCCCTTACCATGTACCTTCCGTAGGTTATCAATTTCATTAATTTCTGATTGATCCTTCCTGCATTTCTTTTTACAAAACTGAGCAGACAGAGTCTCTTATTTCCCTTTCATTCTTATGTAAAAGGTAGCATACTGCATATACTTTTTCTATTTATAACATATATTGGAAATCATTCTATACTCACTTATAAAGATTTTCCTTACTCTTCTTCGCAGCTGTACAGTACTCCATCGTGTAGATGTTTAGTCAACAAATTTCCTGTTTGGACACTGAAGTATGCATGTGTAGCAAATCCATATGTAGTCTGTTAGATATTGCCAAATTCCCCCTGAAAAGGGGTTTTACAAGTTTGCATTCTGCACAGCCTCATCAAGAGAGCTTCTTGGGAAGCTTTCTAATTACTGCCAATCTAATGGGTAAGAAATGGCATTTCAGTGCAGTTTTTCATTTACATTTCCTATTTAAATAAAATTGAACATTTTTTCATATATTTAAGGACAATTTTAAAATCTTTTTTAAAAGTTATATCTACTCATGTATTCTGCCCCTTTTCTATCAAATTTTGCTATTTTTTCTCTCCATTTAGATTAAGGATAGTATGTCTTTAAGATGTATGTCCCAAATATTTTCTCCTAGTTTCTCATCTATCTTTTAAATTTGTTAATGCTATCTTTCGTTTCTGTAATAAAAATTTTTTTAATGTAGCCAAAATTTTTCTTTTATTCACTTTGTCTACATCCAGATTATAGAAAATTCATCTATGTATTGTTCTAGTAGTCAATTTAAAAAAAAATTTAGATCTCTCATTCATTTGGAGTTTATTCCTGTGTGTGACATGAGGTATAGATATAATTATTTTTTCAAATGGATACCGACTTGTCCCAACATCATTTTTTTTTGAGACAGAGTCTCACCCAGGCTAGAGTGAGTGCTGTGGTGTCAGCATAGCTCACAGCAACCTCAAACTCCTGGGCTCAAGCAATCCTGCTGTCTCAGCCTCCCGAGTAGCTGAGACTACAGGCATGTGCCACTATGCCCGGCTAATTTTTTCTATATATATTAGTTGGCCAATTAATTTCTTTCTATTTATAGTAGAGATGGGGTCTCGCTCTTGCTCAGGCTGGTCTTGAACTCCTGACCTCGAGCAATCCGTCCGCCTCGGCCTCCCAGAGTGCTGGGATTACAGGCATGAGCCACCACGGCCGGCCAGAATTACTTTTTATTTTCCAGATCTTGTGCCTCTTCATTGATTTCTCTTATCTAATTGCATTGGCTAAGCATCCAATACAATGTTAAACATGAGTGGGAAAAAAACAAGTGGAGTTGATGAGTATCTTTGCCTTTTTCTTGATCTTAGTGAAAATACCCCTAGTGTGTTTTTCTATTAAATAAAATGCTGGCTTTAGGACTAAGTTCTCTCTATGTGTGAGACAGAGTGGGAGAGATATCATAGTTAAGAAGTATTGATTATAACTTAATTTCTTTAGTGTTTTTACTTGAATTGATGTTGAATCTTGCCAAAGGCTTTTTCAGCATATATAAAGGTAAATATGTGTTCTTCTTAGATTTATTAATATGGTGAATGATATTAGATACTAATATTGAACCATCCTTACATTCCTAGAATAAATATTGGTCAGGAGCTAATATTTTTGTCACATTGTACAGCATTCTGTTTGGTAGTATTTCATTTAAAACTTTTGCGTAGATATTTACAAATAGTATTCATTCTGTAATTTCCTTTCTTTGTGCTACCTTTATCTAATTTATGCATCAAATATTTGTTATATATACTCCATAAAAACTGATCTAAAAATAATGTGACATAAAAGAAATGAGATAAAAAAAGAATACATACTCCATTATTTCACTAATTAAAAATTCCAGAATATGCTAATTAATCTATAGCTACAGAAACCAGATAAATGGTTGACTGGGGTAAAGGCAGCAAGAAGACAAAATTACAAAGGGACACGAAGAAACTTTCGGGAGTGATGGATATATTCATTAACTTGATGCGGTTTTGATGTGTGTATGTGTGTGTATGTCAAACTGATCAAACTGTATACTTTAAATACATGCAGTTTATTGTAGGTCAATTAAATCAATAAAACTGCTTTTCAAAATAGCATTTAAGGCTGGGCGTAGTGGTTCATGCCTGTAATCCTAGCACTCCGGTAGGCCGAGGCCGGTGGATCATCTGAGCTCAGGAGTTCGAGACCAGCCTGAGCAAGAGCGAGACACCGTCTCTACCAAAAATAGAAAGAAGTTAATTGGCCAGCTAAAAATATACAGAAAAAATTAGCTGGGCCTGGTGGCACATACCTGTAGTCCCAGTTACTTGGGCTGAGGCAGAAGGATTGCTTGAGCCCAGGAGTTTGAGGTTACTGTAAGCTAGGCTGACGCCACAGCACTCTAGCCTGGGCAATAAAGTGAGACTCTGTCTAAAAAATAAATAAATAAATAATAAATTATTTTAAATAGTAAAAAACAAAAAATTTAAAATTATGAAAATTGAAAACCCTGTATCTATGATATGGATGAATCTCACAAAAAAAATGTTGAGCCAAACAATAAAGACACAGAATACATATAGCATCACCTATTTATAGAGTTTGAAACCAGGCAAAACTGAACTGAATATTAACTATAGAAGTATAGATGAGGTAAATTATGAAGACAAAATTACTATCACAAAAATCAGAGAATAGTTCTCTCTAGTGTGGGGAGAAGGTATGATGAGGGAGGTACACTTCCAGGGTATTGGTAATGTTCTATTATATTTCTTAATCTTGATGATGGTTATGTGTAATGATAATTTTATAATTAATCTTTACATTTATAATTTATAAAATATAATTTTAATGTACAATTAAACTTTATAATTTCTTTATAACTATCTTTAAATTATATATAAAATGTACTTTTACACTTAAAAAATACATCTTGTTTCTCACAATAAAAAATTTTTAAAGAAAAATTAGCATATAACATATAAAACACATATTAGCAAATAACATATAAAAGATTAACATTATTAATAAAAACATACAAAGAACATCCAAGTTCCCATGAACAAACATTCAGTGAGTGTTAACAAATAGTTCAACAGAATATACACTAAATAAACTTATGGAAAAATTATCCAATTTGTGACCAGCCTGGGCAAGAGTGAGACCCCTGTCTCTACTCAAAATAGAAAAATTAGCTGGGGCTTGTGATGCACACCTGTAGTTCCAGCTACTTGGGAGGCTGAGGCAGGAGGATTGCTGGCATCCAGGAGTATGAGGTTGCAGTGAACTATGATAACGACACTGCACTCTACCTGGGGTGACAAAGCGAGACTCTGTCTCAGTTTTTTAAAAAAAATTGTCCAACTTTGCTAATAATTAACAGCACAGAACACCATTTCATACCTATTAAACTAAGGAGAGAGGAATATTGTAAAAACTTACAAGATAAATGACAACCATGAAGACTGAATAGCTACAAGGAATAATTTAATAATGAATAAAGCAAAATACTAAGTTATGAATACATTATGGTTATAGCTACCTATGAAATCCATACAGCTAAATCTGTATTGCTAATTTTGTAGCCAAAATTTGGAAAGGACTCATGAAAAATAAAAATAGCTAAAGTAACTGAAAGATAGGATCATGACTGCAATATTTTCTTGACATTGAGAATATGTTTCAATAAGATACAGGAATTTTTTTTTTTTTCTGAGAGCCAAGGTCCCACTATGTTGCCTGAGCTCAAGCGATCCTCCTGTCTCAGCTTCCCAAATAGCTGGGACTACAGGTGCCCAGCAATGTAGGAATTTTTTTTTTTTTTGAGGCGGAGTCTTGCTCTGTCACCTGGGCCGGAGTGCCTTGGTGTCAGCCTAGCTAACAGCAACCTCAAGCCACTCCCCTGCTTCAGCCTCCTGAGTAGCTGGGATTACAGGCCAGCAGCACCACACCAGGTAGTTTTTCTGTTTTTAGTAAAGATGGGTCTTGTTCTTGCTCAGGCTTGTCTTGAACTCCTGACCTCAAGCAATCCTCCTGCCTCAGCCTCCCAGAATGTTAGGATTACAGGCGTGAGCCACCATGCCCGGCCCAAGGTAGGAAGTAGGAATTTTTAAACAAAGTAAACTCAATAGTTCCTTGTCATTCTAGAGAACAAAGTCCATGTGTCACAACTCCAAGAACTTCTGCTCTCTGACTTCAATGTGTATTTTTCATTCAGCTAATATTTACCCAGTGATTACTCTGTGCCAGGCTTATGGTAGGCAAAGAAGTGCAGAGGTGAGCAAGGCATAATTACCACCTTCAAGGAGCTTCTAGACTAGTGGGAAATGGACATGTCAACAAATAATTACAATGCAATGAGATAAGTCTGACAATAAAGTCTTTTCTTAAAAGCCTATGGCTTTCCAGATGAAGAGAAAAAAGGAAAATCATAGAGAAGCTTTTCAAAGAACACTGAATTGGATCTTGAAGAATAAGTGGAACCTTTCAGATGTGACTGAGGCTGTAAGAAAGAGTGGTATATGCACTATTTGTACAAAAGTTGAGGTAGAATAGTATGTAGTTAGAGAAACAGACTGCTCAAAAGTCTCAGGTATCTTGCTAAGGAATTTAGATTTTATCCTACAGGTAATTGAGACCCTCGAGAGCTTTCAGCACTAAATTCCCAGGATTATTTTGCAATTACCTTGTACCTCTTTGTTCTATCCTTTCTTCCTTTAAAAGAAACACATATAAACATAAATTATATATGTATATCTTTTAATTTAAAATATTTCATGGCCGGGTGCGGTGGCTCACGCCTGTAATCCTAGCACTCTGGGAGGCCGAGGCGGGCGGATTGCTCGAGGTTGGGAGTTCGAAACCATCCTGAGCGAGACCCCATCTCTACTAAAAATAGAAAGAAATTAATTGACCAACTAAAAATATATATACAAAAAACTAGCCGGGCATGGTGGCACATGCCTGTAGTCCCAGCTACTTGGGAGGCTGAGGCAGGAGGATCGTTTGAGCCCAGGAGTTTGAGGTTGCTGTGAGCTAGGCTGACGCCATGGCACTCACTCTAGCCTGGGCAACAAAAGTGAGACTCTGTCTCAAAAAAAAAAAATAAATAAAAAAAAATAAAATAAAATATTTCAAACATAGAAAGATACAGAAAACAGAATGATACCCATGTACCTACCAACCAAGTTTATGAAGTTGAATTTGTTCCTATTTTGCTCTCTTTTAAATGCACAAAACATTTTATATTTATTTATTTGAGATAGGGTCTTGCTCTATTGTCCAGACTAGAGTGCAGTGATGTCATCTAGCTCACAGCAATCTCAAACTCCTGGGCTTGAGTGAACCGCCTGCCTCAGCCTCCTAAATATCTGGGACTACAGGTGCATAACACCACATCTGGCTAATTTTTCTATTTTTGTAGAGCCAGCTATGTTGCCCAGGCTAGTCTTGAACTCCTGGAGTCAAGCAATCCGCCCACCTAGACCTTCCAAAGTGTTAGGATTACAGATATGAGCCACTGTGCCTAGCCACATTTTAGATATATTTAAAATGCCACTCATCTCCCTTATCTCTTTCCCTTCTCTCCCCACTCATAGGTAATACCAACTATCCTAAAGTGGAAGTGTAGAATTTCCCTGCATATTATTCTTTTACTACAAAAACTGGTCTTTGTCTAATTTTTTAAATCTTGGTTTCCTCATCAGTAGAATAAAGGCAACAGCAACCTCTCCAGGTTATTGCTAGGATTGTAAATTATATGTATAGGGTGTCTATCATGGTAACTGGCATGGAAAGTGACATAAGACCCCGAAATTTCATTTCTTCCTAATAAACTATAGGCTACTTTCTGACAGTATAACAGTCCAGCTAACAGAATGTTGATGCAATTTAAATCTATCTACTATTCCTCAAACAGAATACTTCTGCATCCCCCCATTCTCCACCTTCTGATGTCTCACCTAGTCTCTCCCACCCCTGTCCCTTAATCTTGACAGTGGCACGCACAGGCTATTTATTTACATTGGTGGCACCAGGAGCTGTCAGGTGCCTGTTCCACCTAACACCACTAAGTGTCTAAAGTTCTGTGTGACCTAAGGGCACGTGAGGGGTGCGGGAGAAAGCCTGATGCGGGAGATGCTTTGGAGTCAGGAAGTTCTTAGTTCTAATCCTCTCTCTAGTACTTAATCACCAAATGCCCTTTCTACCTGTTTTGTGCTTCAGATTCTCCATGTCTAAAATGGGAACGATTTTACTCACTTTTCTGGGTAATGGTAACAAAACCTTTAGTATGTTCCAGGTACTCTTTGAAGCATTTATTGCGTATATTAAACCGTTTAATCCTAACAAAAACTCCAGGGAATAGAAGGCATCATTTCTCCCATAGGAACAGGCGAAAACCAAAACACTGAAGTGTTTAAGTAACGTGTGGACAGTCACAGAGCTGATACTCGAAACAGCCAGGACTCGAACCCAGGCAATCCGAGGTAGTCTGTGTTCTTATCCACTTCACCTTGCAGGAATATTGGGAAGCTGTAACTGTAAGATCCCGGGCGCCAGTCACACGGCACACACAACACCCTGCCTCAGGACCACGGAAGGCCGGTGGAAAAGCACAAAATGTTTTGGTTTCCCCTCAGGAAGAAAATGGAGGTGGTGCCAGAGGTCCGGGCTGTACATCACCCAGTGTCTACTCTGTGCCAGGCATCGTGTCAGGCACTGGACTACACAAGCAAGAAGCATGAGGGGCCCGCGGCCCCGCTCGGCCACTGACGCCCGGGGCGACCCCGCCCCCGGGCTGTTTCCCCGGTGGGGACCTATTTGTGTCCCTGCTCTCCTCCCGGAATGCTCGCCAGACCAGAGGGCTCGGCGGGCCTAGGCGGACCCCAGCGGGCAACGGAGGAACGCGCCAGGCCTCCGGCTCCCGACCAGGGTGGGTCGACCGTTAGTTCCACGCGCGCAGCACTCACCTCCCGCGCACTCCTAGCCGGCCCTACCTGGATCCAAAGTCCCCGCGCCACAGCCACGTCTCCCGCGCTGAGCGGTAGCTCCCTTCCCGCCGGAATCCAGAAGATTCCGATTGGCTGCGTCCTGAAGTCCCCGCCCCCTCGCGCTGCTGGGGCGGGGTCGCCGTATGGCGTGGGGCGGGGCACGTATCCCGCTCTCGCCTCCCCCCACCCCCAGGCCAGAGTGGATGGAGAGTCAGGTGACTACGGTAAAACCTGCGGCTTCCTGGTCTTGTTGGTTCTTTGTTTTCCGTGTTTCTTAGTGTTGATACAGGCTTTAACCCTTTGCGCTCGCTTGCTTTTTTTCTCGATTCCTTTATTCTACTCGGGATTTAATATTTTAAATACTCCAGATTTTACAAAGTGGGACAGTAGGATAAAAAACTGGAGTTTCTTTTCATACAAACTTATTTATTTGGATTTGTTTATAGTTCAAATTATTGATACATTCAAAGAGTAATTTTAATCTCTATAATTTTTCATGGTGTGATATTTTTTGAAACATTCACCCACAAGAAGACCTGGTTTACATTCACATGTTTCGCAAATATAAATCGTCTCTCTTCTTCCTCCTTTGATTTTTCTGTTAGAGCAAACAACACAATCTTTGTGTTTTTTGTTAGGGTGAGGTGTGATTATATGGAGCTTTCCATCTAAATGTTGCTCTAAGTTAGTGGATAATAATCTACCCCTGGAAGTTAGTGTACCATCTCTGAATTCTCCAACAAGATCATGTACTAGTTTGCTAATAAATTTCACATGCGTTATCGGTTTTTCATTTATTCTTTTTTGGCATTCTTTGTACAATTGTAAAATTCATCATCACTGCTTTCTATGTCTTTGGAAAACTTATCCATCCTGAGGAGGGGAAATTCACTCAGAACGTGCAACTGCTAGGGTGCAAACCGATTCATCCAACTAAACCTACTGTGTCTTGACAACATCTGTGATATGCTAATAGAAACCTAAACAAACTTAGGAGATGAAAAGATAAGGAAGGTTCTTTACCTAGATGATGCAAGCTCAAAAAAGACTCATGCCTTGGACCCTCCTACTCAAGATTGCTGCCTATGCAAAAGATAAGCTTAGGCGGTGGCATCAGTTGAGATGGCATTTACGTGTCCTTTCATGCTAATGAAAACAAGAAAAGATACTGGAAAAATATACAAAAATTCTCCCTTCCCCCCACGGTGAAACGACGTGTTGAGTGTGGCTCGACATATGAGCTGCTACCGATGCTAACCATGTCGAGTCACACTCTACATCTGAGTGCAAAAGGTTAAATTAAACGGGCACTGGTATCCGGACTGTGGCGGGATTAAAAAGCCGGGGAGTTTGCGAGGAGCTGAGATTTGCAGTTCTCACAGGCCAGGCCTCTGAGCCCTTGTCTCTTGGCTCGGACTGTCTGTCTCCATGAGGCTTTGGCGGTCTCCTCTCCACCTTCTTTAATAACGTTAGCCTCTGTCCCACCCATACTTCTCTACATGAGCCACTGCAGATTGTCCTCAACAGGGGCAAGGGGACATGTGCAGTACCTGTGGGAGAAGCCATACTGCGGTTCCAGCCCATGTTTGCCACTCAGGAATGTGGGCCTTGTGATGCCAGATCTTTCTTATCATTCTTTCCTTCCCTCTCTTTCCCTCCCTTTCTTCCTTTTTTCCTCTCTTTTAGGAAAAACTGAACATCTGTTTCTGTTCTGTTTGGAGATCTTGTTGTATGTGAAATCTATTGATTTCTAAATGTTGCAAAAACCAAATGCTGCAGCCAAACAAAACACATCGTTATTAAAATGCTCTCCAGGCTACCCTTCTTTACAGGAAAAAGCAAAAGCAAAGTAAATTAAGTATATATATATATATAAATGTATGTATATATATATTTTTTATTTTATTTTATTTTATTTTTTGAGACAGAGTCTCACTTTGTTGCCCAGGCTAGAGTGAGTGCCATGGTGTCAGTCTAGCTCACAGCAACCTCAAACTCCTGGGCTCAAGCACTCCTCTTGCCTCAGCTTCCCAAGTAGCTGGGACTACAGGCATGCACCACCATGCCCGGCTAATTTTTTCTATATGTTTTTAGTTGACCAACTAATTTGTTTCTATCTATAGTAGAGACGGGGTCTCGCTCTTGCTCAGGCTGATTTCGAACTCCTGACCTGGAGCAATTCACCTGCCTCGGCTTCCCAGAGTGCTAGGATTACAGGCATGAGCCACCACGCCCGGCCGAAAATTAAGCATATTTTTAATAGGAAAATGGCCAAGCAAGAGGTGGGATAGAGAAAACGAGAAGATATGAACAATCTGCCAAAAGAATAACGCATGGCTAACCATTGGGCTTGAATGATGCCAACCAAAGTGCTAAGTGGGATACTCATAACTCAGTAAGGGTGACATTCAGCTGAAATTGCCTTAATTCTTAATTCTCACACTGCCTTAATTCTTCTATTGCTTTTGTTTCACCATTCTTCAATTCTGTGAGGAACTCTAGTGCCAGCCATTGTGCTAGGCCCTGAGAGTTCCCTTTTGGAGGGCATATTCTGTGGAATAGAAAGACATGTGTGCTAATAGTTTCAGTAAGAATCTGATGTCATAGAAGCATCTGGGAGAGATATGTATGAAGATTTGGAGGATCAGGTAAGGCTTTCCAGAAAATGTATCTTGAGACCTGAGAGATGAATAGAAGGTATAATTTGGATGCAAAGGCCATGAAACTGGAAGGGACCTTTGAGGAAATGTCTGGAAAATGAGGATTAGGGAGAGATGACACATGAGAGGAAACAGGGACTAGATCAGAGTTTGGACTTCACCCTGAAGGTAAATGGCAACAGTTGGAAGGATTTTGTGGGTGTGAAGATGGGGTGATGAGACGTGTGTGTACTAATCTTAAATGTATGCCTCAATGATTTCATACACACAAACACACACATGTATAATTTCCAGCACCCCAAAAGATTCCCTTGCTGAGCTTCTCAGTCTATCTCAGCCTCCATGGAGAACCTGGTATCATACAGTATATACTCTTGTCTGCCTTTTTTGCTTAGCATGGTATCTGTGAGCTTCATCTCTATTGTGTATACCAGTAGTTCATTCCTTATTACTGTGTAATACAGTGAAAAATTGTGAAAAACTTCGAAATGGCCTAAAAAAGATTATGTGTACTTGAGAGGCTGAGGTGGGAGGATTGCTTGACCCCAGGAGTTTGAGGTTGCAGTGAGCTTTGATTGGGCTACTGCCCTGCAGCCTGACAGAGGGTAACAGAGCAAGACCCTGTCTCTGGAAAAAAAAAATGTGTCTAGCATACCCTCCTATATCCTTCTCGCATATATGATTCTATGAGGGTCCAAGAGGGCTTTGCACCTTTCTTTGTTTTTGAGCTATGGAACAGCTCTAAATTTTTATAAAATTGATTCTTGTAAAAACAAACATAAATTTGTTTTTGTTCTTGAAATACAAATTGTGTTATTGTGTTCAGTGGATTGTAATTGGTTATTGCATTGTGGATTTGGTCAGTTCTGCTAATTTTGCATCTGTTTGAAAAGTTATTTCATTCTTCATTTGACCATGTATGTGTGGTACTTTGAATTTTCCTTTGAATCAGTTGTAATCTTTCTGGATCTCATTAATTAATGAGTTAAATAAAATGTTTGACATGTGTTTATATTATATCTGTTATATCTGTATAGAAGTCATGATTATCTTTGATATTAAAAATTATTCTTTAACGGTAGTATACAGTTGTGTGAATAGACCACAACTTATTTATCCATTCATCTATTGGACATTTGAGTTTCTCTTTGGCTATTATGAATAAAGCTGCTATAATAAGTCTTTTTTGTGAAAAAGTGCATTCATTTTTCTTGGATAAATATCTAGGAATGGGATTTCTGGGTCATAGGGTAAGTGTATATTTAACAGTGTAGCAACTGTTGTGTTTCCAAAGTGGTTGTATCATTTTACACTCCCAATACTGATTCATTTCTGCCTTCTTGCCAACACTTGGAATTGTCAGCCTTTTCCATTTTAGCTAATTTGTAGGGTGTCTAATGGAATCTTATTTTGGTTTTAACTTACCATAGGGTTTCAGGGTGGGGAGTATTAATAACTTGAACAGATTTATGTTTTAGAAAGCTCTTTCTGGCTGTTATATGAATATTTATACACCAAAGTTTGTATCGGCATTATTCACAATAGCCAAAAGGTAGAAACAACCAAATGTCCATTGATATGGATAAATGGATAAACAAAATAGGGTATATATGTACAGTTGAATATTATTCAGCCTTAAAATGAAACAAATTCTGACACATGCTCCAACCAACGTGGATGAACCTTGAAGACATGGTAAATGAAATAAGCCAGTAACAAAAGGACAAATATTGTATGATTCCATTATAGGAGAGACCTAGAATTCACAGAAAGTAGAATAGTGGTTACCAGGGATTGGGGGTAAGTGGGTAAAGGGGAGTTATTGTTTAATAGGTAGAGTTTCAATTTGGGATGATGGAAAATTTCTGGGGATGGACAGTGGTGATGGTTTCGCAACAGTGTAAATTCACTTAATGCCACTGAACTGTACACTTAAAATGGTAAATTTTATGTTAGATACACTTTGCCACCAAAAACAAAATAGGTCTGGTGTTCGAGGACTGAGAACTCAGTGGCACAGCTACTGTTTCAGTTGCATGTGGGGAATTTTAATTTGTGGAGGTGACTGATGACATGGAGAGATGAATACGATTGAAAGAATTTATTACCTGTGTTTCCCGAGAGGAG
Source organism: Microcebus murinus (assembly GCF_040939455.1). Classification (NCBI taxonomy): domain Eukaryota; kingdom Metazoa; phylum Chordata; class Mammalia; order Primates; family Cheirogaleidae; genus Microcebus; species Microcebus murinus. The sequence continues at coordinate 4,621,465 of NC_134110.1, read as the reverse complement.
GGGGCCCACCATACTACGGCAGGGCCACGTGGAGAAGCACTAGGTTTGGTCAGGAGGCAGAAGGAGCAAGGGGGACGCCCAAGCCAGAGACTTTATTGGGGTTTCAGCGGGAAAGGCAAGACAGGGCAGGGAAAGAGTTTAGGATTGGCTAGTTTGAATAATTCTGACGGGCTTTGGGGCTAAGGTCTGTCTCTAGTTGTCTGGTACCTGGCCCTGGGTTGATTTTGGGCAGGGGAAATAGTAGCTTGGTGTGTGAGTTAGAAAAAGGAGGTGGTTGGGGGTATGAACTCAGGATTGGTTGGGGGATTTGTAATAATGATTTTCAGGTGTTCTCAAACGTGGGCTTGCAGGGGCGATGTAAACAACTTTCGCCGTTTGGCTCTGGGATTAGTGGGTGCCAAATAGGCAAATAATAAAGAATCTAAGAAAACACAGAAAAGCCCCTCTCCACCCTGGGGTATCTTCCAAGCAGCCATTTCCAGGGGCCATGTGTGGCTTCACCCACACGTGTTTGGCATAAAATAGCAGCTTCCAGACATGAAAGAGCCAAAAAAAATGAAGACAACAAAACACCACCTTTTGCAGTAGATAGCTGTCATTTCTGCCTGTGTGCGATCCTCTGCTCACAGCACCTTGGCATCCCTTTGGAGAGCTACCCTCCCTACTCTCAGCCCATGAACCTCATGCCGGTGTGGGACTGACTGCTCAAGCCTAGGAGCCCAGAGGTGGTCATGTGACTTGAGCATGGCCACTCAGCATATCCCACCTGCGTGGCCTCCGCCATTGATTGGTTCAGGGTTGAGCCTTTGACTCCAGCCGGTCTGATGACAGCCCTCCCCAGGACTTTTGCTAGAATTTACTGAGAATGTGCTATAATAATAGATGTGCCCTTTCTGGTGGGGTTGGCAAACTGTTAGGGATGTCATCCTGGGGCTGGGACTGGGAGGGGAGGCTGCCTGAGAATAAAGCTGCTGTAGAGGAGGGTGCAGGCCAGAGGCGGAAAGGAACTGGGTTCTGATACGACTGTCTGAGGCCCTGGATCCTGCATGCTGTCAGCCATGCCTGGGACTTTTTAGTTTCATGAGCCAATTAATTCCCTTTCATATTAAAAAAGAAAGCAACATGCAAAACAGTACACACAGTATGCTACTGTTTGTGTAGAAAAGAAGGGGAAAAATAATGCTGATATGTATCAGTTTGCATATGCATTTACACTTTTCCGATAAATAAACTACTAATGATGGGTACCTGTGAGGGGTGGGAACTGGGTAGATGGGAAAAGAGTCATAGAAAGGCTTCTTCATTGTATACTCTTTTTTTTTGACATTTGAACATGTGAGAATATTGCCTATTTATAATACTAAATACAGACTTTTAGAAATAGAAAAAACTAGTGGTTGCAATCATATTTTACAAGACTTGGGGAAAACATCCTATTATATCAAATATTAATATATTGAATTTTCAAAGTATCGTGCAAGTAAGATAAGTATATTTATACTCCTAACCACTCAGGAGCAAAGTAAATAAAGAACACTGTTAAGGAACCAGGTAGATAGAAAAATATTTTAATTAAAGTTATGTATAGTCTGTCTTTTGTTATGTTTGCTAAGAAGATGCAAGTTTTCTGAGATATTTAGTGGTAGCTACAGCGTTCCTCCCTTAATATACAATGTTATTCAAAAGAAATGTCTTCCACGTAGGACGTAGTAGGCTATTAGTAGCTCATCATTCTTGCCGCAACAACCAGAAAAACAAAAACACAAAAAAAGGATAAATTATACAAATCATATTTTTACAGACATCAGAGAGCAGTGGAAGCAGAGAAGGAAGAGCTCCTTCTAGATGAGCTAGGATTGTTGGTCATTTTTTCCTCTGGGTGCATTTGTGAAGTCTGGGCATACTGAAGATTGGGATTGGCTTATACTGAACATTTTTTCTTATTAGAGTCGGCGTCTCACTGTGTTGCCCAGGCAGGAGTGCAGTGGCACAATCATAGCTCACCGTAAACTTGAATTCCTGGGTTCAAGCTGATCTTCCCACCTCAGCCTCCCAAGTGCTAGGACTACAGGTGTGCAGCACCATACCTGGCTAATTTGTAAATTTTTTTGTAGAGACTGGGTCTCACTATGTTGTCCGGGCCGGTGTCAAACTCCTGGCCTCAAGTGGTATCAAACTCCCCCCTCCTTGGCCTCCCAAAGTGCTGGGATTACAGGCATGAGCCACTGTATCTGGCCTACACTGAACTTTTGATGGTCACTCAGGCTATTGTTACAGACTAGAATTTAAAGGAGCCCTAGATGTGAGGTTCTTTTCCCGTGGGATATTTGCTGAATGCTGGGGTAGACTGGGGGCGAGGGCTGAGCCTGGGGCCTGGGCTGGAAAGGCAGAGTAAGGTGACCTGCAATCTCTTGGTGTTTGGAAGGTGAAGTCGGCCAGAGGAAGGGGCCTGCAACAAACACAAGGTAGGTCTCACTCCCAAGATAATTAAAACAGGTGGACAGACTCTAACTAAGGCTGCCACTCACCCGAACTCAGCTTATTTCTTGATTGGATTGACATATCATCCCTTTAAACTACATTGTCTAACAGAGAATAGGGTAAATTCCCTGGGGAAAAATATGATTAACTTCAATGTCTTTTATACACAATATTTGGCATATAATAAAAAAATTACAAGTCATAGAAAAAGGCAGGTATGGTAGGCTGAATAATGCCTCCTCCCCCAAAATATGTTCCATTCTAATCCACGAGTCCCCAACCTATGGTGAGCTGTATAATTATTTCATTATATATTACAATGTAATAATAATAGAAATAAAGTGCACAATAAATGTAATGCACCTGAATCATTCTGAAACAATTGCCCACGCCACCTCCTGTCCCCGGAAAAATTGTCTTCCATGAAAACGGTCCCTGGTGCCAAAAAGGTTGGGGACCACTGTCTAATCCCTGGAACATGTAAATGTGTTACCTTACACAGTAAAAAGGGCTTCGGAGATGTGATTGAATTAAGGGTCCTGAGATGGGGAGATCATCCTGGTTTGTCTGGGCAGGCCCAATATCACTGCAGCGTCCTTCTGCAAGGAAGGCAGGTGGATGGGAATGAGTAGTAGGAGATAGGAGGATAGAAGCAGGAGTGTGAGCAAGGGTTCACAAGACAAGGAATGCAGGTGGCATCTGGAAGATGAAAATGACAAGAACAGCTTTTCCCCTAGAGCAGGGGTCCTCAAACTTTTTAAACAGGGGGCCAGTTCACTGTCCCTCAGACCGTGGGAGGGCCGTTGGAGAGTGCGGCGCACATTCCACACACGCGCACTGTGGGCCCGGGAGGAGTTGGCTGCTAAGCAGGACAGGCAGCGGCGGCAAAAACACCTGGCAGGCCGGATAAATGTCATCGGCAGGCTGCATGTGGCCCTCGGGCCGTGGTTTGAGGACGCCTGCCCTAGAGCCTCCAAAAGGAACCAGCCTTGCCAACACCTTGACTTTAGCCAGCCCAGTGGGACTGCATTTGGGCTTCTGACCTCCAGAACTGTAAGATAATAAATGTGTGTTGTCAAAGGCCACTGAGTTTGTGGTGATTTGTTACAGCATAAATCGGAAACTAATGCAGCAGGGCAATGCGACTGATAAACAAGAGAAAAAACACAACAGAAGCAGACCTACATCTGCTCTGATGTCAAGGACTTTAGCAGTTTCCATATGTCATAGAAAAGAATGGGGACAATGGAAAAAGTGCTGAAGACGTGGGGCATTTCAGCAGAGAACCGGATTACTCTAACGTACATTCCAGAACTGACGGATATAACACCTGAGATAAAGAATCAGATGGTCAGAGCAGCAGACTGGACACAACAGAGGCGAGAGGTTAACAAACTAGGACAGGCCAGTAGAAAATATCCAAACTAAAGTACAGAAAGATAAAGTAGAAAGAACAATGTAAACGACAAAGTTCTTGTTCAGTGTCTCCCTAGAGTACAATATTTACCCAAGAAGATTATTCGTTTGCTCCTGGAATATTTGTTGTAGGAAACAAAGGGAATTTGTTTATTTAAATTGTAAACAAACTCACTTGGTACATCATGTTATAGGAACTCGTGTTGGACTCCTGGATCGGGCTTTCTCCTCACAGATTGCAAGTAACATAAAGGAAAGCTTACACCAGATTTGAATATAAATACTACATTTGTTTTACAATTCTGAATTTGTTTCCACATTTGTAAAATAGAGATACTAGTACATGTGTCATAGGTTTAGTATGAAGATTAAGTGACATAAGGCTCTTAGCATAATGCCTACTACGGGGTAAATACATTTTTTTATTGATTTCTCCTCAAGCACGTGTATCCGCCATGCTACAGGAATCTCCAAAGGGAGCATGAGGAAACGGACGCCCGTTAAAGGAGACGAGATGCAATGAGAGAATGGATGCAGAGTTCTCACTACGGTCCTTACAAAGGCGACCTTTATTATTACCATGGCATAATCTCAGTCTACCAACCGAGGCGTGCAGTAGACAGTATTTATTTTTATATAACAACTTCATTTGTGTTTCGAGTTCCCAATCTGCCAGAGAGCCAGCAAATTAACCCCAGAAATGTAGGGTTTTCCTTCCTTTCTGCTGGCTGGTGTATAAGTCCTAGGGGCTCCCGTCGTGCAAGGTGTAGGTTGGAGGGCAGTGGGTCCGTAATCATCTCTCCTCGTGGGTCGCAAGGAAGTGTGCTGTTCCTGTGTATGCCCCTTCTTCAGGTCTGGGGCATCTCTCCTCGACTTCTGTTCACAGCCCGGGAGCCACGGGAACCTTTCTGTTCCCTCAGAGCCAAACAAAAGCATGGACATCTTGGAGAGGCTGCCAGCGGCACTGCCAACCCCAGACACTCTAGGCCATAGTGCCATCTCTGGGGTCACACTGCCCCCTGGGATGCTGCCCGGGAATCAGGGCTCCAGGCCGTTCTCTCGTGGACCCACCTCATCCCTGCTCTGGCACGTCAATTCCTTACTTCTCCCTCCCCTGCCTACGGGGCTTTTTATCTGGCCTCCCTAGAGAGCCCTGCCTTATTTATAGATTTAGTTTTTGGAAACTATTGTTTTAGACTATTGTTTCCACTTTTGTGGCTGCGTAATTTCTCACCTGTGCCTTTAGATGCAGAAGTTGCTTAAATGCATGAGGAGGATGGGGAGAGAGGATACTAGAAGAAAATAAAAACCTATCAGGGTTCTAGTTCCAACTATGCTACAATCCCTGGTATCAGATTAGCCTTCCTACCACAACCACCATAAAACTGGACAAAAGATATGAGCAACTATTTGCAGGCAGTGGACAACAGGCAGTGCATGGCAGTGATCCCTGAGAGAAGAACTCATGAGATGTTCTGTCTCTCTGCCCAGGGACAGTTTCCCAACTACAGCATAGCTTGCTGGACTCCTAGCAGGGTAGGGATGCCCCACTGTGTTAAGGAGTCAGAGGTCAGAGTTCAGGGCTGCAGAAGCAGCTGCAATTCACAAGTCATGGTAGGAGAGAGGATGGAGCTGCATATGTGGGCGGCAGAAAGCCATGCCAGAGGTTTCCCGTGAGTTCTAGGCTGAGGACCGGGATGCACATGTGGAGGGGAGGCCTGCCTGAGGCTTAGCAGAGAGAGGCTGCTACAGAGTTGAGAGCAAAACAGATACTAGTGGTCAAGCAGATAACAGAATCCAGAGCCTCTACAATGTAGCATGCACAGTGTCCATTAAACAATCTAAAATTCCTAAACATGCAAGGAAACAGGAAAAGATGACCCATAGTCAAAAGAACAACAAAAAATCAACAGACGCTAACCCCAAGATGGTCCAGAAGTTGGATTTAGCAAAGGCTTTAAGGAAATTATTATAAATATGTTCAAAAATATAAAGGAAAATATGGTCTTGATGAGAGAACGAATAGAAAACCAAGCAGAGCAATGTCAATTATACAAAAGTACCATAGCAAAATTCTAGAACTGAAAAGTTTGACAACTGAAATGAAGGATGTGCAAGATGCACTTGACTTCCTGTAAAGAAGACAAAAGAAAAAAATAGTCAAAGACACATCAATAAAAATGATCCAGGCCGGGCGCGGTGGCTCACACCTGTAATCCTAGCTCTCTGGGAGGCCGAGGCGGGTGGATTGCTCAAGGTCAGGAGTTCGAAACCAGCCTGAGCAACAGCGAGACCCTGTCTCTACTATAAATAGAAAGAAATTAATTGGCCAACTAATATATATAGAAAAAATTAGCCGGGCGTGGTGGCGCATGCCTGTAGTCCCAGCTACTCGGGAGGCTAAGGCAGGAGGATCGCTTGAGCCCAGGAGTTTGAGGTTGCTGTGAGCTAGGCTGACGCCACGGCACTCACTCTAGCCTAGGAACAAAGCAAGACTCTGTCTCAAAAAAAAAAAAAATGATCCAATCTGAAAAGCACAGAGAAAAAGAACTGAGAGCAAATAAAGCAAGCCTCGGGGATCGGTGGGACCATCAGGTATCTGGAGCTATTTGCTTGCCTTCTCATCCTTCCAAGAGGGGAACTGAAAGCCGATGGTGGGTAAGAACTTGGAGCACCACTGTAGTGTGCCGGGCTGGGCCCTGTGGTGGGATAGCTCCAGGGTCAGTCTATTTAGGTCTTTCCTGTTGGGCTGCCCAGATTCCCTAGAGAAGACTCTTCTAGTGTCCCAGTCTCCTGGTAAACCTGGCTGCCACCTTCAGGGAGCCCAGTGGGAGAAGAGGGCTGGGTGGTCCCAGCATCTGACACTCAGTAATGACATTCACTTAACCCCTTATTTGGGGCGCAGTACTCACGCCTTCAACTATGCCTGGTGTCCTCAGGCCACTCCTATTTTATAGTCTCCAGGCACTAAAGCCTCATCTGGGAGGTAAGAGAGGGACAGCTGCTCAAAGGTATGGAGTGGGTGAAGGGACCTGGGGGTCTCACTGCTTCTCAGACTACTTTCCCCCAATTCTCATTGTTTGAGAGCCCCCTTCCCTCCGAATTCCAGAGCTACCTGATTCTGTCAGTTCCTGTGCATTTTAGCACACTGTGATGGTTAATTTTACGTGCCAACTCGACTGAGCCATGTACTCAGATATCTGGCCAAACATTATTCTGGGAGTTTCTGTGAGGGTGTTTGTGGATGAAATTAGCATTTAAGCCAGCAGACTTGAGTACAGCAGACTGCCTCTGTCTTTGTCTGCTCAGCTTACTGTAATGAAATACCAGCCGATCACGGCGGCTCGAGCCTGTAGTCCTAGCCACTCGGGAGGCTGAGGCAGGAGGATTCCTTGAACCCAGGAGTTCAAGGGTGTACCACTGCACTCCAGCCTGGGCAACAGAGTGAAACCCTGTCTCGAAAGAAAGAAAGTAAGAAAGAGAGAGAGAGAGAGAGAGAGAGAGAGAGAGAGAGAGAGAGAGAGAAGAGAAGAGGAGAGGAGAGGAGAGGAGAGGAGAGGAGAGGAGAGGAGAGGAGAGGAGAGGAGAGGAGAGGAGAGGAGAGGAGAGGAGAGGAGAGGAGAGGAGAGGAGAGGAGAGGAGAGGAGAGGAGAAAGAAAGAAAGAAAGAAAGAAAGAAAGAAAGAAAGAAAGAAAGAAAGAGAGAGAAAAAGAAAAAAATACCAGAGAGTGGGTGGCTACAACAACAGAAATTTACTTTCCTTAAGTGTTGGAGGCTAGAAGGTCTAAGATCAAGGTGCTAGATAACTTGGTTCCTGGGGAGGACCCTCTTCCTGGTTTGCAGGTGGCTGCTTTCTCTGTGTGTCCTTACATGGCAGGAGAGAGAGCTCTTGTGTCTCTTCTTATAGGACACAAACCCCATGGTGAGAGCTCTCTCATGACAGTTATTTCCACCGGACTGGGGGTTAGGGCTCCAACATAACGATTTGCGGGAGGACATAAACGGTCAGTGCGTAGCACCCTCCATGGTGTGGGCGGTCCTCATCCGATCACTCGAGCCTGAATAGAACGAAAGGCTGAGCTTTACCCCCAGCAAGAAGGATTTTGCAGCACACTGCCTGGGACTTCATCTGCAACATGGCCTCTTCCTGTCTGACGGCCTGAGGACTAGAACATTGGCTCTCCCTGGGGCTCCCGCACCACCAGCCGCCCTACAGATTTTGGACTTACCAGCCTAATAATTGTGTGACCCAATTCCTAATAATCCCTCTCCCCACCCCCGCCCTGAACCCCTCACACACCCCTTACTCTGTCTCTTTCTCGGAACCTGAACCCTGCCCGCCACTGGCCCAAGAATTGTCCCAATTCTTGGCTCTGCTAAGCCAGTCTCCACTCTTCTACTTTCTAGCTTCCAAAAATGTATTGCTGTTGCCTCTTCTGTTCTCCTCATCCTTGTAGATTTGTTGCAGTTTTTTTTTGTTGTTTTTTTTTTAAATCATCACTTCACTATAGTTTAGAAGGTGTTTGGAGGGAATGATCTAGATGTGTATGTTCAATCTGCAGTTTCAGCCCAGAGCTCCTGGGCTAATTCTTAAGGGGGATTTAAATAACAAAACATTTCCTGGAAAATGTGTTCTTATCCAATATGTTAGCTGCCTTCTGTTGGCCTCCCCCTCATTAAAAGGCCTCAGAAGAGATTTCTTAATCTCCCTTTCTTCTTGTGTCCTAAAGGGCCACAAAGCTAAAATAATTTATAATTAAGCCTGTCCCGAGCCCATTACTTGGAGAGGATAAATCAGTAAAAGAGAGACACTTGTTTTTTTCCTAAGGAAGCAGCTAGCTCCTCAAGGGACCTGCGCTCACCACAGCTTCACAAACGCGTATCTTCTGGGACATGTCCGGCCTTTGCCGACAGTAAATATTCAAATATGCTTCAAATACGAAAACTCTGCCACGTTTAACTCAAGCCAACAATGTTACGTGATTACCTTGCTCTTGAAACCTAAAAGGCCTTTTTCTTCCCCTAAACAAGTCCTGTCAGTCCCAGGCAACATTGGGTATCTCTGATTACAGTAAGCACTTCCCTCTTCTCTACCGTTAAAAAAAATAGACCTTGGTTCTACAAACACAGACTAGTGGAGACAAGTCCCTATTGCCTCTTAGATGTCTCCCTGCAATCAGTAGCACCCGCTATGCCTCCACTTGTGTTCTGAGGCCGGGACATCCTTCTCGCCGGAGACGTCTATTTCCATCTTGGCTCCCGTCCAAATGGGGCTGCTCTGCCTCAGGTACCGCTCTCCTTCTAAAAATCAAAATGTGACTCCTATCTACCGTCCTTGTATGTGAATGTTACACTTTACTCCTCTGTGCTGGTCATCATACCCTCATGCCTCACCCCCCGATCAACCCAGCACCTTTACTCTAACTCCAGCAACTCAATCCTCATAAATGTCTTGCAGTTTTTTCATGCACCCCTGCCCTCATACAGCCTTTCTCTCCTCTTGTCTGGTCACAGAATCTTGAATCTATGCTCACCTCCCCTAACCGACTCTATCCCCAGCTCAGGGGCAAATCTTAGTCAGGCACCTTGTTCCTGGATGGGCTTAGTCCTACATGGACATGTGGTATAGTTCTGGCCATTGAGACAGAGGAGAAATCTAGTGGGGAAGCTTCCAAGAAAAGTTTCCTTTTTCCTTAAAAAAAAAAAAAAAAAAAAAAAGACCACCAGGAAGAGTCATTCTCTCTTGCTGGTCCTTATGGGGCCTGGACATGACATCTGGAGCCACAGCAGCTTTTCTGTGGCCAGGATCAAATCTAGCCTGGAAAGGGCAGACGAGAAAGGCAGGGGACTGTGGGTCTTCTACATCATTACCGAATACACCGACTGTGGAGCTTCCCTGCTGCAGGAAATCTAGTTTAATGAGATAAAGAAGTGCTCTAACTTTTTAAAGCCAAATTGAAGTTGGGTGTACTAGATGTTTTCCTGTGTTCCCATTTGATTTTTGCCTGACATTTTGACAGGTGATGAATTGCTTTCATCAAAATATGCACCCTTTCAATAAATCTGTCAATATATTTTTTTAATCAATTCCAGCTATAACTTTTGGGTTGTTCATATTTATAAGAAAACAATGAGGGGAAATAAATCTCAAAATGTCTTCAGAAAAAGGACTTTTACATGCCTTAAGAGTACCCTCTAAAGAAGCTTTATGAGATATTCTAGGTGTAAATGCTTTGGCTAGGATTTGGTGATGACTTCGTAGATGTGACACCCAAGGCATGATCCCCGAAAGAAAGAATAACCTGGACTTCATTAAAATTAGTTTTCTGCTCTGCAAAAGACACTGTCAAGAGAAAGAAAAGAGAAGCCATAGACTGGAAGAAAATGTTTGCAAAAGACCTATCTGATAATGAATGATCATCTAAAATATGCAAAGAATTCTTAAAATTCAACAATAAGAAAACAACTTGGTTAAAAAAAAATGGGCCAAAGACCTTATAGACGCCTCACCAAAGCAGATACACAGATGACAAGCAAGCATGTGAAAAGATGCTCCATGTCTTGTGTCATCAGGGGATGCAAGTTAACACAGCAGTGAGGTGCCGCTACTCATCTGTCAGAATGGCCAAATCCAGAAGGCCGACAACACCAAATGCTGACGAGGAGACGAAGCAACAGGAACTCTCATCCATTGCTGATGGAAATACAAAGTGGTACAGCCACTTTGAAAGACAGTTGGCTGTTTCTTACAAAATGAAACGTACCCTTATTATACGATCTAGTGATGGTGCTCCTTGATTTTTAACCAAAGAAGTTGAAAACTTACGTCCACACAAAAACCTGCACAGAGATGTTTACAGCAGCTTTATTCACAACTGCCAAAACTTGGAAGTAACCAAGATGCCCTTCCGTGGGTGAAGGATAAACAAACTGTGGTACGTCCAGACAATGGAATATTATTCAGCACTAAAAAGAAATGAGCTACCAAGCCACGAAAAGACATGGAAAAAAAACTTAAATGCATATTGATAAGTGAAAGGAGCCAATCTGAAAAGTCTACATACTGTATGATTCCAACCATATGACATTCTGGAAAAGACAAAACTATGGAGACAGTAAAAAGGTCAGTAGCTTCCAGGGGTTGAGGGGGAAGGAGGGATAAATAGGCAGAGAACAGAGGATTTTTAGGGCAGTGAAAATACTCTGCAGTATACTATAATGTTGTTTGTCATGAACCTAAAACCTCTCTCATTAGGAGTGCAAAGGTCTTACTGGGGAGAAAAACCTGTTCTCAAAATATAAAGTCTTAAAAAAAAAAAAAATCTTTGGCTACTACAGCCATTTTCTCCCACCTACGGCCAGGGATTTGGTTTCATCTTCAGCCACCACTTATGCTCCTCCGACAACTTTCTTTACTGTTTCTCTGCTCCAAAACCAGGCCCCAGATTCAAGGTGGAAATTAATGTAGAGGCGGACCCTCTTACACCCAGATAGATCGCCGTAGGTATTCTCCAGATGGCCACTTGATGGCGTCCAAGAGTCTTCTTCTTTGCCTTGCTCACATGATCTCCTGGAATGGCTCACGTGAGTCAACTGGGTATGATGAAGGACTTTTGATGAAAGTCCTTAGATGCTACTGATGTGTTCCATCGTGGGCCACAGCACTGTCATGTCTGCCATTTTTTAAGCATATAACATCAAGGGCTCAATCCACAACAGTACCGTTCTGGTTAATTTCATCCAGATAAGAAATGATTGATCACATAAATAGAAATGTATGTTCACAGATGTATAGAAATATCATCATCAAAGGCCAGTTAAAAGTTTCCATACTCCCATTTGAAATATCCTTGTCCTTTAATATAATGGGACATACACTTTATAGGTCAAACAGTAAAGGAAGTCTGTGAGGACTTTCAGAGGCAATAAGGCTTTCGGTATTGACTTCCACTATAGAATCAATAGGGGAAGAGGGGATGTAAAAATGACAAAACAGGATTTCAAAAACTAAATTGGTCAAACTTTTAACAACTCTTTGGTGATGATAATATATTTTGTATACGGTGATATCTCTATTGCCATTTACAAAACCTGATTCAAATGGCCTGGATCTTGCCCAGGGTTCTTGCAAGTGTAAGATGCATAGTTATCTAAGAGGCAAGACTTTCTCATCTTGAAATATGAATGGGTTGGCCCACGAAACTTCCACTATAATCCCAGGGGAACCCACTTTAAAGAAATCATATATTAAATACATCCTACTAAATTAGTACAATGTATTTTTTTTTTTTTTAAAAAGCATGTCACGGCCTTCTGTCCACAAGTCCTACCGTAGCAGATACTGTGGGCACTTCACCTATATCCCTTTTACTGTCTCTTCTGTGACCTTTGTTTCCAATGGCTTGTGCCTGTGACTTTGTTGGGAGGAGCACCCTTGGTCTAGGGGGGCTGCTTTGCACAGCGACCCGCACACAAAGGGAACCAGAATAGCTTGAGAGTGCATGTGCCTTCTTCCCTGTGTCCACAGCCACCGACTGGCACAGGAGGACGAAAGCCCAGCTCCCTTGCTTGAGGTGGGACAAACTCTGAAGAGTTTACCCTTCAGAACTCACCTCTGCATCAGGCTGAGGTTGGGACCTGGCCAGCATCATACTCTTGCTTTGCTGCTTCTGCTTCCATTTCTTCTTTTCTCCTCTCCTTCAGTTGTTTCTGCTGGGAGTACTTCCTTAATAAATCATCTGCACATGGCTCCTGTCTTGGGAACCCAACCTCAGAGGCCAACCGTCCCTGATAAACCACGCTGCCACCTACAGTCTAAAATCGTGAAAGTTCACCAGAAAAACATCTTCCCTGGAACTTCGCTGAAAGGGATTTTGGCCTTGAGTCCGTGACCACAAAGAGATTTTTACTGCAATGTCGGCAGGGAGGGGAACGTAGAGGCAGAGTGACGGTGCCCATGGCTTTGTCCTTGACGGGAAAACCAGGAGCTGCCAGGGGTTCAGCCACTGCAGTCATTTGTGCTTCATGAGGAGCAGTCACCAGGGGCTGTTGGTTGTGATTTTGATCTTCCCGATTGCCACTGAATGGTCCTGGATCTCTGTTTTAACTTCCTATTCAGCTGAAGAGGGTTGGCAACTCCAAAACAAAGATATGTTGCCAATCCAAATGAGTTTGTGGCACTCACTGCCTCTTGAAGTATTGGGCACTCACTTGGCTACAGCTATAATTTTCTCACTCGTCACCTCACCAGCAACAGAAAACAGTGCTTTTCTTTGACGTGCCAACATGCTAAGAACTTGTGCGTCTTTTCTTGTTGGCGGTGCTCATGTGAGACCCACAGTTACTGGAAGGCATGACATGAAAATTAGACAATTTCAGAAAAGCGAAAAGTGAGAGAATTCATCCTCATCAGACCTGCACTTCAACAAGTGCTAAAGGTCGTTCATCAGGCTGAAGGGCGAGGGTATCAGATAAAACCTCTGATCTACAGGAAGGAATGAAAAGTATCACATGTGGGTTAATATAAAAAAACCATATTTTTTGGTTTTTTCTTATAATTCCTTTAGAAGGCAACTGACTACTTCAAACAAAAAACAACAATCATTTGTTATAGGGTTGACAACATGTCAAAGTAAAATATATGGCAATAATAACATAAAGACAGGGAGAGTAAATGGAATTATTCTCTTTTTAGGTTATAAATTTTATGGGATTGGTATAAATTAATTCTAAGCAGCATGTGATAAATTAAGGATGCATATTATAATCACCTAGAGCTAAACTCATAATATTATATAAGGAGGTAGGGTTACAAAACCAATAGAAGAAATGATATGGACTATTAAAAATATTTGATTAGTTGAATGTAGGCAAGGGGGAACAGAAGAACAAAGCAGGTGGAACAAGATCTTGTTAGCAAGATGGTAGATTTAAACTCAATCATATCAATCACTAAATGTAAATGGACTAACACTTCAATTTAAAGGCAGAGACCATCAAACTGGAGAAATGTGACCCAAATCTATGTTGTGTTAGGAAACACACTTTAAATATATAGAGACAAAGAAAGTGAAAATAAAAGGATAAGGAAATATATAATATGCAGATATAATACAGCTAATAAGAAAAAATACAAATAAGAACAAGAAAGCTGATATGGTTATATTAATATCAGACAAAGTAGGCTTCACGATAAAGAGCTATAAGGAGAGAAATTTCATACTTATAAAAGGGTCAATTCATCAAGAAGACTTAATAATCCTAAATGTATACACTTAGGAACTGTGTTAGTTTTCTAGGGCTGCTGTAAGTACATCATACCATAGACTGATGGCTTCGCCAAAATTTATTTTCTCATAGTTCTGGAGGTTATATGTCCAAGACCATGGTGTTGGTGAGTTGGTTCCTTCTTTTTTTCTTTTCTTTTTTTTTTTTTTTTTTTGAGACAAAGTCTCACTCTGTAGCCTGGGCTAGAGTGCCGTGGCATCAGCCTAGCTCACAGCAACCTCAAACGCCTGGGCTCAAGCGATCCTCCTGCCTCAGCCTCCTGAGTAGCTGGGACTACAGGCATGCGCCACCATGCCCGGCTAATTTTTTCTATTTTTAGTTGTTTGGCTAATTTTCTTTCTATTTTTTTAATAGTAGAGATGGAGTGTCGGTCTTGCTCAGACTGGTTTCGAACTCCTGAGCTCAAGCAATCCTCCCGCCTCAGCCTCCCAGAGTGCTAGGATTACAGGTGTGAGCCTCCGCACCTGGCTGGTGCCTTCTGAAGGCTGTCTTCTCCCTGTGTCTTTTTTTTTTTTTTTTTTTTTTTTGAGACAGAGTCTCACTTTGTTGCCCAGGTTAGAGTGAGTGCTGTGGCGTCAGCCTAGCTCACAGCAACCTCAGACTCCTGGGCTCAAGCAATCCTGCTGCCTTAGCCTCCCGAGTAGCTGGGACTACAGGCCCTAACTTTTTCTATATATATTAGTTGGCCAATTAATTTCTTTCTATTTATAGTAGAGACAGAATCTCACTCTTGCTCAGGCTGGTTTCGAACTCCTGACCTCGAGCAATCTACCCGCCTCGGCCTCCCAGAGTGCTAGGATTACAGGTGTGAGCCACCGCGCTGCCTTCTGAAGGCTGTCTTCTCCCTGTGTCTTCACATCATCTTTCCCCTGTCTATGTCTGAGTCTAAATTTCTTCTTCTTATAAGGACATTAGTCATGTTGGATTAGGGCCCACTCTAATGACTTCCTTTTAACTTACATCTGTAAAGGTCCTTTCTCTAATTTCAGTCACATTCTGAGGAACTCAACATATGAATTTTGGGAGAGAACACATTTTAGTCCGCAACAGAAATGGGGCTTTAAAATACATGAGGCAAAAAGTAACAGAACTAAAGGGCTAACTATAAAAATCCACAGTCATAGCCGGGCGTGGTGGCTCACGCCTGTAATCCTAGCTCTCTGGGAGGCTGAGGCGGGCGGATTGCTCGAGGTCAGGAGTTCGAAACCAGCCTGAGCAAGAGCGAGACCCCGTCTCTACTATAAATAGAAAGAAATTAATTGGCCAACTAATATATATATAAAATTAGCCGGGCATGGTGGCGCATGCCTGTAGTCCCAGCTACTCGGGAGGCTGAGGCAGCAGGATTGCTTGAGCCCAGGAGTTTGAGGTTGCTGTGAGCTAGGCTGACGCCACAGCACTCTAGCCGGGGCAACAGAGTGAGACTGTCTAAAAAAAAAAAAAAAAAACCAACAAAAAAACAATTACTAGAATACTGGCCAGACGTGTTGGCTCTCACCTGTAATCCCAGCACTTTGGGAGGTCGAGGGGGAGAGAAATACTTGAGGCCAGGAGTTCAAAACCAGCCTCGATGACACAGTGAGATTTCTTTCTATTTATAGTAGAGACAGGTCTCGCTCTTGCTCAGGCTGGTTTTGAACTCCTGACCTCAAGCAATCCGCCCGCCTGGGCCTCCCAGAGAGCTAGGATTACAGGCGTGAGCCACCGCACCAGGCCCCTATCTTCTTAACAGTAGAGAGTCCTTGTAGAGAAAATAACCTTTGAGCTTTGAAAAAGATCCTCAGGGACCTAAAGTGAAGGACAGAATGAAAGCAGGAAAATCAGAAGCCATTAAGTTGCTTTTCTCAAAACATGGTGAGATGTTTGTTAGAAATGAATATTCCCGAAAATTTGAAATATCTTAACTGAAAGATAATAACACATTAAAATTTATGGGGTACAAGTAAAGCTATGTTCAGAGGGAAATTTATAACTTTATTATTTTTTTACGCACACACACAGTGGAAGGAAAACTATAGCTTTCAATACTTACAAAGGAAGAAAAGTTTCATATCAATGATCTAACTTTTCATCTTAAGTAGCAAGAAAAAGAAGAACAAATTAAATCCAAAGTGATAGGAAGAAAGGAAATAATAAAAACAAGAGTCGAAATCAGTGACATGGAAAACCAACAAAAATAGAGAAAATCAAAATTTGATTTCTTGAAAAGACTAATAAAATTGATAAACCCCAGTAAGACTTAGAAAGAAAGAGAAGGAGAGAAAATAAAAAGTAGGGCCAGAGTAAAGGCTATCTAGCAGTTCCTTATGCTGTTCTTGTAGGATTTCTGTATGTTTGAGGTTAGTCAGCCCTCTGTATCCCTGGGTTCCACATTGTGGATTCAATCAACTTCAGATCACAAATATTAAAAAAAAAAAAAAAAAAAAATTACATCTGTACCGCAGACTTTCCTTTGCTCGTCATTATTCCCCAAACAACACAGGAGAACAAGTATTTCGATGGCACCTACACTGCATCAGGTATCGCAAGTCATCTAGAGGTGATCTGCAGCTCTGTGCATGGGAAGACGTGCGTAGGTTAGTGCAAATGCTACTCCACTTTCCATCAGGGACTCGAGCAGCCGAGAATTTTGGTGCCCGAGGGAGGTCCTGGACCCGATCCACTACGGATATCCAGAGACAACTGTATATCAAAACAAAAATTCAAACAAGGTGGGTGAAATGTGCAAAATGATGCTATTGTAGGCCTCATATTTTGGTCAAGAGAGAGTGTCTTTTTCTGCTAACATGAAGACAGCAGCGTGGGAAGGGATAAAAGTTGTGGTGGAAGGAATGGGAGTGCCGAGTCCTTGGCTGTACCATGACGATGGCCTCGACTGATGAGCTCCTGTTCGCTGCCCTTCTGGCCCGGATGCCCACGCTAGCCGCGGTATCTTTGTCATGCGGAGTTTTCTGAGCTGCAGCAGGTTTCCAAGCCAGCTTGTGTTCTCTCCTTCATGTTTCTTGTACTCAACACTTAAGCTCCTCTTGCAGATTTAACCTAAACACCATATAAAGCCAAGTTTTTTTTTTTTCCCTACAATGTTATGGGGAAAGAGGATTAAGTTTTACAGGGGGAGAAGACGGGCGTTTAAATTTAGACGTGGTGGATGAAAGCAAGCCTCATGGTGCATTTGAATCAGAAACAAGGCAGAGTCACTTTTTTATTCTAAAAGCCAACGGCTGCTCAGAGACAAGCAGATTGAACCACTTCCTGCTCAGAAATTCTCAGAGTATACACACACGCACACATTTACATACACATATGGCTAGAAGAACAAAGAAAAGCAGCAAAAAGAAAAATAATTCATTGATGATGTCATTTGCTACTTCGGGGCACCGATATGTGTCTCATATCACCTGATTTCCCGCAAAAGGCATGTTTCATGGGTCCAGGCAAGTCTCTCAAAGCAGGAAGTTAAGGATCACATCGCAGATAAGCGCTGATGGACTGACTAATCAAGACAGGCTAGCCACTGGGGGTGGGGGGGGGGTGAAGAAAAGAAAAAAAGAAAAAGAGAGACCATTGTTTCCTTTATCAATTCATTTTTCTTATGAAAAATTTCAAATGTGCACAAAAGAATAGTGTAATGAACCCTTCAAATACCCACCAGCCAGACTCAACAATCCAGTTACAGAGTTAGAAAAAATAATATAAAAGGAAGTCTGCAGTTTGGGATCTAGAGCAGGGCATAGTTAAATTTAGCTTTACTGGGGCATTGCTTCAGCTTGACTAATCAGCTAATCAAAGCTCTTTGTTTAACTTTGGTTTCCTTATCGGCATAAAGAAAGACTATTCATAGCTCCCCATCCACACCAACTTCAGAGGTAGGTTCAGGTGGAAGGCTTCAGGCTCTTCAAAATTCTTTGTCTTAGTTGATGCATTTTTAATCAGGGTTCAACAAAAGGAAAAAAAAAAAAAGCAGAGAGAGGCTTTATAGTATTTTCCACATTTTTTTCCAACAAAAGCGAGCCTTACCTTTTCCAACTCTACAACCTGCTGTGTTTGTGGTGGTGAACAGGGTCTTTGCGTGCAGATGATCGCTGGGCAGACAGATTTCTATACCTGGGTCTTGGGAGAATTCGGGAGCTGGACATGAACCAGAAGCGACAGTTCATAAAAGTGGGAGACAGGAAGAGTGAGGAAGGAGAGTGAGGCCCAGGTAGAACCCCGTGGAACACCACGTGCAGGTTATGGGGGGAGAGGCCTGAAGGCCGCAGCCCTGGGCTTCCCACAGCCGCACAGAGGGGCAGGTGCTGAAGTGCCTCAAGTGAAGCAGGAGAAAGGCTTGGCACAAACACAGCAGCAGAGACAAAAATCCAATTTCTGTTCCGCTCTCCTCCCCTTCTCCCCTGCTGGTTCTTTCCAATCCTGGAACAACCCCTGGTCTCTTGGGGATCAAGAGAATCCTTTCTCCCAAGCCTCTTTCACCTCCTTCCTCTCCACGCCTCCTGGACTAGCTAATTCCTACTCATTGGCCAGATCTCAGCCTAAAAATCTCTTCTTTGACCTTCTAGCAAGATCAGATCCCAGCATTATACACTCACTATATTTCTCCCTCAAACGTCTCGGTTGTCATTGTGTATATTCATGACTCTTTGACTAATGCCTAGAACGGGCGTCCTCAAACTAGGGCCCGCGGGCCATATGCAGGCCGCCTAGCACATTTATGCAGCCCTCTGGGTGTTTTTGCCGCCGCTGCCTGTCCTGCTTAGCAGCCCACTCGTCCGGGGCCCACAGTGCGCACTCTCCAACGGTCTGAGGGACAGTGAACTGGCCCCTGTTTAAAAAGTTTGAGGACCCCTGGCCTAGAAGATCAGCTCCATGAGGGTAGAGGCCATGTCTGTCTCTGTCACAAAGTGTATGTCAGGTAGGCTGGGCATGGTGGCTCACACCTGTAATCCGAGCACTCTGAGAGGCCCAGGTGGAAGTATCGCTTCAGCTCAGGAGTTCAAGACCAGCTTGAGCAAGAGCGAGCCCCCCTCTCTGCTAAAAATAGCCAGGTGTCATGGCATGTGCCTGCAGTACCAGCTACTTGGGAGGCTGAGGCAGGAAGATCACTTGAGCCCAGGAGTTTGAGGCTGCAGTGAGCAACGATGACACCACTGTACTCTACCCAGGGTGACAGAGTGAAACTCTGTCTCAAAAAAAAAAAAAAAAAAAGTGAATGTCAGGTGCCTGCCTGTTTGGCCCAAGTTGTGCTCACTAAAGACTGAGTGAATGAATGAATGAATGGAGGCAAGGAGGTGTTGGCACATTCCCAGGACTTGAGGCCAGCTATTCTTTCTGGAACTGCTCGGAAGTTTCATTTTACCGCCTGCAGTTGCCACTGACAACCCTGGGTAACGGCAGCCGAGGCCTCCCTGCCACTGCTCCCACGGCCAGGGTCCTGCTCCGGCCAGGCCTGCCCCTGTGCCCACCGCAGCTCTGCTGTCTGGGCGCCGCTGACCGGCTCAGGGAGAGCTGCTGCTGGGCACGGTGAGGGCGGAAGCCAGGCTGGAGTGAGTGGGAGGTGAGGAAAGGGAGACCGGGGATGCAGACAGCTTTTTCACACGTTTGGCTGTGAACGGGAGGAGAGAATTCAGAGGTAGCTGCAAGGAGATTTGGGGTCAAAGCAGTTTTTTGAGTTTTTATTATTATTTTTTTTATTTCAGGAAAGATTTAAACGTGTTTGAATGTCAGTGGGAAGGTTCCAGTTCGGAGGGAGAGGTGGAATAAATAGGAGAGAGGAAGAATCAGGAGAGGAGGTGATTCTAAAGGGCACCTGGATGTCAGCAGGAGGCTCTTCCCACCTTAGATTTGGCTGCAGCCCCAGTCGAGTGGGGCAGCCCTTCCCCGATTCCCACGGGGACGCTGGACCACCTGTGCAGGGCTGGGCGGGGAGATGTCTGAGAACTAGCAGTTCTGAGTCATCATATGACCACCCAGGGGACAGAGAGGTTGGACGGGCCCGGCGAGGGGAGCCCCGGATCAGGGAGCAGATTTCTCTAGGAGAGGCTTGCACTGCGCGCCCACGCACACGGGGATGGCTCCGCTTCCCTCAGATGGACTCAGGGGACCACCTGGAGAATGGGACGGGTGGCCCCTGGAGCCAGGGAGACACAGGGGTGTCCGACTCTCACCCAGACGTCCACAGGGAGGTGTGGCTGCGGCTGCCTGTCGGTCCACCGGGCTTTGAGAAAGGGCCGTATCTGAGCTAGGTGAAGGCCGGGCACGTGCGCGTGGGAGTGGGTCACAAGTGAGAGAGCGCCGCTGGCCTCTGGTCTAGATCAGCGGTTCTCACCTAGGACAATTTTACCCCCAAGGGGACCTTTGGCAATGTCTGGAGACATTTTTGATTGTCATGACTAAGGGGTGCTCCTAGCAGGGGTCTAGTGCTAAGGTCCCCAACCCCCGGGCCACAGACCAGAGGGCAGGCCAGGCAGCAAAGCTTCATCTGCATTGCAGCCCCTCCGCATTGCTTGCATGGCTGCCTGAGCTCTGCCCTTCCCCCCGTCCCCCCTCCATGGAAACATTGTCTTCCATGAACCCGGCCCCTGGTGCCAAAAAGGTCCGGACCGCTGAGGGGCAGAGGCCGGGGGTGCTGCTACACAGCCTACAGTGCGCAGGGTGGGGCAGCTCGGAGGGGAGGAGGGTGTAGGTTTCGTGCGGGGACGTTGAAGCCGCCCCTGTGAGGTGGTCTGCAGTTTTTCTGTGGAACAAGAGGCTCATCTTCTGCCGGAAGGAGGGGGATGGGGAGGGGGCTCAGAGGTTTAAGAGAATGAAGAATCGAAGTAGTCATTCCAGACGCGGGGGAGCTAGGTGACACACAGTGGGGTCACCAAAGGTAGAGACGGCCACAGACAACACGTGAGAACGGAGGGGCCCAGAGGAGCCGGGACAGATTCCTGGGGCGGCAGGGGCCGGCCCTGCTCTGAGCCCGCACACCGTCCCCGGCCCTCGGCAGGCAGGGCTGACACCTGGAGGGACACTGAGGCCTCTCCAGTAACAGCTCCATCTTCTCTGTTGCTGTTGGTCTTGGTGGTCGCCGGTCCCACCTGGCCATTCCTCGCTGGCCCACGCGAGGTGAATCAGCTCCTTTGTGGGCGATGGCCATGGCACAAGCCTAGGAGGCGAGGGGGCAGAGGGGGCAGGCACCGCGAGGCCCTGAGCACCTAGAAGCAGGAGCGACTGACAGCCTCACCCGGCCACACCAGGAGGGGTCAGCCCGCCACACCAGGAGGGGGTCAGCCCCGCGCTCTCCTCTGCTTTGCTTCCCTCCATTCAAGGGTCAAAGTCCTAGGCCCAGGTGGGCCCACTGCCGCCCCCACCTGTCCCCTGCCCCAGGGAGGACAGACGCCATTTCTGACTCTCACGGATAATCAGAGTGGCATTCCAGAATCCAGGGAATAGAGGCAGGACGGAGAACACAGGTGTATGCAGGGCTCGCGGCTCCCCCGCCGCACCTGGAGGAGAAGGCTTCTGGGAGGGGCATCCCCGGAAGAGCCTCCACACTTCCCAGGAGCCTCTTCCTCCGGGCGGAGGGGCGCAGGCAGCTTTGAGGCTCGGATGGAGACAGAGGGCTGTGTAACAGTTTCAGGGGTGGCCGGACCCGCAGTCTCACATCCCTTCTCCAGGACGTCTCCTCTAGCCAGCGTCTTCCTGGCTCAGCGGCAGGCCTCGTCCGCGGCCTGCCTGTCACCCGCAGCTAAACTGTTCCACATTCACGGACACGTGGATTACACAAGTAGGGGCCTAAGCCTCTTCTTAACCTGATACTTTTTCTTTTTCCTAAAAGGGCAAGGCTCTATTTTAGTCACTGTTTTGCAGGGAGGAAAAAAAAGAATCTGTTTGTCCTTATGATTCATGTTGGTGGTTTTGGATGATGTTGTATTGATTCATGGCGACTCACTCAGCATCTGGTATGAATTAAATGGGACTTTCTCTCGGTGACAGTGAAATGAAAGATCTTAAACAAGGATAACATGAAAAAGAGGCCTGGTGGGAATACAAGAGTTTGAGCAATCTCCAGGCCTCGAGTCAGTTCTATCAGATGCCCAGCTGTCTCAGCAAAGTCAGCAAAAAGTGACAAGTGGCTGCTCATGACGTGAAGTCTGCGCCTCACTTTCACCCTGGCGACTCCCCGCAGGTAAATTGCTTCCTGCAATGTGTGGTTTTTATCTCGTAGCCACGAGCCCAATTAGACAAATCGGCAAACAGAGGCGGGAAGCTGTCACACGTGTTACATCATGAGTCATATTTTCTCCGTGTTGCTCCAGGCAGTTTTCCACAGAATCCCAGAGGACATCCAGTGGCTCTTAGTGGGGGATGATTTTGCCACCCCAAGAGGTCTTGGGCAATGTCTGGAGACACTCCTGGCCGCCGCGGCTGGGGAGGCGCTGCCGGCATCCAGTGTCGTGCAGAGGCAGGGCTGCTGCTCAGCACCCCGCAGCGCCCAGACTAGAGCCCGCTACGGAGTCGCCCAGCCCACGTGGCAGTGGTGCCAAGGCTGAGAAACCAGCCCTAAATCCAAACCGACTCCAGATCCCAAGTGATGTGACGGTTGTCAGGCCACTAACTGACTTAATGACAAGGCCTCTAGATATGGTGAAACAGATTGTCTGGAAAATTATGTAATTTCTGTGTTTAAAAAGAGTATATATCTTGCCTAGCTCTTGCTCTCTAAATAACATTCTTCACTAAAAGGAACCAGGGCTCCAGAGAAACGGCCAGTCTAAGTCTGGGACGGCCAAAGAAGGAAGGTATCAGGGCCTACAGGGTCTGATTGAAAGGATACAGGAGCCAGCATGAAGGGGCTCTCTCTGGCCAACTATGGGATGGTTTGAGTAGCCAAAAGAATAATGCAAATATGTTAAAATCCATATCTTCAAGTTAAAAGAGGAGCTTGTGATCAAACGACGAAAAGCTACCTCCAAATCATGTGGCTTCTAGATGTTTCCTTTATGGAAAAAATCATGTGCTTAAATTGCTTCTTAGGCTGGGTGTAGTAGCCCAAGCCTGTAATCCTAGCACTCTGGGAGGCTGAGATGGGAGGATCCCTTGAGGTCAGGAGCTCAATACCAGCCTCAACAAAAGCGAGACCCCGACGCTACTAAAAATAGAAAAAAAATTAGCCAGGTGTGGTGGCACGTGCCTGCAGTCCCAGATACTCAGGAGGCTGAGGCAGGAGGAGGATCACTTGAGCCCAGGAGTTTGAGGTTGCTGTGAGCTAGGCTGATGCCACAGCACTCTGGCCCAGGCAACAGAGCAAGATTCTGTCTAAAAAAAAAAAAATTGCCTCTTAAACCTAGGTGCTCTCATTTTCTTCTGTGTTATCAATGATGGAGGAAGGGAAGCTGGTAGCACCTAGGCTGAGCTCCTGCATTAATGCTGCTCTGGAAAAGGAGCCAGAATGAGGGTGCACCTTTATCAGCCACCATCAAACAATGACTGAGCACAGACTCTGGGACGGTGGCAGATCCCACGTGGGAAAGAGAACATGTGAATAGATGATTGCAGCATAAATGGATATGTCTATGATAGGGTGCCTCAATTGGAATCTTCCTCTTATAACTGAAAACCCAACTCAAATTAATTCAAACAATAGAAAAGTTATTGACTCACAGTCAAATAGTCTAGACAGTTTTGCTGTAAGCACAGTCCTTGCACTACAGCGGTCCGCAAACTGGTTTCTCACTGGTCCATAATGAGATGACTACATTGTTGAAATGTTCACGGGCATGATCACCTTTCTACAAAATTCCTTTCCTCCATCGTTGATAATGCTAGAGAATGACGAGAATGCCTGGGTGGAGGAGGCAATAGCAGTGCCACTTTTTATAAGGGAAACCTCTAGGAGCCATATGATTCATTTTTATTGTGTGTTACAAAAGTATCAGTCAATAAAATAATGGGACAAAAAAAAAACAAAACAAAACTGGAAATGAAAAATAAAATTGCTGTTATCCCATACAGTTTGAAAAACACCGGCTGAGAGTGGTGACTCTCTCTCTCTCTTGGCCACTCAGCAGAATCACCTGGTAAGCTTTAACAACTCCCAGTACTGGGGCTCACTCCCAGAAATCTTCATTTCATTGGCCTAGCATGGGGCCAAAGCATGGCTATTTTTAGAAGCTCACCATGGGGTTTCAATGTGCAGCCAGCATGGAGAACCCGTGATCTGGATTCACACTGGCCTCAGCTGGGGCTTGATCTGAGGGTCAGGAATGCTGTCAAGGTCTGGTACTCTCACAGCACTAAACGTTTATTTTGGAAAAGAAGAGAGGATAGTGAGCCGAGACGGCCAACTAGAGACATGGCCTGTCAGACTGTCCTCCCGGCTGAAGGGTAGAAGGTTGGACTGAGAAGAGTGGAGAACCATTGTGGCTCAGGTGTGGATCACAGGGAGAGACAGCAGAGGTGTCAGGGGACCCCATCAAGAAGGGCAGAGAAGTGAGAAGAGGAAGAGAGAAGAGAGGACAGTGGTGTGGATCATATCCAGAGAGGCCCAGAGCCCAATTAAAGAGTAAGGGGAGGCTCCCTTTCCCCCAACTTGGGTGACTCCAGCAAGCAGCGGGACATAAAACACTCACCCCTGGGAGAGTACCATGAGAGACCAGAGAGCCAGCAATCTTACACCTAGAGACATGGCCTGTCAGACTGTCCTCCCGGCTGAAGGGTAGAAGGTTGGACTGAGAAGAGTGGAGAACCATTGTGGCTCAGGTGTGGATCACCGGGAGAGACAGCAGAGGTGTCAGGGGACCCCATCAAGAAGGGCAGAGAAGTGAGAAGTCCATTCCTGACACCACAGAAAGTAATTTTTGGCTCAAGCTGGCCTGTAACCATGAACACCCCCCCCCCATAGCAACCACAAGAGTGCCCTGTGCTGAAAAGCCTATTTCTCAGCAGTGGGGACATGTCACCAGCCAAGCCAGCTACTGAGAGCAGAGTTGCCCTAGTGGTGTTTCACATGATTGCCCGCTGGCAGCTTGGATAGGCGGGCAAGACCCAGTGCCCCCAGGACACAAGAGTGGTGCAGGGAACCGGCCATGCCTCTCCTCAATAGTAACCAGGAGAGGCCTCAGTGCTGGGAAGCCTGTTTCTCTGTGGTGGGGGCATTCTCCCAGCCGAGCCTGCCACCGAGCCAGGAGCCACCACAGTGCAGTGGTGTTACCCAAGAGGTTTATCAAACCTGCTAAAGGCAACTCCAGGACCAGCACTCCTCTCCCTGACATGGCCAGGGACCAATCTTCAGGAACTCAAAGACAGGTCCATAATCCAACCCTAGCACCCTCAACTCTCAATTGGGAGGCCTGATGAGAAGGAATGAGTGAAAGAACTCCAGAAATACGAAAAATCGAAGCTAAAGGACACCCCCACAAGAAAACAATAACTCTTTACCAATGGATACCAATCTAAACAAAAAGATTAAAATGACAGATGAAGAATTTTGAATATGGATTGTAAGAAAGCTCATGATATACAAGAGAAAATTGAAACTCAACACAAAGAAGTAACAAAAACAATGCAGGAAATGAATGAAAAATTCTCTAAAGAAATCAAATTATTAAAGAGCAACCAAACAGAACTTCTGGAAATGAAAAATTCATTCAAGTATTTACAAATCACAGTAGAAAGCCTTAAGAATAGGCTAGATAAGGCAGATTCATAAAGAATCTCAGAGTTTGAAGATAACATCTTTGAGCTAAACAAGTAAGTTGAACAGAAAGAACAGAGAAATAAGAGGAAGGAACAAAGTCTGCAAGAAATGTGGGATTATGTAAAGAAGACAAATATAAGAATCATAGACATCCCTGAGGGTAGAAGGAAATACACAAGAGTTGGAAACCCTATTTGAAGAAATAATCAAGGAAAATTTCCCTGGACTTGCTAGACATGTAGATAGCCAGCTATAAGAAGCTCAAAGGACTCCTGGGAGATTCATCACAAAGAGGCAATCACCATGACACACAGTCATTAGATTTGCCAAGTAAGCTCAAAAGAGGAATTCCTGTGAGCAGCAAGGTAGAAAAATCAGGTAATTCGCAAAGAAAAACCTATCAGATTAACTGCAGATTTCTCAACTAAGACCTTACAAGCTAGATGGGATTGGGACCCCATTCTCAGTATTCTCAAACAGAATAATGACCAGCCTAGAATTCTGTATTCTGCAAAACTAAGTTACTTATATGAGCGAGAAATAAAGACCTTCTCAGACAAGCAAACACTGAGGGAATTTGTCAAGACCAGACCTGAGCTGCAAGAAGTACTCCAAACTGCATTATACATGGATTAACACAATAGTCACCCACCAGTGTAAAATCACTGAAAAGCTAAAGGTCAGAGCCCAGATACCACAATGGCTCAAGAGGTAAAACAGAACAATAATGTTCTACTCAAAAGGATGAACAGAAATTCACCCTATTTATCAATTCTTTCAATAAATGTGAATGACTTGAACTCCCCATTCATGAGACATAGGCTGATGGAATGGATAAAAAAATACAAGCCAAGTATTTGCTGGAACCAGGAAACACATCTAACCCATAAAGACTCATTCAGACTCCAGATGAAGGGATGGGAAACAATATTCCACACAAATAGAAACCAAAAGAAAGCTGGTGTAGCCATTCTCATGTCAGATAACATAGACTTCAAATCAACAAAAGTATAGAAAGACAAAGATGATAATTATATAATGGTAAAGGGAACTATTCAACAAGAAGACATAACTATTCTAAATATTTATACACCTAACACAGGAGTACCCAGATATTAAAGCAAGTCCTACTTGATCTAAACAAAATGATAAACTGCAACACATAGCCAGGGACTTCAGCACCCCATTGACAGAATGGGACAGATCCTCCAAACAGAAAATTAACAAAGAAACAATGTACTTAAAAAGAACTCTAGAACAAATGGGCCTAACAGACATTTATGGAACATTTTACCCAAAACTACTGAATATATGTTCTTCTCACCATCTCATGGAACATTCTCTAAGATTGACCACATCTTAGACCATAAAACATGCCTTGACAAATTTAAAAAAATAGAAATTATACCATTTATCTTTTCAGATCACAGAGGAATAAAATTAGAAATCAACTCCAACAGAAACACTCATCTATACATAAAGTCATGGAAACTAAACAACCAACTGCTAAATGATATCTGGGTCAAGAAGGAAATTAAGATGGAAATAAAAAGATTCTTTAAACTGAATGATAAAAGGGACACAGATTATCAAAAAAATATATATCTATGGGATACAGCTAAAGCAGTCCTAAGAGGAACATTCATAGCTCTAAATGCCTACATCCAAAAGACAGAATGATTACAAATCAACAATTTAATGAATCATCTCACGGAACTAGAAAAGGAAGAGCAAATCAATCTTAAACCCAGCAGAAGAAAAGAAATAACCAAGGTCAGAGTGAGCTAAATGAAATCAATAGCAAAAGAATTATACAGAAGACTAATGAAATAAAAACTTGGTTCTTTGAAATGATAAACAAAATTGACAGGCCTCTTGATAGATTAACCAGAAACAGAAAAGAAAGTACTCTAATATGCTCAATAAGAAATGCAAAAGGGAGCCCAGGAGATTGAGGTTCCTGTGAGCTAGGCTGACGCCACAGCACTCACTCTAGCCTGGGCAACAAAGTGAGACTCTATCTCAAAAAAACAAATAAACAAACAAACAAACAAAAAACAAAAAGAAAAAAAGAAATGCAAAAGGATAAATTATAACTGATACCATGGAAATACAAAATAATATCTCAGAATACTATAAAAATTTCTATGCACATAAACTTAAAATGTGGAGGAAATGGACAAATTCTTGGAAGCACAAAGCCTCCATCGGATCAATCAGGAAAAAATAATGAACAGACCAATATAAAGTATACAAATTGAAACAGCAATAAAAAATCTTCTAACAAAAAGAAGTCCTGGACCAGATGGTTTCACACCCAAATTTTACCTGACCTTCAAAGAAGAACTTGTACCTATGTTGCAGAAATTATTCCATAACATCAAGAAGAAAGGAATCCCCCCAACTGGTTCTACAAAGCCAATATCACTGTGATATTGGCCAGGAAATGACACAACAAAAAATAAAAGTATAGACCAATATCCCTTATGAATATAGATGCAAAAATTCTCAAATCCCAGCAAACAGAATTCAGCTATACATCAAAAAATGATAATAATAATTTACCACGACCAAGTAAGCTTCATACCAGAGATGCAAGGATAGTTTAACATACACAAATCTATAAATGTAATTCACCACATAAATAGAAGTGGGAACAAAGACCACATGATCTTCTCAATAGATGCATAAAAAGCATTTAACGAAATCTAACACCCTTTTATGATAAGAATGTTTAACAAAATAGGCATAGATGGGACTTACCTCAAAATTTAAAAAGTCAGGCTGGGCGTGGTGGCTCACGCTTGTAATCCTAGCACTCTGGGAGGCCGAGGCAGGCGGATTGCTCAAGGTTAGGAGTTCAAAACCAGCCTGAGCGAGACCCTGTCTCTACTATAAAAATAGAAAGAAATTAATTGGCCAACTAATATATATATATAAAATTAGCCGGGCATGGTGGCGCGTGCCTGTAGTCCCAGCTACTCAGGAGGCTGAGGCAGGAGGATTGCTTGAGCCCAGGAGTTTGAGGTTGCTGTGAGCTAGGCTGACGCCACGGCACTCACTCTAGCCTGGGCAACAAAAGCGAGACTCTGTCTCAAAAAAAAAAAAAAAAAAATTTAAAAAGTCATATATCACAAGCCCATAGCCAGCATCATAACAAATGGGGAAAAATTGAAAGCATTCCCACTTAGAACTGGAACCAGACAAGGTTGTCCACTATCACCACTTCTATTCAACATAGTGCTGGAAGTCCTAGCCAGAGCATTCAGACAAGAGAAGGAAATCAAGAGTATCCAAATGGGGAAAGAAGAGGTCAAACTATCACTCTTGGCTGATGATATGGTCTTATATCTAGAAAACCCCAAAGATTCTGCCAAGAGGTTCCTAGAATCAATAAATTCAGCAAAGTTTCAGGTTACAAAATCAATGTATACAAATCAGTAGCATTCTTATACACCAACAACAGTCAAGCTTAGAATCAAATCAAAGACTCAATACCTTTCATAATAGCAATGAAGAAAATAAAATATCTAGTAATATATTTAACTAAGGAAGTGAAAGACCTCTATAGGGAGAACTATAAAACACTGAGAAAAGAAATTGTAGAGGATGTAAACAGATGGAAAAACATGTCATGCTCATGGATCGGCAGAATCAACATTGCTAAAATGTCTCTGTTACCCAAAGTGATCTACAGATTTAATGCAATTCCCATTAAAATACCAATGTGATTTTTAGTATCTAGGAAAAACAGTTTTATGCTTCGTATGGAACCAGAAAAGATTCCAAATATTCAAAGCAACTTTAAGCAATAAGAACAAATCAGGAGGCATCACTTTACCAGACTTCGAGCTACACGACAAAGCTGTTGTAACCAAAGCAGCATGGTATTGGCAAAAAACCCAAACAAAAAAACAAAAACAGAGACATAGACATATGAATCAGAACAGAGAATTCAGTTATAAAACCAGCCTCATATTGCCACCTGATCTTTGACAAAGCAGATAAAAACAGACAATGGGGAAAAGAATACCTATTCAATAAATGGTGCTGGGAAAATTGGAAAGCCACATGTAGAAGACAAACATGATCTGCACTTCTCATCTCTTACAAAAATTAATTCACGGTGCATAAACCTAAGACAGACTTAAACCTAAGACATGAAACTATAAGAATTCTAGAAGAAAATGGAAAAACTCTTCTAGATATCAGCCTAAACAAAGAATTTATAAGGAAGACCCCATAGCAACAACAAAAATTAACAAAGTGGACTTGATTAAATTTAAAAGCTTCTGTACAGACAAGGAAACAATCAATAGAGTGAATGTACAACCTCCAGAATGGGAGAAAATATTTGCATGCTATACATCGGATAATGGGCTGATAACAAGAATCTACAAAGAACTCCATCAAATCAGCAAGAAAAAAAAATCAAACAACCCTGTTAAAAAGAATGGGCAAAAGACATGAATGGAAGGTTTTCAAAGTAAGACAGACTGATGGCCAAAAACATGAAAAAATGCTCAAAGTCCCTAATCATCTGGGAAATGCAAGTCAAAACCACAATAAGATATCACCTAACTCCAGTGAGAATGGCTTTTATCAAAAGGGCCCAAACAACAGATGCTGGTGTTGATGCAGAGAGACAGGAACACTTATACACTATTGGTGAGACTGCAAACTAGTACAACCTCTATGGAAAGTAGTATGGAGATACCTCAAAGAACTTAAAGTAGAACTACCATTTGATCTAGCAATCCCACTACTGGGATTTACCCAAAGGAAAAAAACCACTTTATCAGAAACACACTTGAATGTTTATTGCAGCACAATTCACAGTTGCAAAGATGTGGAATCAACCCAAGTGCCCATTAATACGTGAGTGGGTTAATAAAATGTGGTATATGTATACCATGGAGTACTACTCAGCCATTAAAAAAATGGTGAACTAATACCTTCTGTAACAACCCGTATGGAACTGGAGACTATTCTTCTAAGCAAAGCATTGCAAGGATGGAAAAGAAATACTACATATACCCACTATTAAATTTAAACTAGGGGGGAGGGGGGGAAATGGGCATTTATTGAAACCTTAAAATCTGTACCCCCATAATATGCCAAAATAAAAAAAAAAAACAACTAATTAATATGTAAATATATACTCAAGAGAGAAGCAATTAAAAAAATAAAGCATTAAAAAAAAATAATTTAAACTAATCGATCAACACCTATGTGCACATATAGTGGCAAAGCTCAACAGAAACCAAACAGGGGGGAGGGGGAGGAGGGAACGGGCACATTTGCACCTACGGGCACAATTCACTCTCTCTTGGTGATGAGTACACATATAGCTTTGATTCAAACTGCACAAAAGCAAATCATGTAACCAAAACATTTGTACTGCCAAAATATTCTGAAATTTAAAAAGAAGAATATACAATCTAATGTATATTTAGGTTGTCTCAGAGAGTTTTCCCAAATCATGCTTTCATTAATATTAATATATTTATAAATATATCCATATGGGCTAATGTGCTAATGCAACTCTTTCTGTAGTGTGACTCATAGAATTGGAATTTGGTAATAAATGGTAAGTATATTTAAAAATTGTATTATCTCCAACTGGATTTATATATATATTTTTAAACCAACTACACTGCTGCTACAATGTTTGAGCAACTTTCAAAATTACTTTGCCAAAATCTGGACATGTTTTAGAGAAGAAAAGCAACACAGGCCATGAATATGCCATCTAGTGTGGCCACATAGTTTTTGTCTCTGTATGTTTCATCTTACATTAAAATAATTAGGGCCAAGCGCGGTGGCTCATGGCTATAATCCTAGCACTCTGGGAGGCCAAGCTGGGAGGATCATTTGAGCTCAGGAGTTCGAGACCAGCCTGAGCAAGAGCGAGACCCTATCTCTACTAAAAATAGAAAGAAATTAGCTAGACAACTAAAAATATATAGAAAAAATTAGCCGGGCATGGTGGCGCATGCCAGGAGTCCCAGCTACTCAGGAGGCTGAGGCAGAAGGATCGCTTGAGCCCAGGAGTTTGAGGTTGCTGTGAGCTAAGTTGATGCCACAGCACTCTAGCCCAGGCAACAAAGTGAGACTCTGTCTTAAAAAACAAACAAACAAAAATTAAAATTAACACGAAAGAAAGAAGATCTCAAATCAATGCTCTGCTTCTACTTAAAAACTAGAAAAAGAGATCAAATTAAATCCAAAGGAAATAAACAAAAGGAAATAATAAAGATCAAGGGAGGGAAGAGACAGGTGTGGTGGCTTATGTCTGTCTTCCTAGCACTTTGGTAGGCTGAGGCAGGAGGATTGCTTGAGGCCAGGAGTTCGAGACCAGCCTGGGAAATAGCAAGGCCCTGATTCTATAAAAAACAGAAAAAGTAGCTGAGTGTGGTGACGTCCATCTGTAGTACCAGCTACTCCAGAGGTAGCTGGAGTAGGAGAAGAGAAGAGAAATAGGAGAATTGTCTGATCCTAGGAATTTGATGTTCTAGTGAGCTGTGATGATGCCACTGCACTCCAGCCTGGGCAACAGAGCAAGACCCTGTCTCAAAAAAAAAAAAAAAAAAAAAAAGGAAATCAATGAAATGGAAAACAAAAGAACAATAGAGAAAACCAATGAAACCAAAAGCCAGTTCTTTGAGAATGTCGATAAATTGATAAACCTCTTGCCAGACTGATTAGAAAAAGAGAAAACACAAATTGCCTATATCAGGAATGAGAGGAGACATCAGTACAGATTCTATAGATTTTGAACGCATAACAAGGGAACATTATAAATAACTTTATGCCACCAGATTTGATAACTTAAATGAAATGGATAAATTCCTTAAAAAACTCAAACTGCCAAAGCTTACTCAAGAACAAATAGGTAATTTGAATATCCACATATTTATCAAAGAAATTGCATCTGTAGTTAAAATACTTTGTCACAGAAAACTCCAAGCCCAGAATGCAAGCAGGTGAACTATGTCCGGCATGGGGTAGAGGGCGAGTACTAGTGGCACAGCCTGGAAGGCAGGCAGCTTCTCTGGACACGGAGTCCAGTCCACATCCAGGCTCCCTTGGACATACTGCATGAAGATGTTTGATAAATTTGGAACTGTAGTTAAATGTCAACCAACAGCCTCTCATCCATCTGTCCCTAAGGAATTTGCTCCAAGATGTCCCAACA
This sequence comes from Microcebus murinus, assembly GCF_040939455.1. Lineage (NCBI taxonomy): Eukaryota > Metazoa > Chordata > Mammalia > Primates > Cheirogaleidae > Microcebus > Microcebus murinus. Next base: position 4,588,406 of record NC_134110.1, on the reverse strand, counting down.
ATCCAATAGGGCTTTCATTTTATTTTCCTGATCCAAATGCGAGCCTGGTGAGTAGACCGATCTGAACATTGACTTGTTAGGAAAAACTACCCACGCTATGAGATGGACTTCTGCAACTTACCAGCCAGCTAATGCCAAACCTCTGAAAATAATGTACTGGTGTGGCCACAGCTTTACTCTGGCATTAAATGGCAACCCCTTCTCACCTAGATAGTGAAACCCTGGCTGGCTATCAGTAGCTTGGAGAGGTCAGTCCTGGTTCCCCTGCCCTCACTTTGTCATTGTTCTGTAGCTCATCAACTCACAGGCTTCTGTGTCCTAAGATGCCACCCACCAGACTTGCCACTTTTTGTGTCAAAGCTAATGTATTAATGACATAAAGCTCTTGTTCTCTGTGCTTCTGCAATTGCTTGAATCTCTATGAGAAATGAGGTGGAAATGTCAAGACACCAAGAATGCTAGAGAATAGTCCCAAGGGTTCCTTCTACTTTCCTTTTCCTTTGTGCAACATCATATAGGTCTGGTTATTTGAACACTTGGTTTTAGTCCTCTCCTTTGGTGTCCTTTAAAAAAACATATTAAAGGAGAATTGGATCCCCCATCCTTTTTGGGGAGTGGAGTTTTCATAACCAAATAACCCATTTTAAAGGGAAGGGGTCTCTTCTGAACCTTCTTTATAGCTTGTTTTGGGAGCAGAGATAATTGGCAATGACACCTTCCAATCAGAATTCCATTTCCTCCTCTCTGGTGTGGTTATTGGCACAATTTTGATGCAAGAGTTCTCCTAGAGACTTTTGAAAAAATCCATATTAATTTTGTAACAAAGATGTAAAATATGGCATTGTGAGAAAGGGGCACACAGATTTTGGTGGAACTTTGAATTATAAACAGTTTCACAATTTGTTTTAGCCTTCTTTTTTCCAGAAAAAGAGAAAAACAAAAATAGCTGCATGATGGTATTACAGGGTCTTTAGGCCTTTGGAGGAGAATTTAATCAATGGGTTCCTGGAACATCTTCACAGTTAAGTTTCTAGAAAGTTTTGTCCATACTCTGTGCTATTTCTCACCACCTGTTGTTTTAGTCCATTCAGGCTACTTTGACAGAATCTTATAGACTGGGTGGCTCATAAGCAACAGGAAATTGGCTGGGTGTGGTGGCTCGCAACTGTAATCCTGTCACCCTGGAAGGCCGAGGCAGGCAGATCGTTTGAGCTCAGGAGTTTGAGAGCAGCTTGAGCAAGAGGGAGACCTCGTCTCTACTAAAAAAATAGAAAGAAATTAGCCGGACAACTGAAAAATATATATATATAAAATTAGCCGGGCATGGTGGCGCATGCCTGTAGTCCCAGCTACTCGGGAGGCTGAGGCAGTTGGATCACTTGAGCCCAGGAGTTTGAGGTTGCTGTGAGCTAGGCTGATGCCACTACACTCTAACCCGGGCATCAGAGTAAGACTCTGTTTCAGAAAAACAAAAAACAAAAACCAAAAAAAAACCCAGGAAATTATTTCTCATAGTTTGGAGCCTGGAAGTGAGATCAGAAGGCCAGAACTGTCAAGTTCTGGTGAGGGTCCTCTTCCAGGTTGCAGATTGCCGACTCTTCCATGTCACTGCCACATGTCAGAGATCAGAGGGAGACAGCTCCCTGGGGTCCCTTTTGTAAGGGCACTAATCTCCTTCCTGAGGGCTCCACCCCATATCCTAATCACCTCATAAAGTTCCCACCTCCCAGTACTATCACCTCGGGGCTTAGGATTTCAAGAGACGAATTTTGGGGGGACACAGTCAATCCATGGCACCTATTCACTCTCCCCCTCTGCAGTCCAGCACCTGCCATCTCCACCCACCTCCTGAAGCAGCTCTCCCCGCAGACCCCACCAACCTCCTTGTCACTATACCCAGTGGATGCTCTTCAGTCCTCATCCATCGCCCTCCGCTTCCTGGCACTACTTGATATTTTGGGCCTCTTCTTCCTCAAAATCTCCCTTCCCCCTCTGTCTGTGGCCACACAGGCCCCAGGCCTGGGGCGGGCCTTCTTCCCCTCTCACCCCACCCCAATCTGGGGACCTTGTCCCCCTCCATGCCATCCTGGGATAATTCAGCGAGGGGCTCCCTAGCCGCTTGGAATCTAGGTGAACCACCAGTCCCACACTTGGTACAACGGAGAGGCCTCCCCCAGGTTAGTTCTGGTTCCCAGGGACTCTGGCCTCATCTCTTCTTGGGACCTGGCCTCCTTGCACGCTGCCTCTCTTCTGCACCAGGTAGACTGTGATGGAAAACTCAGCCTCTTCCTTGGTTCCCTCACAACATGAATCACACCCCACCGTGGGGTTATCAGGCTTTGCCAAAGGCCTTGGGGGTGCTCCCAGGCAGGGACTTGGGGGCCTGGCACAGCCTCTGCCATCTGGGCTTCTCTCCCCTTCCACGGTTCGCTTTGCCACGGCAACTCCACAACCCTATCGTCTGAAGCATCTTCCCCCCTCTGAATCTTGAGATCTGCTGACACCCCGGCCCTCCGGGAGTGGGAGTTTCACCTTCTCCAGCAAGCTCTTAGCACGATTTTTTCCCACACAAAGCCAATTTCTTAACAGCAATTCTGGAGCCAACTATTAATAAAAAAGTATCTCTCCACCGTGTTCCAGCCCCGCATCTCTCACAGCCCCCTCCAACTCGGCGCGTCCAGACAAGGCACCATCCTCCACCTGTCCCCTTCGCCCCCTGACTGCCTCCCCCAGGCCACTGCCACCCCTCGCCCAGGAGGCTGCTTCTAGGTGTGCCCCACCCCCACCCGGCCTCACAGGCATCTCCCCAAACGCGAATCTGACCTCGACTCTACTAGCACTGAACGCCCCGGCAGTTCCCACTGTCCTCGGCCTGCGCCCCCGCCCCGCTCCAGCGCGGCCCCCTGTGTCGCGGGCATGTTCCCGTCTCCTGTTCCCCGTTGCCCCTTCTGGAAACCTGTGCCCTGATTCCCCACGTGGAGTTCGGGGCCTGTGCCGTGCCGGGCAGGGCGTGAACAGCGCCTTCTACAGTCATCGCAGTGTAAACACTGCTGCTTTCGTTCTGCACTGGGCTATAACTCTCCCGGGAGGGTAAGGAGGGGGAGATGGTGTGTTTGTGTGTAGGCATGGGAGGGCGTAGGGGGAGAGGGGTGTGTGATAAGAACTTCATCTTCATCTTCCACAGTAGGAAAGCAGAAGTCAGAAGACGATGGTTCAAATTGAAAAACCAATAGTCATATGAGCATATTATTTAGGATTACAGAAGTAAATATTTAAACAAATAACTTAAAGAGTTTGACCTCTGTAGGGCTGGATTAAGGGACGATTGCTATTTAACTGATGTTTAATGTACAACTAATGGGAAAACAATTAAATTAGGAAAATCAGTGAAAACAGATCAAATCAGAGCTGCTCTGCTTGGGGTAGGAGGGCAGCCCCAGGCCCCAGCCCCTCCCCGGGACTCTCAGAGCAAAGTTTGAAACTAGACAGACCATGGTTTCGGGAAATTCCCTGGAAACCATTGGCCCAGCCAACCCCCTGGATGAGAAAGAGCCACTTGAACAACAATCTCTGTGATTCAGGATGGGGGAATGTTGCCGTTTAGTTTCTACAAAGAAGCTGAGGTAGAAATTTCTCCTCTGTAGCTTATTCAACATTCAGAATCTAGAAGGAGCCGGAGCATCTCCTCAGGCTATAGTCCTGAAATCTACTAGTCGTCATTGGCCTCACATCCGAGCAGCTGTGCCTTTCAGAGATGTCTCTCCTGGATGAGGAAGTCCCTTCCTGGGCCTTCCCTGAGATTCAAGGAGGGTGTCTTGAGAAGGAGTGACAGAAAAAGCTCTGTCCCCAGAGCTCTCTCTGAAAACATGTAGAATTTTTAAGATAAAATCTTGGTCATATTAAATCAAGGAAACTGCATATCTTGATTAGGTTCTTCCTGGGCCAAGTTTTTACACAGACTTTAAGCAATGTCAGCACATGATATATAATTATAGCACCTTTAAATTAGGAAAAGGCTGCATGAGGAAACCAGTGCAACATACTGTATTTAGAAAACCTTTCAGCCTAAATCATGTAGGACAGGGACATCTTTTTATTACCTTATTTCACAGCCTCATGTGAAATTTATCTTCAAGCCTTAGGAATGTATATATATATTTATATATATTTGTAAAATCTGCAAAAGGGAGCACAAGGCATTAGAAGAGTTACAGTCAGGCTCTTCCCTCGGGATTTCCAGGAATACCTCCTTTTATGGGGTTCTTAGCATAGAAGCCCTTTTTGTAGTTTTTTTTTTTTTTTAATTTTAAGGCAATTTTTTAAAACCAGTTTTATATTTACAGGAAAATTGAAAGGAAGGTACAGAGAGGTTCCATATACCCCCTGCCCACCTCCCCCATTATCAACAGCCCCACCAGAGTGGTCCATTTGTTAAAGCTGATGAACCTACACTGACACATCACCACCACCACCAAGAGTCCACGGTGTACATTAGGGTTCATTCTTGGTCGTGTACATTCTGTGGGTCTGGACAAAGGTGTCCTGGCATATATCTGCTGTTACAGTGTTGATGAAGCTCAGAAAACAGTACCCTGTAATGAAGACCTCAGAGGCAAAAGCCCGTACCTTCTCCTGGTACCTTCTCCTGTTCTTGCCTCTCTCAGTCCTATTCTTTCCTGAAGCTAGCTATAGAAACCACAATCCTTCTTCCCCGAGGCAGATCATAAAAGCCAGAACCCCTTTGCCTGAAAGTGGGCTGTAAAACCTTTAATCTGTATACAAACTGACCGTAAAGAAATGATCAGACCCGCCTTGCCTGACTGTAGGTCACAGACCCCCATTCCAGAGAGGGCCCGGCCCACACCCAGAAGGAAGGAATGCGGCTCAGAGGGGCCAAGAACAATCTGGACAGGCATCGCTGGGTTTCCCTGCTCAGTCCATTAGCCTTAGATCATACCCTCTTTGTCCAATCACATTTCTACACGGCTGTCCACGCTTTGTTGAACCTAAGCATAAACGTGGACGATTTCCCCTCTATCTCCATTCTGAGGGCTCCCGTACATACACGCTACACAAATGAGTACGCCTTTCCTCCTGTCAATCAACCATTAGGGCACCCGGGGCCCTGCTCCCGACAGTAGCACACAGTAGTTTCACCGCCCTAACCAGCAGCCTTTTTCAGGTGTGTCCCCAGGTTTTGCCCCTTTATCTGAGATGTCTCACACCCGCTGCCACGCCCACGAGGGGACTGTGCCCCCCAAGCCCGCTGCTCACACCGCCGCACACAGAGCCGGCCCCGTGGGCCCGTGCGCCCGAGGCTGAGCCAGTCGCCCTCTGCCCTGGGGATTTGGAGTGGGGACATCTAGAGACAGCATCCTGTTACTGTAGGCACCAAGCAGGGTCAAGGGTCAAAGGTCGACCAGCCATGTTTCAGCAGAGGCGAGAAAGCAGGCGGGGGACGGAGGGGCGGTAGATGTTCGGGGAAGCAGAGAGACATAGAGGCAGCTGGAGAGAGTCCCAGAGCTGGCCCTGCCACCCGCAGGCACGCCCTCCTCCTCCTCTTCACCTGGGGAAGGATTCTGTGTCTGCCATCCCGCAGTCCCCCGTGAGCCAGTCAACAAACCGTGCTTGGGATTGGGGGCACCGTCTTGGGTCTGTTCTGGGAATTTATTTTCCCCTTTTTCTCTGGGAGGTGGGGGCAGGCAGTCAGTGCTCCCCCGACACGAAGGGCCGGGAATCGGCGCGTCGTCACTGTGATGGAGCTTGCTAAGTCTGTCTCTTTGTTCAGACACCAGCGTTTCTTTTTTTCTCCCGGCTCCAGTCATGAAGTCGACGCTGCTGTAGGAGTGCCACTTAAGTGACTGGGTTTTTATTTTTGTCCCCAAGGTGCAGGAAGTGCTGCCTACCTTCCGAGCGTGCGTGTGCAGGCAGGCCGGGCGGCGTCCCAGGCGCGTTGGGGGGCTCAGCTCGCGGGGCGCGGGGCGGGCAGGGGCTGCGGGCGACCCGCGAGGGCGAAACCCCCGCAAGGGCAGGTTTTGCGGCCGGTCTGCCCACCAGCGCCGCGCGCACAGGTGTTCAATAAACACAGGCTGAAAACAGGCACGGGAGTCCTCAGGGGCTGAGGACCTGGGGTTCAGAGGTCCCCCCATTCCGGGGGGCGTGCGGGGGCGCCTGTCCTTCCCTGCGGCGCAGGCGCGGGGCGGTGGGGCACGGCTGGCCCGTGCTAACAAGGACCCCTGGGCCCGCGCCCCCCGGGTGGGGCCGGCCGCCTTTCCACACCGCAGTGGACACGTCGAAGGACCCGGGTCTCCGCAGTCCCCCTTTGCTGGCGGGCCGGGCCCTGCCTCTACAAGTCCCTGCCCTGGTTCTGCGGGGTGGGCCCGGCCCGAGCCACCCGCCCACCCGCGGTCAGAGCGTCTGGGAAGAGCCCGGGTCTGCGCCCAGGGCGCGGGGCCTGCAGCGGCCCAGGGCGCGGGGCCTGCAGCGGCCCAGGGCGCGGGGCCTGCAGCGGCCCAGGCCGGAGCTGCCCGGCCGGGCTGGCGCGTTAGAGCGGGCCGCGCTGCTCTTTGGTCGTCGTCAGTTCAGTGCTAGGTTCACCTGTTCCCGGACTGAACCCAAGTCCCAGGGGAAGGGGACAGCGGGCCCACAGAAGGTGCCCGAGAGCCATGCGAGAAGCGCTTTCCCTTCTCAGGCGTCCTTTAGCCCCTACGTCTCCTTGTCTTCACCTACAGCCGACCTCAGGCTGGCTTCCGGAGCCCTGGGAGACTCCTGTCAACGGAGAACCCAAACTCTGTAAAATAATTTAAAGAGACTTATTCTGGGCCGAATACATGCGACCATGGCCCGGAGACCGGCCCAAGAAGCCTTGAGCAAGTGGTCTTCCCGTGGTTGGGTGACGGCTTGCTTTCATACGTTTCAGAGAGACAGGAATGCCACATAAAGTCATAAATCAACACATAGAAGGCCACACTTGTCTGGCCTGAAAAGGCAGGACATCTCCAATAGGGGCTTCCAGGTTATAGGTGGGTTTAAAGATTCTTTGATTTGCAATTGGTTAAAGAAATGACGCTTGGTCTAAAAGCTTGGAATGTTTTAAGATAAGGCTGTTAATCAGAGACAAAGCACCAGACACATATATACCTGAATTCAGGTGATTTATTGAGTAAATTGATGACCTGCAGGTGTGGTCTTACGTGGACTTAGGCTTGTTAATGATTTGCATCTTATGCTTACAAAGAATAACTCCAAAAGGCACAGGGCAGAAGGGTATGACCTCTCTTCTCCTCATGGCCACAACTCAGCTGTAAGGTTTTGTTTGAGGGGATCCCTTTGGCCAAAAGGGGGTCCCTTCTGTTGCCTGAGGTGGGGCTTAAGGCTTTATTTTAGCCCACACACTTTCCTTTTAAGGATTCTGTAGCTTTCGTTCCATTGACTCAGGCATTGGCTGTTGCCTGTGAAGTTCAGATTGTCTTGGTTATTAAGATCTTCAAACGTCATCTAAGTTTGTTTTTTCTGCCTGAAATATGGGAGAAGTCTTTATTTGTACACCAAGTTTAAGAATTTCACCAGGGGCCGGGCGCTGTGGCTCACGCCTGTAATCCTAGCTCTTGGGAGGCCGAGGCGGGCGGATTGCTCAAGGTCAGGAGTTCAAAACCAGCCTGAGCAAGAGCGAGACCCCGTCTCTACTACAAATAGAAAGAAATTAATTGGCCAACTGATATATATATAAAAAATTAGCCGGGCATGGTGGCGCATGCCTGTAGTCCCAGCTACCCGGGAGGCTGAGGCAGAAGGATCACTCGAGCCCAGGAGTTTGAGGTTGCTGTGAGCTAGGCTGACACCACGGCACTCACTCTAGCCTGGGCAACAAAGCGAGACTCTGTCTCAAAAAAAAAAAAAAAAAAGAATTTCACCAGGATGTATCTTAGGGTTGGGTTGCCATCTTATCTTAATTGGTAGGAGATGATCCATCTGAGTTCATTTTAAAGTCTTTCATTCATTTATTCCAAGAATATTTACGGAACACTTACTGTAGGGTAGGCATTGTTTTAAGTTCTGAGGAGACAGCAGTGAAGAAAACAGACAAAACTCTCTGCACCTGTGGATCTGACAGTTGTATGGGGTGTGTGTCTGTGTGTGGGTGTGAAGAGCGGAAAGGGAAAAATGAGAATAAACAAGTTTTTAATTATTGATTCTGTTCCACCTGATTTATTTTATCCAGAAACTTAAGGTGTTTTCCCCCTCATACTATATCTTCACATTGTATCCTAAAAGCCTGGCATTTTCTCTTGCTTTTTAAAAATCTCTCTATTAATATCCCCACTTACCACATAGGTTTCTCTTGTTTATCATCTGTTTAATAATCCCATTTTCTGCAAGCCTATTCATGACAGCTTCCAGGGATGATCTGATATGATGAAGCACCCAGGTCCCCCTGCACTGTCCTTGTCTAATCTCCCTGAGAATAGGTAATCGATATTTTCCAAAATCTTCTTACCTTTCATGTGAGATCTAGTTCAAGAAATAGGATTATAATATGATTTTGCTGCTTTCTCCTTTTACGTCTGTGCTCAGGGCTTTCTCACTGATATCAGATTAATTTTCTTCCACTTATATTCAGACTTCCTTACAATTCATGTGTAAATCCAACAAGAGCAAGTGGCTGTTGAAAGCCTTGCAGCTTATATGTGTTCAAAAGAGAGAAGAGGGAAGAAAAGCAGTGAGGAGAAGAGGGAAGAGGGGAGGGGAGAATTTACAGTCTACTCACTGTGCCCCAGAATGAGCAGAAATAGATGTGACGGGAACTGTCGTTCTCTCAGTGGGTCTCACATGGGTCCCACGTGCCTCTTATTCTGTGAGCATCTCATCATGAGGACTGTGGCTGTAATGTCTAAAGATGTGTATTTTTCAGACAGCATGACCCATAAAGCAAACCAACTACTTCATTTGGTGCTCAACCGCAGAAACAGCCATCTGTCCTGCCTTTAGAAGAAAAGCTGGGAGAGCCGGGGCTTTGGTCGGCAGTACTGTACAGTGCAGAAATGTATGGGTAACTTAAGGGATCTTCATGAGTAACTCTGACTATATGGGATAAAGGCTTACATAGAGATTTTGGAATCAATCCTCAGATAAGATGTGACTGTATTGAGCCTAGCAACATGGCAAGACCCTGTCTCTACAAAAAAATGAAAAAATTAGCTGGGCATGGTAGTGTGTACCTATAATCCCAGCCACTCGGGAGGCTGAGGTGAGGGGATCACCTGAGCCCAGGAGTTCAAGGTTACAGTGATCTATGATCGTGCCACTGCACTCCAGTCAGGGTGACAGAGCTGGATGTGACCTTATTGTACTAGATTTGTCAGACACCGTGTCTGGCAGGACACGGTGTCTGCTTTGACTGACTACAGTAGGTAGACACATCTCTCCAGAGCCTCCAATTTCTAGGCCCCTTGCCAATGTACGACATGGCTTAGTGCAGACCAGGTGAGCCAATCAGATTCCTTTTCTCTGGAACCTGAAATTGGGAAGAGCCAAAAAATGAGGCAGTTAACCATGGGAGTTAAGGCTTCATGAGATGCCTGTCATTTCTGCAATATCCTATTGGTTACACAGGTCAGCCCTATTCAATGTGGGGGAGGGGACTTCATGGACACAATTCATTAACTTAACATTTATGGAGCACCTAGGATGTGCCAGGCACTGTTCTAAGTAGGAAGGATATAGGGTGAACAGATCCCTGCTTTCATAGAGCTTACCCAGGGGTGCCCTAGGCAGGCAATAAATACACGGGCAAGATGGCAAGAGAATGGCAGAAAACCCTAAAGGTTTGGAGCAAAGCTATGAACTTCTCACAACCATATTCTTTTTGAGAAACATCTCTTGTCTTGCTATGGGGTTCTGTTGTTTGTAAGTTTAAGTGTGGAGGACGGGTGGGTGATGATGTGAAGCAACTAAAGGAGTAGACTATAAGAGGCTCTGTGTCACCAACTCACCTTGGCTGCCCCAGGCCATGGAACACCCTTCCTGTTTTGAGAATGATGACCAGGCAGACATTTTGGAATTAAAAAAAAAAAAAATCGACTTCCAGCCCAGAGGCTGCCGGTCAGCATGTGGTGGGGGGAGACAACGCCAGGGGCTCCCTTTACAAGTAGCCGCCCCCTCTCCAGGCAGCATTTGTGTCCTCAGGTATAGTTTCTTGGCCACTGGTTTCTATTAATAGTAATACCAGTAGTCAATAGATGTAGTAAAACAGTCATGGATTGGTCAAAGGCGTCTCTCTGGCGCCCTGAGCCTGGGCACCCCATTCTCCACGCTGGAGGCTCTGAGGTGGCCCGCACCCTTCCCCTGGGCTCTCCCTTGGTCTCTGCCCCATCTGCTCCCCTCCCTTCCTTTGGGCCTTTAAAGTCCCTAACTCTCTCCCGCATCTCACCCCCCACCCCCCGCCCGCACCTTCCCCGTGTGCCCGCAGAACACCAGTCCTGCAAGGTGCTCCAGACAGAAAGGATTCCCGGGACCCACAGTTTGGGAAATGCTAACTGCCACATCACCCTTTTGGAAATAGGTTGGTGTTTTAAAGACTCTGACAAGTCCTTCAGCGCGGCCATCTCTTCACCGTGTCTAACCCAGCAGCCAGCCCCGAAGCCCGGGTGAACGCGGGTTTGTGCGCCCCTTGTTGGGGAAGCTGGCTGGCAGGCCCCTGGGCGGGAAGTGATGAGACAGCCCTGTTGGCAGTGGCGAGGGCCGCGTGAAGGTGGGACACAGGGAGTTCCCGAGAGCTGGCTCTGGAGATCCATCTATCTGCAGGAAGATCCTGGAGCAGGCGGCAGTCACACCTTCTACCAGCCCCCACGGCCACCACCCGATCCAAAAGGGAAGGGAGAGTCAGCAACAGGAGCCCAGGTGGGAGACCAGCCACCCAGGCTGGGCAGGGACAGAGCTGCAGCAATCCCCAGGCTGCTCCTCAGAAGTTCTGTCTTCCCAGCTCCGCTCCGGGGACGTAGGAGAAAGTCAGCGGAGCCGCACACAGACGCCGGGGAACTGCTGAAGGACCAGGCCTCCTGACGGCAGAGTGACAGCCACTCAGGGGCCCTGGCGGAACCTTCTCCCCACGGCAGGACCATTAACATGGCTCCATTTCAGTGACTCCTGGACTCTGTGTCTCTCCCATTCGGATTCAGATTTCTGGGCGAGAACGTCGGATTGATCCGGGGACTGAGCAAGCATCGCATGGGGACCAGGCTTGGCTCCTGGGAGCAGAGTGGCCCGAGCAGCCTCCAGTTTGCAACCAGTGACATGGTCCCTGGCAGTCTGCAGAGCTTGTTGGAGGGAGGCAAAGCCCCTGCAGAAACCAGGTGAAGATTCAGTTCTCAAAAAGCCAGGCTTTGAGCAGGGAAAGGTAGGAATCATCTCAGGTTAGCCCCGAGGCTCTGAGCTGGAAAGCTGGTGCCTGGAGAAGACCGAGGACGGCCACTGGTGCCCGGCCAGACTGGGTAGAGGGCAGGGTGGAGGCTGTGGCAGGAACCCTCTGTGCATCCAGAACACTATGTCTGGTGCCCCTCTCAGAGGACGGGCTCGGTCCTTCTCAACAACTCCCTTTGTTGTATTTATGGGGTCTAGCAGTAAAGGACCCATTTAATAGAATTGCAGCAGAAGGATCGCCAACGTTTAGGAACTGCTTCCTAGTGGCAGGCACACCCCCCCAGGTGGACACCGCCATCCCCATTTCCTATCCAAGGAAACTGAGGCACAGAGAGGCCACTGACTTGCCCCATCTTCACAGCCAGGAAGGTGGAAACTAGATTTGAACCCAAGACTGTAACTGTAGAGCCCATGCACTCGTGCCCCCAAATAGGTCTCATTCCTATACACACGTCCTGTTCACGCCCGTTGTCCAGACACGATTATTAACCGTGTCTCCTTTCATTCTCAGAAGGGTTCTGGTTTGCTTGATAAATTTTAAGTCCAGGTCAAACCTAGATTATCATAGCAAGATGCTGGTGGGCAGAGTTTGGAACACCCGGGCGACAGCCGCCCTTGCTGTCCTGGGATCTGGGCTCCCGGGGCTCAGCTCCGGGGCAGTCCTCTGTTAGTTAATGGCCCTCGTTGCGCCTGGATACTTGGGCACTTTGCAAAGCAGCCTTCGAGATTTCCATTACTCCAAGGCTCTTTGTTTATTTGGACAGAGAGCTCAGTTTTCTCCGGTCTCACCCGCTGCACGTACTTACAAGGCTCTTCTCCCTGTTTCCACGTATTAGCTTGGCCTGGGAAGTGGCCGCTGTGGTCCCCGGTGCTCCCAGGTAAAAGCAGCCATGCTCTGAGTTGTTTTCCCCAGCAGTGGGTACCAAAGCTTAGGACTTTTGAACCTCTTGTCCAAACTTGCTGGTGAGTCCTACAGGCAGAGGCTGTCGACTCAGACTGGCTGTCTTAGGGTGTAGATAGGAAGCATGGAAAGGATGACGTTGGGTGCCACTTAGTTGGGCAATGGGCAGTCAGAAACAAACTCAACACAGTCCTTGCATCAAGTTGTTCATAGACCAGTGGGAAGGCAGACTCTCTATGATAAAAATCGACTGTATAGTCAAGAAAGTAGAGCTGCAGGGATGGGTGCAACTCAAGCACAAAGAGCAAATGAATAGAGAATGTGTATCAGTCAGCTATTGCCACAGCAATGCTGTGTAACAAACGGCCCCAGTATGCAATGGCTTACTATTGTAAGTATTTATTTGTGGCTCATGTGTCTGCAGATTGACTGTGGGAGCCCTGCCAGTTTCAGCTGGGCCTGGCTAGATTGGCTCCTGAGCCTGGGTTTGGTTGGGGACCGTCCCATCTCTCTTTGCTCTGGAACCTGGGACTACCCACGGGGAAGCTCTGCTCATGTCAAGGGCAGAAGCACAAGAGTGTGAGCTGCACCAGCAAGCCCACCAGAGCCCAAGAGCAAAGGCGTCTGGAGGCAGCCATTGGGGCCTGCCAAAGGTCTGCGGGCACCTGTTGTCTGGGTTTGGGGTTGACTAGAGGGGGCAGCTGGAGTGGGGATGGAAAATCTTTTTTTAAAGAAAGGGGTGGGAGGGCCTGGAGTTACTCCTCCCACAGTGGGAGGGGAGGGAAGTAAATATTTGCAAATAACAATCCAAACCTTACGGAAGGCTTCACAGAGGGGGTGACTTAGGCCTTGAAGAAGTTAGATTTTTGCAAGTGAAGAGGGGATAGGGCAAAGCTATCAAAGGGATGAAGCGGGCAGGGGCTGGGCGTAGGGGGGTTGGTCATAGAGCCAGAAGCTTGGCATGTCCTTTCTCTGGACACAGTGCTCTCTGGGCCCCACCCAAGTCATTTTCTTTATTTCCAAATTCTAAAACTTCAACAATGTGTCACCAGATACAAGTTCAAGAGTCAGCTTTTTAGCAAGTAATAATAATAGAAGGTATAATGCTTGTCCGTTTTATATAAGTTTCATCAGGCATAAATCAGCCAACTTTAGAGCCCACGCACCCCCCATATCCAGCCTGCGGCCTGGCAGCCGCACCCCTGTGAGTGCGACCAACTCAGCCCTTCTTGCAATTCTCCTTGATGACAAAGTCAAGGCCGCCATGGGGTGAATGAAAATGGAAGAGCCAGGAATGGAAAAACCCACTCTGAAAGGACAGGCAGCGAGCGGGGCATCCACGCACACACAGCCGACGCCAAACAATCGTGGGAACGGCGGCCACGGGACAGGATGTCAGTAGTATAAACCTTGACAATGTAAAAATACGAACTCACAAAATTTGGGAGGGGGAGGGAGGTAGGAAGCGGTGGTGAGCTCATTTCCTCAACCTAAATCGCAGGTTGTCAAGAGATGCCATCTGCAGTTGAAATATGTTGAAAGAAAGAATCCAGCCGCTTAATATTTTTCTCTCCTTTAAAGAAATAATTTAGAAACATAAAAGGAAGCATAATTATTTGCAGCTTGGCAATTTCTTTAGTTACATTTAGGTTTCCTTTTGTTATGTTAAATTTAAATACAGTACTTTTTCTAAAAAGAATGGGTATTGCATGAGCCCATTTTTGTAAAAATTTCCAGCCATCTCCCTGTCCTTTCCTCTGGAGATGAAGTAGAGCCACGTCTCCATAACGTTCCCTGGGCGGCAGAGGCGCTGGGTTTCTGGACCACTGGAGAATGCTGGTTTTGCTACTCTTCAGTGGTATTTGAATTTCTTTGTTTTTCTTTTTTTTCTTTCTTGAGACAGTGTCTCACTTTGTTGCCTGGGCTAGAGTGCCCTGGCGTCAGCCTAGCTCACAGCAACCTCAAACTCCTGGGCTCAGGAGATCCTCCTGCCTCAGCCTCCCGAGTAGCTGGGACTACAGGCATGCGCCACCATGCCTGGCTAATTTTTTCTATATATTTTTAGTTGGCCAATTAATTTCTTTCTATTTTTAGTAGAGACGGGGTCTTGCTCTTGCTCAGGCTGGTCTCGAACCCCTGAGCTCAAATGATCCTCCCGCCTCAGCCTCCCAAGGTGCTAGGATTACAGGCGTGAGCCACTGCGCCCGGCCTGAATTTCTTATCATGAGCATGTACCATTGTTATGAAAGCAAAGCCTTTACAAAAATTAAAATACATTTCTGGAGAAGAGAAAATAAACGTGCTCCTTTGCCAGGGAGGCGTGCTCCCAACTCACCAGCCAGCCCCGGCCCGGCCGTGCGGTCACTCCCAGGGGCTGCTCAGAGCCCTCTTCTGCAGGGTCAGGTGCGCGTGCATTTCACTGGGGCCAGCGTGGGGGCACAGGGGAGGGGCGTGCGTTGACCCGACACCTCAGGACGCTCTTTTGAGCCTTGGGAGCAGGTGCTGCGGCCATCGGGGAGGCACCGGCCACACGGTCGGGAGCCTCGGAGCCAGGCCTGCTGAGTGCAGGGCCCTGTGCCTCCACTGCTTAGCTGGGGGCCTGTTTCCTCCTCTGTAGGCCCAGGAGGTCATCCTTGCCCCGCTTGTTTTCAGGTTGCTGCTAGGGACGTGGGAGGCGCTGTGCCTGCCAGTCCAAGTGGTTGCTCAGGATGTTCACTGCCCCATCGTCACGGACTCAGTGTGACCGACACCACTGCCAACCCGGCCTAAGGGGTCATGTTGGTTTCAAGTGGCTCTGTCTACCCTATATGGGCCCTAAGAGCCACTCTCATAGTCTCAGCTCCATCTAGTGTCTACACTGGGACACAGCCGCACACAACTGGCTTGTTGCAAACCCTCATTTCCACACTTGCTTAGGGTATGGACTCATTAAGCAAACAGGACCAAAATAAGATCAATTTAAAGCATTTCTCCCAGCACTAAGATTTGGTGTTTTGAAGCAAGTGTACAAAGCCAGTGTTTCTAGAGATGTGTGTATCCTATCTTCGAAAAGATGGCAACAAATAAGAGTTACTTATAGTAATTGCCATTTATTGTCTACTACATACAGGGAACAATTCTAAGTGCTACAACTGTGTGGGTTCATTTCACCATCGCGGCATCATGAAAGGGGGTGCTTATTGTCCCATTTTATAGATGAGGACACTGAGATTAAGGAAAATCTGTCACTCTGCTAAGTTCTGAGGGCAGTAAGGGCTGCCTGGTGGGGCGGGCGATGAGGAGGGAGCCAGGTGCAAGGTTAGCGCAGGTGAGGGAGAGAGGAATGGGGTCCCGAGGCACCCGTGGGGGCTCAGACTGGATTTGGGAGGTGCAGGAGGAGTGTGGACCCTACTGGATTTGGGAGGTGCAGGAGGAGTGTGGACCCTACTGGATTTGGGAGGTGCAGGAGGAGTGTGGACCCCACTGGATTTGGGAGGTGCAGGAGGAGTGTGGACCCCACTGGATTTGGGAGGTGCGGGAGGAGTGTGGACCCCACTGGATTTGGGAGGTGCGGGAGGAGTGTGGACCCTACTGGATTTGGGAGGTGTGGGAGGAGTGTGGACCCTACTGGATTTGGGAGGTGCGGGAGGAGTGTGGACCCCACTGGATTTGGGAGGTGCGGGAGGAATGTGGACCCCACTGGATTTGGGAGGTGCAGGAGGAGTGTGGACCCCACTGGATTTGGGAGGTGCAGGAGGAGTGTGGACCCTACTGGATTTGGGAGGTGCAGGAGGAGTGTGGAGAGCGGCTCGCTCTCCAGCTTGAGCATGGGGGTGGGGGAGGCTGCGCTCCAAGAGAGGGAGGACAGATCAACAGCTGTAAAGTATTAATTGAGCACCTACTGTGTGCCAGGCACTGGGGATGTAGCATTCTGTCCTTGCAGAGTTCGGAGTGCTGCGGGGAAGGAGGCTGTCAAATGATTGCCGAGCACGTAGATCTACGAAGGACAAGCCGAAGGCCGCGTGGGATGGAGCGGGAATGAGCCTGAGCTGACAAGCAGGTGTGGGTAGGGGGATACATGTGAGGGTCAGCAGCCTGGAGGGCTGGACAGGGCGGCCTGGGGACAGTTGATCCGAAGAAGAAAAGGTGGCGCAGGAGGAAGATGCACACAGGTGACAGATGTGTGACCTGGGCAGTAGAATGAGCAGAAAAGGCTCACTGGAGCCAAAGAGAGGATTTGGGGGGAAGGGAGTGGCCAATGGCTTACATGTCAGGGAAGGGTCAAGTAGGGCAGGGAGCGACATTGGACAGGACTGGGACAGGCCAGAAGAGTTGGCATCGTGCAGGGCAGAGGGAGTTTGCAGATTCGGGCTGTGGATGGGAAGGGCCGGGAGTGGCGTCGAACGAACGTGAGCTCCCTTGCAGGACGGGAAGGCAGCAGGGCTGAGGTGTGACAGCAGCCGGGGCTGGAGGGAGACAGAGCACATTCACAGGCCGACGGAGAGGGCTGGGCGGAAGGCCTAGGGGAGTGGCAACAAGCCCTTGGAAAAAGATCAGGTCAATGGCACACACCAAAACAAGAAGCCAGGTACGGCAGAGGGGCACGGGGAAGGCAGTAGGACGGGGACAGACAGGCAAGTTTACAGGGGAAGGGGACAGAATCGGCAGCAAGTGGAAGGCTCAGGGAGCTGGCCTCGATGGCCTGGAACTGCTGGGCGAGAAGAGAGGAGGCCCCTGCGAAGTCCCGCGAGGGCTTGAGGCGGAGGTGTGGGCGCCCTGGGTGGCAGGCGAGGACTGGGTCGGCGGACACTGGCATTGCTGGGTTCTTCCAACAGGGCTCCCAGCAGCAACAAATGAAGCTCAGCCCGAGTTTCGTGGTGGCACATCAGAGCAGGAGGGTGCTGAGGGTGGACCAGGCTGGAAGGAAGGGCCAGGACAGGACAGGCAGGCTGAGAAAAAGAGGGGACAAGGGGCAGAATCCTCAGTGGAGTTAAAGAACGGGGTGTGTGTGCACCAGAGCAGAAATGGGGCGTGGAAACCTGAGGTCAGAAATGGGATTTCTGAGTAAGATTTCAGAAGGAGACGGTCACTTTTCTGACGGGGCTGGGTGCGGCTGTTTGCAGAGAACCCTGCAGGGGCGGGGGGGGGGGGGGCTGCAGCAGGGGCGCTGGCGGGGGGGGGGGGCGGGGGGGCCGCGGGCAGGAGACAGAGCTGCCCCAGGTGAAGGGACCGAGTGCCCAGACACCTGTAGTGGGGACGCCGGGCAAGCGCTGGTGCAGGGCCCGCCTCGCCAAGGCCCAGAGTCCCAACTGGAGGCCGCGCCGGGAGGGCTGGGTGGGCGAGAAGGGCTTCCCGCCACGACAGCTCACCGGAGGCTGAAGGAAAACACCAAAGGCAGATGCAACCTTACTGTGCTGCTTTTAATTATCAAAGTTGTAAAATGATGCATTATAAAACTTGGAGGCTACTTTATACAAATTCCACTCCTTAAATATTGTTTAACAGGGGGTCCTGGGAGTCAGGACACTGGCAGGAAGTCTGATTAGCGGCGGCGATGGTCCCATCCGCCAGGCGATGGAAACAGCGCACTGGGACCCTCTGTGCGCAGGTCGGGGGTCAGACGGGAGTCGGGGGTCAGACGGGAGTCGGGGGTCAGACGGGAGTCGGTACCGAACAGACTGGGATGTGCAGCGTCTCAGCTGAGGCGATGTACAGTAGACTTAGGAGAAATGCAACAGGACGGAGGAGAACTGATGTTCATCTTGACACGATCAAGAAAATTTTCTCCTGACACCCTATGTCCTAAAAACCACAACCACACGGAGGGGAAAAAATGGAAACACGCACAGGCTTTCAGTTCTATGCTGTGTAACTGCTAGGAAATGGCAGTAGTACGACGATCGATTGCTTGTGACAAAACCAAGTATCGAAGGAGAGTTTATTCTGAAGTGTGTGGCCCCTTCAGACGCAGAGGGCCCTGGCAGGTTTGTTACGAAGGCAGCAACGAGTGCGGGCTCAGCCGCTGAAGGGTGAGGGCCACACTGTCCTTGGCGTGTCCCTGATTCCACCCAGGCAAGGTGGGTTGTAAAATGTCCAAGACCTTTTTGCAAGAAAAGATTGGACTGAAGGGCCTAAGGACAAATTTAATTCCGTCCTAAAGCACATTGTCATCACTGTACTTCCCCAAGCAGGCCACTTCCCCTGCAAGCCTCCGCTCCCACGATGCCCTGGAGAACGCCCCGGGGCGGCAATGCCTCGTGTAGGTCTTGGGGTCTCCCGCTGTCAGGCAGGGATGCCATGCAGAGTGAACTGGGACCCCAACATGGTGATCCCCACGGGTAAGGCACTATGGGAAGCATGGATAATGCTGCAACCTCTTTTTCAAAAATTAAAACTCTTACAACATGAGCACCGCTCCCTGCTGAAGGGCGAGATCAGATTTTGGGGCCTTTGACACAGGAGCTGGCTTCTTTAGGCACTGGGGGGGGGGGCGGGTAGCATTGCAGGGAAAGGCCCTTTCACTTTAACAAAGAGCCGCCCCCCTCTGAGATCCCAAGCACAAAGGGATCTGAAAGTCTGACTGGGAACGAGGCTGCAAAGGGAGGCCAGAAGCCCCTTCCTGAGCCAGAAATCGGGCGGGGAGGACTGGCGTTTGATTTCACAATCCGGCCCTGGAGGTTGGGGCAAATGTTAAACAGGAACACTCGGCCTCCAGGGGAAGGGGGAGTGGTGCGCCGCGGGGGTGACCTGAAGGTCAGAGATAAGGCCTCTGAGGGCAGCAGCAAAGCGGGACGAGGTCTGGAAAGGCTAACCAGCCCAGATCCGGTGACAAAGACTCTTCTTGCGGTAAGGGACGGATGTGTCAGGGTCAGACCTTCGTCGTGCAGACCTGCTTCTCTGGGCGGGGGCGGTCCAGCGACGCTCGGCGGCACACCTGGGATCCCGAGAGGGCAGTGGCTGTCCACGCAAAGGTTCCGGCATCTTTCCTCTCTCCGCCGGGCTCTCCTCCCCGCCTTCGCATCGCCTAGCCCCCCGGCGTTCCGCCCCCCTCAAACACGACCGCGGGGCTCGGGCCCAGGCCTGGCCCAAGGCCGGGAGGCAGGCGGGGGAGGAGATCTGCTCAGACTGTTTCATGATAAGGGATTAATGACTAATGATGGCTCCATGAATTAGGGCTTCATTTTACTGTAAACTATTTCTTCAGCCTGGAAGAATGAATCTCTACCGAAAGCCATTTAGAGTGAGACATGGATCTGAAAGGGAAGATCTTTCGAGGTGGGGCCTGGCCCCCGCCGCCCCAGCACCGGGGGACCTCGGTTGGCGCGGGGCCGCTGTGGGCGCACTCAGAAGACAGCGTCCCCCTCCGTGCCGCGAGCGCGGCCCCGGGGAGACCGGTGCCCAGTAGAGTCGCAGTTTGGTCACCAATGTTAGAAGCGTATTAAAGTGCGTGCTTAACCATAGGCACAAGTGTTAGAAAAGCTAAAGCTCTGAGAAGATCTGGCAGGGATTGGGGATAGCTACAGATTAGACTGCCCTACAGCAGGGCAGGTTCATTCATTCATTCATTCTCATCCATCCATCCACCCATCCATCCAAGCATTCAACCCGCAGTCACGCAGCATGGACTCTGGCACACCAGAGCACGCCGCCAGGCACTTGTTGGGTACTGGGGGTTCGATGACGAATAAGGCACTGTCCCTGCTCAAGGAGCTGACAGTCTAGTGGGTGACATGACACTCCTGGTCCACAGAGAAACAGCTCTGGGGAGGGACCGGGAAGCTCAGCTGCCGGGTCTGCTCAGGGCCGGCAGCGGCTCCCTCCACCGGTCCCAGGGAGGGAGGCCTGGCCTTGTCCTTGCCCCGAGCTTGTCTGGAAGATGTCTGTGCCTGGGAGACCCCTGCGGTCCCCCCGCCCGGCCCTGCTTTCCTCCCTGGCTACCAAGAAGGAGGGGACACCGTTCTCTCTTCAGGCCCATCCGTCGCCAGGGAACCTTTCTGTGACGAGATAAGACAGTCTTCCTTTCCCTCCCGTCCGCAAGGAAAAGGTGTGGTGAAGCAGCAGAAACAAGATGACAAACCGGGAGACAAATCAGCACTCGGGTGGCCTCACGCGAGCGTGCCGTCCGACTTGTGGTCAAACGTCTCCATATTATAGTCAAGGCACCTGAGCGAGCCAGGCTCGGGCCCTCCGCTCTCTGCCCCGGGACACCCCAGCTGGTCGGCGCCCTCCAGGTCAGGCTGGAGAAGGCGTCTGCAGGTCTGGTGGCACTGCGTGACCCGAGCCCCCTACGCCGGCCCCGGCCACCCCTCCGGCCGCCCCCTCCAGGTCCCGTGTGCAGCGCTGGCAGGCCAGTGGTTCTGAGCACTGCGCAACGCCACCGAGGCCCCGGTCACGGGGAGTTTGCTATTCTCACGCGCTGGCTGTCCGCATGGCCCATAGAAAGGTGTCACGGCACGGGGACGGCGCTGGCAGCTCCGCAGCAGCCTGACGCAGCGACGCATCTTCCGGCACGGGCCTGAGAGGCAGTACGTAGCTCTGTGGTCTAGAGATCCCGCCGCGGCCGAGATGGGACCTGGCCTGAAAGCTTGGGGCTGCGGAACTGGTTGCTTCCGTGTCAGGGTAACTAAAGCCCAGGGGTGTTAGCCGGCTCCGTTCTATTCCGTTCTATTTTGGCTGTTTCAGAAAACAATTCTCCGGTTTGGTCACAGTCTGTTCACAGTCGGTCAGCTCGAAATGTCTCTTCAACAGAGGGGTCGAGCAGGCCCATGCTGGAGTCGCTTAGCATGTTGAGCCCGTCCAGGCTCAGGGGCTCGATCTGCAGCTCCTCCTCCAGCGGGAACGGGGAGTCCATGCTCAGGCTGACGTCCGGCATGCCGGCCAGCGCGCTGCTGAGGTCCTTGAACAGGCTGGTGCTCGAGTCTTCTGCAAGGAGCAGCGAGAGGAGGGGCAGTGTGATTAGGAGGTGCTAGGCCCCCGGCTACTGAGATGACGCCTGAGGCCCTCCCCACCCCCACCCCGTGCTCTCCCCGTCACCTTCCCAGCCGGGACAGTGCGCGCCAGGGACTGACCACTCACAGGCACACAGCTCCCGCCCTGGAATCTACATTGTGTTCAGTCAGCTCCACAACCATCTTACTTTGCCGTCTGTGAAAACGCAGCGAAATAGGAACGGTAAGGAAGCGGGGGGTGGCCACTCACCTGGCAGGATGGTGTTCGGGAAATTCCCACAGTTGGAATACAGGTTTGGTCTCAAATGAAACGAGTCCTGCGGTTCTCGGTGACCTTGCTGCACCAGGGGCACCTGGAAGCATCAAAGGTCACATTGTGAGGAAGGGTTTGGCTCCCAAGGAGTCAGTGGACCGTGCAATGTGCTCTCAGAGCAAACCCGGACGTGCAAACTGTCTTAGATTCCCTTCTTTCTTTCTTTTTTTTTTTTTTTAAACAGAGTCTCACTTTGTTGCCCGGGCTAGAGTGAGTGCTATGGCATCAGCCTAGCTCACAGCAACCTCAAACTCCTGGGCTCAAGCCATCCTCCTGCCTCAGCCTCCCGAGTAGCTGGGACTACAGGCATGCACCACCATGCCTGGCTAATTTTTTTCTATATATTTTTAGTTGGCCAATTAATTTCTTTCTATTTTTAGTAGAGACGGGGTCTCGCTCTTGCTCAGGCTGGTTTTGAACTCCTGACCTTGAGCGATCCTCCCATCTCTGGCCTCCCAGAGTGCTAGGATGACAGGTGTGAGCCAGCACGCCCGGCCAGATTCCCTTCTTTCTCGGACCCCAGAGTGCTCCGCTGTGTGGTGACGGGCAGGCGGATGCTGGGGTGGAGGAGGGTCCCCGAGGTGCACAGTGCGGGTGACCTTTCCCCATCCACACACAGCCCAGCCTGGGGGACACCGGTGCTCATGGTTTCCGCAGCCCCTCTGGGGCCCCAGGCATCTCTCCTCCTCGGCCTCACCAAGGCCTTTGCCAGCCGCCGTTTGGCGGAACACTTCAAAGGCTCCATCTGTAACCGAGGAGGTGATAGACTCTTTCTTTGGTTTCCAGAAGACAGACAGTGTTTTTCTGTGTGCCCTTTTCCTACTCAGAAGGGAGAAGCTCAGGTAAGCACCTGTCCATGATAAGCCTCCATGAGGACTGGTTAGAACTGGAGCCGATTTTAGGTGTTTTCCCTGAAATTAATTTTCTAAGTCATTTTTTCAAATGTCCCCAAAGAAGGAGTTTCCACCATTTTTCAGGGAAACACTGATTCTCACCTGGATCAAAATGGGCTCTTTAGAAAATGGGAAGGTAAGGACTACTGGCTCTTACCACAAGGCCCACTCAGGAAATAGGTAAGTATAACAATACTTAAGTGTAATAGCTAAGTATAATAACACCAACTATTACTATTAAGTTCTGGAAACTGCTCAACTGTTCCTTCACTCCTTAATGCACCCTAGAACTCAATCTATGCTTATTAAACACTATAAAATTTAGGACTATTAAAAATGGTCGGCCGGGCGTAGTGGCTCACGCCTGTAATCCTAGCACTTTGGGAGGCCAAGGCGGGCGGATTGCTCAAGGTCAGGAGTTCGAAACCAGCCTGAGCGAGACACCGTCTCTACCAAAAATAGAAATAAATTAATTGACCAACTAAAAATATATATACAAAAAAAAAAATTAGCCGGGCATGGTGGCGCATGCCTGTAGTCCCAGCTACTTAGGAGGCTGAGGCAGAAGGATTGCTTGAGCCCCAGAGATTGAGGTTGCTGTGAGCCAGGCTGATGCCACGGCACTCACTCTAGCCTGGGCAACAAAGTGAGACTCTGTCTCAAAAAAAAAAAAAAATGGTCAGTATTAGGGAGAAACTAAACAGCACAAGGAAGGGGCTGAATGAAGATACCCTGCGGAAGTACGCCCACCGCCCCCGAGACCAGGCTCTCCTGGGAGGCCACACAGTGCTGGGTGCCACTTTCCAACTCTGCTCCCGGGACCAGGCCCCACCCCTCCCTATGCCTCAGTTTCCTCAACATGAGCGGACATTAGTTGGCTGCTGTGGTCCCTTCCAGTGTTGATGGTTCTATAATTCTATGACGAGATTGTCATCGAGAGTCTTCTACCACTTGCCCAGACGGTTCCTCTGGGAGGCCTGACGCTAAACGAGGCAGCCCGCGCCGGCCTCGCAGGGCTCTCCTAGGAACACATCTGTTCTCCTAGGAACACATCTGAAGCCGGGGGCAGAGCGTCTGGCCTGTCTGCCTGTGGGTCCTGCACGCCGAACAGCCTGAACGCGCAGCTGATGCGCCAAGGAAGGAGAAGACGGTGGCGGTCGCCTACCTGCTGGGGAAAGGCTGGGCCCGGCCTCACGGACTGCTGGTCAAAGCCCACGTCCAGGAAGAAGTTGGTCAAAGACGAGCCCTTCAGGGAACAAGGAGGTGACCATTTAGCCTGGAACTCGGAGCAAAACAAACGTTCCCACTCTCCGACGTCCCTGCGGGGACTTACCTGGGACGGGAGGAACTGGAAGTCGGACCGGGCCTCCTGGGCGGGGGGCTGCTGGGCGGGGGGCTGCTGGGCGGGGGGCTGCTGGAGGAGAGGCTGGGGCAGCTCGGGGGGCGCGGGGTATGGCGGCGGCGGGGACACCTGGGCCTGAGCTTCCGAGGGCAGGAAGGAAAGCTGGCTTTGATCTGAGGACACCATCTACAAAACAAACAAACAAACAAACAAACAAACAAACAAACAAACAAAGGCTCTGGCTAGCTTCTGAGTTTCTAGTAGTGAGTCTTTCAGGATCAGGAAATGTCGAAGGGAGAGAGAAGCCTGAGCTCTCCCTCACCCTGGTATCTAAGCTCTGCCCAGACGCTGCTGTCTGTTCTTTCAAAGTATTTCAAATCTCACTTCCCCACAGGGCATTTCCCATTTAATGACAATTTCTATTGTCTTAAAAAAAAACAAAAAAAAACCAGCCAATTTAACCAATTTCCTCTCGGTTTTCTCCGTGAAAATCATGTTTTATTTTGTTTTTTAAGCCCACGATTTCTGGTTAAAGATGGAGGACTGAAAAAGGCACTCAGCTCTGCTGTCTCCCCAAACCCTACTAAAACGAGACACTAAAACAACATTAAACAACAATAAATGTTAACAAACCACACTAAAACAACGATAAATAACATTCAAACGATAACGAACAACACGAGGACAAAGATGATGGGAGACAAGAGAACAGCAACAGAATCTGGACAAGGGAAGCAGACGGACGGGCGGTGACCAGCCTGGCAGAGCCGAGAGCCAAACACCAAGCTGGCCGCAGGGGACCGAGAGGCCATCTGACTCCCACCAGCAAATCCCGAAAAGGCCCTGAAGCTGGGGTTGGCAGGGAGCAGGGGGATCAGGCGACAGTTTCGTGAGGGGCAGTGGCCCTGCCCTTGCCCTGGCTGTGCCTCTGTGCTGCCCGCCCTCCCTACTGCGCGCCAGGGGTCTCTGGACCTTCCCAACTCGGTTCTCAGAACGCTAGAATCCAGGCATCTGCCAAGAGGCAGGATTGGCATGGTGTCCTTTATGGAATCTGATGAGCCCAAGAGGAACCCTAAAACTTAGGACCTCAGAAGTTCCCCAAGGAAGTGACCGAGCTAGATCATTCTACAATGAAGAGCACACTCAACAAGCCCACCCACGCATGCAGCTGCCAGTCAGCTTCTCGGTGTCCTGTTCTTAAGTATGAGCAGAGCACCAATGGTCGACCACCGGGCCCTGAGGAAGGCACCTGACACAAAGGCCGGAGACCAGGGCAGACATGCAGAGAACAGAAACTCGCACAGACCCGGGTAGGAGGAGGTAGTCAGGGAAAAACAAAAGTGTAATATTTAGGCTATTAGAAAAATCTTGGCCGAGCGCGGTGGCTCACGCCTGTAATCCTGACACTCTGGGAGGCGGAGGCGGGCTGATTTCTCGAGGTCAGGAGTTCGAAACCAGCCTGAGGAAGAGCGAGACCCCGTCTCTACTATAAATAGAAAAGAAATTAACTGGCCAACTAATATATATAGAAAAAAAAATTAGTCAGGCATGGTGGCGCATGCCTGTAGTCCCAGCTACTCGGGAAGCTGAGGCAAGAGGATCGCCTGAGCCCAGGAGTGTGAGGTTGTTGTGAGCTAGGCTGATGCCATGGCACTCACTCTAGCCTGGGCAACAAAGCGAGACTCTGTCTCAAAAATAAAAAAGTAAAAATAAGAAAAATCTTTATCTGTTAGAGATCCACATTGAAATATCTGTAATATGTGTCTCTACATAAATTGTTTTAAAAGCGGGGATATGGATTAAATAAGATAATGCGGATCATTGTTGAGGCTGGATGATAGGTATAGAAGGATCCATTATATCATATTATGTTCTCTACCTTATGCAATGTGGAAAATTTCTATTATAAAGAAATAAAAAGAAATCAGAGCAAAAACTCCCACTGAAAACTTCAGAGAGACAAAAGATGATATTGCATCTGTACGATGCTATAAAAAAGGAACATTCAAAGAACCAAAAAGAACTCCTGGAAATTTAAAAATGAGAGCAGAAAGGGAAAACTCAACAGAAGGGTTGGAAGATAAAGTTGAGAAACTCTTCCAGAAAGCAGAGCAAATAAACAAAGAGGAAAAAGAGGAAAGAGAAAAAAAATAAGGATAATAGAGGAAAAGTCCAGGATATCCAACAGTAGGAATTCCAGAAAGAGGGAAAAGAGACAATGGAAGGGAAGAAATTATTGAAGAAAAAATTAAAGAAAATTTCCCAGAAATGAAGGATATCAGTGTCTAGCCAGAGGTGGGGACCTGTGGCCTTGGGGCCACAATGTGGCCTTCTGGATCCTTGAGTGCTGCCTTTTAACT
The DNA here is from genome assembly GCF_040939455.1 of Microcebus murinus. Lineage (NCBI taxonomy): Eukaryota > Metazoa > Chordata > Mammalia > Primates > Cheirogaleidae > Microcebus > Microcebus murinus. The sequence goes on along the minus strand of NC_134110.1, from coordinate 4,562,252 downwards.
GAACCCAAATTTTACAGAACAGATCCTTTTAACAAAGGGATTTGTTCTGTGAAGTTTGGATTGGGTCGAGGGGCAGCACTTGGGGATCTGGTTCCTTCAAAGGAACCCACCAAATATCCAGACTTATGCCAAGCCATTTGTTAACTTCTACAAGGAAAAAAATGTTCATTTTGTTATTTCATAGTATACTATGTGGTTCAACTCTGACTACATTTTTATGACCACAAAAACACTAAACACTGAGTATTGCTCTAGCAAGTCTTTTTTCTTTCTTTTTTTTTTTTTAATAGAGACAGAGTCTCACGATGTTGCCCAGGCTGGTCTCGAACTCCTGGCCTCAAGTGATCCTCTTGCCTCAGCCTCCCCAAATGCTGGGATTAAGGTATGAGCCACCATCCCCGGCCTCTAGCCAAGATTATTATAAATGAGGGTGGGGAGGAAATGGGTGTGTGTGTGTGTTTGTATGTGGTGGAGGTTGCAGTAGAATTGAAAGAACTAAATCCTAATCTTTGATGGTAGGATATCATTAGATAATGCCCAACACCAAAAACCTGGAACAAAATAAGCATGAAATCATATGGTTATACCAAAGAGATTAGCTAAAATGACCGAAAGCTGCCATTTCTAGGCAGTGAGAAATATTGTTAGTGGGAGAGGGGAAGACAGTTTTTATTCTACAACAAACCCTTTAGAACTATTTGACTTTTTACTTTTTTTTTTTTTTTTGAGACAGAGTCTCGCTTTGTTGCCCAGGCTAGAGTGAGTGCCGTGGCGTCAGCCTAGCTCACAGCAACCTCAGACTCCTGGGCTCAAGCGATCCTCCTGCCTCAGCCTCCCAAGTAGCTGGGACTACACGCATTCGCCACCATGCCCGGCTAATTTTTTCTATATATATATATATTAGTTGGCCAGTTAATTTCTTTTCTATTTATAGTAGAGGTGGGGTCTTGCTCTTGCTCAGGCTGGTTTCGAACTCCTGACCTCGAGCAATCCGCCTGCCTCAGCCTCCCAGAGTGCTAGGATTATAGGCGTGAGCCACCATGCCCTGCCTATTTGAGTTTTTAAACTATGTGTATGAATAACATTAATTTTTAAAATCTAAATATTAAACAAATAAAAAAATCTAAAAGGGGATACTCTCTCCCCATAGTCTCCTTAAAATGTAGCCATTAGTAGAAAGCAGGGATACTTTATAAAATAATCTTGCAAAATAAAATTAAAGGCAATCTGATAATATAAAAAAATATCATCAAAAAAAAATATGAAATGCCCTCTCACCCACCCGAAAGGGATTATGCATATAATCAAGATGCCATAGTTAGTAATTGGTAAAGAGTGACTAACAACCAAATCTTCTCACTCCTTCTGTTGTGTTCTGTCAGCTCTTCCTGGCTAAATCATTACTCATTTATGGTGAAGTGGTGAATAGTTAATGATGTTAAAATGTGTCTAGGGTGTGACCAATAGGTTAAAACACAGTCACTGATGAAGATGATAAGAGAACCACCCTGAGAGTTCAGAATAAAGACACAATCAACAAGTCCAAATACAACGTTTCAAGCCCTGCATATCTGTAACAGGCCTGTGACCTCAAAATGTATCTCTTTCTTCCAGAGACTTCTTTTAGTCCTTTCACAGAGATATAATCCTCATTACTCCTACCATTTCATGAGCAATACAAGTATTGTTTCTTAAATCCGTAGTTGCAATTAGGGAGGAGGTCTAATCCAGTACCAAAGCTCCGGGAAGGTATCGAATGTTTCCTTTGGCTTTCCCCTGTGGCTTAACGTACTTACAGAGTCTGCCTGATTCCCCACACCGATCGTGAAATCCCAGCCTGGTTTCCCTGAGCCATCGCAGACGTACCCGGATTGCATTGTCCACACCCCACCGTTCCCCCCGACCCCAAGTTTGTGAGTTATAGTGACTGAAAATTGTTCAATGTTTGCTTAAGAGCAATCAACACGGTGAATCTGCAGCTAGAAAATCATTAATGCATTCTGCATGATTCACGCTTCTGCTCTGGTTCGCGTGTGAGAGAGAGCTGACTGCACGCGACCTCTCGGACGCTCGGGGTGGCGATGCCCCCCATCCGGAACACCCAGAGGAGGAAGGCGGTCCTCACCCGCTTCAGCCCGTTTCACCGCGGCCTGTCTGTCTGTCTGTCTTACCTGGGAGGTGGCGTAGGGGTTCATCGGGCTGCTTGCAGACAGCTGTCTGCCGAAGCCTTGCTGGGCCTCGGGGCCGGGGGAGAGCGTGAGGGGGCTGACGGGGGGCTGCCTGCGCCGCGGGGCGCCGCTCAGGCTGGCGGTGGACAGAGAGGGGTTGCTCAGGGAGAACAGGCGGAGCGAGGGGTGCAGGGCGGCCGCGCCGGCCGCCGACATCTGCGGGTGGCTGTTCAGGGAGGAGGACAGCGCCGTTTTGTTGAGCGTGGCCTGGATGGAGGGGTTGCTCCGAGAACTCTGCAGGCCTGGAAGACAACAGGTTCACGAGTTACTTGTTATAATTTCAGACCCAGTCTTTCGTTTTCCAAAAATTAAAGACGACTTCCTACTATCACGTGTGCCAACGATTCAGAAGTCTCACCCGCCATGCCGGCGGCAGGGGGACAGGCACCCACGCCAACAGACACAGCACCAGCGGGAGGAGAGTGCGTCTTCCCCAAGAGCCACGCGAGCACGTGGCAACCGCGGGGCGGGCAAGACTAGGTGGGGGGAGGCCCACGTTCAGTGTGCTCAGCGCCGACCCAGGGAAAGGACCCCAGGGCTGCCCGACACACTCCGTTCAGAGCGAACACGCCTCGGTCCCAAGCCTGCTGCCTGGGCCCCTGCTGCCTTTGGAGGACATCCTCTCCCTGAGAGCCGCCGTGGCCTCGGGAGCTGCCTGGGTGGCGTCTCTACATGCCCTCGGTTCGCTAGGGAGTCCCAGGAAGGGATACGCCCTCGCCTCCCACCCCAGGGCCCCCCCTCTTTTTCTGACTCTCAGGAAAGTGTTCATCCCAGTCCAATCCAACGCAGGGCAAAGGAGGTTTTTGCTGGTGCTCTGTTTATTGGGGGAGGGGAGGGGTGAATGTCATCGTGAGCAAGGAAGTGTGGGAACGGCATTTTGACGGTGCAGGGCGCTAGGCCGCAAGCTCCGTGAGGCTGGGGACCCTGCACTGCTGATCCTTAGCAGCTGACAGGGCCAGCTTCGCTCAGTGAATCCCTCCCATGCTGCCGCCGCCGGGTGCGTCTGAACCGCGGCGCCGTGTTTGAAAGGCCCCACCCTCCTGTACCCGCCGCCGGGGTGAGCAGGACTGTGTGTTGTTTTGTGTTGATAAAAATTGTTTGTTAAAAGTTGTAGAAATGAAGAAATGACGAAACCAAGAATTTTAAGCTGGCAACAGTAGTTTTAGAAGGTAGGAAGTGATCTATGATAAAACCCTACGTCATTATGCCACCATACGACAATCTACAAAAAGATCAGAGACTCGGCTGGCTCAAATAGTAATCAGAGCTACATATCTGAGTTTAGATCTTTAAAAAACTCAGAAAGATCAGCATCACCTTTCTTTCCAAAAAAAAAAAAAGAAAAACTCAGAAAGAAAGCTTAAACATCTTTTACATATATGTGTACCACACATGTTAAGGAGCACGCAGAAACTATAAAAACTTGACACTGGTTCTGACGTGTTTGGGACAAAATGATGCTATTTTGAGGAATCTAGCCAGTGACTGAACGTGAACTTTTCAGCTTGGAGCAAAGTGTCAAAGGCTGTCCTGGGAAAGGCCAGCTTCCCCGAGACCCTTCTCCACTGACGCTTCTTTGTTTCTGTGACCTTGGACTCCTTGTTCTTTGAGAACTCACCTCAAAGGTAAATCGCTCAGACTTTGAATATAAAAAAGCCTAAAGGTTTTGAGAGTTTCCACTATGAAGCAAATCAAGCAAACTCAGCACTCAGAGACCAGCGCTTTCCCCAGAAAGAACACCCTGGATCCCACGGAACACGCTGCAGCACGCTGGATCCCGGACAGCACCGCGTGCATGGCTTGCTCGCCCACTGTTTACATTAGCTCTTCCCATACACGACTTGATTCCTAAATATCAAAACCCCAGACTCAGTGGATGAAAGACTTGCTGCTATTAAGGATAATAAAATAAAATAAAAAACCCCAAACCAAAAATAAACTTGGTTTCTGGAAACAATCATTCAAACCTAAAATTATGTTGCACAATGGCGGCGTCACTGCGATCATTAGGGACCTTTCGGGTGACCACTCTCACTTAGGTGGTGAGTTCTGATCTGAATAAACAAGCTCACTGAACCCAGAGTGGAGACCAGCAAACACTGCCTCCACCTGGACACCATTGCTGAGGTTCCCTTCCAGGTGGCACCTTCCGCGGCAGCACCCTCACGGCCAGGGCCTGCGCCGCACCACCGCGACTACGGGCACGGCACCTGCCTGGTCACAGACGAGGGCATCTTTCAGGGTTCAAGCAAACAGTCACGTTGCAACACTGGGTCTGAGGTGCGGACAATCAAAGCTGCACAGTGACACCCAAGCCACATTATGGGCAGCATTTTTTAAATACAGCTGATGCCACATACTCAAGCACTTCTGAAAATCCGAGTCAATGACTTGGAACTGTGGCTTGGTCACTCACTTTTTACATTGAATCTTCCCATGTATGACTTGATTTCTCAATGTCAAAACCCAATTTCAGTGGATGAAAGATTTGCTACTATTGAAAATAATAAAAATGACCCCCAAGACCAAAAAAACAAAAATAGAGGTGGTCTCTGAAATCAATTCTTCAATTGATTGAAGCATTGAAATATACCAATACCAGGCTTAGTTTCATCATATCCACTACAAATTTTCTAAAATTCAAAATACTCTTTTAAAATTGAGTGAAAAATTGGAAGAATCTAGAGAGATGGCTTAAATTATAAAATATCATCATATAAGAGCCGCTGACACTGGTCAGCCAACATAGAATGGATGTGTATTTCTTGACTCCCAAACCTTATCCCCCAAGCCCCCTGGGTACATGGGCTGGTGGAGACAATAAAGCATGAGGTTCAGCAGAGCTGCCCCGAACTCGTCACGCCCATCAGAAACAGAACCAGCAAAGCGCACTGTCGGCAGGGTCAGCAGACACAGGAAGGCCACTGTTGTCTCTGAGATCCAGTCACTGTCATTCAGTGACTCACTGACCAGGCCACATGGCTGGGGACCACCTATGATTAAGCCACCAGGAGACACAGCCAAGGCCCTTCCTAAACGGGAGATACTTACCAGGGGAGCTTCTTATCCCCAGGTGGGTCATAGCAGCCGGGAGGTTGCGCACGCTGTTCCCCACGCTCATGCTGCCGAAGCCGTGGTCACTGGCGTCCAGGGAGGCCGGCAGGGGCGCCGAGTAGTGGAGGTTGGTTAGATCTGGCAATGACCCTCCAGTGTTCAGGGTCCCCAGAAAGGGCGAGAGGCCTATGTTTTGACCATTGTGTGGAAAAGCACTGAAAAAAGAATGATACATATTACTTTTTTTTTTTTTTTTTAAGATAGAGTCTTACTCTGTCGCCCTAGCTAGAGTGCAGTAGTGTCATCGTAGCTCAAACTCCTGAGCTCAAGCGATCCTCCTGCCTCAGCCTCCTGAGAAGCTGGGACTACAGGTGTGCGCCACTACATCTGGCTGATTTTTCTATCGTTAGTAGAGATGGGGGTCTCACTTTTGCTCAGGCTGGTCTCGAATTCCTGAGCTCAAGCAATCCTCCCGCCTCAGCCTCCCAGACTGCCAGGATTACAGGTGTGAGCCACTACAACTGGCCTCTTTTTTTTTTTAAAGGTATAATTTTTTATAAGAATTTTTTTGTAGAGATGGGGGTCTCACTATGTTGCCTACGCTGGTCTTAAACTCCTGGCCTCAAGTGATCCTCCCGCCTCAGCCTCCCAAAGTGTTGGGATTACAGGCCTGAGCCACAGCACCCAGCCTTGTATTACTGTCTACAATGCATTTGGCTGTTGGGCAACAGGGCATGTCTGATATCTTTTCCTTGTCAAATAAGAGCAGTGGATATCAAAGATCAAAGTCCTAGTGTAGACTTTCTCTCATTCTGGGAGCACGGATCCTTGAGGGGTAGAGAACCTGTGGCCTTGGGGCCACATGTGGCCTTCTGAATCCTTGAGTACAGCCTTTTGGCTGGATCCAAATTTTATAGAACAAATCCTTTTACTGAAGTGATTTACAATTTTATTTATATTTTATAAAATGTGAGGCACTGCTTTATATGTATACAGCTCTTTTGGCTAGATTTCTAAATTATCTTTCCTACCAGAGAAAGTATCTCTGGGTAACTAGCTACCTTCTAATACGTATGTTTTAAATTACAGGCTTCATAAACTTTAAAGGGAGAAAGAGATGTTGCCATTCATCTATCAAAGTCTGGTGGCTGCCACTGTCTGCCAGGCACTGGGCTACGTGCTGGGGACACACCGATGACAAGCGAGGTGTGTCTGTGGTCAGGCCTGTGCCGAAAATTTGCAGGCCTGGGGCAAGAGCACAAAAGGAGGCCTGCGTACCATCTGTTTCAATTTCTGAAAGTTACAAATCGAATGAACAAACCCTTAAATGAACTTTGTTCTATGTTTCCGTCTTGACAAGTTATACCTTCATAACAGCCTGTGCGGCCAGACTTAAATGTAGAATTCTCAGCCTTCGTGGAGTTCTGCACTGGAACACGCGGGGAGAGGCGGCCAGTCCTCGGTGCCCACCGCGGCCCCCCGCAGCCCTGCCACGCACCACAGTGCGCCCACGTGGCTACCCCAGCCTGTCCTCTCCCCGCCTGCTCGCCCGCCACCCCTCAGGCCTAAGGGGTGTACGCTGGTGGAACGTCCCCATGGTCCCTTAGACTCCTGACTCTGTGGGAGTGAAGCCCTCCAAAGGGAGGGTCCGGAGAGGGACTCCTAGCCCAGGACCCTGTTCGTGGAGTTCTCAGCTGGGAGGGGGACAGACAGGAAGGCAAGCCACCAAGGGACAGCAGGAAGCGTGCGGTGCCAGCTCCGGTGAGGGCGGGTATAACCAGAGGTACATGACACAGGGGGCACAAAAGCAGGAGTTGTCGACGTCAGGATAGGTGGCGGAGGGGAAGGCTTTGCTAAGGACGTGACACAGTGTGCTCGTGGAACTGCAAGAGGCTTGGCATGGCGAGGGGTCAGGGCAGAGTGTGGGGACGGACGGGAGGAGAGCAGATGAAGTGGGAGAGGCGGGCGAGTGAGAAGACAAGAGGGAGGTGACGTACTGTGCTTAGGAGTCTGGATCAGGGCCTGCAGGAAAGAGGGGGCCCAGGTTAAGCTAGAGAATGCCACTCTAGAAATGCCACTCTAGAATGGTTACCGTGTGAAGGATGGCGTAAGGGAGCAGAGAGAGGGGCAGGGAGGAGCCACGAGAAGGGCCACCTGCAGAGGTCCAGGGGTGGGCTGGGAAAAGAACAGGGAGGTGGAGGAGAGGAGAATAGTTAGAGAAGGTGCCACCAGTCAGGAGCAGGGGACGGTATTGAACTTGATTAAGGACAGGTCACTCAATACAGCACGTGACAGTAGAGCACCTCCTGGGGCCAGCCCCTGGCACTGGCGCCTCCAAGAGACTCAGACAAAGCAGGAGACAACTTGCAGTATGATACAGTTCGGCAGCGCAGGGACAGGGCGTAGGGTGCACAGTGCGGAGGGAATGACCAGCAGACGGAAGAGCTTCCTGGAGGACATCTGAGCGGAGTCTGAAGGTTAATAACGACTTCGGGTGATCCGGGCAGGGAGAGCATTTCAAGCAGACGGACGTCACGGCACGGGCAGAAGCAGGGCGGCACGGGACCACACAGCGGGCCCCAGGAACCGCCAGGACTCGTGTGCCGCAGGAGGTCAAGTGCAGGAGGGCTGGGCAGGGACGGGAGATGGGCCGGAACCGGCGAGCTCATGACGACGAGCCAGCCGACGCGGAGAGCAGGGAAGATGGACAGCGCGGTGACACCCTCAGGGGAGGAAACGCGGGGAGCACGGAGCGGAGCCTGGAGGCAGAGGGGTGAACTTGATGCGCTGAACGGTCCAACGGGAGACCAGGAGAGAGCGGGAGGGAGGCGGCGTGGACTCTGGGGATACGGAAGGGAGGACTCAGGGATGGCTCCTGGGCTCCTGGCGCAGGGACAGGCGGGGCCACCCTAAGACGGGAAACGCGGAAGGCGCAGGAGCAGACGGGGAACGAGGGCAGGGGTGTGGACACGCAGCAGGGACGCCTCTCTGACGTGGAGCAGGTAACTGACCCCTCAGGGCAGCTCCCTGGGACACGGAGGTGGACGCCAGGCCACACAGGGCCACGGAGTGGGCAGGCGGTAAGGGGGACCTGAGTAAACGCGCTTTCAAAGAGTGTGGCTGAGAATTCTGGAAACGAGAGGGAAAGATAAGCAGTGGACGGCGGTGGGGGCGGGGGGAAGGAGGTGAGCAGCGCCCAGCGCACAGAGCAAGAATGGCAAGGTGACGTGACCGCTGTGAACAGCAACATCCACACCAGCTGCCCTGCAGTGAGCGGTCACCTTCCAAATACGGCTACGACCCACCGGAGCCGGCACTGGACCTGAGACGAGGCCGGTGATGTTCCCCCTGTGTTCCAACCCTCCCGTGACCCCGATCTCCGAGTCAGGTCCAAGCTAGCCCAGCTTCCCGCGCCCCAGGCCCGCTCCTCCTCCGGGTCTGGCGCCTGCCGTTCCCGCGCTGGAACCCCTGCCCCCCGCTTCAGCGCTCATCAGCAAGGCCTTCCCGGCACCCACAGCGCCCGCCTCCTTGCTCGGCTCTCTTTTTCGTTACTGCATTTGCCAACACCTGGCACACAGCACAGTGCTCTGCTTGTTTGGCTTCGCCCATTTTGCTCCACCAGAGCATCAACTGCTTGAAAGCAGAGACTTGATCTGTTTTGTTCGCTGTTCTACCTGGTGCCTACAATTAGGGGGTCCATTAATATTTGCATGACTAGGAGTCACCGAGTGGAATTCTACCTCTCACATAAGAGCAAGAAAGCAACTTTCTTTACCTAAGAAACATAGCTTCCAAACTCTCTGGGGTTAAGGCACTGCAACCCATGTCTATACCACAGGCCTTCAGAGCCCGGAGGTTTTCTGAGGGTTGAGCCAAAATTGGTTCTTGAGGAAAATCCTGACCCTGTCCATTCGCATGTCTTGCACCCCTGGGTGGGGGCCTTCTGTCTGGCCCTGGGTCCCGGCAGGCTTTCCGACTTTCTGAAGAGAAGGTCAAGCCTCAGCCCAGCAGGCTGCTAATTACATGAGTTTATATTTAACCACCCAAAAAGCAGGTCTGAGCTCCAGGTACCCGGCAGGGAGTGCCTGAACGCATCGCTGTGAAATGCTCACAGGAAGCTTTGTTGGGGGAAGACGTTGAGGGACTGCGAGAAGTAGCTTTAGTTCACCCGCAGACCCTCTACAATGATGGGTGCCCATTCAAGGGTCCCATTTTCAAGCCACATTATTTTGGCCTTGGGCAGACTCTGCGGTTTCTGAATTGCTCTGGTTCCACGCCACGGGACCGCGCGGAGACGCTGTGATAAACAGCGCCACGCGGCTCTCCGGGTGCCGTCTCGGGACGCTGCCCGTCAAGTCTGGGGGTCCTCCCTGTGGTGACCCGCGGCACACAGCTCTTCCAGCCAGTCCCAGCGCCCCTCGGCCGCTGTTTGTGAACCACCTGCTGCCTGGGCCTTCGTCACCTGCCATCTCCTCCTCCTCCCCAGACTCAACTTCCTCATAAACTTTTTTTACCATTTTATATATTGTACATACTTTTGTAAGCTGTCTCAAATCTTTTTAGGGAGTAAAGTTGTATACTATTAAATCCACTAACTAATTAACAGTTTCACAGAAACTTTTTTTTTTTTTTTTTAAGACAGAGTCTTGCTTTGTTGCCCAGGCTAGAGTGAGTGCCGTGGGGTCAGCCTGGCTCACAGCAACCTCAAACTCCTGGGCTCAAGCGATCCTCCTGCCTCAGCCTCCCGAGTAGCTGGGACTACAGGCATGCGCCACCATGCCCGGCTAATTTTATATATATATACTAGTTGGCCAATTAATTTCTTTCTATTTATAGTAGAGACAGGGTCTCGCTTCTGCTCAGACTGGTTTCGAACTCCTGACCTTGAGCAATCCGCCCGCCTCGGCCTCCCAGAGTGCTAGGATTACAGGCGTGAGCCACCGCGCCTGGCCTTATAGAAACTTTTGATATTGTGAACTTTCTTATTTATTCATCTTCCATTTATATGTTTTTTAAAAATGGTGGCAAAATATCACACGCCGTAAACTTTATCACTGTACCATTTTTAAGTGCACAGTTCAGTGACATTAAGTATATTTATAGAAACTCTCTTAACGAACTTCTGTGTAAGCCAGTTTCCAGGTTAACTGATGCTTTGCTTTGTGTCCGGCCAACCTGCCACGCGCTGGCCAGGTCTGCCGCGGGCTCGGGCCGGGGCTCCTCCCGACGCCCGCACACGCCTGCCTCTGCCCGGCCAGTCATATTTACATCAGTTTATTTGTTATTGCGGTTCTGTAACTTAATTACCCCAAACCCGTGAAATGTGAGTATCAAAAGGGAGCAGTTTTTATGAAAATGCAGTTGACTTTCAATTTATACGTAGCAAGTTACGTTTTTCAGAGTTCTGTGACAATGCGGAAGATGTTTGGGAAGACCTCAGGACGGTCCCTGAACCGCGGACAGAAAGGACGTTACTCACTTGCCACCTCCGACATCGCAGGATCGAGGGCGCCCGGACAGGGACTGGATCTGGGAAGAGACAACAGAAGCCGGGCTTACTCACCGTAAAGCCAAATTCAAGTTTTTTATTTTTATTTTATTTTATTTATTTATTTATTTATTTTTGAGACAGAGTTTTACTCTGTTGCCCAGGCTAGAGTGAGTGCCGTGGCGTCAGCCTAGCTCACAGCAACCTCAAACTCCTGGGCTCAAGCGATCCTGCTGCCTCAGCCTCCTGAGTAGCTGGGACTGTAGGCATGAGCCACCATGCCCGGCTAATTTTTTCTATATATATATTAGTTGGCCAATTAATTTGTTTCTGTTTTTGGTAGAGACAGGGTCTCATTCTTGCTCAGGCTGGTCTCAAACTCCCGAGCTCAAGCAATCCTCTCACCTCAGCCTCTCAAAGTGCTAGGATGACAGGCGTGAGCCACTGTGCCGGCCATTTTTTTTTTTTTTCACTCTTTTAGAGATAGGGTCTTGGTATGTTGCCAGGCTGGTAAGGGCTGGTAAGCCCATCATTAAGAGCTGGAACAGAATAACTGTTTTCTCTCAAAGTCGACATAGCTTCCCTACGGGAAGAGAGGCCACATCAAGTACCCTGAGACCTCCCTCCCTTCCACGTGGGGGAGATGTACAGAGAGCCTGGGGGGAGGTCAGCTGGCACGAGTCTTGATACAAATACTCAAAGGCTCACAGAAATCGCAGTTAAACAGATGACTGTTTACTGATTCTTGGAGGACTCAGATCAAATGCCCTTGATTTTAAAAGGGTTATCTGGTATATCAGTAATTCTGAACAGAAGCTGGAGGCTGGCAGAAAAGTGTTGGCTACAAAACAGAAAAATCTGCTTATGACTCGTAATCAGGTTTTAGAGCTTTTGGCAGTATGAACAAGATATGGGGGGCTTAACGGATTTTTTGAATGAGTGAATTCATATGAGAATTAGGAAGTCAAGAGATCACTGTAAGGTTTCATCGGCACAACTGCAATAATTTTTACTTGAAACATCATTTCCTAGTATTTTCTTTCTATCTCTGTGCCCAAATTTTCTTCTCCCCCCCCCCGCCCCAATTCCTCTTGTTTTCACCTCTGCAAGATTTTTCAGGGACCTCTGAAGTGCAAACATTCAGCGACAACAAACAGTTGAGTGCTGTTCACCCACCTCCTTGGTCTCCCACAGCTGTTTTGGCAGTGGCTTTGGAACATTCAACAGATTCTCTTCTTTCAACGGGCCAGGGAAAGACGCTACTAAAGGGAGAAAAAAAAAGGCAGCACATTCATTGTGTTACAAGGCAGCCATCCCACCAACCTTTGGCCAAACAACCTATCTTTGTAAAAAAAAAAAAAAAAAAAAAAAGATTTATTTAACAAATAAAATGATTTATTTATGGACTGTCTCCTAGGGAGGGCAATTTGCACATGACTCTAGGGGATGCAGAGATAAGTGAGACATGGGTTCAAGCTTTGAGGAATTGACAGTCTAGCCGGGGATGAGAGCAACACGGGAATAGCCACTGCTGAAGGGCGAAACCAGCGGGAGCCCAAGAGAGCCGAAGGAATGGAACTGCGGATGCCCACAGGAGGCAGCAGGAAGGCTCTGGGCTGGCCCTGAAAGAAGCGCTCTAGGGACACAGGAGAAGGGCGTTCCGACAGAGGGGAAGGTACGAAAAAAGGCCCAGAGAGAAAGGAAGTGGCGGACAACTACGGAGTAGAGCAACTCTTTTCAACTGGGGTGCAGGCTGAGCAAAGGGGAGGGGTGGAGGAGGTACAACGCGGGAGGTGGAGGCCAGGTCAGGGAGGGCTGCGAGCTTGGCACGGGAGAGAATGGGAGAGGAGGGGTGAGCAGAGACGGCCAAAATGATGTCGGGAAGATGAAATAAGGGAAGTAAGGAAGGGAGAAGAGGGCTAGCACACGGAAGACAAGGTGGCGGTGAAGCTACTCAGTGATGAGCGGGGAGTAGGGGACAAAGAGGAATCGATGGCCCAGAGGAAGTGAGGCCAGGCAGCCGACCGGGACTCCTACTGGCTCTTGAATGCCGGAAAACAACCTGGCTTTGTATGAAGGGACTGTTCAAGGGTTTTCTGCTTGAGCACTCTCAGTCATACCAGGTAGAACAAGAATGCTGAGTCACAAAACAAGTGAAAGCAAGGGCCAGCCGACAGGAATGAAGCGATCCGAAGTCAGGAAGGGGGTTCAACATTACAGACACTGGTGACTACCAGAACTAGGAACGCTGTTGGGTTCCAGTGACCACATGAGCTCCACTGTGACTGTCATGACTGTCCTGTCTTAGCCCCACCCAGAATGGCACGGGGACCAAAGGATAATGGACCCCAGAAAGAAGTCACTTAAAACAGGGCCCCAAATTTCAGAGTAAATTCTGAGAAAGGAGTTTGAAACAAAACATCTAAAATCAGTTTATTTTATCTTCCACTTAATAAAACTTAAGATATAAACCAAGGAGGTTAAAGACCTCTACAAGAACTATAAAACACTGATGAAAGAAATCATAGATGACACAAATGGAAAAACATCTCAAGCTCATGGATTGTATTAATAGAATCACCACTGTTAAAATGTCCATACTGCCCAAAGTGATTTACAGATTCAACACAATCCCCATTAAAATACCAATGTCACATTTCACAGATCTAGAAAAAACAATTCTATGCTTCATTTGGAACCAAAAAATAGTGCAAACAGCCAAAGCAAATCTTAAGTAAAAAGAACAAATCTGTAGGTATCACATTACCAGACTTGAAATTATATTCAAGGCTATAGTAACCAATATAGCATGGTACGGTATAAAAGTAGAACATAGACCAATGGAACAAAATAGAAAACCCAGAAATAAAACCATCTATCTACAACCAACTGATCTTTGACAAAGCAAACAACAACATACTCAGGGGAAAGGAAGCCCTATTCAATAAATGGTGCTGGGAAAACTGGATAGCCACATGCAGAAGAAAGAAACAGGACTCTGATCTCTTGCCATATACACAAATTAATTTAAGATGGATAAAAGACTTAAATGTAAGGTATGAAAATAAAAATTCTAGAAGAAAACATAAGAAAGACCCTTCTAGACATCATCCTAGGCAAATAATTTATCACTAAGATCCCAAAGACAAATACAGAAACGACAAAAATAAATAAATAGAACTTGATTAAATTAAAAACCTTCTGCACAGCAAAGGAAATATCAACAGAGTAAATAGACAACCTACAGAATGAGAGAAAATATCCACAAACTGTATATCCAATAAGCGGTTAATATCTAGACTCTCCAAAGAACTCAAACAAATCAGCAAGAAAAAACCAAATCACCCCATTAAAAAGAGGGCAAAAGACATGAACAGAAGTTTTTCAAAAGAAGATAGAAAAATGGCCAAGAAACATGAAAAAATGCTCAACATCACTAATCATCAGGGAAATGCGAAACTACAATGAGATACCACCTTAATCCTCTCAGGATGGCCGTGATTACAAAGTCAGAAAACAACAGATGATTGCATGGATGCAGAGAGAAAAGAACACTTATACACTGTTGGCAGGACTGCAAATTAGTACAACCTTTATGGACAACAGTATGGAGATTCCTCAAATAAATAAATGTAGACTTAGTGTTTTACCCAGCAACTCCACTATGGGCTACCTACCCAAAGGCAAATAAGTCATTTTATCAAAAAGACACGTGCATTTGAATGTTTATTGCAGCACAATGCACAATTGCAAAGACGTGGAATCAACCCAAGTGCCCACCGATTCATGAGTGGATTATGAAAATGTGGTATACATATACCATGGAGTACTACTCAGCCATAGAACGGAATGAAATAAGGTCTTTTGCAGCAACTTGGATGGAACTGGAGACCATTATCCTAAGTGAAGTATCCCAGGAATGGAAGAATAAACACCACATGTGCTCTCTAGTAACTGGGAGCTAATTGATGGGCACACACAGGCACAAAGAGATGTAAAGGTCACTGGAAATCAAGAAGAAGGGAGGGGAGAAAGAGGAGGGGTAAAAAACTTACTTATTGGGTGCACTATTTGAGTGATGGGAATACTATTATAAAAACCCCAACTTAAGCATTAGAAAAGGTATCCATGTAACAAAAACATGTGTACCCCTTAATCTTTTGAAAAAATAACTTAGGATATAACTGCAACGTGGACTCCTAAAATGGGTCAAATATGGATGGGGGTTGATCTCTCCAACGGCGTGGCAGGAGCATGCATGATACAACACTCTTCACAGTTGCCCTGGCCAGCACCATCGTGACGGCGGTCATTTCTGCTAACAGAGTCCAGGCTTTATCAGTGCTCCCGGGTCTCTCTCTCTCTCTCTCTTTTTTTTTTTTTAATTTTTCTTTCAATTTTTAAAATTTTTTCTATGTTTTTCATTTGCTAATGGCATGTCTGTGGATCGGGTGTCTCTCTTAATCCTGATATTCAAACCACTTTTTTGAAGAGCTTATTTTGTCAATATTCTCATAGACTTTCTTTTCTTCAAATGTTACCCTGTCTAATCACTGATATAAACTGCCTCAGAAATGTAAGCTCCACGAGGGCAGAGGCTTTGTTCGATTCTCTGCTGGGGAGTGCTTGAAATAGTGCCTGGTAAATGCTGACCCTACAGCTGACTGTCAAAGAAACGGAGGACAAGAAAAAACAGGCTCTGAGAGCCTTTATAAACTAGTACAAATGGGACATCAAGAATGAAAAATTGCTCTGAAAGGTGCTGCTGGGTGCCAGGGTAAGTTTTAAGGGCTGGGTAAGGTGGCTTCACAACCCCAGGCTGCCTGTCAACAGAGGCTGATGACAGGAATATGGGTGGGGCAGACTCCAGTGCCTGAATGCGGACAGTTTTCCGTTGTTTTCAGTCTCTTTTCATATCCAAGATTTGTTGGGAATTCTTCAAAGAATTCATTGGGGAATGCAAACAACCTCGAAGCCACTTCTTTATTTCTGTTCTAATGGAGTAGATGTTTCTTGATGTTTTAACTTTTCATGATTTTATCCATGGCCTATCATGGCTTGCCCAGAAAAGGAGTGTGCAGGATGACAACAGAGAATTGTGCTTCTGTTGCCAGATGCTCCTCGTTTGTCGTATCCCCCGTGAGTCTTATCTTTGTGACTTATAAACCTAATTTAGTTGTTCATTTTCGGATTTTGAAAATTAAATTCCAGACATATAAATATTTAGAGAAAAGAAAACAGTGCCTGGTACTGAATGAATAAAATGAACTGTGTTAGACCCTCATTTGTCAATGGCTTTGTCATTTCCACAGAACTGCAATACGATCTTAATTGGCTTCACGAAACAGCATCTTCGGCAAGATGTGCAATTTCATTTTGCAACAATTTGCATTCTCCTTGCATTGTTTATGTCTGACAATTACTGACTAACAAGGACTTTCTAAATGGGCAGACACAGTGTTGAGGAGGGAAGGATATTGGAATAACTAATTGCTTAAACGATCGATTCATTCACATTTTCATGTGGTTACAACGTTTGCTTCCTTGAACAGCCTTGTGACCATGGGGCTTGTGGGGACTTGGATAACAAGGAACCTTTGTAATGTGATCACACATTTCCTTTCTCATGGCCTTGATCATGGCTAGCCTCCATTTTCTAGAGGCTCTCTAAAGAGTAAGCCAATCAGCAGTTGTCAGCATTTTGGGGGTGCCTGGAAACATGAATATTAACTAGTTAAGGTATTGAAAGGTGATGTACACCGTCGTCAGCATCCCATTCCAAAACAGGCAGGTAAAGCCGATTCATACCTTCCCCGTGTCCATCATTCTCACCGTCACAGAAACCTGGTGGGAAAGGAAAAAACACTGTTACGTCGTGCTCTCGTTTTCATTTATTCATGAATTAGTAACTCTTTCTGACTTAAAATAGAATTTTGAACATTCTAAGGCAGCTTTGATACGATGATGTTCATTCAAGGTGCCCCAGCATTTGCAGTACAAATAGATGTAGCTAATTTGAGTCTACAGTTGGTTCCTATCTACTTTTCTTTTCCTCTAAAATTGTCTCCTTGTGTCAGTCTTAAATTTTCTTACTATCTCTGTCCTGAGAGAAAAACAATTTTTACAAAGTCTGGGCACCTCTGTTCAAATCAAAAAAGTAAAGAAGTATAGATGGGAACACTCCTACAAATGCTGCATCATGAACTCCAGAAGTCCACACATCCCTGTTTGACACTTACTATTGGTGTCTCCAGGAACAAACTAGAAGCTCCATGCTTCAATCCTATGAGTTCTCTCAAAAAAAAAAAAAAAAAAATAGAAGCTCCATGCTGTATGTTGTTTTATATATATACACACACATACACACATATATATGCATATATATATGTATATATATATATATTTCTTGCACAGTCAAGTTATTTTAAGAAGTAAATATATCTGGAGTCTGAGTCAATTTAAAGGGTATATTCATAAAGTTTTTAAAATTTGACTTAGAATAAGTTCTAGCTGAGTGAAGTACTTTTTATCCATAAATTATACTGCAGATGACAAAGTATAGTGTTTCCTATTATTGCTCTGGGCTAAAACTAAAGAACTGTGCCAAGAATGTAATATCTTACCATTCCCTTTGGAGCAATCGAATATAACAAATAAGTTTTCAGTATAGAATCCGGACAAATTTTTAAGGTCTAAGCCTTTAACTATAGCTTGCTTAAAGTTTAGATAAGTTTCTGGCTAAGGTGAACCTACAAGTTAACCTGATTAGTCTATAAAATTTAAATAGAATGTCTAATAACCATTCATTAAACATATATTTATTAAGATCCTGCACTAAGTGCTAGCCTGGGCCAGGTGAGAAGACAGAATATGACAGGAGCAACAAAATCTTAGTGGAGCCAGGAGCACTAAGAGGTCACTCAATTAGGCACAGTCCCAAAGCATTTCTCACAAGCCCATGGATACAGAATCTAAGTTAGTTATTGAAAACTTAACTTTAGTGCACATATAGACTACTTGGGTGAGCTTGTTAAGATGTAGACTATGGGGGCCAATGATCAAAGATTTTGATTCAGAAGGTGTGAGAATTGACCAAGGAATCTACATTTTGAATCCTCATCTCAAGGGACTATTGCAGATGGCCCTTGGCCCACTCTTGGGGAGACCTGGATTAGGCTGCAGCTTTCTCAGTGACTGGACAGGAGGACATGAGAAAGTAAGGTGCGGGGAGAGAAAAGGTGGGTTCTGCAACCAGCACTGTCCAAGGAAGAGGAAAGAAGCTTCCGATTTACATTGTGGCTTTCCTGGGACCATCCTATTGGGAAAAGGCAGGGAACTTGACTATTCTCACCACTAAAAAGTGATTATCTTGGCCGGGCGCGGTGGCTCACGCCTATAATCCTAGCACTCTGGGAGGCCGAGGCAGGCGGACTATTCAAGGTCAGGAGTTCGAAACCAGCCTGAGCAAGAGCGAGACCCCGTCTCTACTATAAATAGAAAGAAATTAATTGGCCAACTAAAAATACATACAAAAAATTAGCCGGGCATGGTGGCGCATGCCTGTAGTCCCAGCTACTCGGGAGGCTGAGGCAAGAGGATCGCTTGAGCCCAGGAGTTTGAGGTTGCTGTGAGTTAGACTGACACCACGGCACTCACTATAGCCTGGGCAACAAAGTGAGACTTTGTCTCAAAAAAAAAAGTGATTATCTTATTAAAAATTAAAAACTAAGTTCTATATAGCAGTCTGGTATGGTATGGCAAAGCATCTCTCTGTCCGTCATGAAGACCCCAGTCACTCTAGGTGCAATTGTTACGGCTGACCTGTCCCTGGAACATGAAGACTCAACTGGGGGCTATCATGTGAAACCACCTAGGTGGCCAGCAGATGCCCTACATGATATCCCATTAGTGCCACTCCCTCCTCCCCATCAGACTGGAAGGGTAGGAAGGCTTCATGGAGGAGATGGCACCTGAGTTGGGCGTTGAAGGGTAATGGTAAAATGATAACAGCAGCCAACGTTACTGTTAGCTTCCTACGTGCCGGGTGCTTTACACCGACGATCTCACGTAGCCCTCACCGTACTGCTGTGAGGCGGGTGCTGCCATCCGCAAGATCAGACAGCGAGTATGTCCTGGGACCCGAATTCTGGCCATGGGCCTGCAGAATGGCCATGTCCCTGAGCAACTGGCTGTACCTGGGAGGATCTAGACACCTGGAAGTGAGGCTGAAGGGGATGCCCCAGTGCAGGACAGGGGGAGAAGGAAGAGGGGGAGGAGGGGAGGAGGCGGCAGAGGGGCAGGGAAGGAGTGAGGAGCAGAGGGAAGAAGCGTTCAGCAGGGGCAGGGATGCTACCGCCTGCCCGGCTGCAGCTTCGCGGGATGGGAGGAGCGGGAGACGAGGCGAGGCAGCCGGAGGCTACCGGTGGCCTGGCACGATGTTGGGGACAGAAGGTTCCGGTGAGAGAGGTGACTTGATTCGAACCAAGCTTCAGAGGGACTGCTCTTGCGACAGAGGATGAGACGGGTCGAAAAGCCTCGTGGCAGGGAGAGCAAGCAGAACACTGACACGACAGTCCAGGCAAGAAGGACAGAGTCGGACACTGGCAGCGAGGACAGGGGATCAGAGGCGGATGTGAGACGCGGTGCTCGGCTGCTGAATGGAGGAGAGGGGCACGGGTGCGACTAAACGTAACTCCCGGGTTTTGTGCTCGGGTGACCAGAAGGATGGTGGCGGCGATAACATTGACCACCAAGCTAACGCACAATCGAATCAATATCCAAGCCTGGATTTTCACTGCTGGATAAAAAATATCACAGGATACCGCCATCAACGAAGGGTTAAAAATAAAAAGGGACGAGTTGTGGCTGGCCTTCTGGAAACAGAGGAAACCAATTTGTATGGGTCCCACGGGGGCTGGGGCAGCAATGGCCAAGGCTGCATCTGTGTTCCAGGAAACCTCCCAACCCCAGAGCCACCCGGGGCCGGCCTCTCCGAACTGGGTGGCACTGAGGCCGTGCTCCTTCTGCGGCTCCCAGGCCTGGCAAAGCTAAAAGAACTCCCTGGACGGTCTGGACTTGCTAAGTAGAAGGGAAGACAAGGGCACACTTAGAGCGTATCCTAAGAGAAGCCTCTGGTGTTTCTGCCTCCCCCTTCTGGGCCCTCCTGCCATCCAGGGGACCCTTTTTGTCCTTCTTTAGACCTGGATGCTGTGCTCCCTGCACCCCTCACCCCCGTCCACACAATCAGCAGGCTTGCATCTTCCGGGGTTACTTGCATTTTAAACCTTTCCTTAACTCTGTAGGTCAAAGCTTATTTTGCAGGTGGAAATGCCACTGAAGTCCAAGACATACGTGCTGCCCTGCTCTGAGAGGAGCAGCTGAGGACCGTAGTCCCCAAAGACGGTGATATTCAGCTTCTACAGCCCTGGGTGTGGGAATGTAGTAACTGCCCTCAGCTCTGGACTGCTCCCTGCAAGAGCACGGGCCACCCCAGCCGCCGCCTCCGCACGCTGGCGGTGAGGGGAGGGGAGTTGGGGACGGTCTAGGCTATGGGACAGGGCGAATGTCCCAGAGAGCCCTTGTGCTTGTCTGCATGTATGTGTGAAGTGATAATTAAACTGCACGTGCTGCCAGGGAAACGGTCAACACTCCTCTTTAGAGAGTCTGGGTAATTAAACAAGAGAGAGAAATTATAAAAATGTTGTTTGGTTATATAAAAGTTTGTTTTTGTCATTTATATCAACTACTCAACACTTATGCCTAATTGTCGTGTGACTCAAGAACCATTATGAAGATTACTAAGCATGTTTCAGACTAATGGCTGTATGTTCTTGGGACACAAAGCTCCGTTTAGGAGTGTGTCGCAGTTCACTGCTTGTGCAGTTAAGCGACCAGCAGACGCGCCCTTCTCATCTGCTCACAACGGCGAACAGGGGGGCCGCACCGCCCTGCTCAGGGAGGATTCCCAGGGAAAGAACAGTTATTGCCTCCACTAGAGAACCTAGTTCTGGGCCTTAATTATACTTTCCCATCACTTTTTAAATCTTTATTTGGCTGGTCCTATAATAAGAAACACCTTTTCGCAAAGCTAGCTGACATTTTTAAAATCCAAAGGGAAAGAAACTGAAAAACTTTAATGAATTACAGGGGGGGGAAATACACAAAGCTATTTAAAATAGCTCCCACCAACAAATATAATTCTCCAGAAATAATTCCCGTCCTTGGAGACTTGGATACCATTTTAAACACACTGGCTTTCCCATGTAAACACATCCATATTAGGATGCGTTTCTGAGTTCTGCGCGACTCGCGGGGCCGCGGCGGGAGCAGGCACTGGGCTCAGCGGCCCGGCTGGAGGGCGGCCGCCTTCCCCGGGTGGCAGAGACTGTGGCCCAGCGATGCCCAGCTGCAGATTTGGAGGAGAGACCACCGCGCTTCTCGAGTCAATCCAGGAACCTTGCGCTCCGGGACTTCTGTCTTTCTTTCTAGCTTTTCTTACCGCTCTGCCAACCTGGAACAATATCTACATTCTTTTGTTTTTCTTGCTCACCCTGGTACCTTTTGACATTTCTCACCTCTTCCCTCAGAGGCTACAGCACTCTTAGCATGAAAACTTCAATTCAGGCACTCACTTTCTTCAGCTACTTTTTTTTTCTCTTTGCATGCGAGCCTCAAAAACTCCTTACTTAGATTACCTACGATCCCCTCGTTCTCTCTGGGCCTTTGGCCCTTTCGTAGAGAAGTGGAAGCTTTGCACAGAGCACAGTGGACACGAAGGAACGGCAGAGGCAGAAGCGCAGGGGCTGGGGGGTAAAGCTCTGTCCGCGCGGCCCCTCCCCGCAAGGGGGACGATGGCCCCGCTGCGCTCACAGGCTGCGGCCCCATCACAGCCTCTGCTTTTCCAAGGCTTTGTTTATATAACCCCGTCTCCACCTATCCTGAAGCTGAACTGCTCCCTCTCCCCACACACTCTGCCCCTGTAAGCAGCGCGCAGCGGGCCATCTCCAATTCCAGCATGGCTGCCAGCGCCACTCCCGTACCCCATGTGTGGGAACGAGGGAGACGGCCCTGACCAACTCCGAAAGCCCTCGCACTTCACAAGCAAACTATCACGTGGGCAAATGCAGTCTCCTCTAACTTGTACCAAGGGAACAAACACAGCCACAAGTATTATTAAATCCCATCCCCGCTATATGCAAGGAAACAAGACCATGAATGTTCTCCTTGGAAGGAACAGAGGCTATTTAGACTTTAAATAATCCAAAAAGTAAAGAAAATCAGAAAAGCTGGTAACTTGGCCAAAGATGTAATTTATTCCCGTTTCAAGAGCAAACATAGCCCTTGCTTGTGGACAAGAGTGAAACTGCAGGTGGAATGGACAATTCAAGACCATTGTTCTTTCTAAATTATAAACCCCAGAAAGGCAGGTTTGGAATGCGTCTGAAAGATCAACCTCGTTTCACGTGCAGACTAGACGCCAGCACCCGGAGTGTGTTTTGGCGAGCGCTCTGCATGTGTGGGCCCCTGTGTTTTCTTCACCCTCCACCAATATGGGCTCCTATGTACCGGGCACAGAGCGAGGGCCGGAGAGAATGACACCATTAGGGTGCTGCCTTCAAGAAATCTACTCGGGCAAGAAGGAAAAGCGCATCCACGTAAAAAGCAGGTGCTCACAAACACAGCTGTCTGCAGGTGGAACCTTTGCAGTGTTAGGAGGACACGGGTAATTCTGAGCTGAGGAGGAGAAAGGTCAAGGATGGCTGCGCAAACATGGGTACACACGCTGAGGCTTGCGGCTCCAGAGGGGATTGGCCAGGAGGAGGCCGGGAGCCAAGAGAGGAAGCGACGGGAACAGGATGAAACGCTAGGAGAACTCAGCGCGGTCTACACGCTGACTTGGGGAATGAGGCAGGGGAGCAGGAAGAGAGGTGGGCAGGGGCCGGATCCGGGGCTTGTGTTGTGCTAAAACGGGCAATTTAGCCTCTTTCCTCTAGAGGGAGGAGGTGGCATGGAGGGATGTGAGCAGGAGAGTAAGACGCCAGAGCTGGGTCCAGTCTGCGGACATGCCGACCTGAGCGCACCTGATCTCAGATCTAAGCAGGGCCGGGTCTGGTCAGTGCTGGGAAGGGGGACAGGGGCTCACTCTGGGAGCGGATGGTGCAAGGTGGCGTGAGTATGCCTCTTCCCCTTCCTGGTCACTCGCGGCCTCTCCCGCCCTTGTACTCACGCTGGCCCGAGGGAGGCAGAATGGTGGCCTGACCAGTGGAAGCGGAACGCCGAGCAGGCCACGTTCAGCTCCAGCCGGCTCCCTCCCCTCCTCCCAGGGTGTGCCTCCCTTGGAGCACAGCCGGCTGGGCTGTCCCGCTCTGCCCGTCCCGGCCTTGCATGGCTGGGGCCACCCTGGCCGGTGCTGCTGGCCACTCGGGGAGCCTGCCTCATTCTGGGGTTCAGTCGTAACAGGCCCACGGGCCCACAGAGAGAGGCCACTTCCCTCAACCTGGTCTTATCCGCAGTAAGGGTGACATTTAGCTCCATCTGAACATCTGGCTTTAGTTCTCAGTCTGTCCAGATCCTGGGTGGGGAAAGAGGACCCGCAGAGAGCCCGGCATAAAATCGGACTGAAGGGACACGAGACTTGGGAAAGCAGGAGGGCTGTTAGGAAGTCACCGTCAGAGTCCACGGGGAAGATGGCAAGCGCCCAGGGAAGGGCCAGTGCGGGGGGGACAGGAAGAAGCGTGAGGGCCAAGAGATGCCAACGAGGGAGAGTGTGCCATGGGGGCGACAGGGCGAGGCCCGCGCCACCCCGCACCCCATCCTGACACTCGCGCTTCCCCCACCGGAGCTTCTCCTCCGAGGACCGGCCAGCGGGGAGGTGCCCACCGGTCACGCTTTCCTGCCTCAGCTCCTACGGGACAGAAGGAGAGCCGGCGCTGTGAGCAGGGGCCTGTGTGTCTTACCCATGTATGGGGCGGGCCAGGCCGACGGGCCCCCTCCTCCATAGGGGTCCTGGGGCTTGGTGCTCAGAGCACTCGTGTGAAGAGCAGAATCAGAATTGGTCCTAAGGAGGGGAGGAGAGAGTCTGGCTGAACATCGTTCTTCCTTAGTGAACACGCAATATTCTTCGCCGAATATTTCCAACAGGACAGAAGGCAAGAATGATCGATTTACAGTCACCCGTAAAACGAAGGGTTTGGACCTACCTGAAGTCCCCTACATCAATAACAGGCTCTGAGAACTGCCCACACCCCGAAAGGCTTTCATCTGTACTCCACAGGCTTGTACTTTGGAGCTGGCGGCAAGGTGACCCGTTTCCAGAAGGCAGGCCTCGGACTCACGGCTTCCCTCCGAGACCTCACTATTATTTGCAAGTCAGAAGACGGCTGTGACCAGTATAACCTGTGGCTGCGCTAGGTTCTCTTCATCTGAGAATGATATTCTTAGAGCAGTGGTTCTCAAACCCTTTCATGGGGTATGCAAGGTCAAGACTACTTTTAAAATATTGCTAAAACGTCCTTTGCCCTTTCACTCCTGCACCCTCCCAGCGCAGTGGCTTTCCCAGCGGCTAAGTGAAGGCTGGTTGGACGCAGGAGTGGAGGACCCAGCTGCTGTCAAGAGATTTGTGAAAGGTACAGCAATGCCACCATTTGCAGTAAGTTGTTTTGTTTTGGAAAATATGTTTCTTTTTAAAAAGATATTAGTTATGTTAAATGTTGTTTATTATTACCATTTTAAAATGCATTAAGTATGTTTTAAAATGTTTTCAATTTAATTTCTATTATCAGTAGATAAATATTGGTAGATACATAAAAAACACTCTTTGAGGGCTTCAATGATTTTTTGAGAGTGTAAAGTGGTCTTAAAAGTTCGGGAACCTATGATCCCTTGCAAATTTCTGAAATTCTTCCAGATGGCTCCAATTTATACACAGCCTTGGCTCCAAGAGATGATTATTTATTTATCTCATTTGAGGGTCAAACTGTCTGCCATAAAAAAGGACTTATGAGCAATTTCAAATTAGCCCTGAATGCTATGTTGTTGTCCATTACAAGAGAGAGACTCAAGTGGCTATTAAGCCACCTGGCTTCAGATGAGGGACGTGGCAGACAAAGGAAGAATCTAAGTGGTGCAACAGGAGGAGCGTGGCCTCTGGAATCAGAGAGAACTGGGTTCAGGTTCCAACCCTTTATCCATTCAAAGAGATTCAAGAGACCGCCAATCAAATGCAGAGAGACACCTGGGAAAATCTGAATATAGGCTGGGCATTAAATCATATTAAGGAATTATTTTTAAGTGTAATCATGGCATTGTGGTTATGTTTCTTTTTCTAATGATACCTGTGCAAAGGTTATGTTTTTTTAAAAGGTAAGAGGTCACCAGCCTTATACTGTTAGTGATACTTACAGATGAGATACTGCATCCAGCCAGTCATGGGTCTAGGGGAGATGGGCTGGAGGAGATCAGGACTGGCAGGGCGCTGGGGAGGACTGAGGCTGAGGGTGGGCATGGGGGCCTCTTGCATCTCTTCCCTTTGTGTATGTTTAACGTTTCCCACTTTTATAAAAAAGGTTTTTTGTTGTTTTTTAAATCCAGTTCCTTCACATATTAGCTAAGGGGTCCTAGACAAGTCATCTAACTCTTGGAACAGAAAGTAATACTCATTCTTGTAGGATGTTGTCAGGATTGAAAAAAAATAACCTAGGCAGAACTCTCTCTCCTGGAGTCTGGCCCAAAGTGATCAGAACAAAAGTTGATGTTTGCTGAACACTTGTGTTTCCCATGTACTATCTTATTCAGTCCTCACAAGCATCCCACGATATAGGTACAATTATTTCCATTTTTCACATGAGTAAACTGAGGCATCCAGATCTAATGATCCGCTCAGGGTCACACAGTGAGAGGCAAACCCTGGTAGTCCCACTCCAGACCTCAGGCACGGCACTGTCCCCTGTAGACACTCAATAACTGGTAGGGTTGGTTTTTTTTAACACTTCATATAAACAGAGCGGACACAAACACACTCTAACGGCCAGATAACATGTAAAGAGTATCGGGACAATCAAACCACTCGGTCTCGTTTAAAATCTACTTCTACTAGGAAACAAGCCGTGTACCTGTTAAGTGCAGACGTCAGCCTGAACCCGGGGTGCTTTTCTTCTTTCCAAGGAGGATGCTGCCTTTGAGAACCAGAACGACATAAAAGGAAAAGCAGTTTACTCTCAGGGAGCAAAGGAGAGCCTCAGGCCCGGGGGGAGCACCACCCTGCTCCTCTACCCCGCCCTGCACCACCTGCGAGGCCGGAAACGCCCACTCGGCACTCACTGTGCTCAGCATTGCTAAATTGTTCGTTGTTCCTCTGATCTCCAGGATAAAGACGAGCACAGATTCATAAGAACAAGACTAACTAGCAGGCGTCAAGGAATCAAGGAAAGGGCAAACAAGCCCCTTTGAATCCCTTTTGAAACTGTTCAAATCTATGACCGACTCCTCTGCAGGGGCTGTAAGGTCTTACTCCAGACGTGTAAACAGTCACCCCTCATCGCGTACCCTGAGTGTGTGTATGGGCGGGGCTGGGGGGCTTGGCAATCCTGGGTGCAAACATTCTGCATTCCCGTACAGATGGCCGTGAGGAGGGCTGTACTTGCTACAGCTACCCAGGTTATGAAAATATTGATCTGACTGATCCTAGTGCTCGGGAAAGCATAAGACATTTTTTTTCTTGGATACATGTAAGAAAAATATTGGTTTGGAGATGCCTTTTTCTGACTTAAAATAAGAGACTGTATTTATCCGACAGCCTTGGGTCCCTGGATTCTCTAGGGTAGTTGAAAACCCACTAGAGGTAGAGGCCGGCTGTTACCATCCTTATCTCCTTCCCAAGATCTAGACCGTATTACTCATAGCAGGCGCTCAGTCAGATTCCCCGTGGATGGAGAGTAGATCTCAACCCAGAGAGAGAAACATTTTGGATATGTACATTTCAAATGCCTCCCAAATCTGACTTGGTGGTCTGAAAATGGTAACTCAAATGGACGCAGCAGTCTTTTTCAGTTAATTTTATATCCCGTCATCTTCTATATTGGGAACAAAAATACTCGAAGAGACCCTAAATTACCATCTCAGGAGTCTTTCATTCCTTTCAGCAGCTTACCAAGACACCCTGAGAAGGGGCACTTATTCTTCCACATCTCAAACATAAGACCACCAAACCAGAATATTCTGTTGGTAAATGTATTACAAAATTGTTTCTATTTGGCTTTAAATATGAAGATCTATATTTAAATAATTTTTCATCTTAGACTTTCATGTAAGCATGTAATTCTATATAGAAAGACTTAAGTTGTTGTTTTTTTCCCCCAGAGATGGGGTCTCACTATGCTGTCCAGGCAGGAGTGCAGTGGCCATTCACAGGTGTGATCGCAGCGCACTGCAGCCTCGAACTCCTGGCCTCAAGTAACCCCCCCCCCCCCGCTGAATTCAGACTTAAGTTTTATACGAGAAAACAAGATTCTATGCTTTATATCATAAATTTCTAAAACAACAATCAAGGTGGGTAAAATAAAGCGAAACCATCGGAAAAAACACATGCCCATCATCTCTTTTAAAATACGGCTTACCTCGGCCAACTCTCATCCAGCGGCTGCGAGGAGTAATTGGCTCCGAAAGTGCTACCATCAAAGTGGAATTTTTAATAAAGGAAAAGAATTAACAAAGCTGAAGCAGAATTAAGCAGGTGGACTCACAGAGAGTTAAACTGAGGCTTTGGCGCTTATCTTTCTCTCTCCGCCTGACAGCTCTTCCTCCAGCTTTCTCTTATCAGCTCCCTCTAGGACAGTCTATTCCTCTGTCTGTTCCAGAGACCAGCGTGGTCCCTGCATGACTCAGGTGGGACGTTTCCCACTGTTTGTGCCTGCCCAGCATCTTTTGTTTTCGAGAACATCTCCACTCCCACTCCGGACCTGGTGAGGCTGTCGTTCCTCCCTGTCTCATGGGGGGACTCAGGCCCTGCATCCTAGTCAAGGTACTTCATCCTCATGGAAACAGCTGCTGTTTGGGGATGGGATCATGACGCAAGCAGGACCAAGGAGAGTCCTTTTGAGAGGAGCAAAAGGAGCGGCCGTGAGCCTGCGGGCCGCAGGAGCCTGGTGTCTCCCCTCAGAGGAAGCCTGTCCACAGGGGGAGTCAGCACAGAGTGGCACCGCAGAGATACAGTCTCACTGCTACTGCATGACCTCTTAGTTCTAGCCTTGGGCTTCCAGTGACATAAGGCAATAGATTCCTTTTCTCAAGTTAAGGCGAGTTCCTGGTACTTATAACCCAAAAAGAACTGCATTGGATTTGTGGAGAAATGTCAACCTCCCAGTGTCCCAGTGTTGTCAGGGGCTGTCTTACATATTCTGTATCATTCCCTGGGCACGGCATGCCTTAGAACATGTTCGGGATGCATGGTGAACCCAGTGCGACACTGTGCTGCACACACTGGGCACAGGATAGCCGTTTTCTTTTTTTTTGTTGTTTTTTTTTTGTTTGTTTGTTTGTTTTTGAGACAGAGTCTCGCTTTGTTGCCCAGGCTAGAGTGAGTGCCGTGGCGTCAGCCTAGCTCACAGCAACCTCAAACTCCTGGGCTCCAGTGATCCTTCTGCCTCAGCCTCCCGGGTAGCTGGGACTACAGGCATGCGCCACCATGCCCGGCTAATTTTTTTTTTTTTTTATATATATCAGTTGGCCAATTAATTTCTTTCTATTTATAGTAGAGACAGGGTCTCGCTCAGGCTGGTTTTGAACTCCTGACCTTGAGCAATCCGCCCGCCTCGGCCTCCCAAGAGCTAGGATTACAGGCGTGAGCCACAGCGCCCGGCCTCGTTTTCTTTTTTTAATTAATTTTTTTTTAAGACAGGGTCTTGCTCTGTCACCCAGGCTGGAGTACAGTGGTGCGATCATAGCTCACTGCAACCTCCAACTCCAGGGCTCAGGCAATCCTCCTGCCTCAGCCTCCCGAGTAGCTGGGACTATAGGTGTGCACTATTTTCATTAATTTAGTTAACTGCATCCATAGAATAGTCTTCTTAAGACTATAACCATATTATTCCCCTGCTAAAAAAATCTTTAGTGATTCTCCTCAGCCTAAAAGGTACAACCAAACTGTACTGGCTTGGTAATCGTGGTGCTCCACAATCTGGCCACAGTGCTCTCCTCTGCTCCCGTCTTCACTCCAGCTGCCTGAGTTCCGGGTGCCACTTCCCCTTGTCCCCTCCCACAGGAGCTCGGGCTCCTTGGGCTGGCTCACGTTCTCACCCCCCACCACCAAATCACGCCCATTCTCTGTCTCCTGTATCACTGACCGGATGAAATATGAATTTGGCAGTTACCAATAGTACTTTTGATCCCAAGCCTTTATTTCTTAAGGTAGAAATTGTGAACTAAAGTATAATTTTAAGACTCAACCCCCACCGGCTGACTGAATGGACCCCTTCGTGGCCAAAGGAATATCTTAAAATTAAATTGTCTGCCAGGAGAAGGGAGGTCAGACAGGCCTCATCATGCCCCCTCCCTTCTTGGGGACTTCCTTTGTAACCCACTAACAGGTCTAAGGGTATGCAAGACACACCTGCAGGGCCTCAATTTACACACCAATTCTGTCTGGTGGCTTATCTCTGAGAACAGCTCCTTATGTTAAAACATTCCAAACCTTTAGACAAAGCTTCATGTATTTAACCAATTATAAGCCAAAGAATCTTTAAACCCACCTATATAACCTGTAAGCCCCCCCATCCCCCACCCCCCCTTCGAGATGGCCCACCTTTTTGGGCCAAACCAATGTATGCCTCCCACGTATTGCTTTATGACTTTGCCTGTAACCCCTGTCTCTGAAATGTATAAAAACCAAACTGTAACCCAGTCACATCGAGTCCACTTGGCAGTGGCTCCGGGTCATGGTCCTCAAATTTGGCTCAGAATAAATCTCTTTAAAATTATTTTACAGAGTTTGGCTTTTTTCCGTTGACAAAATAACAACGAAGATACCTAAAGGCAGAAATGCGAAAATGGATATCTAAGCTCCTACTAATGTGCCAGGCCCGTGCTGAGTGAGTTCACAGTCTCATTTGATCTTAACAATCCTGGGAGGCAGATGACATTACCCCCATTTTACAGCTGAAGAAACTGAGGCTCAGTTCCAAAGACTTGAGAAATCTGCTGCAGCTGGCGTGGCAGCGCAGGGCTGGAGCCCACAGCCCGACTCCAAGCCAGGAGCCCCCCGCTGAGCGGTGCTGCCTCTCGGCAAACCGTGGACTAACACACACCAAGTGCCCCCGAAAATGGAAACCATGGAGTCTCCTGGGAAGAAGGACGGAGACTGCAAAAGACGGTGTTATCTGCGCGGGCTCAGGAGGAAACGGGAGGCTTGATGGAGAGGCCTGGGCTGGGCACGAAACGTCGCCGTTATCAGGAGAGCATCCGGATTGCAAGTGCCGTCCCCTACGGATCGGTTTTCCTTCACATGTCTCCGTGTTTTATTTCTTGCTCTGACCCTGAATCAGTACAATAAAAGAGAGATTTTCAAGAGGGAGCCCTGTCGTCAGCATTAAGGATTGGGCTTAAAGTACGTGAAGTGTGGACTAGAACAGACCCGGGAGGAGACGGAGGAGGAAGAGGTGATGAAGACGACGGTGAGGGAGGAGGCACAGCAGTGTTCCAGCGGCAAAGCCATCAGGGAAGGGACGGCGAGCCTCACAGCCTGTGGTGCTCTGCCTTTCTCTCTTCTGCGGGGCTTGACGAATCTATGTCTAGAAAAGCTCAACTTCACGAAGCAGAAGTCTGCCGTTTTTCTCAGCACGCTGCCGTCTTCACAGTCACGAAGTCCGACCACACAGCACTGGCGACAGCAGAATGCAGCCGTGCGACAGTGACGCTGGTCAAGCATCGCTTGTTTCAATGCTGAGTTACAAGGTAGCATCTTAACCTTCCGGATATTAACAACACGAAAATATAGCAAATTCCTCAAATGTCTGGCATAATTAAGCCGAGAAAAAAAAGTTAAAGATATGGCCACTGAGCTCTCTTAATTCTTACCCTCTCATCTAACTTAATGGATATTTTAAAACCCAAGAATTTTGGGCACCAAAAGAACCACTTATAAGTTTACAGTTAAAAGCAACACTGAGGAAAACCCAGAAAAGGTTTATTTGTTCTTTCGAAGATTTCAGACAACTTCATTCAGGTGGCTTTAATTACCCCATACTGCTGACACGCCCTAGGGAACAACCGACAGGCAGAGAAGACGCCCTTATTTGTAAACCCGAATTTACCATTTAATCCAACAAACCTTTCTGGCCCCTGCTGGGGCCTGCGCAGGCAGAAGGGAAGCACAGGCCACTGGGCTGTCAACACACCACACCAGCTCCTCCTGTCACTGCCTTCATTAGCTAAGCTTAGTTAAGCCTTTGGCTAGAGGAGTATTTCCACATTACAAAGGAGGGTTGGAGGAAACACAAAAGGAGGGATAATGCAAAGGATAAACAAAGAAGAGGTAGCTGCAATGGATGGAAATAGAAATTAAAGTTTAGAAAACATCCCCCACTGTCGTGGACCTCTATTTATCCCTCTGCGCACTCCTTCAGCCCCTTTGCCACTTCCTCCTCCTTTCCTTCCCTCTGATGTCCCCTGGGGTCCTGTGGCTGCACAGCCTCAGCCTGCTCTCAGAGGGACAGGACAGGGAGGAGGACTCAGAAGCAGCAGGGCAGGCTGGGCACAGAGGCTCTGGGAAGCGCTTCCTAGGAGCCTCTGGGCCGGTGCCTGTCTCCCTGGGGGAGAACCCCTGTCCTCACCTTGGCTAACCCCACCCTTGCCTTGGCTGTCACTACCCCCACAGTCTAGTAACTCACAAACCCATCCCTCCAGCTCCCAACAGTTCTGGTGAACTCCAAGTGCATATGTGCAGCTGCCTAGTGGGCTCCCCGCCAAGAGTACCCCGGAGACCCCAAATTCCACCTAAAACCTAACTCATCACCCCTCACCCTCTCCTGCCTGCATCTGTTCCTTTTCTTATGGTCCATCTTACTGAATGAGGGCATCGGCCACCTAGATGCTCGTTAGGATCTCAGAGTGATGTCAGCCTGTTCCCTCTGTCCCTGTGTCCCCCCAAATCCTCCTCCTCCAGTCACTGCCTCGATCCCTCTACAGGGGAGTCCCGCTCGCTCTACTCGGGGCTGCTGGAGGGCACAGCTCTCACTCTTCCCCAAAGGAAGGGGAAGCTCTTCTCTCTGTTGATAAGAGACGACATCTGTCGGCCCATTTACCAGTGGGTGGGGTTACTGAGCCACGGAAGCTGAAAGCAAGTTCCACCCTGCCTCGTTTCTTTTCTTTTCTTTGCTTTGTGTGTGTGTGTGTGTGTGTGTGTGTGTGTGCTGCCTGACTGGCAGCCGGGTGAGCAGGGCCAGGGTTCTTCTCTTGGCTTCCTGTCCCCGCGGTGTGGTAAGTGCACCTGGGCAGGGCTCAGGAACTGCCTTCTGGCGGCAGCCTGGAGGCCGGTCACTTTCTCTCCTACCCTCTGGGACTCTGTGTTCTGCCAGTTTGTGGGGCAGGCCTGTGACCTTCCGTGCAGCTGGCGGGGAAAGGAGCCTCGGAGTCTGCTTAATAGAACCCAACTACCAAGACTCGTTCCAGAGTCAGATTTAACTTAGAGAACTGGCCACAATTGGGTTCCTTCCTGATTTGTCGGCCACGTCTTTATTGTCACTGTACTTCCTCTTGTCCCTGTACCTCAGCTACATCCCAGCACAACACATCTTGCAGTGGGATTTCGGGGGGATCCAGCTGCACGTGGAGTGCTGCAGTCAGAGCATTTTCCCCTTAAAACTCTAAAGAGCAATGTTTCCTTCTTCGAGATGATATGGGTATTAGGAAAGAGTTGGGTTTTGTGATCACACAAGCTTCGGAAACCCTGGATCAGAGACGAGAGGTTTCTCAACTGCAGGGCTTCTCGGAGCGCTAAAACACACTGTGAATATTCACTGTGAGGCTCCAAGTTTCTCAAACGTAATAGGCCATGCATTTCAAAGAAACAGTGTCCTATAAACCAATGTCCCAAAATCTTCATCTCATTGTGACGAAAAGAATCAAAGCGAGGCCCATCCCAGAGAGGAGAATCATTCCTAACTCTGGCAGGTGTGACGGCATCTCTTGATGCCTGTTCATACCAGTTAGCTCGAGATTTTGTTGGGAAACTTTCTAAACATGTTCTTCTCCCTTTCAAAAAAACACTTCTCCTTTAGAAGAGAGTATTTTCTATGATTCTTCAGCACGTCCCCTGTTTCTCAATGTATCACCTACAGGTCTGAGAAAGAACTTCTTCATTTGCTGTAGATTTACATTAATAGTTTAGAGACTCAACAGGACGGTGTTTGGGATGCAGCACATCTGCTGCCCTTGACCGAGGAGTGAGAAGGGCTGCTACGGACCGGGCAGCTGCAGAAAGGCAGAGAAGCTTCTACTCCGAGTGCTCGAGCCCAAGCCCCCAGCCAGGAGCAGGCTCTGGAGACGTCTCTCGGCTGCCTGCCTGGGGCCTGGCCAGGCGGCGCCCTGGTCTTTGCCTGTGGTGCCACCCACGCCAGCAGCCAGCCCACTGCACTGGCCTTCTCTGCAGTGCAGCCACCCACTGCAGCAGGAATCGCCTGTGCCAGGGCCCGGCTTGTTGCGGCTGCCCACTCTGGGAGGAAGCTGGAATATTTGTCGAACAATGTTCATTTTATCTGAGACTGTATCACAGGACTGAACCTTGTCTAAGCCACTTTGCCCATCCTAAAATAACACTCAAACCAAGAAACAGCTGTAACAAGAGAGTCCTGAATACATTTTTTTTCTGTTTTTTCCAAAAATATTCAAACCAGTTTTCATACTTTCAAATGATGAAAGGTCATTAAAAAGGTAATAATGGATAAATGTCCAAGGCAACAATTTTAAGTGACTTATTTTGCAACCAACAGGATGCAGGCCATGGAAGCAAAGACGGAATCTCAGCCCTCCTCCTCCAAATTCTCCTGAACAGATTAATGCCTTCAGTGTGAAATCAAGCCGTGTTTACATTTTACTACGAGCTCATGGTCCCTTGACTCCACAGAAGAGACTGCTTGATATATGGGCAACCCAGGGCTAAAGAACTTTCTTTGCATCACCAGATGTCCAGTCCGAGGACCCGACGAGGGGCTCATGATCAGTGACTCAGACTCCTACTGTCTGATGAGCAACTTTAATTTATCTGTATATTAATTTGGGTTTTGTTTCTCCTTCCCTTAGGATCTGACTAGCTTTGAGGATGCTCCCACAAGTGGACCCATGTATAGAGTCAGCTTAGACCCCACGATACGTGACCTGCAAAGAGACAGGGTCCCTTTCTGGGCCTTTGCACATTCTCTTCCATCTGCCTGGAACACACCCTCCAACTACTTCACTCTCTCATATATCACTGGCTACCCACCATCTGCATTCCTTTTTTGCCTGTCTGCTGTCTGTCTTCTCCCACAGGACTGCAAACTCAAGAAGGCAGGGACTATGTCTCCCTTATTCATCACCAAGTCCCCAGGGCTTGGGTCAGCCCCGGGTGCAGAGAGGGGCTCTGCAAATATCTGCTGAATGAACGCATCACGCCATTGCTTCTTATCCTTCACGCCTCAAATTCTGCCCAAGGACACCTTCTCTCTTTCCCCAGTACTGGCTGAAGCCGCACCTCCGATGCGCTCACTTCGGCCCGCCACGCCTTGGCCACAGATGATATGCTGTGCCGTGGCCACCAGCTTGCTGAGCTGCCTCGCCCACTGAGCCAGCAGCAGCCCAGGGGCAGGGGCCAGGCCTCGCTCACAGCGTCTGAAGTGGTGCCCGAGTGCTCCCAGGTACTTAGCAAAGTTTTTAAGGAATTAATATTCTCTTCTTTCTCTTTTCTTCAATTCCCTCCTCCTCTGTTCCTTTGGTTAATAAAGCTATGTGTATACATTGATATTTAGACTATACTTGCTTCAAAAAGTATTTGAGATGGCCATATATACATATGCACATATATATACACACACACACACATTATGTATCATACATAGAAATGAGAGCACTGACCGGAGAAAGAGGCAATTGAGAAATTAAATATAGATATACATATATATATATGTATATGTATATAGCTAAATCAAGCAAAGAAGCACTCAACGGGTTCAGCTTGAAAATTCCCAGCAATGTGGACCACGACGTGATGTGCTGCCCCGCCCCCGCACGTGAAAACGAGTGAAGAATTGCCTCAAATCCTTCTTACCTTTTTCATTCTATGTTAAAGTTATCAGACATTCCAGAAGAGAGTTCTCAAGACCATTTATCATTTTTACTTTCCCTCATAATGGCCACGTGACATATAAAACTAGCCAGGGTGCCTCTGTGGACCACATGTGGTGTGTCCCTGAGGGTGACGGAGAGGGGGGACATAAACACCCCCTGGCGTTACTGTTCTTGCCTCCACATAGATTACGACTTCGAGAGGTGCGAGAGCAAGCAAAGTTGGGGGTTCCCCCGTGTGCGCCCACACCCCCCCCCTCGGTGTCTCCTGCACCACGGAGCGGACACGTGTCGCGTGGAGGGGGCGGGTGGCAGCGACACAGGCCTGGCCTGGACTCCCCAGGCTCCTACAGCCGCGGCAGTGGAATCTTGGGCAAGTCCAGTCACTCTGACACTCGGCTGCCTCATCAGAAAATGGGGGTTAACAAAATAAAGGGCTCGGTGAGTTTTGAGGACTGAACGCCATGCAAATCGCCCAGCACAGAGCCCGGCAGGGCACGGGCAGGCGCGCTGCTGTAAACACGGCGCCCTCCCCCGCTTCCTGGTGTCTGGGCTCTCGGGCCAGCTCTGCCCTCGCTGCCAGGAACTCGGCTCTCCGCAGAGCAGCGAGGCTCGGCCCGCCTTTCTCTCCTCCCTCCGCCCCTGCCCTGGCACACTCTGCGTCCTCCCCCACAAGGCCCAGCCCGTCCTGTATCCCCAAAGCCCTCGGCGCAAAGCTGGTCACCTGCCCCCACCACGCCCCTCCTCCCCCTGGGAAGTACTGATTACTCAAAACTGCCAAGCGAATCCATCGCCTCCTTTTCTTTATCTCTACACAGCAGTTTGATGTGAGTATACATCACTGCATAAGATTTTCCTGAGTACTAGATTTAAGGGTTAGTTGTCATTTATTGAGTTCGAAACTCCACAAATAGAAAAATCACATGACATTTCTTCTGCAAGTTCCAAAAGCAGATCAGCACATCAACAGAAATACAAGTAAATCACATATCTGCATCTCCGTTTTTGCTAGATGGACTAAACCTCTCTAAACTGGTTCAAAGTCAGGTTTAACTCTGATCTTGCTGATTTCTGAAGAAAATGCTGAGGACACCTTGCAGCGGGGCTGGCCTACAGGTTTACGTTCAGTCATTTCATTGAACTGCACTTTACCGACGTTTTCATGCAGCACACACCTACAGCGATCCTCCCAAATTCTGGCTGCAGACACGTTTCTTATTTCCAGCTCGTTTATTTTTAGGGCCTCTGTTCATCGGATTAAATGAAGCTTCTGAGTCCAAAGGAATGCAGGGAAGATAAACCTGAAAACCTTCCAAACATTTCAAAACTCGTGCTCCCCTCAGACAGCAAAAAAGGATATCTGTCGTCCCGGCTTGTCCCCGGACCTTCGGTGCAGGGGGTGGAAGCGGCTCCGGGCTGGCCGCTCCACCAGCCCATGGTGGCGGGTGCCCCGGACGTTATCCGCTTGATGAAATGACGGCTGCGGAGAGAAGGTTACAAGAGTTGGCGTCCGGCCATGAAGTTACCACTCACCCTCAAGAACAACAACTGATAACAGCAGCAGATGAAAGGACTGATTTTGTAATTTTACTATCGTATATTAGTGTGCCTTGGGTCAAGGTCAATAAAATAATGTAGCACATGGAGCTGTTTCTATGTAATAATCACAGAGTAACTTTAAAACAGTCTTTAGCGTGTTAAGAGGATACCTGAAAGAATGATATGATAAAAGTTGTCACAGTTAGGAGGGGGTAATCGGGTGGAAACCATGGATTCATACAAAATCTCAGAAACTAGAAAGGACACTTAAAATGTAAAACAGATATTTGAGATAGAAATAAACTAGCAAGCCATGAGATATCTATTTTCTACAGTGTCTTTTACTTTTTTTTTTTTTTTTTTTACTGAATTCACAGCGTTTAAAAATTCAGATTTGTGGCTTCTAGGGAAAAATGAGAACATCTTGGCCACTCTGGCCCGCAGTCCCGCAGGGCAGTGATCCGCGGAAGCTGAGGGTGGCTGCTCCAGTACCGGGACGGCCCCTCTCATATTTTCAGTCCTTATACCCAGACCCCTTCACCGACTCAGAATGTTAGACGTTTAGAGTCTGTAACCCCTGAATTAAGGAGGAAAAAAAGGAACAATACCTAAATACCAGTGGAACATGCAACTCATTACTCCCCAAATGGCACAAATGAAAATATAAACAGATTCAAGATAAATTCATGGTCAAAAAATCCAAAACCCTTTCTTAAGAAATGCCTGGGGGTACATTCTTAACATTTTTGAGATCGGCATCACAAAGGGCAGCCTTGTAGGTTGTCAAAAACCAAATCCTAGGCTAGACCATTACATCTCACATAATGGCGCAATGTGTATATGTTACGCAATAGATGTCTTTGTCAAATATATGAAAACAGACTTTCTCCCTCCCAGCTTTATTAAGGTATAACTGACAAATAAAAATTGTATATATTTACAGCGTACAATGTGATGTTTTGATATATATACACACACATAGAGTGAAATGATTAAATCAGGCCAATTAACGTATTTATCACCTTAACAATCATAATCTAAAAGCTTCTTTTACATAAATTGAATCACATATGACAAAGCAGGCAGCTTACTATGAAAGGAACCCTGTGACAGATGATGTTTTTATAGAAGAGCTGTACAGAGGAGCTAAGAACTAACTTTTCTTTGTTAAACATGTATTTCTTCAGACTGGACTTGAGAATTACTCCTATTTCTCCTAAGTAGACTAATATTAATAAAATGCCTGGGCTAATTTGATGTATCAGTTCCAATGTGTTTTTATACTCCAAATCTATAAATTCACAAAATAAAGAGATCTCAGTGAGGAGCAACTTCTGGGCTGGATGAAAAATATCCACTATGACATAGGTAAGCTGGATTTGATCTCAGATAATAGAGCATACATACGATTCTGGAGAATAATAAAACTGAAGTGCCTAAAAAATAATGGGGCAAACTGACATCAGGTGCTTCCTGGCACGACGCAAGAGGACACGGCATCTCCTACCTCATGTAGTAGTAACTCTCCCAAAGACGCATAACCTGAATAAAACTGCGGAACTGTCAGGTAAACCGAAAGTGAGGGACATTCTACAGAGCCACCGGCCTGTCCTCTCCCAAGACATCAGCCATAAAAGATCAAAAAAAGAGAAAAACCTGAGGAAATATTCAGATTGTAGGAGATGAGGGAGATATGGCATGCTGTAAATAATACTGGCATAGTTAGCCAATTGTGAATAGTGCCTACAGATGAGATAATATTGTATCAGTTTTTAAATTTCCTAATTTGATCACTGTAGTGTAGTTCTGGTTATGTAAGAGAATCCCTTGTCCTTAGGAGGCACAGAAAATAGGTAAACATAATGTATGTGCACACACATAGGAAGAGAAGGAAAGAAAAAGAAATTGGGGCAAAAGGCTAACAATTATTGTGAGTTTAGGTGAAGGGTATGTACAAATTCATTGTTCTATTCTTGCAAGGTTTGAAATTTCTTCAAAACAGAGTTTTAAAAGTCTAAAATTTGACAGTAAAGGCACAGATCTTGATGCCAGGCTCTTACGCTTCTCATCCCTAAAATCTGAATGGCTTCGAAATGAAATGTATGTTTTAAGAACATCTAAAAATTACAATCACTCTTGTTACTGTTTAAATTATTAAAAGTCTACCTTGAAAAAATAACTACATTATTGGTTGGGGCCAATGATACATAACCTTTAGTCTGCTCTTCCATGTAAAATCCAACCTTCTATAAGGTCAGTTTTGCGGGACCCCAGTCACACCTGTGATGTGAGCTAACTGTTTAATGATTTTTTAATGTTCATATGTAATATTTCAGAAAATGACTTAAATAAAAGTGTATCTAAACAAAAACAACCCCCTACTATAAATAACAAAAATACATGGAAATACCTTTGTTGATCAAGAAGATGCACGCCCACAGTACATTTTATTATCAGAAACCTAATTATACAAGACAGAAATAATTTTAAGAGAAAAGATAACCTTGTTCCAAGATAAAAGAAAAAGGAGGATTCTCTGTTAATGTCATATACTTACTACGATAATGTTAGATGTACTTGAAAACATAAAATTTCTACCTAGGAGCACAGTGATTGCCAGACTGAGCACCCAGAGGCCAGTCTACAAGGTGGGGCTGAGGGTCTTTGGAAGGGGCTCCCAAAAGCAGAAAGCTCTTGAAGTGCCTCCTAGACTTCTTATTGCATTTATATTTTCTATCACAGCTGCCTCTTTTGCGTTCACCCCAGCTGGCCCAAATCCTGCAGCACTGCTTGTACTCAGTTTTAGGGGATACTCTCTGTTAACATTTGACATTTTCTTCTCTTCCTCACTGTGGCCCAACCTCAACTCTCTGTGCAGTATCTGGTCTTAATTCAAGCTATATCTGGCGTTAGCCCTCTCAACGCACAGGATCCTGCCTTGCTCATCAAAGGAGTTGTTCGCACGGGGAAGCTGGGGACCGAAGGAGGCTTTACAAGGAAGAAGCCTGTCAAACACTATGGTGTTTGATAGTTGGCCTAAGTCTCTGCGTCCCCCAAAAAGCTAGTGACAAACAGATGCCTGATTCTCCCGTTCCCATCACCTTCCAATCTCTTACTTGCTAAGAGCTAAACGTCTGTTATTTAAAAACGTATTTATTTTCATACCTTAGGTTTAAGTAAAAAAAAAAGAAAAAATAAATAAATAAAAACGTATTTATTAAGTCAACTTTAAAACATATAAAAAAGAAATAAGACTCTGCTACCCTGAAGGCCAAGTACTTCATTTTTTTCTGTTCCTTTTCAACTTTTATCCATATATAGTTCTTACTCCACGTACCCTGTTGTACCCGCAGAACACACGGTATTTTTAACATCCACATTGCCATTCGGAGGACATATGATCTGGAGTCAGAGAAACAGTTCAAATTCAGGATCTTCTACTTACTACTCAACATATACATGTGGCAAGTTACTTCATCCTCCTTGTCTATAAACTAGAAGTGATGGTGACGACGACGTCCTCACAGGCTTGCAGTGAAAACGCAATGAGACTGCCTGAGTGAGAGCTGCCTTGTCCCGGGGACACCCGGGCAGTAGGAAGGAGGGCGGATGGCAGGAGGTGGGACACCGGGAAGCGTCTCGAAGGCGGGGCTGCCTGCAGGGTCCGTTCGAGGTCGGGAAGAGCAGCAGCACTGCTAGGGGCTTCCCCAGCATTTTGAGCTTCTCAAAGTCTCCCCAAGGGGCCCAGGTCTCAATGAGGCACCACCCGCTGCCCGCTGTGACAGGGGCAGCCGGGATGGGTGGCTGGAAAAGAGTCAACTAGGCCATGCGACTTGCTTTGGCCAGTGGTTTACGAGCAGATGTGATACACATCATGTCCAAACAGGAACTCTCACACTCTTTTCCTTCTTTTTTTTTTATTTGAGCGTATAATGGGGGTACAAGTGTTAAGGTTTCGTATATTGCCCATGCCCCCCTCCCTCCTCGAGTAAGAGCTTCAAGCGTGTCCATCCCCCAAACGCTGCACATCTTACTCGTTTGGTTGTATATACCAATCCCACCCTCCCGACACCCGCTAAATGTTCCTCCTATATGTCCACTTAGGTGCTGATCCGTTAATACCAATTTGCTGGTGAGTACATGTGCTGCTAGTTTTTCGATTCTTGAGATACTTCACTTAGTAGAATGGGTTCCAGCTCTATCCAGGAAAATACAAGAGGTGCTAGATCACCATTGTTTCTTAAAGCTAAATAGTACTCCATGGTATACATATACCACATTTTATTAATCCACTCATGAACTGATGGGCACTTGGGTTATTTCCACAGCTACTCTTTTCTTTCTGCCATGACAATACCACGTCCCAGACACGATGCTCCCTCAGCTTCGGCTGCAGAAGACGACGACACATGCAGGAGCGACAGTGGCGTGCTAGCGCCGCTGACGGCAGAGTGAAAAGTAATGGTAGTTGAAGGTCCCAGAGTTTCTGGATCGGTACTATGGCAAAGCTAGCTAACGGGTAGTGAGACTGCCATGAGATGAAGAGTCTTACTTTTCTTGAAGAGCAACAAGGGAGGTGTAAAGCCAAAAGAACCACAGATTGGCGCCTCCGTGTTTTAAGGAAGGCCTTGGATGCAGGCTCTGAAAAGCACTCACTTGCTTCAGAGCAGGGAACCCAGACCCCAAATGCGGAGGGGGGCTTCCGCGCCTCACATACAAAAGCTACCCATAGGCGACCAGGGAGGGCATTGACATGGCTAATGTGGATGGCAGAACTCCTTCTGAAATGAAACAGGACACGTCAATCTTCTAAAAGAAGCGGAGTTGTGGATTTCCAGACAGAAGTCCACGGCTAATGGCGGAGAGTGCCATACTCTCAGAGCACGCCCCCAGGGGATCTAGATCCCGGGTAGGCATCTTCACGTGCAGGTGCCCATCTACATGGCACAACACATCTGTGCCCACATCATATCACGTCTGAAAGCTGCAGCCAGGGATGACTGGCTGAAAAGTTGCAACTGGGCTTCCTCACCTTTGGGGGGGGGGGCAGTGGAATTACTTCCTCTAATTTAGACACTACTGATCTATCAGTGTGACCTACATTTGCATTAACTCTTTTAGTAGATGTACCACATTTCTGGCATATCATTAAGTGTGTGGTTAATTAGAAAGCCCAGATCTTTCTCACTTGACTGCTAAACCATAGGCAGATTCCTACTAAGCCCGTGTGTAGTCAGCCAATGAGGAGCAGTTTGAGAGCGAGAGAGTTGTTTGTTGTCAACTCAGGGAGATGATCATTATTAAAGTATACGTGCTTCAGTATGTGCTTCATGTGTGAACAACCAAGACATACTTTTTTCTTCTACAGCAAAATAGAATATTCCAGCATATAGTTGTATTTTCATGCACGGTTATTAAAAATAGGAAAAATGTAATTTGCAAATACCTTCAAGTGAAATATGGGTTTCTAAATGCTAATAGGATGACCAAATACATTTTTGTGTGTAAGAAGTTCTACCATATTTTAAAAATATATATCAAAACATGCAGAAGAGCAGGAGTAAGTATATA
Source organism: Microcebus murinus (assembly GCF_040939455.1). Classification (NCBI taxonomy): domain Eukaryota; kingdom Metazoa; phylum Chordata; class Mammalia; order Primates; family Cheirogaleidae; genus Microcebus; species Microcebus murinus. The sequence continues at coordinate 4,520,063 of NC_134110.1, read as the reverse complement.
AACGATTCCTTTGAGAAGTCTTGATCCAAAATACCACAACCTCAGCATCTTTACAAAGGGGCACCCAGTCATATTCTCAAACAGAAGGAATCCCACATAAGACAATTCTCAAGAGCTTCATTTATAGACATTATGATGATTAGTGATAAAGAAAAAAATTATATTAGCCGGGAGCGGTGGCTCACACCTGGAATCCTAGCACTCTGGGAGGCCGAGGTGGGTAGATCGCTCAAGGTCAGGAGTTCAAAACCAGCCTGAGCAAGAGCAAGACCCCGTCTCTACTATAAAGAGAAAGAAATTAATTGGCCAACTAAAAATATGTATAGAAAAAATTAGCCAGGCATGGTGGTGCATGCCTGTAGTCCCAGCTACTTGGGAGGCTGAGGCAGAAGGATCACTTGAGCTCAGGAGTTTGCTGTGAGCTAGGCTGACGCCACGGCACTCTAGCCCGGGCAACAGAGTGAGACTCTGTCTCAAAAAAATTATAAAACTCCTGCAAGGGCAACAGATATCTCTCTGGAATACCACTGTCAATACTAGAAACATGTGCTGGCATGAAGCTTCGACATTACAGAAAACTGCACTCGAGTGTGCTGTTGTCATTATTCTATGCTACGAGGACAGTGTGCAAGCCTGGACCAGGGGTCACTTACGTGGCTACTTCAACCATCTCAGCAGCAAACCAGGAAGCAAAGAAAGCCTCTAAAGCAGCAGTCCCCAACTTTATTGGCACCCGGGACCGATTTCACGGACAACAATTTGTCCACGGACTGGGGGGCAGGGGGGATGGTTTCAGGATGATTCAAGCACATTACATTTATGGCGCACTTTATTTCTATTATTATTACACTGTAATGTATAATAAAATAATTATACAACTCACTACAGAGCAGAATCTAACGCCGCCACTGATTCCACAGGAGGCGGAGCTCAGGCGGAGATGCGAGTGCTGGGGAGCGGCTGTGAACACTGATGCAGCTTCACTCACTTGCCCACCGCTCGCCGCCTGCTGTGTGGCCCGGTTCCTGGCAGGCCGTGGACCAGTACTGGTCCATGGCCCCTGGGGTTGGGGACTGCAGCTCTAGACGACAAAAGCAAGACCCCTAGAGGAGAGCACTCAAAAGGGAGCCCCTCCTCGGGGTCTCCACTCCACCTCATTTTCCAGCCCACGGCAGGTGAAGACACGGTGGGGATGAGCAAAGGAAGGGGACAGGGGCTGCTGGCTTGTCTGGGTGAGCTACGCGAGTAAAAGCGAGAAGGGCCGCTGCCCACAATGGAATTCCCTTCTTTCCCTCCTGCAGATCAGAAACCAAGATCCAGAGACAGGAAGTGATTTTTCTCAAGGCCAGACAACTAGTGTATAGCAGCCTGGAAATCTGAAACTCAGCATCCTGACCTCATTGGATGTTCTCTTCGCCCTGCCACTTTGCCTCCCTTGCTAAATAACCGAAATAAAATCAACCACTTTTGAGATTTTAGGTAGACTTTTTGCTCACATATGCAAAGGAAAGTAAAAAGATTTTAAGACATTTTCCACATACAATTTATTAGGTTCTTGTAAATCTACGGAAGATCTGAGATTCAATTAAGAAGATAATTGCCCCAAGACATCTGACTGGGTCGTAGTATAAAAAGCACACCACCTGTTGATATTGGATCCAGGAGTTTCATTAGAGATAGATATCTAACTTAATATTTTATAAATGGTTAGTCAAAAGTCCTAAAGCTGTTTATTGACCAAACCATGCTTCCTCCCATAGAATTAAAATGCTACCTCCATTGTTCTAAATTTCTGCATATTCATGGGGTTTGCACCTGTTTCCACCTCTCCAATAGAGCTTAAGTAGGATAGGAGGCTGCTTGAAAGTTTAGCTGGTAGGAAAGGTACTATTAATAGACAGGGTAGTTAATGCTTGGCCCTGAGGGCATATATTTAGCTCTACAGACCTCCAGCTGGCCCACGATGCTATTTTGTTTCTCTGTCCTTTGCTTCTTTAGTTCTTGGTAAATGTGTGAAAAATAGTCCCCAGTACTGAATACATTTCTGTTGGTGAAGAATGGAGACTGAACAAGCTTAGGAAGTAGGGCAGGTTCCTTGAGCTTGCAGGGCTTTATATTTATATACAGGCTATAGTTAGTGAAAGATGTTTTAGGCTCCCTCTTTTTTAAAAAAAGGCAAGTCTAAATAACAAAGGAACAAAGCTGGCTGCTGGGAACCCAGCCGGAGATCATTCCAGCCACACAGCACCTCCTCTGGTCCTCCTGACAAGGGGAGGTCGTCTTGAAGACCTGCCCACGACAAAGAGGATGCTATTAATTCACTGCCTTGAGGTTAAATGGACCATTTTCATTCTACCTTATAAACTGAGCAGAATAGAAAAGGATTTCGTACTTGGTTAAAGACTCTATTATACCACCATCTAAAAAGAAAAACTTAAAGAGAAGTTCAAAATACGTTTCCCATCTCCAGGGTCAGCCCTGCCAGCCCCCAGCCAGCCTCCCTGACTGCAGTCCCTCACGCTGTCCCGCTGCCGGAGCCAGCGGTAGCTGGGGCTTGTATGGCCAGCAGGCGGGGTCTTCGGTTCTCAAAGCTCCCGCAAGGCTCCTGGCTGTTCTGGGAACAAAGTAAGGCCTTCCCTGCAGCAGTCTGCCAGTACCAACTACACTATCTTTGGGGCTCGTCCACGGTCCCCGACCTTTTGGGGGGCAATTTTGAAGACAATTTTTCCACGGACGCGGGTGTGCAGAGCTCAGGCAGTGATGCATGACCTGGTTCCTAACAGGCCACAGGCTGGTACTGGGCCGAGGCCCCGGGGCTGGGGACCGCAGGGCTAGTCTATTCCAGTCTTGCAGGGGTAATCAGACTCTTAGAACCCCAGAACCGCCTGGATGGGCAGTTTATTTTTGTCTTTGTTTTTTTTTTTTTTAAACATGGAGGCTGTGCCCTTTTTGACCAGCTGAACTTGGGATGCGATCTTCACCAAAGGACCAAACAAGTCCTGTTGTGAAAAATGAACACAAGCAACGAAAAGCAGAGCAGACCAGAGAGGCTGCCAGCACCTGTCTGCCGCCTTATCTGTGTCCCTTGAGTTGCCCTTTCCTAGCCCTCATTTTTAAATGAAAGATAAAAGGGAACTACATTTAATAAGGTAAACTAAGCTAAAAGATTACTCCAGAAAAATGACAGAGATGAAACAGTTGTTTGGTTGTTTTTTAAAGCAACTAAGGTCAACATCGGAACAATGGAAATGATCGCAGAAGGCCAGGAAAAATCATCTGTCACAGTAAGAAACAATGGCGGCGCATGGAACATGCCCAGAGTGAGGGGTCTGGCGTTCACGCCGGGCTCCTGTTCAGGACGGCGTGGAGGAGAAAAGGTCGATGTCGCGGGCAGCCTCCCGTCTGGAGAGTCGGACGCCGTTCCCCTGACCCGGGCTGGGCAGGCTGCAGGCAGTGAGACCTCTGACCCTGCCCCAGCCTCCGCCCTCCCGCCCCGCACCGGGTGCCGGCACACGTCTGGTGAACTGCGTGATGTTTCCAAATGTTCACGCTCCAAACTGGAGTGGCTGCCCGCAGGGGGTGTACAGCATGAATATAGGGTGTCGGGAAAACATTAGTTCTGTTTCCACTTGGTTTTCTATTTCTTGTGTAGTTAACAGTAGAATGGTTCATGTGCACAATTTATAAACAGAGAACATACCCAAACTGGGAACAGAAAACTCTTTTTACTATTAGGATGCATGATCGAAAAGTTTATATGGCAAAATATTGATAATTTTAATTGTAAAACTGGTGATGGCTACATGGTAGCTTCTTATTCTTTCTACTTTTCTCTACGGCCACGAGTTTCCGTAATAAAACGAAGAGTGTAGACTTCAAATCCTGAGGGATGGTGTGGGCATGGCGCACAGACCCAAGCCCCTAAGGACATTTAACTGTCTTTCCAGGGAAGGCCACCCGGGCCCTACACACATGGAAGTTTTAAACTGCCTGTTCCCATCCCCACGCCCTGCCCGCTGTGATCTTGGTGGTGAGGGGCCTTCAGTCAGTCGAGCACAGTTGCCCTGTTAACTCCGATGCCACCATGACGAGACTACAGAAATCCTCCTGGGCACACTCGGTCTGCCCGCTGATCTCCTGCAGAGGACGGCGATTTGCTTCTCACGGGGTGGGAAGGGCCACAGAAGGGAGGAACTGGTTTTCTGACGGACTAAGCTTTGAGCAGGGACAGGGCGGGGGGCAGACAGAGCAAGGCCAAAGGCGGCCTTGGAGGCGAGAAAGGTCAGGCAGGCGCTTCAGGTCCAGCAGGGAAGGCACCAACAGCCTTGCTTCCTCCCCTCCAACCTCTCCCCGCCTGGGGAGGGGGAGGTGAGAGACAGCTGGGCCCACCGGCCTGTTCCCCCGCCCCACCACACCAGAGTCCCCTCTGCGATCAGAGGATCAGACGGGGTAAAACACTGCACTGAGTTGGGGAGAGATCTGTAATGGGGAGAGATCTGTAATGTGGAATTAAAAAAAGAAAACCTAGGCCGGGCACGGTGGCTCACACCTATAACCCTAGCACTCTGGGAAGCCGAGGCGGGCGGATTGCTCGAGGTCAGTAGTTAGAAACCAGCCTGAGCAAGGACGAGACCCCGTCTCTACTAAAAATAGAAAGAAATTAATTGGCCAACTAATATATATAGAAAAAATTAGCCGGGCATGGTGGCGCATGCCCATAGTCCCAGCTACTCGGGAGGCTGAGGCAGGAGGATCGCTTGAGCCCAGGATTTTGAGGTTGCTGTGAGCTAGGCTGACACCACGGCACTCACTCTAGCCTGGGCAACAAAGTGAGACTCTGTCTCAAAAAAAAAAAAAGAAAGAAAACCTAAGGCAGGGTGCATGAAACAAGTGGCAAAACATTGAAATCACTGAAACTGGTGATGAGTATACAGGGTTCTTTATTCTGCTCTCTACTTTTGGGTATATTTTAAGTTTCCAAATAAAAAGTTTAATTTTTTAATTAAAATTATGACAGTATAACAAATTAAGGGGTGCTTTTATAAGCTTCAACCCAGTAACTTCTATACACATGCCAAAAAAATTTAAAAAAGAGAGAGCTGAAAGTCAAGTTTTCACACTATTGGTAACTTTAAAGGACAACGTAAGTGTATAATTTCACAAAGGAATGAGAAAAGTAGAATAAAATTATCTGGAATATTCAGTTAAATATAACAGCACATGGTAATTCTAAATAAAGCACATTGGGTTAAAAGAAAAAACTTACATCCTGTTTTTTGATTTAAAAGAGCATAGGGTGCTTTTCTCATCTGGCTACTTGCTCGTGAGAAGACACACACAGTGTGTCCTGTTCTCTCTGGACTCACAAGCCTTGACAAGAGTCGAGAATGGTGTTCTGGGTCAGCCAAGCCAACCAGGCGGCAGCTCACCAACGCCGTCCACCCTCTACCAGCCCCTCGGAAGATGGGTGGGCGGCTTTCCCAGGCAGGCCGCTCCTTCCTCATACCGCCATGCCTCTGGCACGTTCTCCCTGAGGCTGAGCTGTAAAATGTTCTCAAAGCATTCACCATGTCTTGGGGGAAATGCCCAGATCAAAGGCTGCTAAAAATTCATCATGGTACGATCATTAGTCTCCATGAAGAACCAAGCTACCAAAGGTAGAAGGACTGGCCCATGGCACCAGATTCCCCATCTGTGTTAAAACTGCAACCGAATCTGTTTGCTGGCTTGGGGACTCTGCATTAGGGTGGTTTGGCATTCCTTTTGTCAAACAGAAACACCAAGGAAGCCTTTTCTTCCTGAGGAATAAAGCTAGCGGTCCGATCCTCCACCGGCTCCGAACCTCAGCTCTGCACCAGCGGGACCCAGGCTCAGTGAGGAGCCAGCTTCCTCAGTCTCCGATACACACAGTTCAGCCGAGCACTTTAATCGGTGACATTTGAACTCAGACCGGGCACCATTAACACAGTCCTAACAAAATGTATTTCTCAAATTAGGGGATTTACTTTACTTGGCACCTTAAAAAACAGATAATGAGAAATAATCATTAGTGAATCTGATTACTTTTGTAGGTTTTCAAAGTTTTGAGGTGATATTTCTGTATTTCCTCTGTTGCTCCTTAGTGGAGATGTGCAATGTGCATGCAACATGAAACCGGAGATAAAACTAGAGATTAAAACTAAAGCATGTTTAATCAACGCAACCATTCAGATATTTGCTCTAAAACCACAATGAATCTTAAGTGAGAAATGATAAAGATTTGTTTATATATTTCTTGTGTATTTTACTTCTGTTTGTTCTTGGGAAAATTTTTTGAGATTCTGCAGTTTCTAGAAATAATTTATAATGGTAATGGGGAGGCTGAAAGTTGCAGGACTGTCGCTGGGATGTGCCACAGCTGGGGAGGGGAGAGCCAGTGTGAGGCTTTCACCTGGGGCAGGATCGGGACTGCTCCCTTTCTCCTCTCCTCCCCTGCGGGCCAGCCTCATCGCCCACCTGGTCAAGCTGTCACAAACAGACCCGGGATGTTCCAGGCCATGGCCCTCTTCTCTGAGCCGAGATCCAGGACTGTCCGCTCCCCTAAGGCTGCTGGTCCCCAGTGGGAGAGTGGAGCACGGTCGGCCTCAGTATCCCTGGGGGACTGGTTCCCGGACCTCTCCCAGATAACAAAACCCATGGATGCTCAAAAGGGTGCACCCTGACACAAAAGGGTGCAGTACTGGCATATAACCTATGCTCATCCTCCCTTACACTTTAAATCATCTCCAAATTACTTATAATACTGAATACAATATAAGTGTCATGTAAGCAGTCGTTATACTGTTTAGGGAATAACGACAAGGAAAAAAATTTGTTCGTGTTCAGTCCAGACATATTTCTTCTCCGATCCACAGATACGAAACCCACAGGGACAAAGAGTCAATTGTGCAGGCGAAGATCCACGTCAGAATAAAGCAAGAGCTAGCGTCTTGGTTGTTCTTAGACACAGAAGAACAGACACATCACAGACACTTAGAGCCATTAGGAGCCAAGGAAATTTAGGCCCGGCTGGAATCATCACTTTTAAAGATAACCTACCAACTTAGATCATATTATTTGAATAAGTGATATATTTATGTTCTTAACAAATAAAAAATATGGACAGTGACAAGGCAACCCTCAACCCTTGCTCCCCTTCCACCCGGTTCCCGCCTCCCAATGGGTGACCAGGTTATTGGCTTCTTTCGAATCCTTCCAAATAGTGACTATGCACGTGCAGCAAATATGAGTATCTACGACTTCTGCTCCTCCTTTTTCACACAAATGGGAGCACACTAATGCACTGTCTGTACCCGGCTTTTTAAACTTAATTTTCAACTAAATTTCTAAACCTGATCCCAATTCCTTAGAAATTCCTTCTCTAAATAGCCAAACAAAAATATTAGAAAACTCAACAAAATTAAAAGTCAAAACTGTCAGGGAACAAATACCGAAACTATAATTGGATTATTCTCTTCCGGACAGATCACGTTGGCTAGTTTCTCTAAGCCCTTATAGCCTTCTCAAAGTTACGGGGTCCTCAGAGAATAGGATCACAAACCACTCCCTCCTCTGTCTCTTGGCTCTTTCCATCTGCATTTAAACAGGGCCCAGCCTCCCCGGGTGGAGCTGGGGGGAGTAACAGAGGTATCAGAGGTATGACTTGATAACTCGGTGTGTCATTCTTCTCCTCCTTACCCTGCGCCTCTCTCCCCACAGCCCTGCTCAGGGAGGAAGGTGGTGCCTCGACTCTCACTCAGTCCTCAGCACCTTGCCCCTCTGCGCCACTGAAATTTCCCAAGAGATATGGACTTTTCCAGCTCTTAAGTTACTTGACCTCTTGGAAGCATCTGAAATTACTGACAACTCGCTGTCTTTTGAAAATGGTCTTCTCCTGGCTCCTGCGACTCCATGCTCTCCCACTTTTCTCCTACCTCTCTGAGTGTTCATCTCCAATCTTCTTTGCAGACTCCTTAACTTCCTGAGCATCCTGTAATGCTGGGGTTCTTCAAGGCTCTGCCATGCAACTCTGTTATTTCTAGCCCAGATCTCTCTCCAGAGCTTCAGACTTGTATATTCAATAGCCCCCCCTCCAAAAAAAAAAAAAAAAACTCTTCTAGGACTGCCTGCAGGCACTTCAAACTCAGCATGTTTAGAAGAGAATTTGGCAGCTTCCTCCCAAACCAGCTCTATTTCCTGTGTTTCAAATCTTGAGGAATGGTGACAGCCAAGAGCCTAACATGGCAAGTCTGGGGTCATTCCTGAGTGCTTCCTCCCCCATCCCTGCCCATCCGGGTCATCACCGAGCCTGGTCATTCTGACCTTCTAAACACCTCTCAGCCCGCTACTATCCCCAGCCCCGCGCCTGCCTACCCTTTCTCCCCGGGAGCAGTGCAACCACCCTCTAATAGGTCTTTTTGCCTCTAATCTTGTTTCCTCTAACCTAGTTCCACGCTGCAGTCAGAGTAATCTTCCTAAAACACAAATCTGATCGCATCAGATTTGCTGCATAAAACCCATTAACGAAAGGATTTTTTTAAAAAGACGCTAAGAAGCCAATTTTAAAGTTCATCCGGAAAAATAAACACATAAGAATTGCCTGGAAAATCACTGAAAAGCAGAATGAAAGTGAATTGATCCTACCAGATTTTTAAAATGTAATACAGAGCTATAATAATAAGCTAAAACAGTGTGATTCTGGAACATGAAGAGACACATCAATGAAAGAGAATAAGAAATCTCAAAATTCAAGCAAACACGTGTGAGAATTTAGTACCTGATAGAGCATTTCAAACGATTGGAGAAAAGAGGATTATTCAGTAAACAGTGCTGAGACAACAGGCCACAAACTGAAAAAAAATAAGCCAGATCCACACTGCACACCTTACATTAGCAAACGCTCCTAACGGATCAAAGATTTTATACTTAAAATGCAAGAAACAAGAAGAGACAACTTTCTAACTATGGAAAGAAAAAAAAAAACCCTAGAAGCAATTTAAAAAAGACATCAAATTTTGATGCATAAAAATTCTTAAATTTCTGTTAGAAAAAAAATTCCATCATGAGAAGGTCAAAAGACAAATGACAAACTGGGAAAATATTTACAACTCATATTCACAGATGAATGGCCAGTTTTTCTAACATTAATATATAGAAAGCTCCCAAAAATCAATATGAAACGATCAACCATCCAAAAGAATTATGGGCAATAGATATAAACAGAATGTCCACAGTAAAGATAACACAAATGACTCATAAACGAAGGGAAAAAACACACCTTACTCATAAGGGAAATACAAATTCAAACTACACAGATACATGATTTTTCATCTGTAAGATTAACAAAGATCAAAAAGTCTACGAAATAAAAAAAAAAAAAAAAGTCTGACAAAACACGGAGCCCGGGAGGATGTGGGCAAACAGGCACTCTTGTACACAGCAGAAAGGGATGTGCAACTTCCAGGGAGAGCAATTGACAGCATCTATCAAAACTATAAATGTATACCATTAAGTACTATTCAGCTCTAAGAAACAATGGTGATATAGCACATCTTATATTTTCCTGGTTAGAGCTGGAACCCATACTACTAAGTGAAGTATCCCAAGAATGGAGAAACAAGCACCAGATATATTCTCCAGCAAACTGGTATTAACTGAGTAGCACCTAAGTGGACACATAGGTACTACAGTAATAGGGTATTGGGCAGGTGGGAGGGGGGCAGGGGAGGGGGGCGGGTATATACATACATAATGAGTGAGATGTGCACCATCTGGGGGATGGTCATGATGGAGACTCAGACTTTTGGGGGGAGGGGGGGAAATGGGCATTTATTGAAACCTTAAAATCTGTACCCCCAGAATATGCCGAAATAAAAAAATAAAAAAAAATTAGCATAAAAAAAAAACTATAAATGTACATACTCCTGCCCCAACATTTCACTTCTAGATGGTTTTCTTGCAGCTATACCTGCATGTATGAAACTGTACATCTATAATGTTGTTCATTACAGCATAGCTTGTTTAATCTATACATTAGTTAAATGTTCATCAGTGGGGAATTAGTTGAATAAATCATGGTGAATTCATATAATAGAATACTGTGTAATCATTAAAAAAAAAGATAAGGGTATAATTTGTGAACTGATGTGGAAAGATCTCCAAGATCTATTAAGTGAAAAAAGCAAGGAACAGGCCGGGCGCTGTGGCTCACGCCTGTAATCCTAGCTCTTGGGAGGCCGAGGCGGGTGGATTGCTCAAGGTCAGGAGTTCAAAACCAGCCTGAGCAAGAGCGAGACCCCGTCTCTACTATAAATAGAAAGAAATTAATTGGCCAACTGATATATATATAAAAAAAAAATTAGCCAGGCATGGTGGCGCATGCCTGTAGTCCCAGCTACTCGGGAGTCTGAGGCAGGAGGATCGCTTGAGCCCAGGAGTTTGAGGTTGCTGTGAGCTAGGCTGACGCCACGGCACTCACTCTAGCCTGGAAAACAAAGCGAGACTCTGTCTCAAAAAATAAAAATAAAAAATAAATAAATAAATAAATAAAAAAGCAAGGAACAGAAATGCGTATGGTTAGCTACCTTCTGGGAAAAGTGTGGGGTGAGATGGACTATGTATTCATGTTTTCTGATTGTACATAGAACATCCCTGAAAGAATAAACAAAAGTGATGACATTGGTTGTCTAAGGGGAGTGAACTGGGTGACCAGGACAGAGATTGGACCAAATAGATGTTCATATATATCTATCCAAAAATATATATTATTAAAGTTAAAATCAAGGAACATATTATAAAGCAACAGTAATGCACTGATGTGGAAATGGACAGAGGAAGTGACAGCTATTATCAGTGGCACAAAACAGAAAAAAAGAGAAAGAGGCATATAAAAAGTAAATTATTCAAGAATTGAGACAACATGTTGGCCATAAAAAAAAATGGGATCTCTGTCTCAAATCTCATATCAAATAAATTCCAAAGTAATAATAGTATTAGAATAAAATATGGATTAAAAATAGGTGAATGTTTGAGAAGTCCTGGAGTGATGAAGCCCTCTCTAAACATAGTAGAAATTGTAACACAGCAGCCACAAAGAGACCAACACATTTCTCCCATAAAAATTAGAGCAAAAAAAATCCCAAACAAAAATTACCAAATGGAGAAAGTATTTGGAATATACATTGAACACTGTGGTGGACAGATTATGAGCCCCCTCCCCCACACCGATTCCCACCTCCTGGTGCTCATGCCTTTGCAAAGATGCGAAAGATGGATATAACGTAAATAGACATCTCTCCAAAGATGGTTATACAAACAGTCAACAAACATATGAAAAAATGCTCGATGTTGCTAATCATTTGAGAAATGAAAATCAAAACCACATTGAGGTATCACCTCACACCCGTTAAGATGGCTACCATAAAAAACCAAAAAAATAGGAAATAACACGTGTTGGTGAGGATATGGAGAAATTAGAACCCTTATGCACTGCTGGGGGGGATATGAAATAGTACAGTCACTGTGGAAAACAGTATGGCAGTTTCTCAAAAAATGAAAAATAGCATTATACGATCCAGCAATCCCACATCTGGGTCTATACCCAAAACAACTGAAAGCAGAGTCTCAAAGAGATACTTGCAACCCATGTTCACAGCAGCATTATTTACAACTGCCAGGAGATGGGAGCAACCCGGGTGTCATCAGCACGTGAATGGCGAGCCAAGTGTAGCATGCACATACAATGGAATTATTCACCCTTAGAAAGGAAGGAAATCCTGTCACATGCTATTAACATGGATGAGCTTTGAGGACATTATGCTAAGTGAAATAAGATGGTCACAAAAAGACAAATAGCATATGATTTCACTTATATGAGGCACCTAAAATAGTCAATTTGACAGAAACAGAAAGTAGGCTGCACGCCTGCAATCCTAGCACTCTGGGAGGCCAAGGCAGGAGGATCACTCAAAGTCAGGAGTTCGAGACCAGCCTGAACAAGAGCGAGACCCTGCCTCTACTAAAAAAATAGAAAGAAATTAGCCAGACAACTAAAAATATAGAGAAACAAGTAGCCGGGCATGGCAGTGCATGCTTGTAATCCCAGCAACTCAGGAGGCTGAGACAGGAGGATCACTTGAGCCCAGGAGTCTGAGGTTGCTGTGAGCTAGGCTGATACCACGGCACTCTAGCCTGGGCAACAAAGCGAGATTCTGTCTCAAAAAAAAAAAAAAAGAAATAGAAAGTAGAATATTGATTACCAGGAGCTCGTGGGAAAGGAGTTGTTGAATCGGTACAGCCAAAAAGAATGGGTGAGAGGAGAGAAAGGAGACTTTTACTTTTCATTTTTCATGCTTTCGTGTTACTAGAGTTTTTTTTACAAGAAATATGTATTTATAATAGAATAATAAATAAATGAACAGGCAGTTAAGCAAATAAATGAATATTCTTCCAATGGCTTTACATTCCTCTTAGGACGAAATCCAAATTCCATAATAAGAAAGGCAGGTCCTCCGTCATCTGGTTCCTATTTCACCCTCCAGCCTCATCTCTCGCCACTCCCTTCTCACACTCAATCTGCGTTCCGGTCTCACCAAACTTTCAGTTCCTCCCAGCTCTGCCGAATGCGGTTTCCTTTGCTTAGCACACTCCCCACTCCGATCTTTAGTGACACAGCCCTTGGGGCCCAGTTGAGACATCTCTTCCTCCAGGAAGCCTTTCCCATCCCCTGCCCCCCCAGGTCTGGGTCAGGCGCCACTCCCCCCGGCCACTCTCTGAAGCTCTGTCGTGGGTTTATCACACGCTGTCGTGACGACGTGTACGATCATCTTCCTCTCCCGCAGAGCTGAGGTTCTGTGAGCAGCGACCGTGCCTGTCGGGTCAGTGTTGTATCTCAGGCACTAAGCACAATGTCTGGCACACAGACGGTAGTCGATATTTTTAAAATTGGACTTTTATGACAAAAGAAATATAAACACATTCTAGATAATTTGGGAGCATAGGAAAGGGGGTGGATTATAACAACACCATTCAAATACAACCACTGTTTTTATTCAACATTCGGTGTTTTTCCCCCCCCATGCATGTTTTTTTCCTAGTTTTATTCCCAAGGTGGACATTTTAACAAGACCCCTGTGACACAGTCATTGTGGCCAGGGAACACTGTGTTGCACTCTGTCGAAGTGTGAGGCTTTTGTAAGCCAAAGCAGAGCCCAGTGTTTTTGTCATCAAGTAACATGCACAACAGACCATGAGCAACCCGCCTGGCATTTCTAGGGGCTTTTGCTTTGTCTAATACGTCATTAATTACTGGATGCTAAACTTAAAAACAGGATGCAATGCTATTATACATTTTTTTAAAAAAGCAATGATTTAGTTTACAGCCTGCTGGGTTAGCTTCTAAAGAATTATTATTCTTTCCCCAAAGTAATCAGTATAACGAAGTGTTATTAGACCATCAATATAGCATGTGTATTACTGAAGAAACTGTTAGGAAGGAATTTCACTGAGGATGTTCCTAATAGGGATGAAGTCAAGAGTAAGAGATCACACCGATGCCCACACACTCCTCCTACTTCCCTACCGAAGGCCTGCAAAGATACCGTGTTTCTCCGAAAATAAGACAGGGTTTTATATTTATTTTTCCTCAAGAAGACACCCTAGGCCTTATTTTCAGGGGATGTGTTATTTTTTTTAAGTACAGTACAACAATCTGCATTTATTCAAATAGAGTTAAGTCGTCTTCTTCTGGAACATCATCATAACTCTCCAAACCCCGAATTCCATCCTGAATTTCTCGCGACTCTATTTCCTTTAGAACCATTGGCCCCAATCTCTCATGTGGAGCAACAGAGCTCTCATGGGGCGGATGAGAAGGGCTGCTCATCTTCTTTACCGCTCCGAGATGAAACGCACGGGTTGTGCAGATGCGCTGTGTAGCCACGCCCGTCACTAGGGCTTATTTTCGGGGTGGGGCTTCTATTGTGCAAATGCTTAGAAATCCTGCTAGGGCTTATTTTATGGGTAGGGCTTATTTTTGGGGAAACACAGTAAGCTCAAGAATTGGAGAAGAAACCCACATAAGATACAAGTGAGACCTAGAGCATCTGTGAGCCTCACCTCCCCCCTCACTATCTTCCCATCCCTGACCCCCACCCCGAGATGAGAGGGTGGCAACTGGGGACGAAACTCCGGCATAGGAAGAAGTCCTCTGTATTGCTCATGACTTGATTTTTTTAGCCGTAGTTTTTGAGAAGTAGTATCAGAGTGACAGTGACAAAGAGACGCTAGGGATAAATGAGCTATGTCCTAGCAACTGTGAGAAAACTTTATACACTCCTATAATCAACAGTACATATAACTTTGTGTCCGTTTTTAAATAGTTTGCTTAACATAGTAATACAAGTATTTTTCCATGTAGCTGCAGAGTCTTTACATTCCTAATTTTAAAGTGCACTGAGCAGACGTATCATATTACACTGAAATCAAATATTCACTGTGATAAAAAATACTATAATATTACCGGGCTTAACGCTTTCTTTTGGATTACGTTCTTAAGACAGAGTCCCCAAAGTGGAAATCTATCAAAGAATATGAATACCTTAGCATTCTTCATACATGTTCCTAAACTGCTTTCAAAAAGCAGGACACCGACTCCCGACGTCTGCGGCGAGGCACAGGCGCACCTCTGAGGTCCCGTGGGCTCCGTTCCAGACCACCGCGGCAACGCGGACGCCACAATAAAGCGAGTCGCGTGAATGCTCCGGTTTCCCAGCGCATGTAACAGTTGGTTTACACTATACTATAGTCTATTATAAGTGTGTAGTAATAGCCCTGTGTCTAAAAAACAATGCATATTGTTAATTTAAAATTACGTTATTACTAAAAAATGCTCACAGTCATCCGAGCCTTCAGCGAGTCGGCGGGTCTGGCCGCGATGCTGATGGCTGCAGACTGGCCAGGGTGGCGGCTGCTGAAGTTGAAGGAGGCTGGGGCAACTTCCTAAAATGAGACAGCCAAGAAGCATGTCATGTCAGTTGACTCTACTTCTTCCAAAAGATTTCTCTGTGGCGTGTGCTGCTGATGATTAGCATTTTATCCATAGAACTTCTTTCAGAGTTGGAGTCAGTCCTCTCGAACCCTGATGCTGCTTGATCAACTATGTGTATGCAATAGTCTAAATCTGCTGTTGTCATTTTAACAGTGTTCACAGCATCTTCACCAGTAGATTTTTCATCTCATTCATGAGAAGCAATTCTTCATCTGTTAAAGTTTTATCGTGAGACTGCAGCAATCCAGTCCCATCTGCAGGCTCCCCTTCTAATTCCAGTTCTCCTGCTGTCTCCATCACAGCTGCAGGAACTTCCTCCACCGAAGTCCTGAACCCCTCAAAGTCAGCCATGAGGGTGGGAATCAACTTCTTCCAAACTCCTGCTAATGTTGATATGTTGACCTCCTCCCATGAATCATGAATGTTCCTAATGGCATCTAGAATGGTGAATCCTTTCCAGAAGGTTTTCAATGTGTTTTGCTCAGATCCATCAAAGGAATCACTGCCTATGACAGTTACAGCCTTATGAAATATATTTCTCACTGGGCACGGTGGCTCACGTCTATAATCCCAGCACTTTGAGAGGCCGAGGTGGGAGGACTGCTTGAGGCCAGGAGTTTGAGACTTGCCTGGGCAACATAATGAGACCTACCTCTACCAAAAAAATAAAAAAATTAGCCAGGCGTAGGGTGCACGCCTACAGTCCTAGCTACTCTGGAGGCTAAAGCAAGAGGACCTTCTGAGCCTAGGAGTTCAAGGCAGCAATGAGCTATGATCACGCCACTGCGCGCCATTCCAGCCTGGGTAGCAGAGCAAGACCCTGTCTCACAGAACAAAAGAAAATAAAAAGAAAAGTGTTTCTTAAATAATAAGACTTGAAAGTCAAAATTACTACTGGATCCATGGCTGCAGAATGGATGTTGTGTTAGCAGGCAGGAAAACAGCCTTCATCTCTCTGTATATCTCCACCAGAGCTCTTGGGTAACCAAGTACATTGCCAATAAGTAGTAAGATTTTGGTTTTTACTTGTCTGTTTGCTTGTTTACCAACCAAGAAGCAGCGCTGAACTAAGTAGTAATTGAAAGGAATCTTTTTTTTTTTCCTGAGCAGTAGGTCTTAACTGTGGGCTTAAAATATACATTGAACCATGCTGTAAACAGATGTGCTGTCATCTTGGCTTTGTTTTCCAGTTACAGAGCACAGGCAGAACAGATTTAGCATAATTCTTGAGGGCCTAGGGATTTCAGGATGGAAACTGAGCACCGATTTCAACTTAAAGCCACCAGCTGCATTAGCCCTCACAGAGTCAGCCCGTCCTTTGGAGCTCTGAAGCCAGGCATCGACTTCTCCTCTCCAGCTACACAAGCCCTAGACGGCATCTTCTTCCAGTGGAAGGCTCTTTTGGCCATATTGAAAATCTGTTGTTTTGTGCAGCCACCTTCATCAGTGATCTTGGCTAGATCTGGATAACTTGCTGCGGCTTCTCCATCAGCACTTGCTGCTTCACTTATTTGCTATGGAGATGGCTTCTTTTTTTTTTTTTCCTGAGGCTTACTCTGTTGCCCCGGCTAGAGTGCCGTGGCATCAGCCTAGCTCGGCCTCCCAGAGTGCTAAGATTACAGGCATGAGCCACCACGCTGGCCTGGAGATGGCTTCTTTCCTTAAACCTCATGAGCCAACTTCTGACAGCTTCAAACTTTCCTTCTGCGGGCTCCCCACCTCTCTTAGCCTTTCTAGAATTGAAGAGAGTTAGGGCCTTGCTCTGAACTAGGCTTTGGCTTAAGGGAATGTTGTGGCTGGTTGGAGCTTCTAACCAGACCACTAAAACTTTCTCCGTATCAGCAATAATATCATTCGTGTGTTCGCTGGAATAGCACTTTCAATTTCCTTCAAGAACTTTTCCCTTGCATTCACAAATTGGCTAAATGTTTCGTGCAAGAGGCTCAGCTTTTGTCCTGTCTCAGCTTTCACTAAGCCTAATCATGTCTAGCTTTTGATTTAAAGTGAGAGATGCTTGACTCTTCATTTCACTTGAACTTAGAGGCCACTGTGCGGTTACTAACTGGCCTACCTTCAACGTTGCTGTGTCTCAGGCAGTAGGGAGGCCCAAGGTGAGGGAGACGGTGGGGGAGCGGCCGGCGGATGGAGCCGTCGGAACACACACAGCATTTCTCCATTACGTTCACCATCTTATATGGGTGCGGTTTGTGGCGTCCAAAATAATTACAATAGTAAAGATCACTGGTCACAGATCAAACATAACAGATATATCAATAATGAAAAAGTGTGCGATATTGTGAGAAGTACCAAATGTGAGACGCAAAGTGAGCACGTGCTTGACACAGGGTTACTACACACCTTCAATTTGCAAAAAGCACAATTATCTGTCAAGCTCAATAAAGCAAAGTGCAATAAAACGAGGTATGCCTGTACATAAGAACAAATTTCATTACCCTACCACCAACACTGAGTATTAACTCAAAATGTTATTAAGGGGCAAAAAGGCTAAATTATTACTTTGATAGAAATTAGCCTTTATTGGAATTTACAATGTTCTAGGCACAGTGCTAGATGCTTCATATACATTTCTCATTTAATCCTCACAACAACCCCAAGAAGTGGTATTATTATTATTCCCATCTTACAGATGAGGAAACTGAGACTTGAAAAGCTTATGTTCTTGAATGCAAAGCTCATAAAAGGTAGAGATAGGCTTTGAAGCTGTTTAACTTCCGAGTCCACACTCTAACCACGCCTGCCTATGGTGTCTCATGATTGTTTGAATGACTGGTTGATTGACTGAGACGGGTCTGGCTCTACTGCCCATGCTGGAGTGCAGTGATACGATCATAGCTCACTGCAACCTCAAACTCCTGGGCTCAAGTGATCCTCCCACCTAAGCCTCTGGAGTAGCTGGGACTACAGGTGTGCACCATCACACCTGGCTAATTTTATTTTTTCTTTTTTGTAGAGTTGGGGTCTTGCTATATCACCCAACTGGTCCTGAACTCCTGGCCTCAAGCAGTCCTCCTGAGTCAGCCTCCCAAAGTGCTGGGACTATAGGCGTGAGCCACCGTGCCCAGCCTCATGATTGTTTTAATCTATATGTCATTGCTTACAGCGACAACAAATATATCCCAAAATGTTTCTTTGCTGGTTAAGTTTCTTGTTTCCTGATTTTTCTACCCCAGGCAAATACAACAAATTCAAAGGATAAGAGGTAGCTTAGAAGTTGGAATTTCAGAGGTAAGGTTTTGACAATGGGAAAAACAAGGTTTGTCATAAAAGCAGATCAGAAACCAGAAAACAACATGTACAGTAACTGCAGGGCTTCGCGGCTTTTATTTACCCAATGGCTGGGATGATGAGTTCCGCAGGCTCAAAGGACCAGAGGTAGGGCAAAGAAAACCAAAGAGGAGGGCCAAGTTTCTGGCCACCCCCCAAACAGCTTCAGAGGTTCCTAAAGAACTCTCTCTACTCCATTCTTGCGTGTGAAGGCAAGAGCAGCTAGTACCAGCCCTAATGATGTCATAGGGCTAACAAAGAAATCAGGAAATGGTTTCTTTTTTCTTCAAGAAATACTCTGGTTGAATTTCCTCAACAGGTTTCAACTTCTGCATTCAGAGAAAACAGTTCTGTTTTAGTAATTCAACAAACGAACAAAAGACTGCCAGGAGGACGGCTAGCAGTCCGAGCATGAAGTCCAGAATCAGAGAGCCTGGACTCCACATCTGGCTTTACCACTCAGGGCTGTGTGACCGGGGAAGTTGCTCAATCCTTCTTAGTCCCCACTGTCCCCCTGTAAATAGGGACAGTAACAGTACCTGCTCCGGGGTTACTGGGAGGCTAAACAATGCACGCAAAGCACTCGGCATCGTGCCCCGTGCACAGTACGAGCTCGGTGTGTTTCCCCCAGCAGCGTAGTGGTGACAGTGGCAGCACGAACACCAACAGTAGTAATCTTGTTTGAAAGGAGGGAAGGAAGAAAAGGAGGGAGAAAGGAGGGGAAAAAAGGAAGAAAAAATTAAATTTCCTTTCCATTTCATTCGGAAACAAATGGCAAATCTGTTGATCAAACGGTATGGAGTGGTTGAAAAACTTCGGACTAAGTAAGCAGAACTTGATTCTAGCACCGCCGCTTACTACCTGAGTCACATTAAGCTAATTACCTAATTTTTCTTGCTTTTCAGTTTTCTGACCTATAAAGGGGGAGTGTTGCATCAAAAGAGCCACAGGGTCAGTTCTGGTTCTAGGAATTCTGATTTGCATGCCAGGGCAGGTGGTCAGACCTGGAAAGACGCCTGTGCCAAGTGAGAGCCGTCCCTTGCCGCCTCGGGGCCACGCTTTGCTTCTCGTAAACCTTTCCCTTTTAATATTCTTCTCCCTGCTTCCTTTTGAGTTACATTTTAACGCAGAAACATTGAAATGATAGTGCTACGTTAATTAATGCTAAATAAAGCCCCAAAACTACTTAGAGGCAGAACAGGCACAGACTGGTAGAAAGCGTCTCTTGAGCAATTCCATGAGTGACAAGATGCCAGGCGACCGACTCCGAGAAGAGACGAGAACTCAGCAGTGACGGGAAAGGCGTAGCCTGCGTGGCTGGGTCTGCCCTTGCCTGCCATCGCCGGTCTGTGATCCGGACCCTGCGGCCCTCCTGGCCTGGCCGGCTCCCCCTTCCGCCCGGCTGCCGCGCCCCAGTTCCGGCCTTTCTTAACCAAGTCCCAGCGTGAGAGTCCCAGTTCAGGGGAGAGGTAAGACCAATCCAAGGACCGAGGTCCTAGGTAGTCAAGGGAAGGAAAGTTTGGTTTGGACTCAAAGTCGGATTAGACCAGCAAGAGAGACTTCTCAGGTGGCTGAGTGAGAGAACAAACAGAACACAATTTAACACAAGGAACCAAACAAAAGTGGCACTAAACCGGGCATCGGATGGCTCCAGGGGACTAGAAAAAGGCATCTGTCCAGACTGACAAAAAGGACGAATAAATCACTTTTCCTAAGTAAAAAAAAAAAAAAAATTGATCTCGTGTATCTATACTTGTTTAACTGGCAGAATAAGAGCAAAGGCCTGGGCAAGATAAATCTGGGCTTGAGTCCGTCACTTGCCACTTGTGTGACCTTGGGCGTGGTGCTGTTTAAGCGTCGGTAAAATGGGGAGAATGACACCTATCTCAGAGGGCTGATGAGGGGACCCAGTGACGAGGGGCACATAGCACAGCGCAGGGACGCGGTCACTGCGCTCTGTCACCTGCCCAAGGCCTGCGGGGAAGTGTCTCTCCTGCACTCGAGAGAAGGGGCATGAAAGAAGGTGGTTACCGTGGTGACTGCCTCCAAAGAGGCTACAGAAGATGGGAGCAGGGAGAGGCTGGGGGTAAACACTGAAAAGGGCTGAGACATCAGCTGTTTGCTGTCGGGGCGGCCAGTCCCCACAGCCAGGGAGTTCCTTGAAGCACAGACGACTGCCTTTGAGCAAGGAAGCTACAGAGTCTGGCATCCAGGCCTGAGCAGACTCTTCCACAGATGTTACCCTGCCTCTTGGGAAACATCCAAAGTAGTAATAAACAACTCAAGCTTCATTTTAAAGTATAAAAACTAGCTGTTTCATAACAGAAGGACCAATTCTAACTCCGGACTATTGTGAAATTTTGTAGGGAATTGGAACAAAACTTTGGCTGGTTCAACAGCCAAAACACGTGGGGACTTCATAATCACTACTTTTCGTGTAGCGCCTCTTCTCCCCTCTTTCATGACTTGGCAGTCAGAGGCCGGACTCAAGGAGAGAGCTAAGATGACTGCTCCACGTCACGATGATCCGAATTTGACAAAGAAACAAAATGAGGGGACGCAGAGGCCTAGCCTCTTTCCTGGCCCCGACCCTGCCACCGCCCTGGTCCGTCTGCTCTCTGGGTGTGCTTTCTGCCTCTCCTGGAAGCCGGACTGAGTCAGGGCACCGCCCGGCTGACCCCAGGACAGTCAAGACTTCGGCGTAAGTGCTTCTATTCAGTCAGTGATGAGTAAGTAGGATGCAACTACCGACTCAAAAACAGCAAAAGCTTAGTTTCCTAGCCCTCGATAGGGAAGCCACAATGCAAGAGGGGGAAAATGGAACCGACAATTTATTGAAGTCAAATCAGAAGGCTGGTATGCCCAGCCCCCAGGGCTCCCCTCAACAGGAGAGTCTGCACCGGGAACTTTGCAACATTTATTGAGTAATATCTATGAGCTGGCCATTATTCTGAGGATACACACGCATTACCTAATTTAATCCTCACCACAACTTTATCTAAAGACCATCAGTAGCCACATCTGACAAACAGGTGCACTGAGGCACGGAGAGACCCAGGGCCTTGTCCAAGACCCCAGGGCCAGTTAGTGGTGAAGCCACTGCACTCCTGACCACCAAAGCAGATCGTGAAAGTTTTGCTTATTTTGATGCACTGGATGGCAGGTTGTAGAGACTGTGGAAGGGATTTACTGAAGCTGTTTTATCAAGAAAAGGACTTGTGTGGTATTAAAGGTATCTGAGAGATCCGTGTTGTTGAACTCCCAGGTGGCTCACGACACCGTTATTCTGTGAGATGGCTCCACACACTAAACCTGAACCGGGAGGGCGAACACAGGAGCAGCGGCGAGCCATGCAAGGGCCTGTCACTGCTCAGGCCGGCGGCATCTGGGTGCTGTGCTCACTCCCCACCGCTGCCGGGCCCCGCCCTGTGAGCATGTGCAGAGCTGGTAGCCTGAGAGGAAGTCACACGATTTCATAAAAGCCTGCCGGATTTTGACCATGTGAATTATGCATCCAGTTTCTGAGACCGGGCCTGGAGTTCACCCCACAGGGGACGTCAGAAGCATTCATCATCTGCCCCGTTCATGCCTCGGTAGTAGAGGGAGGGCGGAGCAAGCTAAAAGCAACATCTGCCCACAGGGAAGACAACATATGCCTGATAACTTGGAGCCAAGCCCATAAATTCCGGAACTCTTTTGAAATTTCTGATTATGTGGCCAAAGTCTGGGAAATGTTTGAGTCTACTTGGCTTTTAGAAAACACATTCTCTTTCAAGAATCTGCTAAAACCAAAGCTGAGAGCCATCATCAGTAAAGTAAACTGAAAGTCAAGATTTCGAGTGTCTCAACAGAATGGATGGATATCCCACTAAGTTCTACCTCTCGATAAGACTGACTGAATGAATAAATCTGTATTCTTCTTTTTTTCTTTTCTTTCTTTTTTTTTTGAGATAGGGTCTCAGTCTGTTGCCCAGGCTAGAGTACAGTAGCATTATCATAGCTCACTGCAACCTCAAACTTCTGGGCTCAAGTGATCCTCCTGCCTCAGCCTCCCAAGTAGCTGGGACTATAGGAGCATACCACCAAAGCTGGCTAATTTTTCTACTTTTTGTAGAGGTAGGGTCTCGAACTCCTAGCCTCAAGCAATCCTCCTGCCTTGGCATCCCAGAATGCTAGGATTGCAGGTGTGAGCCACTGTGCAAAGCCAATAAAACGGTATTCACACTGACTTGATCAACCACTAACATTGGATCTCTAACTAGATGAATAAAAGAAGGTTCCAAAACATCACCAAACAACAAATGACAGTTTGAGGAAAGTTATTTGTAACATGTAAGACAGTATGTATCTCCAATATTCAAAGAAGTCCTACAACCTGATAAGAAAAAAACAAAAACAAAAATGGGCAAAGGTAATGAACACGAAATTCCCAGAAGAGGAAACCTGAATAGCCAATAAATTGATGAAAACATTTCAAGTTCACCAGCAATCAGAAAAATACATACGAAAATAATGTACCCATGATCTCATGAAACCCTTCCAATAATCTGAGGGGTAGATTCATCATCCATATGTTATAAGTGAGGATACTGAAGTTTAGAGAAGCTTTAACTCAACCAATAATTGACAGATCTGAAACCTGAACGTCAATCTATATAATAACAATAAAGTCTGTCTGTTCTAACATGCTGCCCTTTGCAAATATTTGAGTGGTGACTCAGATCCTTTTGGGCAAGTCATTTAACTTCTTAAGACTCAGTTTTCTCATCTGTAAAATGGGAATCACAGGTACCGTCACGTAAGGTTATTGTGAGAATTCAATAATACATATAAAATGCTCAGAACAGCGCTAATACATGAGTAAACGTTCAACTATCTGATTCATTCACCCAGGAAATAGTTATTGAACTCATACCCTGGCCAGATACTGTTCTAGACTTTGGAAATACAGTAGAGAACCAAGCACCCTTGCCCTCATGGAGCTTACATTCTAATGGGAGATAGAATATAAATAAATATGTACATGCAGTATGTTCGACAGCGGTAAGCACTAAAGAGAAAAAGCAGGGGAGAGAGTAGAGAAGGTTGTGATTTTAGAAAGGGAAGGCCTCACTGACCCGTGATATTTGCATAAAGAGCTAAAGGAAGTGAGGAATTAAGCCATTCCGATATCTGGAAGAACACTCCTGGCAAAGAAATCCTAGGGAAGGTTCAAGGAACAGAAAAAAAAAAAAAAAAAAACAGCGTGGCTGGAGCGCGGTGAGGACGGGCACCGGACAGATGCGCGGGGAGCAGGCGAGGGCGCAGGTAACGGCGCCTCCCAGGCACTGTAGGCACGTGGTACTTGCACGTGGCACTTCGGGTGATGCTGAGAGAGATGGGAAGCCACTGGAGGATTCTGAGAAGTGACAGAATGTGGCTCCTGTTCCAACAGGATCACTCAGATGGCAGCGTTGAGAATACT
Organism: Microcebus murinus; assembly: GCF_040939455.1. Classification (NCBI taxonomy): domain Eukaryota; kingdom Metazoa; phylum Chordata; class Mammalia; order Primates; family Cheirogaleidae; genus Microcebus; species Microcebus murinus. Next base: position 4,496,250 of record NC_134110.1, on the reverse strand, counting down.
CCGGAAAGGGACGGGACTCCTCTGCCAGGAGACCAGTCAGGAGGCTACTGCGAGAATTCGGGGACTGATGTGGGTCAGGCCGGGGTAAGCAGATTCTGGATATATATTTAAAGTAGAACCAAGCGTGTGCAGAAGGCTCAGAGGCGGGGCGTGAGAGAATGGAAGGAGTCATGGATGACTCCACGGTTCTGGCCTGAGTGACTGGAAGAACCGAGTTGCCAGTTACTGAGAAAAGTGTCCAGAGCAGGGGCTTCCTGACGGCAGGCACTGCAGAACAAAGGGACATTCAGGGGACAAGCTGGGTGGCTGACACCAGGAAAGCCCATCAGTCACTGTGCTGCGGGGCCGGCTTCAGTCCCTGGGAGGGCAGCTGATAAAAACAAGGCACAGGGACACGAGGCGGGTTGCCATGGATTCTGGCACCCAGGAACCAGACAAGAGTCCAGTTATCAGAGCTGAGGCACAAGGCCAGCAGTGGTGACTTGAGGCCAAGTTACAGAGTGGGAGGCAGCCTTGCTCCCTCTGCCTCAGAGCAGGCTGGGTCCTAGAGGCGGGTGGCAGGCTGGCTAGGTAGGCAGGGGTCAAGGGGGCCCGGGGACCTGGGGAAGAAGGCGACAAAAGAAGCCAGAAGCCAGACAGACCTGACTCCATTGGCACCCACCCCCGGATCATCAGGGTTACCTCAGCACCTTATAAATTGACTCTACGCCTTTGACGGATCTCTACATGAACAGTTCAGACGTGGAAGTAGGAGCCCCTCCAAGAGGGCCACCGACCATTCCGTACGCGTCTGAGACCTTCGCCGCGGGGCGGGGGAGGCAGGTCCCGAGGCAGGAAGGGCAGTGCTGGTTTGCCATGGATCGTAAAATAAAAGCAAGAAACGTTCTGCGGCCAGAGAGGAGGGCCGGACGGGAGGGGATGCAGCTACCCCCACCTCCCTGGCGGCAATCGGGGAGAAAGCGACTTCAAGGGGAACAGTTCAAACAGGGGGGCAGCGAGAAGCTGCTTGCAGGAAGCTGCTTGCAGGCCGTGGGGTTGGGGGCTGGCGGGTGTGCGGTTCTGCTCAGAAGCACAAGGTTAAACAGAGATGTTAAGGTAAACCTGTGATGGGTCCAAGCAAAGTCTCTTTTCCTAAGTTTGTTCCCAGACTCCCAGGCACTGATTAAATTGTTTTCCACACACTTTTCTTTCCTAGCTAGAGTTAAGACATTCCTGCCAAAATACAAAGAATTTCTTCTAAAATTAAGGCTTAAGTAAGGGGCAAATATCTATAGCAGGCAAACATCTATAGCAGCTCACGGATGTTTTCATTAATGTATTTATTTTTCATATTTTATTATAAAGATATATATATATATAGCTATTTCATGATTTATTATAAAGGGACTCCTTCCTTCAGTTGGCTCTAAAAAGAAAATTAGATTTATTTTTTTGGAAATGACACGTTAATACATACTATCAAGCAATTAGAAAACAGTGGACCTTTGCAAACCTTCTGTCTTAACATGAAAGTATGTATACACACTCCTGGTATTTTTCTTGAGCCGCATTTCTCTGACAGTCAGATTTTCTGTGCATAATTGTATACCATAAATGGCCTTTGTAATTTTCACAAAAATTCTCTACATTCAAGAAAACTGAGCCTTTAAATCAATATATGAGAAGTATTACATAGAGAACCACGAAGTCCAGTGCAACATTTGCTAGGCAGCCTTGGTCACTCACCGGCCACTAGGCCTGTGTCATTAAATTTTGTGCTTCAGTAAATATGCAAACTACTTTATGTCATGAACTCTGGAGTCACTCTTGAATAGTCACACACACTTGGGATGTTAGGTCTCAGAAAGCTAAGGATCTCCTGTACTTAAGGCAGCAAATAATCCAATCAATCAGTGTCAGAAATCTTGTTAAGGTAAACATCACTGCCAAAATACAATGAAACCACATGTATTAATAACTTTGCAAATAATTCTACCCTTTAACTAAATAATTCTACTTGTGGAAATCTATGATCAGGAATACTGACAACTCATACTTAAAGGTGTTTATCACTATAACATGGAGAGTGATTTTTCCTGTATAAAGATACATGAAAAATAAATGAAACATTAAAATGATAATTTCTAGTTGATGAAAGATGGCTAATTTTTTCTGTTCCTTTTTAATCTTCAATGTTTTCCAAATTTTATACAATGAGCAAGTATTACTTTTATAATAAAAAACAAAGAATTAAGGACCAAGCTATAAACAAATGCAGTGTAGTACTTTTCCTGAATGTAAAAGTTTAAAAATAGAAGGTAAGAAAGAAAGAGAACACTACAGTAAATGTTTCTGTGCTATGGCTCTTGCGTAAACACCCAGTCTACCATACTTGTTTATAAGCTTCTTAACCGGACAGTCTCTGGATTTTCTTCATAAACTCAACAATATCTTACTCTTAAAGGCACTCAGTATTTATTAAGGAATAAGTTCAGGGCAAGTTGTAGTAGCTGTTCAATGTAATAGAAAAGTGATTTTTTTTTTTTTTTTTTTTGAGACAGAGTCTCGCTTTGTTGCCCAGGCTAGAGTGAGTGCCGTGGCGTCAGCCTAGCTCACAGCAACCTCAAACTCCTGGGCTCAAGTGACCCTTCTGCCTCAGCCTCCCGGGTAGCTGGGACTACAGGCATGCGCCACCATGCCCAGCTAATTTTTTTTTTATATATATATATATCAGTTGGCCAATTAATTTCTTTCTATTTATAGTAGAGACAGGGTCTCGCTCTTGCTCAGGCTGGTTTTGAACTCCTGACCTTGAGCAATCCGCCCGCCTCGGCCTCCCAAGAGCTAGGATTACAGGCGTGAGCCACAGCGCCTGGCCGAAAAGTGATTTTAATAGTCAAAACAAAGCACCACATGAACTCACCAGCAAATTGGTATTAACTGATCAACACCTAAGTGGACATACAGGAATAACACTGATTGGGTGTCGGGCAGGTGGGGGGGAGGGGATGGGTATATACACACATAATGAATGCGATGCGCACCAACTGGGGGATGGACACGCTTGAAGCTCTTACTCGAGGGGGGGGGCAAGGGCAATATACGTAACCTTAACATTTGTACCCCCACAATATGCTGGAAAAAATTAAATTAAATTAAAAAATAGTCCAAACAAGCACTTTCCCGGCATCTCTATGTGTCTGGACAAGGCAGGGACAGCAGGACTTGGGGATCACCGTGCTCCTGTCTGGCGACCGGAAGGAAAAGCGCTTTGGCAGATGCAAGAGGATGAAGGTAGAACACCATGAATGGCACCCTCCCAGGCAGAAACGACAGCACCCCAAGGCCAGCAGCTCCCAAGCTCATTTTCTGCCCCATACAGGGACCCGCCTTTCGCCTGCATCCCAACAGGGGTAGCCAAGGAGCGGCCAATCCCGGGAGCACGGGCTGTTTCCTGCGGGCTGTCCCGCTTCTCAAGGTGGAAGTGAACAGCAGTAATGTCGGGGTGGGGCTAACTTGGCTTTGGCTCAAATTATGTTTAAAAAATAATTCTCGGCCGGGCGCGGTGGCTCACGCCTGTAATCCTAGCTCTCTGGGAGGCCGAGGCGGGCGGATTGCTCAAGGTCAGGAGTTCAAAACCAGCCTGAGCAAGAGCGAGACCCCGTCTCTACTATAAATAGAAAGAAATTAATTGGCCAACTGATATATATATATAAAAATGAGCCGGGCATGGTGGCACATGCCTGTAGTCCCAGCTACTCGGGAGGCTGAGGCAGAAGGATTGCTCGAGCCCAGGAGTTTGAGGTTGCTGTGAGCTAGGCTGACGCCATGGCACTCACTCTAGCCTGGACAACAAAGCAAGACTCTGTCTCAAAAAAATAAAAAAATAAAAAAAAAATAATTCTCAAGCTTTGGTGCTTTATTAGCAAGAACTTATTCCGGAGTGGGCGGCTCCTTCGCTGGGCGCTGCCACGGTAACACAGTAACAAGGAGACAATGGGGGGCATTTGTCATCCCAAGCAGGGTGCCCAGCGCTTCCTTCTCAGTCCATTTCATCCTCCCCGTAACCCAGCGGGGCAGGCCCTACCCACACCCCTATCTTACAAACACAGAAGCGGAGGCTTACACTCCTTGACGACCAGCTGAGCAGCACTGCTGGACCGCGAACCCCGGCGGACGGCCCGTGCCGCGGCAGGGGCAGTGGCGGCAGAAGTAGTTAGTGGCCGTGACAAGGGCAACGGTAACAGTAACAAGAGGAGACACCTGCAACGTGCTTGCCTCGTGCCACGCACTGTTCTAAGGGTATCATGTATAATAACTCATCTATTCTTCACAACAAAACTTTGATATTGGCATTACTGCTACCCCCATTTTACAGGCGAGAAGACTGTGGCAAAGAGATGCCAAGTGATCTGCTCGAGGTCACACAGCCAGAAAGTAGTAGAGGCCACATTCGAATTCAGAGTGTGAGCTTTTGCCCACCATACTGTGCGGCCTCTGTACTGCCCTAAAGCTTTCATTTTAAGGCAAAATGTATGTCGTCACTTTAGTATTTGTGGTATTTCTTTTCATGTAGGCCACTGGTTTTTTGTTTTGTTTTGTTTTGTTTTTGAGACAGAGTCTTGCTCTGTTGCCTGGGCTACAGTGCCGTGGCGTCAGCCTAGCTCACAGCAACCTCAAACTCCTGGGCTCAAGCAATCCTGCTGCCTCAGCCTCCCCAGTAGCTGGGACTGCAGGCATGCGCCACCATGCCCGGCTAATTTTTTCTATATATTTTTAGTTGGCCAATTCATTTCTTTCTGTTTATAGTAGAGACGGGGTCTCGCTCTTGCTCAGGCTGGTCTCGAACTCCTGACCTTGAGTGATCCTCCTGCCTCAGCCTCCCAGAGTGCTGGGATTACAGGCGTGAGCCACCGCGCCCGGCCTGGGCCATTGGTTTTTATCCAATAGATACACTTCTCAGAAGTTTCCATATCTTCCAAATTTTCTGGCATGAACAATTTAAATTAATAGAAAATGACTCAGTCTTTTAAAGCACTATCTGGAGCGATATTTTACAGTCCTCAAGTATCCATGACCCTCCGCGGCACGGACAGTTGAGAGCGCATGAAAGGCAGAATGAAAATGGCAACACTCCAGCTCCCTCGCTCAAGTTCTCATGGATACAGATGTTCCCCATTCAGTGTATGGGGCAGCGCTGCCCTGCCCCTCCCATAATTCCAAACAAAGGCTTTATTCCAGACTACTAGAGATTCCTGAGTTGTCTACTTTTCTCTCATATCCTATAAGTCTTCTATTCAACACATATGGTCAGATAAAAAGGAAGGGAAAAAAGAAATACTCAAATATGTATTAAAAATATGACAACCATATTCTTGGTCACAGCTCCTATTTTGGGACAAATGCACATTCCAAAACTATTAAGTAACCCTCTAACTTTCTGTGTTTCTCACTATTTTTTTTTTAGGCTGAAAAGAAGAATATACTGCTGGAAGTCAAAATCAAAGGCAAACCAGTGAGCAAATCAAACATGGAGATAACAAAAAAAAAAAAATCACAATTGCAAAGTGCATACAGTTTGGAAGGTATGTCTCTAAAAAAATTTAGAGACAAGGTCAGAAAAGTGTTAATCTCTGAAAAAGAAAATAAGACACAACATAAAATAGACATTATGAATCAGTGAAAATCTTTCCTGGCAATAATTCTTACTAAAATAACTTGTAAATGTGGTCTTCTAAATCTCATGCAGAAACCCAAGGTCACTACTACCCTATCTCATTATATCTAATAGTATTTGGATAAAAGTACCAATATGCTGGTTCGGGGCTGGCAGAGAGCACGCTGCATCAAGAGCAGGGCTGGCTGAAGTTTATGACCTTGGGAACGAATTCCCTTTCATTTTTAAGTTTTGAGCAGATGACTATGACACAAAAGCCACAAACTATGAAGAACATACAACACCCACGACCAGAATTTAGTTTGTGGCTTGGGAAGGACTCAGTTATCTTTACCCCGATTCCCTTAACACACTCCAGCTCCCAAACCCCTTGATCAAGGCCTCGATGCCTTCCATCATCTCAGTTTATCCTACAGAAAGTTATTATCATCCTCCCTATCTTATATGCCGAAAAATAAGCTTCGTGGGACAAGGAAGTGCCCGGAATCATAAATCAAGGGTGGTGGAGCCAGGACTCAAACCCAGGTCTGCCTGCCACCCAGACCCACCCTCTCTGTCATACCACAGCTCACCCTGGGCAGTACTGGAGAGGAAGGGGGCAGCGGCTTAGGGTTCCTCACTGCCACAAGGGCAGGAGACAAAAGAACGAGACGAGAGACGGTCAGGAGACAGGAGGAGCTGGGAGCTGACCGTAGAGATACAGACAGAAGTTCCAAAGACCATTACATGGCACAAGAAGCTACTCTGAGGTCTCAGCAGAGACTCTCTGACCTGTGACTCAAGATAGAACCATTCTGGAACAGTCTCTGGAGATTCCAAGGTCATTTGTGGCTTGGAGCACAGCAGTCCTCCTTCAGCGAGGGGCGGTGGCTGGGTGCACGCTGCCCGGGCCTCCAGCGCCGGACCCAAAGCTGATGGCATTAAACGAGGACTAACTGGGCTGCACACTTCTTCTGTGAAGGGGCCTTTATTCATTTCTGTTTCCTGTGCCTAGTACAGAGCCTGACGCCATAGTAAGTGCTCAAGAAGCACCTGCTAAATTAATTATTTATTTATTAATTGATGAAGAGTGAAAAGGAAAAGCAGTCAACTCCACTCTCAGAAGGGAGCAGGAGAACACAAAGCTCTCACAGGGTCAGCCCGTGCATTCAGGCGACCACTACCGTGTGCGTGTGCTGGAACGTGAGGATGAGCGTGGGCTACCACACGGCCTTTCAGTTAACCGCTGCCTTTGACAGTGTGAAATTCTGCCACCCAGGCATCTGATTTTCTAGGCATCCTCTTTTGAAGTGCAGGTGCCCCGGAGTAGTTGAGTGGAGGCTAAAACTTTCTGATGTGAAATTTATTCAGAGTGCTTCTCTTATCACTCCAATAAGCACTTCGGCCACGGCATAGAAATCTGATTGCTGATGAAGAAAAGGTGGGAGGGAGAACCTTAGTGCACTGGGCTTTTAGGAGAAGGTGAGGACTCAAACGCCGGTGCCGAAATCTGGAACGGGAGTGCAGCCTGAGGATGAGTACCATCCGGGGCAGCTCTGTCCGACTTGGTAGCCAGCAGTTATTTTAAAATAATTTTACTTTTCTTTTTTTTTGAGACAAGCATTTACTCTGTCACCTAGGCTAGAGTACAGTGGAGTGATCATAGCTCACTGCAACCTGGAACTCCTGGGCTCAAGCAATCCTGCCTCAGCCTCTCATGTAGCTGATACTACAGGCATGCGCCACCATGCCCGGCTGATTTTTCTATGTTTAGTAGAGACGGGGTCTCGCTCTTGCTCAGGCTGGTCTTGAACTCCTGGCCTCAAGCAATCCTTCTGCCTCAGAATTTTACCTTCTTAGAGAATAAATTTTGGTATTTAGTAATTTTAATTTGTTAATGGTATCATTCTCCATTATCTTTATTTTTGAATATTGATTCAGCCATCATAGTGAATTAAAAATCTACAATTGTGCTATTGTCAAATTCCCTTCATTTATTAGGCGTTTTTGCTTTTTGCAATTTGTTGCTATATTGCTTCATCGCATAAAAGTCAAACAACAATAATTACCAAATACATATTCGAAATCCAAAGGGATTTTGTGAAGACTGAATAATCCGTATAGAAAGCTTAACACAGTATCTGGCATATGGCTTGTACTTAGTAAATGTTGGCTATTCTTAGGAGTAATACTCTGAAATTAATACTGCTACTTATGTTTCCTTTTGTTTGAATTTAACTGATATATCTTTTGCCAATCCTTTGTTTTTTTTTTGAGACAGAGTCTCGCTTTGTTGCCCAGGCTAGAGTGAGTGCCATGGCGTCAGCCTAGCTCACAGCAACCTCAAACTCCTGGACTCAGGCAATCCTGCTGCCTCAGCCTCCCGGGTAGCTGGGACTATAGGCATGCGCCACCATGCCCAGCTAATTTTTTTTTTCTATATATATCTTAGTTGGGCAATTAATTTCTTTCTATTTATAGTAGAGATGGGGTCTCACTCTTGCTCAGGCTGGTTTCGAACTCCTGACCTCGAGCGATCCGCCCACCTTGGCCTCCCAGAGTGTTAGGATTACAGGCGTAAGCCACCACGCCCGGCCGGATCCTTTGTTTTTAAAAGAACCTTATGAAAATTTGGAAGAAAATGCTGTGAAAGAAAGCCATGGAAATTAAATTGGAAGTCAAAGACTTGATTTTTTAAGTCCTGATTCTCTTACATAGTTGCTATGCAAACTCTGGGCCTCACTATACCCACCTGTATTGGTAGTGGGTCCCAGGAAAATCACTTTGCTGGACCTGGTGCTCCAACTCTTTGCAAACTGCCTTGCAGTAAGGGCTTCTTCCTTGGCCACCAGACTGTTCCCTCTCCCAACTAGAAGAGACAGTCCCTGCTGTCAGAGAAGATAATGCCCACTTCCTCCTCCCTGCCTTTGGTGTACACATGCCAGGCCAGAGACTTAATGGCTATAATCCTAGCCACCCCTTGCTGGTGACTTCCCTTGCTAAGGATAATCAGAAGGCTGCCTGAAAAGCTTGTTTTTATTTACTCATCTGATAAGTCTGCACTCTCTGCTTAAGGGGCCGTTGGGTTAGAGAAAAAGAATGTGATTTTAGACACCCCCATAGGATAGAAAATTGGTCTTTAACCATATTAAAATAGTATTACACTTACCAACCAATGTTGTAATAAGGATCAAGAAAAGTAACAGATATGGGGCCTTGTGCGGTGACTCACGCCAGTAATCCTAGCAGTCTGGGAGGCTGAGGCGGGAGGATCGCTCAAGGTCAGGAGTTCAAGACCAGCCTGAGCAAGAGTGAGACCCTGTCTCTACTATAAATAGAAAGAAATTAGCCAAACAACTAAAAACAGAAAAAATTAGCCGGGTATGGTGGTGTGTGCCTTTAGTCCCAGCTACCTAGGAGGCTGAGGCAGGAGGATCCCTTAAGTGCAGGAGTTTGAGGTTGCTGTGAGCCAGCCTGACGCCATGGCACTCTAGCCTAGGTGACAGAGTGAGATTCTGTCTCAAAAAAAAAAACCAAGAAAAGAAAAGTAACAGATATGAAAGCATTTTGTAAACTCCAAAGTGATCTACAAACATAAAAGGAGTACACAGAAAGAATAAGTTCAAGAATCTACAGTATATCATGATGATTACAGTTAATAATAATGTATTTTATATTTGCAAATTGCTAAGAGAGTAGATTCTCGCCACAACAAAATGATGATATGAGGTAAAGCATATGTTAATTAGCTTGGTTTAGCCATTCCACAACATATACATATATCAAAACATCAAATTGTATACCATAAATTATATAATTTTTATTTGTCAATTAAAAAATATATAAATAAATATAATAAACGAAAAGTAAGAGGAAGAGGATTATATATAAATAAATGATTATAAGCAACTTAACTTTAATCAAAATCTGTGCTTCTATGTTCATGGGTTTCCATATTATAAAGATGTCAATTCTCCCCAACCTATCTACAGCTTCAGTGCAACCCCATTTAAAATCCCAGTAGGCTTTTTTTGTAGAAATCAACAAGCTGATTCTAAAATTTTATGGATAAGCAAAGGAACTAAAATAAGCAAAACAACTTTGAAGAACAAAGTTAGAGGACTCTGATTACCTGATTCCAAGCCTTACTATAAAAGTACAGTAATCAAGACTGTGGTATTAGCAAAATGACAGACAAAGAAACCAATGAAACAGAAGACAGAGTCCAGAAATAGACTCACACATATATGGTCAATTGATTTTTAACAAAGGTCCCACGGCAATTCAATAGGGAAAAGAAAGTCTTCATCAAATGGTGCTGGAACAATTCAACATCCCTACACAAAAAAAGTGGGCCTCAAACCCATACTTTGCATCACATAAAAAAATTAACTTGTACTTAACTAAGCGTAAAATCCAAAACTGTAAAACTAACAGAAGAACACATGAGAAAAAAACTTTTGTGACCTTGAGTTAGGCAAAAGATTCTTAGATAAGACACAAAAAGTACAAATCACAAAAGAATAAAATTGATAAACTGGACTTTATCGAAATTTAAAATTTCTGCTATTCAATATTTTATTTAAAAAAAAAATGAAAAAACAAGCCAAAGACTATTTGCAAAATGCATACCTGATAAAAACTGGTATGCAAAATAAAGAACTCTCACAACTCAATAAGAAAACAACTCAATTTAAAAACTAAAGATTTGAACAGACATTTTATCAAAGAAGATATAAGAATAGCAAATAAGCACACAAAAAGTTGTTCAATATCATCAGTCATTACGAAAATGTGAATTAAAACCACAACGAGGCCACGCGTGGTGGCTCACGCCTGTAATCTTAGCACTCTGGGAGGTCGAGGCAGGCAGATCGCTCGAGGTCAGGAGTTCAAAACCAGCCTGAGCAAGAGTGAGACCCCGTCTCTACTATAAATAGAAAAAAATTAATTGACCAACTAATATATATAGAAAATATTAGCCGGGCGTGGTGGTGCACGCCTGTAGTCCCAGCTACTTGGGAGGCTGAGGCAGCAGGATTGCTTGAGCCCAGGAGTTTGAGGTTGCTGTGAGCTAGGCTGATGCCACGGCACTCACTCTAGCCTGGACAACAAAGTGAGACTCTGTCTCAAAAAAAAACCCACTATGAGATATCACTACCCATGCATTACAATGACCAACATTTTTTAAACTGAAATACTATCACCTCACACCCATTAGGATAGCTACTATTCAAAAAACCCCAAAAAAACAAAAAACAGAAAATAAGTGTTGACAAAGGTATAGAGAAAATGGAACCTTTGTGTACTGCTGGTGAGAAAGTAAAGTAGTGCAGCTGCTATAACAAATACTATGGCAGTTCCTCAAAAAATTAAACACAGAATCACCATGTGATCCAGCAATCCCACTTCTGAGTATATACCCAAAAGAATTGGAAGCAGAGCCTCTAAGAGATATTTGCACACCCATGTCAGTAGCAGTATCATACACAACAGCCAAGAGGCAGGCGCGACCCCAGTGTCCATCAGTGGATGGATGGATGGATGAACAAAATGTGGTACACACTTGCAATGGAGTATTATTCACCCTTTAAAAGTGAGGAAATCTGGTCACATGCTGTAATATGGATGAACCTTGAGGACACTATGCTAAGTGAAACAAGCCAGTCACAAAAAGACAAAGAGTACATGGTTTCATTTGTATGAGGCTCTTGGGATAGTCAAATTCATAGAAACAGAAAGAAACACAGTGGTCCCCAGAGGTTGGAGGGATGGGGACATGGGGAATTCTTTTTTTTTTTTTTTTTTTGAGACAGAGTCTCACTTTGTTGCCCAGGCTAGAGTGAATGCCGTGGCGTCAGCCTAGCTCACAGCAACCTCAAACTCCTGGGCTCAAGCAATCCTGCTGCCTCAGCTTCCTCAGTAGCTGGGACTACAGGCATGTGCCACCATGCCCAGCTAATTTTTTCTATATATTTTTAGTTGGCCAATTAATTTTTTTCTATTTATAGTAGAGACAGGTCTCACTCCTGACCTTGAGTGATCCCCCTGCCTCGGCCTCCCAGAGTGCTAGGATTACAGGGTTCAGCCACCGCGCCTGGCCAACATGGGGAATTCTTGTTCAATGAGTATAGAGTCCCAGTTTTGTGAGATGAAAAAATTCTGGGATGTTATACAACAATATAAATGTACTTAATACCACTGAACCGTACACTTAAAAATGGTTAAGATGGTAAATTTTATGTTGTATGTTTTTTACCACAATTTAAAAAATTAAAAAAAAAAAAACCTCTGGGCCGGGCACGGTGGCTCACGCCTGTAATCCTAGCACTCTGGGAGGCCGAGGCGGGCGGATTGCTCAAGGTCAGGAGTTTGACACCAGCCTGAGCAAGAGCAAGACCCCATCTCTACTAAAAATAGAAAGAAATTAATTGGCCAACTAAAAATATATAGAAAAAATTAGCTGGGCATGGTGACACATGCCTGTAGTCCCAGCTACTCAGGAGGCTGAGGCAGGAGGATTGCTTGAGCCCAGGAGTTTAAGGTTGCTGTGAGCTAGGCTGACGCCATAACATTCCAGCCCGGGTAACAGAGTGAGACTCTGTCTCAAAAAAAAAAAAAAAACAACTCAGAAATACCAAGTGCCAGGAAAGATACAGGGTCCTGGAACTCTCATCCATTGCTGGTGGGAATAGGAAACAGTACAGCCACTTTGGAAAACAGCTTGGCAATTTCTTATAAAGTTAAAGTTAAATATACACTTACCATATGACCCACCAATTCCACTACTAGGTATTTATACAAAACCTGGATGTGAATGCTTATAGCATCTTATTCATAATTGCCAAAAGGTGGAAACAATCCAAATGCCCATATGTTGATGAATGGATAAACAAATTATATACATCCCTACAATGGAGGGCTACTCAGCAATAAAAAAAAAAAAATGAACTACCAATCAATGCAATGCAGTGGTTTAAACTATGTCCCCCAAAAGAATGTTCAACTCCTAATCCTAGAACCTGTCAATGTGACCTTATTTGGAAATACATTCTTTGCAGATATAATCAAGTTAAGCCAATGACTAGAGTCTTCATAAGAGAAGGAAGAGGGAGACTTGGGCAAAAAGGCATTCAAAGAAGAAGGTGGTGTGCTGACAGAGGCAGAGAGAAGAATGATGGAGCTACAAGCTGAGGATTGCCGGCACCCAACCAAAACTAGACAGAAGCAAGAAAGGACTCTTCCCCAGAGCATTCAGAGAGAGCATGATGTTGCTGACACCTTAATTTTGAACTTCTGGACTCAGAACTGCAAAAAAATTAATATCTATTGTTTTTAAGCCACCAAGTTTGTGTAAATTTGTTACAGCAGCCCTAGAAACTAATACGTGCAATCACTCAGATGAGTCTCAAAGGCAACACGCTGAGCGGAAGGGCTTGAAAGACTACATACGTGTGATCCCACTCACGGGACACTCTGGAAAAGGCCCAACTACAGGTCGCTGGTCTCCAGAGGACAGAGTGGGGTGGGGATTGATGACAAAGAGACACAAGGGAACCTTCCAGGGTAATGGAACTGCTCTGTATCTTGACTGTGGTGATGATTATATGGCACAGAGCTGCATACCTAAAAAGGGTAAAGTGTGCTAGACTTGCTATATACAAGGTATACACTATACCTTGAAAAAGTTTACTTAAAAAAATAATCTGTGCTCTGGGATTCTTTTTTTTTTAGTTTGTCAATAATTTTTCTCAATTTAGAAGAGGACTCCTACAGGCCTAATCGGGGACAATGTGAACATCAAAACATTGGATAAAATAGGGAACAGTAAAACCATATACAGAGAAATGAATAAATAATCATATAGATTGAAAGTTTAATGAGGACCAGGATAAAGCACTCCTCACAAAACACTTATTCATGACAAAGGGAAAATAAAGTAACCTTAGAGTGGAGAAGCCTGACGGACACCACCTTAATTGATAAAAAATCACATCATCATTAATAGGACAAATCAAAGCCACACGCCCAATGTAGCACAATAACTGCATCGCTTCTCTGTTATTCCTGCCAAAGATGAAAATCTGAATCTAATGACAAAGACACATCAGACAAACCCCAACTAGGGGTTATTTCTACAAAATAACTGGCCTGCAATCTCCAAAAGTGACAAGGTAACAAAAATCAAAAATATTTTTTTTTTAAGTCAAAAATAAAAGACTAGGCTGGGCATGATGGCTCACATCTGTAATCCTAGCACTTTGGAAGACCAAGATGGAAGGATCACTTGAGGCCAAGAGTTCGAGACCAGCCTGAGCAACACAGCAAGACCCCATCTCTATAAAAAAAATTTAAGAAATAGCTGGGCATGATGGTGCGAGCCTACAGTCCCAGCTACTTGAGAGGCTTAGCCAGGACTATCACTTGAGCCCAGGAGTTTGAGGCTGCTGTGAGCTACGATGATGCCACTGCCTTCTACCCAGAGCAACAGTGCAAGACTCTATTTCAAAAAAAAAAAAAAAAAAAAAAAAACGAAAAAAAGAAAAAGGAAAAGAAGAAAGAAAGTACACATCCGGAGGTACCTGAAACTCCGATGCACTGCTCCGCAGCTGGCTCACGTTTGGTAAGGACCCTCCGTGGTACTGTGTCAGGCGCAGTTGCTGAAGCTTCTGAAATTGAACCTGGAAACAAAGCAATTTCAAGAATGTTGAGAGATGACAGCAAAGATCTGAAAGAAGCATCAAAGTGTGGTGTTTTGTAGTACAATGGTTCAAAGATGAAAGTCTTGGTTTCGATTTCTTCTTTACTTAAGTGATCACAACCTTCAGGTTTCCAGTGCCTTCTGGTTTTTGGTTACTCTATTTTTAGAAAGAACGTACCCATGTTGCAAATGTCGCATGTGCTATGACAGTAAGGTACCCATGCAAGGTCTTTGAGTCTGTGGTCTTAGGTGTGCAGGCATAGTCTTTAACAACAATAGAGGAATCTCTTAAAGCAAAACTAAGCTACTACCCACGACCCTAACACATTAACTGTTTTCCCTTCTCTGCATTCTTTCCATTTTTCATTTACGTGTATGTGTAAGAACTGAATAGTTGTGATCATAAATACAATCTTGGATGCCTATATCATAAGCCTTTTCTATATTACATAATCATTACTAATGCCTACATAACAGTTCTTCTTCTGAATTACTTCCCTAGATCACATTCCAAAGAGTGATTATTAAATCTCTGGATTTGGGTCTTTCAGTAGCTCTCAATACATACTGACAAAATGCTTTCCCAAAGGGTTTACCAATAGATGCATGAAAAAATTGTTTCACAAAAAAACTCACTAACATTGGACATTATCATTAATTTCGGCAAGGAAGGAAGCCAGTTCAACAGGTATAAAATGGTACCCTACTGTTTTAATATGCCTTTCTTCTCTAAGTTCTTCCTTACTTCATTTTTCAAAAGGCAATAAACTGGTTACAGTTCTTATAAACCCCAAAGTGGTCCAGTCTGGCCTGTAAGAGTTCTATGTCTATAAAATAATAAATTAGCTCTGTGGTTATATAACCCTTGGCACTTACAATTCATATAGGGAAGAAAGGGATTATAGAGGAGAGGCCCAAGGCAGATTGTTAACCCTTTCATTACTCTCTCTAATAATGATAAAACCATCAGTCCTGAGCCCTGAGGACGGGCCAGGTGCTAGCGTCAGATGCTTTGACACTTCCTCCCTAACCTTCACCACAAACATGCAGGGAAGATTGAATTATCCTGCTTTTACAGACCTGGAGGCCCAGAATCAGGTAAGTTAGCGACTGGCCCAAGGTCCCCCAACTAGCAGGAGGTCGAACCGCGGCTGTCGAACACAAAGCCCATGTTCCTATTTCCGCCACGCTCTTTTCCTTGGTTCCATTTCTCCCTCAGTGGTCATACTATTTACAAACTCGGAAAAAAAGGAAAAACTTTGGTTGACCAAAACCATTGCCGAGCCTATGAAGCTCTCTGGTTTCGTTTTATTTTTATATGTATTATGAAAACTTTAGTATATACAAAATAGAGACGAATGGGATGAAACCTTATCTAGCCATCTTCTAGCTTCAACAACTGCCAACTTCAATCCAACCTTCTCTCATCTTTACCCCTCCACTCCCCACAGTGCCCCAGTGGAAGAAATCCCAGATATCACATCACTCTGCGTTTCAACATGTACCTCCAAAAGACGAGGGCTTGTAACTGTTTAGAAATTTGAAAAGCACACGAAACCCTTCAGTGGCCTTAACTTCCCTCTCACGCACAGTATTTGATTTCTCAAACATGCTGCACAGGGAAACGGTTACAATCTATTAATCACAACCCAGCTCTCAGTGTCAAATATGAGGGGACATGGTGAACTTTTTCCACCCATGATCTGACTTACAAGAATAAAGCCTCCCAGCTTTTGATCTCAACATTCTAAAAGCACTTAACAGAAGCATCTGACTCTATCCTTGAAAATTCTCTAGACAAAATTCCCAGCTATCTTGATCTAAAGCCTTTAATTTCTTCTTCAAAGGATCAACCTGTCATTTATTTACTTATGCAAAAACTTAGCTGTGTGTCAGGTACTATGTGAGGCACTGGCTTAATGAAAGGAATCCTGCAAAGCCCCTGCCTTCAGAGAGTTCTCACAAAGGACTCAACTCTTACCCGTAAGCCTTGACGCTTCAACCAAACTAGGTTCTAAATCCAGCTAGGGACTTCCCTTCCGCTGAGCTGGAGGCCCTCACAGTCCTCCAAATGCTCTCCCTCCCAAAACACCTATTTCCAGAGCCTACACTGCTGTGCTGCAGGAAAGAGCACCGGGCTTGGCATCGGAAGACCTGACTCTGTGCCCTGGACCTCCCACACCGCTGGGCAAATTACTCCGATGCCTCCTTCACAGAGATGATGTGAGGGTTACAAGAGAACAGACGCGACAGTGGCATACAAAATGCAAAGCTTTCGACAACTTCTCAAGACATTATCATTATTGTTTTTTGTTTTGTTTTGTTGTTGAGGTAGAGTCTCACTCTGTTGCCCGGGCTAGAGTGCTGCGGCGTCAGCCTAGCTCACAGCAACCTCAAACTCCTGGGCTCAAGCGATCCTCCTGCCTCAGCCTCCCATGTAGCTGGGACTATAGGCACGCACCACTGTGCCTGGCTAAGTTTTTCTATTTTTAGTTGTTTGGCTAATTTCTTTTTATTTATAGTAGAGACAGAGTCTCTACTATACTTGCTTATACAAGTATACTATACTTGCTCAGGCTGGTCTTGAACTCCTGAGCTCAAGCAATCCTCCCGCCTCGGCCTCCCAAAGTGCTAGGATGACAGGTGTGAGCCACCGCGCCCGGCCAATCATTATTGTTGATATTCTCAGCTACCTCTTAAAACCCTGAGGAAATATTCTGGTGTTTTCCTCTTTTAAAATTTAGAATCATTGAGTTAGAAAGCACCTTGAGGCTGTCTTCAACACCTTCATGTTCACAGATGATGCAAATGATTAGCCTAAGGCAGAGGTCACAGACTGGCAGTCCATGGGCCACATCTGGCCTAGAGAGAGTTCTGTTGGATCTACAAGATGCTGACCCATTCAACATTTTAAATTTTGATTTAAATAATTAGGAGACTACATAAAAATCTGGATTTCCGACTCCTCCTGATTGAAAGATCAGACGACACGGAATCCACAGTCTTGCCTGGTAACACTGGATGAGCTGCCCCCTTAGACAGGGCTGGAGTCCTCCTGCTTGCCCACGTCCTCGCTGGGCCACGTCCCTCCACTGTGGCCCTCATTCCGGGCCCTCCCCTCATTTTCCTTTCCTGCCTTACCTGTTAACTTGAGTTAGCAACCGTTGGCCCGTATTCACACACGTTAGTGGAATTTTCTTTAATGCCTATATGAAATGAGATCTAAGCCTCACTAATTCCTTTGTGAAAGTCTCAACAATAGTGAACACAATTACAATCAAAATCCCAGCAGGTCTTTTTATAGAAATTGAGATAATTCTAAAAGTTATGGATGTACAAATGACCTACAGTAGCCAGAGCAATTTTTTAAAAAGGGCTAAGTGAGAGGACTTAAGTTGCCTGGTTTCGAGACAGACCGTAAAGCCACAGTCACACAGACAGTGTGCTAGGGTCAAAAAGAGAGACGTACAGATCAATGGGGCTGAAATGCATCTAAAAACAGACTCCCACGTTTATGGCCAACTGATTTTTGACAAAATTGCCATAGCAATTCAATGGGGAAAGAAAAGTCTTTTCCAACAAATACTACAGACACAACTGGATGAGTATACAGACATGCAGTGTGACAGCCAGCTTCAAACTCCAGTTCTGCCACTCACCAGCCATGCCACCACACCTCTCCAAGCCTCGGTTTGCTCATCACAAAATGAGGAAAATTCTACACACACACAACATAGGGCCACCTTGAGGACTACCTGAAATAACACATGTAAAGGGATCACAACGTGCCTTGCATGGGGACTCAACACTTAGGCCAAACTCAATCTTTCTAGTCTTCCCTCTCTACTCCTCTCTCAGACACCTCGCTCTTCTACAACGTATCTACGGTTTGCTTAGTTTAATATAAAAATAATGGGTTTTCCCAAATATTCGAGCCAAATTAACACTCCAGGTTGATATGCTGAGTTAATCCTGTCATTTCTCAACACAAGTTGCACCTTCACGGCCCAACTTCCTGAACAAGTTTCCAGCCCTCTCTCCATTTCCTCCCGCCCACTGCTCAACGCCTCGCAGCCCACGTTGGGCCCAGCGCCCTGCACCGCAACGTCTCTCACCAAGGTTACCGACGGCTTTCACACGATTAGACCAAAGGACACATCCTCTGTGTCACAGCAAGTCAGCAGCATTAGGGTCAGCCGGTTGACATTCCCTCTTCTTCACAATGAACCGCTTTCCTCCTACCTCTCTGGGTGCGCTTCAGCCTTCCCTTCTTCCCTTCCCAGCCTTCTTCTCTGCCTCCCCTTGAAATGGTCTTGCTCCTTGGGCTTCTCCTAGGCCCTCTTTGCGTTTCACTTTATGGCAAGGGTTGCAGACTCACAGGCCTGCGGCTGCTGAGTAGGGAACGAAAGCGAAGCAGTCTGGAATCGCTGTGAGGGACAGCACAGGGCGTACTGGGGACCGCGGCAAACTGGAGCGCACGCACTTGCCCTGCCTGATGGGCGCCACTGCTCAGCCACAGGCAATTGCTGCCACGTGGGGTAAGTGTTGCCAGGTGATCTTGTTTTTCAAAAGAAGCCAGAGTCCAGATTTTAATGTAAAATCTCAATATTCATTTTTAGCCCTATTTTTTTTTCCTTTATTGGGAGGGGGGCGGGGAGTCTTGCTCTGTCGCCCTGGCTAGAGTACAGTGGTATCACTGTAGCTCACTGCAACCTCAAATTTCTGAGCTCAAGCTATTCTCTTGCCTCAACCTCCCAAGTAGCTGGAACTACAGGTGTGCACCACTACACCCAGCTAAGTTTTCTATTTTTAGTAGAGATGGGGGTCTCGCTCTTGCTCAGGCTGGTCTTGAATCCCTGACCTCAAGCGATCCTCCCACCTCGGCCTCCCAGAGTGCTGGCTTGAGCCACCATGCCTCGCCAGCCCTAATTTAAAAAAAAAAAAAAAAAAAAAAACATTCTGGGGCAAAACTAAAAACATACCAGAGGGCCAAATACAGAATGTAGACCCCAGTTTCCAGTATCTGTTCTATAAATCTTCCCAGGCAGCTGAAGCTACTTCTGTAGATTCACCACACCAAAGATCCACAGATTGACACCACCGGCCCAGCCTTTTCTCCAGGACCATATAAGCAACTGCCTGCTGGACCATCCCTCCTGCGGGCCTCAAAGGCACCTCAGACAACATTTCCTCACCTTCCTCATCCATGCCAAATCTGGTCCTTTCTACCTCTGAAGTATCAATCCGTTCACTCCTGTCTCCCCATTACCACGGCCTTAGTAAACGCCACCACCACATCTCCTACACCAAAATGACAGCCTCAGAACGGTTCCTCTGCCCCCTCCTCTATTCTAGCCTCCACTCTGGAGCTAGAGGAATCTTCTTAAAATGCAAATCTCCCCTGGTTCAATCCCTTCCATGACTTTCCATTGTTCTTGGGATCAAGTCCCAAATCCTATCTCTACAACCTGATCCCTGTGAATGTTTCCGGCCTCATCTCAAATCACCCACTTCGTCTCCTTGCCGAACCTCTGTTCTCTGTGCCCAAAACATATTTCCACCCTCGAAGGCCTTCCCCACTCCCACTGATCCTTTAGGCCTGCGGTCCCCAACCCCGGGACCACGGCCCACTGCCAGTCCATGGCCTGTGAGGAAACAGGCAGCGAATCATCTCCCCCCAACCCACAGCACCGCCCCCATTTGCAAAAACTGTCTTCCATGAAACTGGTCCCTGGTGCCAAAAAGTTTGGGGACCGCTGCTTTAGGCCACTGGAAGAGGTGGGAACTCCCTACTATACCAGAGCTCCATCTACTTCCCCTTTGTAACCGTCATCAAAATGTGTCCTTACTTGTTCAGTGAATGTCTTCCCATTAAATCCCAAAATCCATCAGGAGACTGTGCTTTGCTTCGTTACTACTATATCCCCAGTGTCCATACTAACCCTTGGCACACACTACAGACTGCATCCGTATTTGTGGAACAAATTAAAAAGATTTTTGAAGGAAAGCACCATGTTTCCACCATTCCCCCCAACAAACAGGACCCTATGAACCACACAGTTGGCACTCAAGTACTGACAAATGAATATATTAATGAAGGAACAACAGAACAGCCTCTTCCCAGGCATACCTACTTCCATTTTCTTCCCTCTCTTTACTAGCCAAGCACTTCCTTCCCCAGATTTTTCCTCTGCTTCCTGATAAGGCTGAACCTCTAAAGCCAGAGTGAAAAATTCTCCATTATCTAGTCGATGCTATTTACCAGGTGTATAGGATTTAACTCCCACTCTGAAGGACTGGCTATGATTACACAGAGAAGGGCTTTTAGCCAAACACAGGCTCAAAGAGGAAAGAGGACTCGATCGATTAGCCATGTCTGTCTCACCGATTAGCGATGTCTGTCACGGACTGGTAATGGCAAGTGGGTAGATCTGCCATCCACTTACCTATTATGAACTAGATGGATTATTCTCCAACTGGGATCTTTGGATCCTTGGAAGTTCATATATGTTTGGGGAAATCTAAGAGTTCTGTATGACACGTATTTCGATTTTGTGATGGATTTCTTTATGAAAACAACCCTGAAAATTTTTAAATAAGTAAATTTTAGTAGGCAAATTTAATGTCATCATTTATGTGTTTATGAACGCAGAGGAGCCAAGTAGTATTGCTTCACTTGAAACAGGCCAAAAAGAAAACACAGAGAGAATTAACATGTAAATGAGTCCCTGTATCAGATGCAGGGCCTAGTAACACGATCATTTTATAGCAATTTGAATAGTGACTGAATTATCATACAGGCCGGTTGATTAGGTTTGCTACATTCAAGAGAATTGAGCTACAGAAGTTAGCACCATATCTACATTGAAAGCCTGAATTCAGTTTAGCAAAATAGCATTTGTCACATTATATTAATGTTAATTTGGATTTATTGCATTTGTAAGTTTGGTTGGATTTATTTTGTACATGTGTTTTGGTTGTATACAAAGGACTTTGTATACAAATTTATGTCTGAACATATTTGAATAATATAATCAAACTAATTTAAGTGAACACTGAGGATCTGTGAAAAAATATTTCCTTTAAAAAGTCTGTACATCCAGCTAAATGCATCGAGTTAAAAAAAAAAAATTAAAAAGTCTGTACAGTAAAAAAAAAACAAAAACAAAAAACTGTATGTTACTTGTGACTTCATCTGTTAAGGATGTTTTAAGGGGGATTCCTAAGTCGGGTGAGAGATTAGATCAACTCTAGGTACACAAACACAGCACATGTGTTCAGACATAAACAACACACAGTATGTATCTAAACAACACATAACAGCACAGGCCCCAACATTAATCACCAGCTTTCACCCACCCATTCTTTTCAGTGTGCTCTGAGCTCACCAAGCTCATCTCTGAATCTAACCAAGGCCACAAATATAAATGCCCAGGGATGCCAGGCAAGCAATAAATGACAATAAGTGAGTGAAGCGGTTACGGCATAAGAAAACATTTTCACAAAATTCTCAGCCTTTTTTACCCATATACATACTTTTTTCTCTCAGTGTGATAGAAATGTAAATACAGGAAATATTTCACTTTCCCCTTTATAACTTCACTCAAAGAAAACATCATCATAAATATGATAAATGACAACTGACACCTAGCCTTGGCATGGGGGACCGTGACAGAGCGCGGTGTGGACGGAGGCAAACCCAAGTTCATGCTGCCTTTGAGGGACAACCCCCACCCAGCTCCACACGGTGGCTGTCATATGGTGGCTGTCATATGGGAATTCGGGGTTTGTGTTACCAGGCCTCCCAATTTTTAATATGAATAAGAAAATTCGGATTTTGTGTGAAAATCTCCCAATTAAAAATTTCTGGCAACAGATTGAACAATTTTCCCCAAACACCCAGGCCGGTCAAAAAAATAACGTGTTTGCTAGTCGGTGAGCCGGGGACCACCAGTTGGCAAGTCTGCTCTTGCTCCCCGCCAAGCTGCCGACACCCCCGGCCCAGCCCACCCCCGTCTGCGCACATCCTCCCCATCCTCCGATGGTCCTTCAAGGCCAGCCTTCAGGATCCGCAAGGCCTGCCCCCGCGGACGCCCCTTCTCCGCAGCCCCGCGCGGTCACTCCTGTGGGCTCTCCATCCTGTCCTCCGCGGCCTCACTCAACGGCTACCTGACCTCCGGCCAGGTGTTGGTCCCGGCTCGCACCTTCCTCGTTCCTCGGGTCCCTGCTCGGTGGGCACCTCGTCCGTTCTCACTCATACCCGGGGGTGAACAAAGTAAGCCGGACCTGATCGAGCACCCCCACAGAGTAAAAGGGGGAGCCCTCGTCCTCGAGCGCGATCGTCTCGTGGCGCCGAGACCCCACGCCGCCCGGGGCTGGCCGGACTCGCTGCGCGCACGGCGCTCCCGAGGGGCGCGCGGGACCCCGGCCCCGGCCCCGCGCCGACAGGCCGGCAGGGCTCGCTGGCGGCGGGCGCTCGGAGCAGGAGGAGCCGCGCCGCCCGGGGCGACGCGCGCCGGGGCCGGCCTCCAGGCTGCGCGCGATTTCCTCCCGCGGCTCCGGCCATCCTCCGCGTAGGCCGCCGGCGCACTGCCGCCCGCTCCCGGCTCGGCCCTCCCCGCTCCCGGCACACGGGCCCGCGACGCTCCCGCCTCCGCCGCGATCGCGAGCCGCAAGCGGGCGGGCGCGAGGCGGGGAGGCGCCGAGGCCGCGGCCGCTCGGGCCCCGCTCCCGGGCACCGGTTCCCGGGCGCGGCCCCGGCCCGGCCCCGCCGCCGCCCCGGCCCCGCGACCTCTCACCGGCCGCCCGCGCCCGCCCCCGCCCGCGCCCGCGCCGGCCCGGGCCTCACCCGCGACAGGGTGAGGTCGGTCATGAGCTGCTCGAAGGCCCGCGTCTCCTCGGCCTGCCGCTGCGTGTGCAGCGCGATCTTCTCGCTGAACTTCCGCGGGTTGGCGCTGCCGGAGCCCGGCGAGGCGGCCATGGCGCGGGCCCGAGCCCGGAGGGAGGCGGCAGGCGCGGGGCCCGCGTCTCGGCCCGCCCGCCCGTCCGCCCGCAGCCGCGCGGCCGCCGCCCGAAGCCCGTCGTCCGGCGCGACCCGGCAGAGGAGCCGCCGCGGCCCCGGCGCCCGCGAGCGGCCGGGAGCGCGCCCAGGTCCGCCCCCGCGCCCGGCCCCGCCCTCGGCGCGCCGCCCGGCCTCCCGCCGCCCGCCCGGCGCTCCGACCGCGGCCGCCCCGCTCCCCGCTCCCCGCTCCCCGCTCCCCCGGCGCTCCGACCGCGGCCGCCCCGCTCCCCGCTCCCCGCTCCCCGCTCCCCGCTCCCTCGGCGCTCCGACCGCGGCCGCCCCGCTCCCCGCTCCCCGCTCCCCCGGCGCGGGCCCAGCGGCCGCCGGCGCCCGGAGAGCCCCGTCCGCGGAGCACAGCGGCCCGACGAGCGGCAGCGGGCGCCGCTCCACTGAGGCTCTCCAGCCGAGGGCTGGCCTCTGGGTTACGCGGCTCGTTTAGAGCAGTGTTGCCGCATCCCGCCCCCGCCACCCTCCAAATTAGGGCGATTTATTTCGGGGGTGAACCTGCGCGACCTAACCTTGAGCAGCCTCCGCCTCAGTCCCCGCGTGGGGGCGCGCGCCAAATCCGGCAGGGGCCTCGTGCCTGCCCGCCGGTCCTACTCCGGGCACCGGCCTCCCTCCATTTGTCCTCCTGACGTCTTTTCCGCACCCCCTCCCAAAAGTAGCTAAATCTGGGTCTCAATTTTTCAAAACATCTCCTGTGTTGCACCAGGTAGAGACACCGTCCGGCCCTGGTGCAGCCGTGGCTCCCCAGCCCCGGCCCCCTTTCCAGGTGCTTTCAAAGTCTCCCCGTGGCCTCTCCAAGCCCCAGCGTCAGCAGGTGCCAATCCCACCTTCTAAAACCTGCCACGTCAGCCTGGGGGGCTTTCCCCCTTCTTTTGCAGTCCAGAAGCAACTCGGCCTAAACGCTGATGTGCACAAAGATGTCCTGGCGAACCCTGAGCTTGTGTCTGTGTTTTGTAAATTTGGAAATATTAGAGCTATGCAGAAGAGAACAGAAATAATATTATATAAGGCCAGCATGGTGGCTCAGGCCTGTAATCCCAGTGCTTTGAGAGGCCGAGGTGAGAGTTTTGCTCGAGGCCAGGAGTTCAAGACTAGCCTGGGCAACATAGCAAGACCCCATCGCTAAAAAAGGAAAAATTAGCCAGGCATCTGTAGTCCTAGCTATTCAGGAGGCTGAGGTAGGAGGATACTTGAACCTAGGAGTTTGAGGCTGCACTGAGCTGTGATTGGGCCATTGCACCAGCTTGAGCAACAGAGCTAAACCCTGTCTCTAAAAGAAAGAAAAGAATATTAATGACACCCACCCACATCCACTATCAAGATTAAACAGATATCAAAACATTTTGCAGCATGTAATTGGGATTTATTAAAGACATAAAATTAGACATAACTCAAGCCCCACCCTCATTCTTCTCCTTCCTCTCCAGAGATAGTCACTGTGCTCAAGTTGGTGCATATTATTCCTGTTCGTGTTTTTATACTTTTATTACGTATGACATATGGATCTAGCAACTACATATGGAATAAATACCAAATTTTATTTTTAATTTTTACAAAAATCTCCAGGCATAGTAGCTCACACCTGTAATCCTAGCACTCTAGGGGGCCGAGGCAGGAGGATGAACCAAGCCCAGGAGTTTGAGGTTGCTGTGAGCTAGGCTGACACCAGGGCACCCTAGCCCCGGTGACAGGGTGAGATTTTGTCTCAAAAAAAAAAATCTTAGCCGGGCGCGGTGGCTCACGCCTGTAATCCTAGCACTCTGGGAGGCTGAGGCGGGTGGATTGCTCGAGGTCAGGAGTTCGAAACCAGCCTGAGCAAGAGCGAGACCCCGTCTCTACTATAAATAGAAAGAAATTAATTGGCCAACTAATATATATATAAAATTAGCCGGGCATGGTGGTGCATGCCTGTAGTCCCAGCTATTCAGGAGGCTGAGGCAGCAGGATTGCTTGAGCCCAGGAGTTTGAGGTTGCTGTGAGCTAGGCTGATGCCACGGCACTCACTCTAGCCTGGGCAACAAGCGAGACTCTGTCTCAAAAAAAAAAAAAAATCTTTACAACAATGACATCTTGATGAATAATCTTTTTGTAACTTTTTTCATTCACCATTATGTTTTTGAGATTTATTAGTATCAATTCATTTGTTTTAACTACAGCATAGTATTTCATGTTTTTCATGTCTCCTATATGTAGCATAGAGCTGAACTTTTTAGGAAACTTAATCTGAGACTATATCTCTTTTAGCAAGAGTTTAGCTTGTTTTGCTAATTATAATTGGATTTATTTCTTCTGTTGTATTTTGTGCTATTTACCATGCCTTTTCTTTACATTTTATTTTCTGCTTTCCTGTTACATTATCTGGGTTCAGTTTCAGAGAACAGAACCATTCTAGATAGTTTAAATACTATCTACATAGTTAAATACTATCTAGAATTTAGATGGTTTAAATACTATCTACATAGTTAAATACTATCTAGAATTTAGATGGTTTAAATACTATCTAGTATTTATTGCAGGTGTAGGATGGAGGGCCGAAGCAGCAGACTCCAGGCTGAACATTCAGGAATGACTTTGAGAGTCGTGCTGCAGAACGGAGCCACCAAAGGAGCCACTGCCTCTTCTAAAATCAGGAAGTCATGTACTGAATTGGGAAGCTGTCACTATACTTACGAGCTCTTGAGCCACACAGGTATTGTATTGTCATGATGAGAAGCCACTGCAGAAAAGTTAGATGCCTCCACACTGCACTCCCTGGCAGAGACAGCACACATGGACTCTGCTTCACCCGCACCTACAGACCTCATTAGAGAGAAAGTGATTGAGAGAACCAAAACCGCGTCCGGAATCCTTGCTGCAGGATCCTGCAGGAGATGTAGTTCTGGCCTTTCAGCTTCTGCAAAGCGGGAAGGACAGTAGGAAGGCAATGGAATGGGCGTTGCACTAACTCCACTGTATCAGCCCACCAAGGCAGCCAGCTGCTGAATCTGCACTCTGTTCCGTATTTCCTCCGTCTGATTTGGAATATATTTATTCGATTTCTATTCTTATTGTGATTAACTTAGTCATTTAAAATTTTTATTTTTATTTTATTTTTTTAGGAACAGAGTCTCATTCTATTGCCCAGGCTGAACTCCCAGACTTAAGCCATCCTCCTACCTCTGCTTCCCAATTAGCTGGGATGATTTTTTAATCAAATAAATACATGGGAATCGTATAAAAAGTAAAATTTACAGGCTTATAATTGTAAAAAGAATTCCCAAGTCCCCGTTTAAATAAGCTTACTTGCTGTTTTATGATATTTTTCAACTTTTACATATTAACTTAATTTTTTATTACAGAGAAGAATGATTTGGTCATTTTATGCCCCACCAAAAATATAATTTTACCTGCCCTCATTCTTTCAGTGTAGTTTTATGATCATTTTTGGTAAATCGATATTAAGTGTTTACATAGTGTAGTATAGTTTGGTATGAACTCTTTTTTGGAGTTAAAAATTGCCTGTGTTGTTGATTTGCTTAGATTTCTCTCAGCCCATTATAAATCCTTTCTCGAACATTTTTCCAGAGCTGTGAAACATATCGCTGCATCTACGAACGATGGTTTGCGGGAGGGCCTTTCCCCTGGGGTGCTTCGCCTCCCTGTTCCATCCTGGCCGCTGCCCTCTACCTGCTGTCGGCTGTGGTCCAAGCGTCCCCTCCCCTCCCCGTCGTGAGGTGCCCTGAGTCTCCCGCGTTCTGACCTCTGCTTCCTGCATCCCAGGTAGGCCTCTTGCCACGTGCGCACCTGCATTTCGGTGAAACACATGCCCCATTGGTTTCCTGGGGGCGGGAGGTGGGGTAAGGGGTACAGAAAAAGTAAAAATCTTTTGAGACTGTAAATGCGTGAAGATGTTTTCATTCTACCCTCATACTCGATTGTTAGTTCGGCTAAGAACAGTGGTTGTCGTTGGAAATCCTTTTCACTTAGCTCTTCGAATGCACGGCTTCGCTGTTCCTCGCTCCGGTGTTGCTGTTGGGAAAGCCACTCGCATTCTCTTTCCTTCCCTTTGCAGAGGACTGGGTTTGTGAGAATTATAATTTATGTATTTTTGTACCGCTCCCTCCCCAAACCCTCTGAAGGCTTGGCGTGCTGGTATTTTACGATGACGTGCCTTGGTGTGGGTCTTGCGACGTGCCTTGGTGTGGCTCTTCCGTTGCTGTTCATCGTGCCGGGCGCTGGGCACGTGTGCGGAAGTGAGCCGCTCACATCTTTCAGTTCTGGGAAGTTGTCTCATCTTTTTGTTAATTTTCTTCTCTTCATTTTCCTTGCTCTTTCTTTCTGGAACTTTTGTTAGTCAGTTCATGGGTCTCCTAGATTGCTCTTCTAATTTTCTTTTCTCTGCTATTTTCTATTTCTTTGTCTTTAGTTATTTTTCCATTTCCTGGTACATTTTCTCAACTTTATCTTCCAGCTATTCTGTCAAACTTTTGTTTCTGCTATTAACCTTTTAATTTCTAAGAGTTTTTCTTGTTCTGGAGGCTCCTTTTTTTAATAGCATCCTGTACTCCTTTCATGGATGTGATGTTAATTGTAGATTATTTCTGTTTTTACATTTACTTCTATTCCATACGTTGTCTGCCTCTGTTTTGTTCGAGTTCATTTTTTTATGTGTTCATTTTGGTCTCCATCTAGAGACTTTCCTCAAACTTCTGGTGATCCTTGCCTCTCCATTCATAGTTAAGACAAAAATACTAAATATGTATAGATTCTTTGCTTCTGGAAATAAAAAAAATTAAATATATATTTGTATTTACTTTGTATCAAAGATTGCTAGTTGTCTCTCCTCCTTCCTTTATTAAAAGAAACCCTGAGCTTTAGCTGAACACATCTGGGCCCGGCTGAAGCCAGCTAAAGACTACATTTCCCATTCTCCCTTGCAAATAGATGTGGCCATGCAACCAAGCCCTGCCCAGTGGGCAGAAGTAATATGTGCAACTTTGGGATTATGTCCTTAAACGAAAATGGCATTCTTTTTCCTCTTCTCTGTTTCTCACTGACTGCAGTGTGGATGTGGTGACAAAATTGGAAGCACCCATCTTAGACCATTAGGCGAAAACTATGTGTTGAGAATGACAGAACAATGGTAGCAAGGGGGCCGGGGGCCCAGGACTGTAGGACCACAATGTGAGCTCTGGGCTGCTTCTAGACTCTTGCATGACTGAGAGACAAGCACCGATTTTGTTTAAAGCCCTGTTATTTTAGCCTTTGTTATAGAAACTAAAGTAGGACCTATGATACTTAAATAGAAAAATTTTTTATAAACATATCAAGATGTGGTTAACAATAGTTGCCTTTGGGACTGTAATGGCTACTGGGCAATTTTTATCTTCTGCTTTACTCATTTTTAAATTATTTGCATTGTTTAAAAACAAGTATTACTGTTAAAATAAGAAAAAATAACAAAGGAAGAATACCATTTAGTTCTATTTTTTTTTTTTTTTTGAGACAGTGTTTCACTCTGTTGCCTGGCCTAGAGTGCCGTGGCATCAGCCTAGCTCACAGCAACCTCAAACTCCTGGGCTCAAGCGATCCTCCTGCCTCAGCCTCCCAAGTACCTGGGACTACAGGCATGCGCCACCATGCCCGGCTAATTTTTTCTACATATTTTAGTTGTCCAATTAATTTCTTTCTATTTTTAGTAGAGACAGGATCTCACTCTTGCTCAGAGTTGGTTTCGAACTCCTAATCTTGAGCGATCCTCCTGCCTCAGTCTCCCAGAGTGCTAGGATTACAGGCATGAGCCACCGAGCCCGGCCTAACATTTAGTTCTAAGCAACTGAGTGGAAGGTCTGTGTGCATGCGTAGAGCTTCTCGGCTGGGAGCGCGGAGGGGCGCTGAGTGGAGACCCAGCCTTTCCATTGCATGTCTCCAAATGTCCCTATCTCCAGATTGTTGTCTGGGCTTTTGTTTGTTTGTTTTTCTCTAAGGTGGGTGGATTTCTCCAGCCTGAAGAATCCTCCAGTCTCCCGTGCAGGCAGACGAGCCTGGCTGCTGGTGTTCTGGGCGCCGAGTGGGGGGAAGAGAAGCCGAGGGTCTCGCTATCTGATGCGCAGACTTTCTCTTGACCTCCCTGTTTTCCGATTGCCCCTCACTCCCAGCCTCTGCTGAGTCTCACCCTAAATCCGGAATCTTTCTGGCTTAATTTGCCCGGAGTTAACCTCCCATCTGCAGTCAGAGAAGAAGGGGGAGTCACCTCCCCCTGGAGTCACCTCCCACCTGGGCTTTGAGCAGGTGGGGAAGGGGTCTAACTGCTCCATGTACGGACTTCCGGCCAACCTGTGCACTTTCAGCTCTGTCGCTCTCCTCTTCTGGGTCCTTCTGAAGTTCTCTAGGACAAATTCTTCTTAGCTTTTCTCCTTCGCTCTGGTTCTTATGCATTTTGGTCTCTGCTTTGTGGACGACAGTTGGTGCATGCTTGGTGGCTAGGCCTGCCGCTGCAAAGCCCCTGCCTAGACCGGAGTTTAAGAAGGGTAAGGCACAGCAAAGAGAGCTGGCACCAATCAGACCCACTATGAATTTGAGGCCCCAGAATCTGGACTCTGAATCAGAACCCAAATGACCTCACTTGCCCGGTAGCAAAATCGTTTCCCTACAGGCTGCGACAATCTAAGTCGCCCCCAGGTGCTGATGCGGCTGCTCTGAATGACACACCTGAACCTTTCTTTTGAGTTCCTCAAGCCTGTTGACCACAGACACCACTGGCCTGGGCATCCGCTCTGAAGGAGTAGAAAGGCAACGCTGGGAATTCACACCCATTCAGATGTACCCTCTGTCTGAGTCAGGGGCTAGCAAGCCTTGTTTCTGTAAAGGGCTATATAGTTGATATGTTGAGCTTTGCAGACGGTATGGTCTCATCTCCTTGTAACTACTCACCTCTGCCACTGTAGCATGAAAGCAGCAGAGACAGCACATAAACAGACCGTATTCCAATAAAACTTTACTTACAAAACAGACAGTAGGCCAGATTTGGTGCATTGACTGAATTTGGTGACCCCTGGTCTAAGTTGTCCTCACACTTTCTCAGGCTTGGTAAAGCTTATAAGGGAATTTCTCTATATCTGCAAGTATCAATCAATATTTTTAGGTCAAACCCAGAACTTTGAAGAGTTTTTTTTTTTTTTTTTGGTCTTCTGGCCTCTTTCGTTGCTGTTAGTTTAATTGTTATTCCTTGTTCCTTTGTAGAGAATCTGTCTCTTCTTCTTTGTTACTTTCAGTTTCTTGCTTGTTTGTTTGTTTGTTTTTTGAGACAGAGTCTCACTTTGTTGCCCAGGCTAGAGTGAGTGCCGTGGCGTCAGCCTAGCTCACAGCAACCTCAAACTCCTGGGCTCAGGCGATCCTCCTGTCTCAGCCTCCCAAGTAGCTGGGACTACAGGCATGCGCCACCATGCCCGGCTAATTTTTTGTATATATATTTTTAGTTGTCCAATTAATTTCTTTCTATTTTTAGTAGAGACGGGGTCTTGCTCAGGCTGGTTTTGAACTCCTGACCTCGAGCTATCAGCCCGCCTTGGCCTCCCAGAGTGCTAGGATTACAGGCGTGAGCCACCGCGCCCGGCCTTGTTTGTTTTTTTGTTTTTAAATTTTTTTTTTTTTTTTGAGACAGTCTCACTTTGTTGCCCAGGCTAGAGTGAGTGCCGTGGCGTCAGCCTAGCTCACAGCAACCTCAAACTCCTGGGCTCAAGTGATCCTCCTGCCTCAGCCTCCCGAGTAGCTGGAACTACAGGCATGCACCACCATGCCCGGCTAATTTTTTGTATATGTACTTTTAGTTGGTCAATTAATTTCTTTCTATTTTTAGTAGAGACGGGGTCTCGCTCAGGCTGGTTTTGAACTCCTGACCTTGAGCAATCCGCCCGCCTCGGCCTCCCAGAGTGCTAGGATTACAGGCGTGAGCCACCGCGCCCGGCCTTGTTTGTTTTTTGAGACAAGGTCTCATCCTGTCACCCAGGCTGGAGTGGAGTGGCACAATCATGGCTCCCTGCAGCCTTGAACTCCTGGGCTCAAGCGATCCTCCTGCCTCAGCCTCCTGAGTAGTTGGGACTACAGGCCTGCGTGACCACGCCCGGCTAATTACTTTGCAGTTTTGTTACAATATGTCAAGGTATGGATTTTGTCTTGTCTATCTCGTTTAGAACTGAGTATATTTCAGTCTGATGACTTGTGTCAGTCAGGATTAGACTTGGCTGTAACAGAAAACTTCCCCCAAAGTGACCTATAAAAAGATGAAAGTTTATTTCTTTCTTATGTAAAAGTTAAGGTACCGTCTTGTTGCCGTGCCATTCATAGCCTCAAGTTTATGGTGCAAGATGGTAACATTTGTATTCCAAGCAGCAAGATAGAGTAAGGTGCGAAAAAGGAAAGAAGGGTACATTCATTCTGTCTCTTTTTTTTTTTTTTTTTTGCCCAAGCCTTGACCTTGATATTCTGTCTCTTAAGGAAGATTCCCAGAAGCTTCCACATGAACTTTCCTCTATATTTATCCCATTGAATAGAACTTAGTCACATGGCCATACCTGGATACAAGACAGTCATGTGCCCAACTAAAAACCAATATGCTATTATAATAGAACAGTGGTTCTCAAACTTTAGCATCCATCAGAATCACTGGAAAGCTTATTCAAACATAGATTGCTGAGCCCCACTTCTGAGTTTCTGATTCAGTAGGCCTGAGATGGGGCTGAGAATTTGCATTTCTTTTTTTTTTTTTTTTTTTCTTTTTTTGGTCAACTGATCTGAGACTTTAAATCTTTTAAAGATTTTTTTTTTTTTTTTTTTTTTGAGACAGAGTCTCACTTTGTTGTCCAGGCTAGAGTGAGTGCCGTGGCGTCAGCCTAGCTCACAGCAACCTCAAACTCCTGGGCTCGAGTGATCCTTCTGCCTCAGCCTCCCGAGTAGCTGGGACTACAGGCATGTGCCACTATGCCCGGCTAATTTTTTATATATATATATATCAGTTGGCCAATTAATTTCTTTCTGTTTATAGTAGAGACAGGGTCTCGCTCTTGCTCAGGCTGGTTTTGAACTCCTGACCTTGAGCAATCCGCCCGCCTCGGCCTCCCAAGAGCTAGGATTACAGGCGTGAGCCACAGCGCCCGGCCTGAGAATTTGCATTTCTAACAAGTTCTCAAGTGATGTTGATGTCACCTGCTCTGGGACCTCACTTTGGGGACCGTGGCAGTAGATGACAGGAGAGCAGGTACTGCAGAACGACTGGCAGACTCTGCTACCCATATCTGCTAAATCCCTTCAAATATTGCTTCTCCTTCATATTCTCTCTATATTCTTTCTCTCTAGAAGTTCAGTCAGATGCATATTAAAGCTTCTCATTCTAGCTTTCAAGTCTTTTAATCTCCCTTTTATATTTGTGGTAAAATATACAAAGGAGATTCTTTTGTGCTGCATTCTAGGTAATTTCCTTAGCTCTGCCTTCTACTTTACTAGCTTCTCTCTTCAGCTGTGTCTAATCTGCTGTTTAACCTGTTCATTTTTTCTTCTTCAAAGACTATGTTTTCCTATCTAAAAATTGTATTTACTTCTTTTTCAAATATGCCTACTCTTTATTTATTCAGAATCCTATTCTTTTCTTATTCTTTTTTTCTTCCTTCTTTTATGCCTTTACTTTTACTGATATTTATATTCTCTTTCAGCATGTAGCTCTATTATCTCAAGTTTTGGGAGCTCTACTCCTGTTTGTAGTGTCTGCTGGCTCTTACTGGTGGTGAATTATTCCTAATGTTTTTAACTATGCTTTATCTTTAGGTGGCCTAATTTTTTTTTTCCTGTGGGAATCCTGGGTAGCGGGATTATGACTCAAGTACAGTTTTGTTTATGTTCCATGAGTCACAGAGTATCAATTACCAGACATGGGAATTTTATTACATGGACACTGTAAATCCATACCTTAAAGCCCATGTTGCGCCAAGTTTTTAGTTTCTCAAGGGGCTTTTTATTCCTCCCACAGCCTAGCCAGAGACAATCAAACTTCCTTGTTAACTTTGCCAGTAGGTAGACTTTACCTTCTCAGATATGGAATTTTACCCTACTTACAAGCTAGTACATTAATTTGTTACTATTTCGTGGGTGATTACAGGAGGCATGAGTTTCCTGGGTCAGAGACAATTTATGACTCACTGCACAGCAAGCAGCATGATCATTTTTGTGTCAGTCCCTCTTGCCCACTGAGTCCCACAGGGGTGATGCTGAAGGGCTCAGATGGATGTCTGCACATGCAGTGAGCTCTGCTACAGGACAGGAACAACCTGCTTTTTGTCCCATAAGACATTACCTCATCACTCAAAGTTGCTCACTGCAAACCAAACTCTGAGAAATGGCCCAGTAAGGAGTGGTCAGAGCTGTGCGTTTGTGGCATGACCAGCAAGAATGTCTATGCTGCAGGCCCGTAGAGGACTACCTCCTAGTGCACCTTTTTCTTTAGTGTGCAGCCTTCCGAGGCGCCTGGCTCAGGTTCCAGGTGTGACTCCTCGACTCACGTGAGTCTATTGTCTCCTTTTACCCAGTGGGTGTTAAAAACGGAAACTCCAACTGTCACAGGCAAGAGGAGCCTCGGGTGACATGATGACTAAATGCAATGTAGTATTCTGAGTGAGATCCTGGAACAGAAATAGGACATTAGGTAAAAACTAGGGAAATAGGAACAAATATGAATTTTAGTTAATTAAAAAAAAAAACAAAACGTGCAAGCAAACAAAGAAAAAGCTAAAGCTCCTGGATTATTGGATAGACAACCCTGTGTTTACTATCTGATTTTCAGTCACTGGAGGATTTTCCTATGAACTCAACCATGCATGACATTTTTTGTTATGTCGTATTGAGCGTTTCTGGGTTTCCATTCACCTTCGTCTATGACTTTGCTGGAATCCAGCTGCTTGTTTAAAATTTGTATTCCTGGTTCCCACCCCGGAGGCTGTGATTTATTGGGCTAGGGCCCAGGATTCTACCTTTATAACAAATGATTCTGATATAGATGATCCATGGGTCAAACATTAAGAAATACTGCCATTAAGAATGGAATCATAAACTGGGTCAAAGAATTAATATGGTCTGTAGTTTTCAAACTGAAAATAATCAACTCCTTGTTATGGCAAATACTCCCTCCCATCTCCTGTTGCAGAGACCATAGAGGCGGATGCCACTTCCCGGCCTCCCTCACGAACGGACTTGGCCACGTGGCCAGACCGCTTATTCAGACACAGGGGAAGACTATTGGAAAGCTTCTAGGAAACTTTTGGTTTTCAGATAACAGGGACTTATCCAGCTGGAGCCCTTTCTCCTTTATACTCTGCATGATGCCTGGAGCTACGGAGCCATCCTGCAGCCATGAAAAGAGAAAGCAGAAAACAACTAAAACCAGTGTTAGCATTGTCGAGTGGCTAAATCAACACTTGGCAATGGTTTTCCTCTAAACTTATTATGTGAAATAAGGAAAACCTTTTTGCTTAAACCATTAGAAGTCAGTTTTTCCATTTCTTTCTTTCTTTTTTTTAAGAGATGAGGTCTCACTATATAGCCCAGGCAGATGGGGTGCAGTGGCTGGTCATGGACAGAAGCAAAGTGCACAACAGCCTTAAACTAAAGCGATCCTCCTGCCTCAGTCTCCCGAGTAGCTGGGACTACGGGATGTGCCGGTGTGTCAGGCTGATTTTTCCATTTCTTGCAGCCAAAATTATCCTGATGCACTCAGGTAAAGACCCTCATTTCTTCCAAAAAACTTTTTATGTAATTTCAGACTTACAGAAAAGTTGCAATAAAACAAAGAATTCCCATATAGTCTTTATCCAGATTCCCTAAATGGTCACATTTTACTGTCCTTGCTTTATCATTTTCTCTCTATGTATGTTCATTTTTTCCAAACCATCCAAGGGTAAGTTGACATGATGCTTCCTTACCCCTAAATACTTGTACTGTTTATTTCATAAAAACAAGAATATTCTCCTATATAACCACATTATAATTATCAAAATAAGGAAATTAACATTGATATACTATTACTTTATTTATTTATTTATTTATTTAGAGACAAAGTCTCACTCTGTTGCCCGGGCTACAGTGCCCTGGCATCAGCCTAGCTCACAGCAACCTCAAACTCCTGGGCTCAAGCCATCCTCCTGCCTCAGCCTCCCGAGTAGCTGGGACTACAGGCATGCACCACCATGCCTGGCTAATTTTTTCTATATATATTTAGCTGGCCAATTGATTTCTTTCTACTTTTAGTAGAGATGGGGTCTTGCTCTTGCTCAGGCTGGTTTCGAACTCCTGATCTTGAGTGATCCACCAACTTCGGCCTCCCAGAGTGCTAGCATTACAGGCGTGAGCCACCATGCCTGGCCCTGATATACTATTATTGAATTTATAGTTATTATTAAAAATTTTGGCCGGGCGTGGTCGCTCACGCCTGTAATCCTAGCACTTTGGGAGGCCGAGGTGGGCGGATTGCTCAAGGTCAGGAGTTCGAAACCAGCCTGAGCGAGACCCCGTCTCTACCAAAAATAGAAATAAATTAATTGACCAACTAAAAAAATATATATACAAAAAATTAGTCGGGCATGGTGGCACATGCCTGTAGTCCCAGCTACTCGGGAGGCTGAGGCAGGAGGATCGCTGAGCCCCGGAGATTGAGGTTGCTGTGAGCCAGGCTGACGCCACGGCACTCACTCTAGCCTGGGCAACAAAATGACACTCTGTCTCAAAAAAAAAAAAAAAAAAAAAATTTTGCCAACACGGCCAGTTGCAGTGGCTCATGCCTGTAATCCCAGCACTTTGAAAGGCGAGGCAGGAGGACTGCTTGAGGCCAGGAGTTTGAGACTGGACTGGGCAATATAGCAAGACCTCATCTCCACAAAATATTTTTAAAAAATTATCTGGGTATCATGGCACATTCCTGTAGTCCCAGCTACTTGGGAGGCTGAGACAGGGTGATTACTTAAACCTACGAGTTCGAGGC
Organism: Microcebus murinus; assembly: GCF_040939455.1. Classification (NCBI taxonomy): domain Eukaryota; kingdom Metazoa; phylum Chordata; class Mammalia; order Primates; family Cheirogaleidae; genus Microcebus; species Microcebus murinus. The sequence continues at coordinate 4,459,847 of NC_134110.1, read as the reverse complement.
TTTAATGAGCTATGACTGCACCACTGCACCACTGCACTCCAGCCTGAGTGACAGAGCAACACCTGTTTCTTTTTTTCTTTCTTTTTTTTTTTTTTTTTTTGAGACAGGGTCTCGCTTTGTTGCCCAGGCTAGAGTGAGTGCCGTGGCGTCAGCCTGGCTCACAGCAACCTCAAACTCCTGGGTTCAAGTGATCCTTCTGCCTCAGCCTCCCGAGTAGCTGGGACTACAGGCATGCGCCACCATGCCCGGCTAATTTTTTTGTATATATATTAGTTGGCCAATTAATTTCTTTCTATTTATAGTAGAGACGGGGTCTCGCTCTTGCTCAGGTTGGTTTCGAACTCCTGAACTCAAACCATCCGCCCGCCTTGGCCTCTGTTTCTTTAAAAAAAAAAAATTGCCAACAGTCCCAGCACAAGAAAATCTAACATCACTGATCATATATATTCAGAAAATCTAACATCACTGATCATATCTCTTTAGAATCCTTTAATCTGTATCAGTTGTTCAGTTGCTTTCATGACTGAAATTTTTTGAAGTGACAGGCCAGTTACTTTGTAGAATATCCCTTAATTGGGGTTTGTTTTATGTTTCCTCGTGATTAATTTCAAATTATGCACCTTTGGTAGGAACAGCACAGGAGCAACGTTGTGTTCTTCTCAGTTTATCATATCAGCAGGTACACGGTGTCAAATTGTCCCACTGCTGATAATAGACTTGGATCATTTGCCTGAGGTGATGTCAGCCAGGTTTCTCCACTATGAAGTTTCTATTTGTCTCCTTCTGTAATCAATAAGCATCTTGAAGGGAGATAATCTGAGACTATGTACATATCCTGTTATTCAGCAAACCTACACCCACTGGTTTTAGCTCCCATTGATGTTTCTTTCCCTTTCCCCATTTATTTGTCTATATCAGAACGGGCTCACGGATTCCGATTCTATCCCACGGGTTATGTAATTCATTACTGTAATTATTTCGGTACTTAAAATTATCTCAGATCCGACCTTCAAGCTGGCTTCTGTGTCCTTTTCACACGTTCTCTTGCATTTTTCAGTATTTCTTCCTTTCTGGGCACCCCACGTGTTCTGCTCGCTTTGTGCTTTCTCTGCCCGGCCCTAGCACCGGCGTCTCCCGAGGGTCGCGGGTCCCTGTAGCGGGGAGGGCACCGGGCACTGATTCTCCTTGTTTCTGGGAGCCGGTTCTGTCTGAGTTGGCTGCTCCTGGGAGGAGCTGTCCTTTCACTCTCAGCGCGTCATCCTTCCTGCCGCGCCTTTCCCAGCCCCGGTTTTGCCTGTGCCACTTGGCGCCTCCGCCCGAGCCCGGGACTGTCTCCCCACAGACGAAGGCCGGTGGCCGCGGGCAAGTGCAGTGGGATTATCGCGTACACACTCTCACGTACTCGCATCAAAATTGTTTTCTAAACAAGTAGAAGCAAAATTTAGACAGAACAGGTATCTGCACCTTAAGATGAAAAGTTTCCATCAAATTGGCCAAACTAGAAATGTAGAAATTCTTTAGCAGACGTGAGCTACAAATGCACTTTTTGGCCTTTTTTTTCCCTTCTTTTATGACTTTCCATTTTAAAGTCTCAGCTGCATTGTACATTTTTGCCTTTTTTTGTTTTCTAAGTACTATTTACCATTTGCTGAGAACATAAGATCAAGGTTCTGTTCTAGCCTCCTCTTGCTCCAGCGATTCATGGACTGTGCTCCATGGAACGAGTGCCACAGGTGGCTAAGAGGAGCTTCCTGAGAGTGAGACGGATGGGATTTCACGGTCAAATACTCGCGGGGAGAGCTAGGGTGCAGCACGGCAAGCAGATGTTTGGGCTGTAAGACTTCTCAGAGCTTTTTAATACGTGTTGTGACTTCCCAGTAGAATGACGATACCCAGCACTCCCCAAGCCTCCTTGATCACCGAATACTTCTTAGGGAGCACTCGCGGCCCAGTGTCCTGCTGCTCCTCCCCCAGTGGCCAGCACATCGATTCTATTTCCTACGTAGCTCTAGAATTCACCCACCTCTCCCCAAGCTCACAACCAGGATCCCATTCAAGCCACCACCTCTCTCACTCATTGAGACCTTAATTGGTCCACTGTGTGTCAGCCGAAGTCCCAGCAGGAGACAGGTGGCACGCTCCAACGGAGTGATATGAGGAGAAGCTGACAGAAAGGCAGGACGGGGTTTAGGGACAATGCAGAGCCCGCTGGGGCTAGTTACCGCAGGAGTCATTAGCTCCAGGCCCGCAGGGACGGGGAGGAGCTGCTTGCGGCACTGGGAGGTGACTATCTGCAGGAGCTGCCAGACAGGCGCCCGGCCTTCCGTGGAGAGAGGAGCCAGTTCACAGCGAGCTGGCAGGATCAGCCCTGACTTCACCTTCTCCCAGACATCCAGTCTCCCGCGGGGCCCCCATGGGCCGCACCAACCGGAAGCTGGAGACAGAGCTGCAGTCCCTGTGGCCGGCTCTCCCAGGGCACCGGGCGGGGGTGGAGACCGAGTCTGGAGGGACAAAGAGAAGATACGCAGCACGGCCTGTCTTGAATTTAGTCTCCCCGCCCACATCCATCCTCCACGTCTCCAAAGCCCACGTCTCTCCTTGCTCTTCTTCAAGTCCATCAATGTCCCCACCCCACCCCAGTCATCCTTGGAGTAGAGCCGGCAGTTCAGTACCAGCTCTAGTATGAGCTGCTAGCGTCTCCTCCCAACTCTACGTTCAGTGACAGGTGACAGCAAGCCGTGGGGAAGTATTTATACCACAGGAATTGGCAAATGCTGCTAATCAGGGCATTCCTTTCTTTCACTGAGCTGCGTATCTTAAGATAAAAATATTCTATATAACCTTTTTTTTGGTGGCAACTTGGGAAGTGTTTTTCTCCATTAAACAACTTCCAATTGAGAAAGCCTGGAGGCAACGGCTGGCCTAGCGGTGAGGCGCGCCCAGCGCCCAGACCGCAGTCTCCAAATGCCTCGCCCCGCCTCGGGCACCAGGGCTCCCTGGAGAAGTGGCTGCTTCCAGGTCTGCGGTGAGAAATGTAGCAAGATGAGGCCAGAACATCGTGTACCAGCGAGCGAAGGGACAATCAGAGACAACTTGGGGCCATGTCACAAGGACCCCACAGTTGCCATGAAGGTATTTCTATCGGCCAAAGAGAGGACAGTTTGAGCATTGACACACATACATATGCATGTACGTAGGTATGTGTGTTGGATCGAAAGACATCACACATATTAAAAGTCCAGGAGTTCATGCCTCTTAAAAAACCGAACCTCACTGGTCACCTTCAGAAGGTGCTGGGAACCAGCTCTTCCTGACAACCGCTAAATACAGCTGGAAAATGAATCATTCATCATCGTTTCCAATACTAATGCTCTACAAAGCAACAAAATAGTTGATGAGAGGAAATTATTTTTAGAAGACTTCTGTTAAATGAAGAAGGCGTGATATCACCATTTTGCAACCCCTAGTGAAAGATCTAGGCCGCCAGCATCAGTGGCTGCCGGGTCCAGGTGGTCTGCGACGAAAAGCTGCTGGGAAACCGTGACGACCGGGTTAAGCTGCAACATCTGAATCAACAGTCAGTCTTCACAGCTTAAAAATATTAATATGAGCCCCCCGATGGGATGTAATAGGAATTCTGAAATATTCTAAGCCGACGGTTTAGAACTGAGTCTGATCCACAAGGATGAGATGAGAAACCCAGCGTGTGATTCCACAGGATCAAAATCAAATAAATTGCAAGGTAGAAAAGAATTCATGGATTTTAGAGACTTACCAACTAAATGTAACGGATGCATCTTGCTAGGCACCTGATGCAAATGTATGAACTGTTTAAACTATTGTAAGTAAGATGAATGGGGAAATTTAAACAATGACTGCATATTTTATATTTAAAAATTATTAATATTTAGGTGTGATAATGGTATGGGGCTTTTTTTTTTAAAAGTCCTTATCTGTAAGAGTGGAGTCTCAGCAAGGCACTGGGAGCGTCAGGGGCTGGCTACTTCCTGCTATGGCAGCTGTCACGCTGTGTGGCCAGATGCTACCGGCATCCCGGGCTCCGCCCACCGGGTGCCCTGAGCACCCTGTTTCCTGGGGCCAAACAAAAGTATCTCCAAACATCAAACATCACCAAATGTCTCCTGGGGAGAATCGCTCCCCGTTGAGAAAACCGTGTTGGGAGATGGTACTGAAGTGTTTATGGTTGAAAGGACACCATACCCGGGATTTGTCAAAACCACCCAGGGGGTGTGGGTGGAGTGAGAGGAGTTTGACCGTGTGTCAGTAACTGGAGAGGGACACACAGGAGTTCATCATGCTGTTCCCTCCACTTGTACGTCAAAAGTTTTCCATGATAAGTTTAAAAATTGTAGTGCCAAGTATTAAAATATTTCTATTTCCCCAAAGTATCTTAACATATTTGAATAAATGAGTCATCTTTAAGTCAAAGGGTTATGGGAGTAATTAAGTCATTTAAAAAGGCTTGGCAAAGCCCTTGTCACCTTTCCAAGTCCTGAGAAAACAGATGATCTAATGATTAGATAATAAATTATTCTCCAAATCGGGTAATTTTGTTTTTAACAAAATTGAAGGACCTAATCATGTTATAATGTATTATAAATCACTGAGGGTTTTTGGGATATTTCCTAAGAAATGGGTGACCTTCCTATAATCAAACACTTCAATTTCTCTCAGAGTTCTTACATTTATAGAAATGAAAAGTAGGAAAAGAGTTGGTCATGAGCCTTAACTCATAGCAAATTCATAACATTTTAAATCTTCACTTTAAAACACCTTCATTTGTCTCATTAAGAAATGTGTCTCACATCTTTTAGAATTCTACGTCAAGAAAATATATTCCGTTACTGTGATGAAATATGTACTAGCAATAATTGTAACGATGCAAAATGTTTTTGTGGATTAATAGCCCTATGGTCACACAAAATAAAATTTAATTTTTATTACACATGGTCAAAAATAAGACATGCTTTAAAATATTACACTAAGATAAAATTCTGTGGGGGTCTTAGACTAGAAATATGAGTTTAAAGAGAAAAAAAGTTGTAAAATTTCCAACTGGCCAAGAGTTGTGTTCATGCACCTTTAAAAGCGAATGATAGTGGGTTCCATTTGATATTTTTATGAGCCAATTTTTATCCTGAAATTCACAGTTGGCAATTACACACGTTATAACTTAAAACATAAAAATTTAGTTGTCGGACTTACAATGTGTGAAGGGTTGTGTAAGTTTTCTCAAATTCTTTTCGGGGTTACACAGGCAAAGGCGTGGCCAGCATGGCTGTGACAGCCCCAGTCCCCTTCCCCTGCTGGGACTCCAAGGCACTCACTGTGCCTGCTGGCGTCACTCCAGCTTCCCTCATCTTCCTCTGATTTCCTTACTGGATATTATTATGCCTCGATAAACGCCTAACTCCCTTGATTCTTTGCAGGACAACGTAGAGCAAAAGTTATTGAGACGTATTTCAGGTTTCAGTGACAAACCTGCCAGACGGCATCACCTCCTGTGAGAACAGACTCCAGGGGGGACTTCCTCAAGGTCCTGGCACCGGGCCAGCCGTTTCTTGCCTCCCCACTTCCTCAGAGTCCTGTGGGGTCATCCCCAGCCACTTGCACAGACCACCATCACACCTCCAATTTTTCGTTTGGTCTATTTTAGAATTGTTCCTGTTTGTCCCCGTATTCCAGTCTCTGATTTTCTAATAGCGACGCTAGCCAGTTCACAAGCGCGACAGGATGCATAAAGACGTTTGCATTTGCAAGTAAGGCTGCCCTCTGACCTTTAGGAAGCCACTTTCCCTGTTTGCTTTTTCCAGACCCAATTTCCCCCCGTCTTGTCAATACTTCACAGGTAACTCAGGACAGAAGCCCCTGGCGGGCCACCCGGCCACATGCTCAGCACCCAGCAAGCTGTTCCACGGGCTGCCACTGTGAACTCCCAGCTAGGAGCCAATCAGAATTCAGCAGCATGTCTCCTTTCCCTCATCCCCTTGTTTGTATGTTGAAGATACTTTAAGCATGTAACATAAGGATACCTTGTAAACTAGGTCAGGTAAGGGTATTTTAAGTTTGAAAATGGTAAACTCAACATTAAAAATCGCTTTGAGATATTCAATGATTTGCTAGTGGGATCGCGTCTGCTCCTTTTAAAAGGCTGTAAAAAGAAGGGGCTGTTTTCTGTTGTAGTTTTAACTATTAAGTCTCACTGTAGTTGACATTGTTTAGCAGGAACTGCTAACAGTGAAACTGAGAAAAAGAAACACAAACATGAACAAATGACCTTTTATTTCGTACGGAGATATAAAGGCAATTGTGTGCAGCAGCAATCTGATGGGCAGTCCAAATTCTCGGGAGGAAGTAAATTCACGCTAAATGTCAGGATGGCTGCTTGAAGAGAAGGTCAGAGGAGGAGAGATGAGACAGAGACTACTACAGCTAATAAATAAAATCTGCAAGCCACGTGGTTTGAGCACCACAACTTGAGAGTTAGGGGTTCTCCACGCTTAGTAATTCTAGAGTCGTCATCAACATTCTTGAAGTGCATTTTGTGCTATTTTGCAGTGGAAGTTGCTCATTAAGGAAACTTTAATCCTTACAAATAATTGAATCATTTTATTAAAGGAGTTATAAGCTTTGCTTATTGTCTGTCTTGGATGTGGCCTTTGGGACGGATATCCTCTTTTAAGGGTTGTCAACAGGGCTGACACACTTGGTTGGTCCCATTTTTGAGGTGATGCTAGTTGTAACAGCATATTCTTTTTTTTATTATTATTATTAAGACAGAGTCTCACTCTGTTGCCTAGGCTAGAGTGCCATGGTGTCAGCCTAGCTCACAGCAACTTCAAACTCCTGCCTCGGCTCAGTGATCCTCCTGCCTCGGCCTCCCGAGTAGCTGAGACTATAGGCATGCGCCACCATGCCCGGCTAAATTTTTTTTTTTTTTTTTTGAGACAGAGTCTCACTTTGTTGTCCAGGCTAGAGTGAGTGCCGTGGCGTCAGCCTAGCTCACAGCAACCTCAAACTCCTGGGCTTGAGTGATCCTTCTGCCTCAGCCTCCTGAGTAGCTGGGACTACAGGCATGCGCCACCATGCCCGGCTAATTTTTTTTATATATATATCACTTGGCCAATTAATTTCTTTCTATTTATAGTAGAGACGGGGTCTCGCTCTTGCTCAGGCTGGTTTTGAACTCCTGACCTTGAGCAATCCGCCCGCCTCGGCCTCCCAAGAGCTAGGATTACAGGCGTGAGCCACAGCGCCCGGCCCCGGCTAAATTTTTATATATATTTTAGTTGTCCAGCTAATTTCTTTCTGTGTTTTTAGTAGAGACGGGGTCTCACTCTTGCTCAGGCCAGTCTCGAACCCCTGACCTTGAGCGATCCTTCTTCCTTGACCTCCCAGAGTGCGAGGATTACTGGTGTGAGCCACCGTGCCTGGCCAGCATATTCTTTTAAGCTGGGAAAAATGTTTACTAAAAAAACGTGTCTTCCAAAACACAACTAATGACAAGGTCAGGGGCCTGGCGAGCCCTTCCCCTGCACTGCGCGCCACACCGCGGAGCTGAGTGAGCAGTCCCACAGCGACACTTCTCCGACACTTACACTTGTAACAGGGACACGCCATATACTTTGTTATGAACACAGTTTATTGGCTTTAAATATACATCAGTAAATTTTTAAATGTTTATTAAGTTTTATGATGAAAGAACACTGAACCAAAACACCAAAGGAAACAGAGGCTCAGCAGCATGATTTCAATATATTTTCCTGGATAAACAGATTTTTTTTTAAAAGCATACATGACTTTTTATCCATGAACAAGATCTTCCTAAATTCAATGTTTAGAAATGAATTATTTTTGACTAAGCCCAGAAAAATGGGGTTCATAAAATAAAGGCACAATGTGGGTAGCAAAAGAGGAGAAAGAAACGGGGGAAAGTTTATTTTAATCTCAAGTGGAACATGGGTTGGCTGGTTTGGTTTGGTTTTGTTTTAGACTATTTAAGGCAGGACTCTCCCTCTGCAACCCTGTAGATAAACCCTAGTGTTTTAGCTATAAAAGTTTTAAGAGTTCAGATATACAGATAGACCGATTTTTAAAAAAACCTCTTTTCCTAAGAGTATTCTAAAGGCTTTTGAAGCATTATATAAATCTTTAAAATTCCTATTACCCAACATTTTAAGAAATAAATCTATGCTTGAATAAGGCACGAAAGATACAAAACAGTTTAAAAAATTACAGTCGATGCTAGGGCTAGCCCGCTCCTCTGCTCTGGGGACCAGCGGCCCATCTCCGGGAACTGAGTCAATCTGCGCGCACCGGTATCAATGGGCAGGTGCCGCAAGAGCTGAATTTTATCACTGAGCTTCCCTCATCCACTGGTGAGGGAGTGACACAATGGAACTGCCTAAATTTGACAGTGAAATTTAAAAACAGTATTTCCTTTTTTTTCTAGAAATGCTTCCTTTGAACATGGAACAGTGACTTCCGTTAGCTCCTGCCCATAAAGGAAAACAGAATGGAAGAGAACCAATGATCCCCTGCATACTTCAATTTTACTGATGGGACAGAAATTTAAAGGAACTTTGCTTCTAAATGACAGCCTAATAACCGTTGATGACTTGACATTTTAGTTGTGTATCTTCTATGTATGCATGTTACTGGTGCTAGTAGTTCCACTTCTGAATCACAAGAATTCAAGTCCTCCTACCCCACTGCTAAGTAAAACAGACAGTAAAGCTTACGATACAGCAATGCCACCTCTGAGACTGTAACAGCAGAGAGATTTTAGTGGAGTTCCACACTTCCCTAAGTGATAGAAGAAAATGAAGGATCCAGAAAGGTCAGACTAAGCCTGAAACGAAATTTCACTATGAAAAAGGGACAACAAGCGTCCAGCCAGAGCGAGAGCAGTTAAACGTGCGGCGTGAGGAGTGCATGAGACCGAGGCATCGCCGCGGGCGGGGGCTTTGCCCGGGGGGGCAGAGGAGGGCCCGGACAGGCCGCCGTGGGTGCTGCTTTCCTTCCTCCTCCGGGGCTGGCAGCAGAGGACCAATCACTTCCCGTAGAACTTCTTGTTGAGGAGGAAGATCAGGAGGTTGACATTTACTTTAGCTCTGTCAAACAGCTTCATGACTGCGACGCCTTCATACTGTAGCTGCAGCAGGTCCTGTTCAAAAACAACATCGGGACAGTCACGGCTGCGGAACACGCAGAGAGGCCGCGGTGTGGGGAGGGCTCCGGGGAGGGAGGCCCGGCCTTCGCGCCAGCCGAGAGGTGGGGCGAGAGCACAGTGGCCGGGGCGACGGGGCACGACGGCCGATGGAATCTGGTTGATTGATTCAGAGTCAGGAAGTCATGTTGTTCACATCAAAATACACAAAACATGCAATCCTAGCTCTCTGGGAGGCTGAGGCGGGTGGATCGTTTGAGCTCAGGAGTTCGAAACCAACCTGAGCAAGTGTGAGACCCCGTCTCTACTATAAATAGAAAGAAATTAATTGGCCAACTAATATATATATATAGAAAAAAATAGCCGGGCATGGTGGCGCATGTCTGTAGTCCCAGCTACTCGGGAGGCTGAGGCAGGAGGATCGCTTGAGCCCAGGAGTTTGAGGTTGCTGTGAGCTAGGCTGACGCCACGGCACTCACTCTAGCCTGGGCAATGCAGTGAGACTGTCTCAAAAAAAAACCAACAAAAAAAACCAAAACAGGGACAATAAAACGAGGCATGCTCAGGTGTCACACACACCTAAGCTTTCTATTTCAGAAGTTACAAAGACATTTTCCCATCACATCTACGTTATGGGTCACCGATTTTAATAAATCGGGAAAAGGTGAAGGCATTTCAACCTGAGGTGACATACACTAGCCATTAAACATGACACAGGGCTAGTAATGTTGTCTCAGTAATATCCACTAGATCCCTAATCTCTGTTTCACTTGAGAAAGTTTTTCTAGCCTGCAGGCAAGGGCAAAAGAGGACTTCACGTTTATTAGGTGGCTGCCACGGGCCTGGCGACACAGGCTGGTATCTGGATGGCATCTTGTTCAGCCCACACAGAAACCCTGCGCGGTGTGGTCTTCGAGTTTAGGGACGAGCTACCGCGGCTCAGAGCCGGCAGATGACTTGCCCCGCGGAGCAGAGTCGGCGCCCTGAGCCCAGGCCCGACTGTGGGGCGCCTGCCCTACCCTCGACCCTCCACTGTCCGGGACAAGTCCAACGACTCCGTGGCCTCACCCCTGAACCTGAGAAGAGCAGTGAAGGAGAAAGCAAGAGTAAGGGGCTCCAGGGGGCCCCGAAAGTCCAATCAATTAATCTTCTGGAAAAGTCCTGGCAGCTCCATCGAGAGCTGGGACATGTCACCTGTGCCCAACCTAACAGCACACACCCGGCGGCCGCTCCACGTGTCATGAATTTGTACACGCACGAACACGCTGCCTCGGGCAGACCGGCCTAACGGAACGGGGCGAAGCTGAGGAAATGAGAGCGTCGTTTCTGCGCGTGAAGCGCGTTGGCTACGTGCGCCACAAACCATTTCGCGTCGTGCAGCTCCCGTGTTTCACAGGCCTGCCGGTGGCTGCGAGGGACACGGCAGCACCGAGAAGCACGACTGCGCCTGAGGAGCCGTGCGTGCCAGGGGGTGGCAGGGAAGAGAGCTAACTAACGCCTGCTGCACACAGAGGACGCCTCCAAGGCCACAGAAGCAGGGACCGTCTATCCCGGCGTGGCTGGGGGAGGCTTTCGGAGGTGACACACACGCGAGCGCTCGACAAGTGACGGGGCGACACGTGGCGGGGAGCGGGAGGGCGGGCGGCATGAGGAGCCGGGACGCAGGGGCGCAGGAAGGCACCCACGTGGCGTGACGCAGTGCGAGGAGGCGAGAGCAGGCGCCCGGTGCCACCAGGCCGAAGGCGTCTGGATGCTACCTGGGAATCCGCTTGATGCCCCGATGTTTTTTAATGTGCAAAAAATCTCAAAATAAAAATTAGGGATCTTGGGAAAGCCTCTAACCAATGCTCACACACTACTGAACATAAAATAATTTCTAATACAAAGGAACATGACAAATTGAAAAAAAAATTAGGGATCTTTATGCTACAAAAGGAATCACAGGAGAGTTCTTTTCGAATTTAAGACACAATTTAGTTTACAAAAAAAATTTACATACACCTTTGTCAGAAGTGCATCTTTAAGTACCTATAATGCACCTACAGGAAACTGAAATGAGAAGAAACATTTCAAGCTACTAAGTAGGCTCACAATCGTGTACTGTCAACACCTGTCCTTAGGAATTCTGTTCAAGTCCAAGGAATCGCTCATTTCAGGTGCAAAGCTAGGCGGAAGCTTCAGACAAATGCTTTCTGGAAACGTACTCGTCTGCCAGAGCTCTCTAGAGCCACAGAGCAGATCCGATGCAGGAATCCTCAGCCCTGACCGCCACCCCCCCCAAGCCGCACTCGTGCCGACCATGGACAGCCTTCCCCGAGTGGGTCACCTTTCTACCTGTTCCTCCCACCAGGACAAGAGCCCTACCCAGAAAGCTGCAGGTCCCACCTGGTGCAACCCACCTGGTAATGTAACATAAAGGTCTCCATTTGAACTCCCATGAATTTGGCTTTCACTTCAAAGTCTCCAACTTCTTCTGTTGGACTGATTTCGAAGATAACATTTTTAAACCTGTTGAAACAAAACATCACAAGAGTGTGGTTTCTATGTGCGCATATAAAAATTCTGAGAAGTGGGGAAAGGAGATGAACCAAGTAAGTCTAAGGGTGAAAAGGGGCAGAAACCGTAGGTCTGAGGCACTTCTGCAGGGAGACGGCACGGGGCACCATTTCTAAGTGCCGTCTGCTCAGGCGTGCAGAGAGGACCGGCAGCCACGCCCTGTGGCACGTGCGCTCTACCGAAAGAGGAACACTGAGGAATGCTACAAGTGGCCTGTGATGGGATGACATCAGGGGATTTTCTTGGCCTTCCACGTGGCTGGCCACTAATGAGACCTAATGGTAAAAGGAAGAAACTGGGCTGGAAGGAGAGGGGGCGTGTGTCTGAATGCATGCATCTTTGAGGATTGGGAGAAGTAAACAAAAGGCAGTCAGTACCAAAACAACCAAGGGTGGAGGTTTTCTAGATAGAGTAGATACTACGTATATAAATGCACCGAGTATAACCAGAGATAAATTTCTATTATTAAAAATATTTAAGGTGTCATTCAATCTCAACACATTACATGCCAGGAAATTTTATGGCCCCAGGAGGAGGAACGATTATGCTGTCCCCCACGTGATGAGAGTGCTTCACCCAGAACGCAGCTGTGGAGCCCCTTACCTACTATGAACAGGGCCGAGGACCACCATGAAAGACGCAAAAGAGCCCACCAAGAAGCTAAAAGAGAGCTCACAAAGGCCACATACGGAAACGCAGTCACTTTACTCAAATGGAACACCTCACGGGTTATTCCTTAAAGATGCTTATTTTAAGTGATAAATTATTTCAACAGAACTGGTTGGCCATTTGACTTCTAAGCCCACAGAAACAAATTAAAAAGAAGTCAGAGAGGCAATTAGAGGAAAGCACTTGAACAGCAGTGGAAAATAAGGACCAAAAAAGGGAAGAGATAATAAATATTATGAGACTGAGTTTTAAAAAATCCATAAAGTGTTCCAAAAAAGCCCACAGAAAACAAGACAAAACAAAGAGGCTGAGCATGGTGGCTCACCGCCTGTAATCCTGGCACTCTGGGAGGCCGAGGTGGGAGGATCACTTGAGGTCAGGAGGTCAAAACCAGCCTGAGCAAGAGTGAGACTCCATTCTCTACTAAAAATAGAAAAATTAACCAAGCGTGGTGGTATGCACCAATAGTCCCAGCTACTCGGGAGGCTGAGGCAGGAGGATCACTTGAGCCCAGGAGTGAGGTTGCTGTGAGCTATGATGATGCTACTGTACTTCATCCTGGACGACAGAGCAAGACTCTGTCTCAAAAATAAAATAAAATAAAGACTAAGGCCCCCAATTGCAAACTGACCAGAGAAAATACAAATAAGCCATGTTTAAAAAAACAAAAGCCCCCCAAAACCCTCAACAAGAAATCTAAGAAATACACGTTATCAAAAGGACAAAAAAAACTACTGAATTCAAAAACATCAAAAATTATATTATTATTCAATAGTAGCAAGGAAGTGGTGAGACGATTACTTTCATACACACTTCAGATTACTGGTAAAAGTTCTGGCAATACATGTAAGTTTAAAAGTTTTTTCAAGCACTATGGAAAACAGTATGGCAGGCTCCTCAGAAAGTTAAAAACAGAATATATGCTCCAGAACTCCACTTTGGAGTACATATCCCAAAGAACTGGAAGCAGGAAGCCGACGAGCTATCTGCACACCCGCGTTCAGGGCAGCGTCATCACCGCAGCCAAGAAGGGGATGGACCCGAGTGTCCACCAGGATGGATAAGGCATGCACGGTGCGACACAGCCAGCCGCACACAGGAAACAAGTCCTGTCACATGCCACAGCGCGGGTGAACCTTGAGGACATCATGCTAGCCAATCAGAAGACGCCTAGTATCTGAGCCCACTTATGAGAGGTAGCTAAAGTAGTAGAACTGGTAGAAACAGAGAGCGGGGCTGCGGGTGCCTGAGGCCGGGAGGGGAGGGCAGCTGTTTAATGGGTGCAGAGTCTCCGTTTTGCTGAACTCCTGGAGATCTGCCGCACAGCAACTTGGATCCACTGAACCGCACCCTCGAACATGGTTACGGTGGTAAATTCGATGTGTTTTTATAATAAAAAAAACTGTTTTTCTTTTCACATCAGATAGGTAATGTGCCGACGTTGTAACAAGGTTTGAGGGAGACACATCTCACACGTGAGCGTGAAAACCCAATCATCACACGCACGAACTACAAAAGGATAAAAAAGTTTTTTTTATACTCTGACCAGAAATTCCATTTTTAGGCATCTATTGTTTTTAAAAAATCGAAAGAAAGATCAAACATTTGCATATAAAGGTGTTATCACATGCATAATAAACGCAAAAAGTCAAGTCAATTTAAGTGTCATACAATAGGTGAATGATTAAAATATAGGTTATATATTAGGGTTAAAATGATGACATAATGAAGAATGCCTACAATAATGTTGTGAGGAAAAAGTTGGATATATGACTACAAACATTGCCCCAGTTTATGATGAAGAATGGCAAGCGGGTAGCTCGTGTGCAAGTGGCTGGCAGACCATCCTCATGTGAACAGGGCATAGAAGGAAATGTACTGAGATGTCGTCAGTGGCATCTCTGGCCTGCAGGGTTATAGGTGCTTTTACCTCATGCTTCACTGTATTTTCACACTTCAATAATGATTATATATTATTTTTAGAATCAGAAAAATGTAAACCTTTTTTTTTTTTTTTTAGTCTTTTTTTATCAGACACAAGAAGGGGAAAGCTCAGTGGCCTGAGGCCACGGGGCAGACTGAGCAGGTGCTCAACTAATGCTGGTGCCGCTGGGCCCAGGACCTGGGGGAGGACGTCTGGTCAGACCCACATGCGAGCTAAGAAAGGAAAAGAGGCGAAGTCCCTGGGTCCCAGCCACAAGTGGAATAAACTAAACTCCTCTTATTGTTACTCTTACTTATTCTTGGTTCAGATACAGAAGAAATCCAAGGAATGGCTTCATGCTTTAAAGAGGAAAAATTAAGATCAGATCACAATATATGGATATGAACATGCCCTGAGACAAATGCTCCACAAACAAGGAAAAGATATACTTTCTCTTTTATGACAGACATTAATTCTGAGTATAAGGCCTAATTCTGCACATAAAAATATATAAATACATAAAAAATATTAAAAGTAACCATCCATTTCCAGCTGAATTCAAAAAAAAAGAAAAAAGAAAAAAAAAATAATAATAAAAGTAACCATCCAGAAAAAAGCAAGAAAATAAAAATGTGATAAATGCAGAAATAAAAAAATCAACTAATAAAGTAAAAGAATACTCACTGATTCACTTGCAGGTCCTCAATTTCTAGTAGAACTCCTTTTTCGTGTAGCCTTGCTGCTGTATATTTCAGAGAAATCTTTTTGCTTTTCTTTCCTTTCATTTCCCTAGGCTTTTTGGAGACCCTGTAAAAATTACATCATGTCACCTTCCAAATCTTCATAATATTCCTTAAGTGATTCTGAGGCACACCCAGGTTTGGGATCACTAGATGTTCTCCTTCCCATGATTCTAGGGCCAAGAAGAGACTTAGGAAGAAGGGATGCTTAGCTAGTGTTATTTACGTCATATACTAACAAAGGGACTAGTCAATTATACAAACAATTAAATGCAAAATGAAGGACTAATGTGATAAATAGCTGCAGTGTGTCAGGTAAAAATTCCCAAAGTCACCTCAGTTGCTTCTACTTATGTTTCCCCACCCTAATTCATTCCCCTGATATGGATTCTTAAAAAAAAAAAAAAATACTCACTTGCCCTTGCTGGCTAAGTTATCCAGGCAGGTTTTGATGTAGCTTTTGTAGTAATCCACCTGCTCCCCATAAAAGGTGGCCTTAGAGTTCAGAGCAGCGTACGTTTGTTGTAATTTCACCAGTTCAGCCTTTCTCCTCTGTCGGTATCGCCTCTGATTCCGAATGTCCTGAAACACAGTTATTCAAATTAGGAAAATAAGAACAGATAGCATGCACTTCCTGAATCAACCTAACATTAGAACCCAGCGGTGCTTAACTCTGCCTTGACTATGACCACGCATTCTTAACAGGTAGTAGTAATCTGTGTTCACAAATTAATACAGAAATTCAGATATATTTTTGCCCCATTTGCATCTTTTGGTGGGGAAAAATGTGTCACTTTTAGACTTTCACGCTTTTAGAACTTACTTACAAGGCTGGTTCAGACCTCTTAAATATGTTGTCGGGACAGCGGGAAAAAGAGAATCGTAATACAGTGATCCCCGGGTCCCCAAGCCTGCATGGTGCTGCCTCAACCGCAGAGACTCCTCAACTCTCAGCACCAAAGCCATTCCCTCTGAATGATTCACACAAATCAGGGACTACCGTGAATTTATATTTCACAGTAATCATGAAAAAGATCTGGAAGAATTCTGTAAGGCCAAAGCCGAATTTAGCCATAGGAGACTCTAGTTAGGGTCCTCTCCATGTTAATTCAGGCCATAGAATAAGTCACCTCCGGACAGGCAAGGCCCTGGGGACAGAGAGCCAGAAGTGGCTTCTTAGCAGGCAGGGCACCGACCGCCTGTGAACTGACACTCTGCTTGCTGTTGTCCCAACAGCTGCTGTCTCCACTGTCTCCTTAGGAGCCTCTCAAACAGCTTTAAACGAGGCCAGGCCGTCGCTGTCCCCCAAATGCAGTACCCTGGCAATGTCGTTGATCAGTTCCTGGTATTTGTTCTTTGGGTCCACAGTTCCAAGCTCCGTTAGCTTCTTCAAACCCGTGTGGATCTTTTGTTTCTTCTCCTGAAGAGTGAGGTTGCTGTCTTCCTTTACAGACTTTGACTTTTTCATCTTGTCGGGAGTCTTGGCGTCACGCATGGCACGTCTCTGCATGGCCCTCTGATGTTCTGCTTCCTGCAGAGGAGGAAAAGAAGTTCTTGGCAAGTTCGCCACACTAAACCTTAGCTTGAATTTACACAGCATATCTGCACCTGCATTGGTATCGTTCTTAAACTCCATCCTGGAAGCAGAGGGGAACAAATCTTGCCCCCTGCTCACTGACAGCTGAGAAAGTGCACGAAGCAGAGGCAGATCTCTTTCCCTCTAGAAGCGATTATATCCACGAAATCGCACAACTTCTTTGGGTTTCTCTCCTGGACTCTAGGTACGACTGGGTGACTGGACTCCATTATCAAATCTCTCACATCTTGGGACACGAAACCCATTTAATTTTATTCCAAACACAGCTCCGTGATTGCTGTAACTGTACTGAGGCCACATCGGCACTCAGTGAACCTCGCTAAGTCTTTTCACCACTTGTCCAGGCTGCATCACGATCAGCCTTCCCTCTGCTTCCGAACATGCTGCAAACGCCACGGTCCCAACCAGGAAAAACCTCCCCTTGATCCTCACGTCCTTCCTAGTCACCGTCCACGTCTGCCCAATATATCCCTGTCCAACAAATGATCTGCACTTGCTGGTCCATTCTTTCAGCACTTTCTTCTCTAACTCCTTACAAACTGGCTTCTGTATCTACTGCTCTTGTCACCGATTACCATTCCCCCACCACAAATCCAGTGCCTTTTGTTAGCTGTCACCTTGCTCTTCTTTGATGCATTTTCTTCTCACCCTAAGCATGGATTGGGTACATCCAGTGACTCACGGCCATTTCTCTGTCTACTCTCTCGGTTTGTCAATGACAGCCTTCCCAGCTGACAGATCCCAAATCTTTGTGGCTAGGGCTCCAGTGCCACATTTTGAGCTGTTTGCACTAGGATGTTTACACTTGGAATGGCTTGCAGTTCAGACTTGTAATTCCTCCCAAATTGGAACAACTTTCTTTCCTAATCCTCCCCTTTCCTCTAGTGTCAACACTACTCTGCATCACATAAGGCAAAGAGCACAAGCTTTGGGGTCAGACAGAACTGGATCCAGGTCTGGATCTGCCACTACCTGCTGATGGTCTTAGGTAAGTTATTTAACCCGTAAGGGTCTTAGTTTCCTCATCTGTAAATGAGGATGAAAAGATTCACCTCATAGAGACACTACAAGGATTAAATGAAAGAACACAGGTCAAAGCCCCAAATAAACACTAGGATCTCAATAAAGACTCGCTCCTCCTTCCCAGCTTCAAAATTCCTTCGAGGTTAATTAAACCCATTTCAGTTCCGGGTTATGCCTCTTTCCTTGCTCCTCACACACATCCAATCAATAACCAGTCATAGCATCTAAAAGCTGAGAGCTGTCAAATGTCTTCTGTACAGTCTTAAGAGTTTAACAGGTGCCACAGGGTCCCAGAGGGCTGGGTTCCAGACGCCCCATTCCTGGAGCTACCAAAGTAGCCCTGATTTCACCTGCTCTGCATACTGGGCTTCTAAGTAAGCTGTCATTCGATTAAACAGATTCCCATGCTTAAAATTTGAAAACGAAAGACCTGACCTACTTTCTCGTTTGACCAATGAGAAACAGGGGTCTCAGACACGCAGTGACTCATCTAACACTTCTCACCACCATTCCCCACCGCCCAAGCCCCTGGGCCTCATCACACACCTAGATGATTCCACTACCACTGCTCTGATAAGCTCTGCCGAATTAATGAACATTAAATGGTCTCCAAGCCTACAAAGGTGCTACTCCTCATCTCTGCAGTACCGAATTCCTGAGTTTGAAATAATGGGGTGCCAGTGCTTCCGTTCTCACTACTCACCTCCACTTTCATCTCGTCAGGTCATGCTTGTCTTTCCTTTGTCCCTTTGTCCACATGGGCTCTCCTGCCTAGCATGTCCTCTCCTACGTGCACACCCAGACCCTACCTATCCTTTGTAAGTTTGACTCAAGTTCCACATTCTTTTTAACACAGAGATGGTCTCTGTCACCCAGGCCAGGGTACAGAGTCCCGGTCATGGTTCACACCAACCTCCAACTCCTGGATTCAAGTGATTCTCCCACCTCAGCCTCCCAGTAGCTGGGACTACAGGCGCACACCACCATGCCTGGCTAATGTTTAAACGTTTTGTGGAGACAAGGTCTTGCCATGTTGCCCCGGCTGGTCTCAAACTCCTGGCCTCAGGAAGCCTCCCACCTCATCCTTCCCAAATGCTGGGATTACAGATGTGAGCCACAGTGCCTGGACTTTTTTTTTTTTTTTTAAATAGACAAGGGTCTCACACTATGTTGCTCAGGCTGGAGTGCAAGTGCTATTCACCAGCGTGATCATAGCACACTACGGCCTCAAACTTCTGGTCTCAAGTGAACCTCCTGCCTCAGCCTCCAGAGTACCTGGGACTATAGGCGTTGAGCCACCACATCTTGCAAGTTCTACTTCTTTTATGAAGGCTTCCCGATGCATTACTCTTCATTGGCCTCTTTCCTCAAATTTCTATCATTTGTATAGTTAATACCATAGTTAATTTTTAATGGTCTTATCATTAATTCAGGTATATATGTCATATTTCCCCAATAAGGTTATGAGTTCATTTAGTTTAAGAACCACATTCTGTATTTTTCTTCTATCTACCAAAGCACTTAACAGAATTCCACCTATATAATATTCAATAAGTTACAGTCAGCCCTCCGCATTCATGGATTCAACTGACTTTGGATCAAAAATATCTGAAAAAAGGCTAGGCTTGGTGGCTCACACCTGTAATCCTAGCACTCTGGGAGCCAAGGTGGGAAGATCAATTGAGGTCAGGAGTTTGAGACCAGCCTGAGCAAGAGCCAGACCCAGTCTCCACAAAAATAGAAAAATCAGCTGGGCGTGGTGGCATGTGCCTCAAAACCAAGTCCCAGCTACCTGGGAGGCTGAGGCAGGAAGATTGCTTTAGCCCAGGAGTTTGAGGCTGCAGTGAGCTAGGCTGACGCCACTGCACTCTAGCCGGTGCAATACAGTGAGATTATCTCAAAACAAACAAACAATTTTGGAGAGAAAAAAAAAATGAAAAGTAATAAAAAAAATAGTACAAATTAAAAACTAATACAGCATAACAACTATTTGCATAGCATTTACACTATATTAGGCATAAGTAATCTAGAGATGATTTAAAATATACAGGAGGCGGGTATAGACAGGTTATAGGTAAATAAGGGACTTGAACATCCTCAGGTTTAGGCAGGAGGTGGACTGGGGGCTATTGGGGCCCTGCAGACACTGAGGAATTACTACACTGGATGGACTCACCAATTCTGCCCCAGGTGAAATTAATACTCACACACTCTCTCTGCATGTAAGCACCAATAGTGAGCTTCATGCCCTAAGAACATCTCCTTCTGGATTTAGGAGCCAATACCTGTCTCGGACAAGCGCTAACTACCACCACGCTCCATTTATGTCCATGCTCACCCCCAGGGTGCCACATCTTATCTGCATCTCCCCTCCTTTAACCCTGGCATGCGCCCATCACAGAGAGCTTACCTACCATATGAAGGAATGTGTTAAACCCTAAATTTTACCTGTTCGTTGGTGGCTGGTGTTTCTAGGATTTCAGTCAAGGTCTCTCCTGGCTGGAACCGGATGACATCCACAATTAAACGTTTTGTGCTGAAATGAAAAAAGTATTTAAACATTACCACGTGGTCTGGGCGTGGGTGGCTTGTGCCTGTCATTCTAGCACTCTGGGAGGCTAGAGGAGGGAGGGTTGGTTAAGGTCAGGAGTTCGAGACCAACTTCTGCAAAAGTGAGACCCCCATCTCTACTAAAAATAGAAAGAAATTAGCCAGGCAACTAAAACTAGAAAAAATTAGCTGGACATGGTGGCGCATGCCTGTAGTCCCAGCTACTCAGGAGGCTGAGGCAGGAGGACTGCTTGAGCCCAGGAGTTTGAGGTTGCTGTGAGCTAGGCTGACGCCACAGCACTCTAACCAGGGCAACAGAGTGAGACTTTAGCTCAAAAAAGGAAAAAAAAAAAGAAGTAAACATTCCCAGGTATTTTAGTTCCTCTCAGGTGGACCTAAGCAGCAGCAGGACAAACGGCACCTCACAGAGGTCCCAATGAGCAGGGGCTAACACACGGTGCTCAAGGCCCAAGGCTTGTGTTAACAGTACATATAATACAAGCAACTATACAACAGAGCAGGTGCCATGGTTAGGATTTCTAAGATTTAAATTTCATTTTAGCATATCAGCAAAATAAGGCAGATAGGTCCTGTGCCAAGTACAGTATGAGACGTGACCATAGTTACGATGGCTATGACAGGCCAGGATGACCGACTCAGGCACGACCGAGCGGGCTCACTCACCAAAGCCAGCCGATCTTTGGATCACACTCGCTTCACTCTCCTGCTTTGCATACTCACTTCAGCAAGATGGTCCGAGCATCCATTTCCGCATTCTCATCTCCAGGCACATCAAACTTGTTGGTCAGCGTGAGAGATACTTCTGTCTTAGCCAGCGCCTCCTTATTTGGGTCATTTAAATTGCCAGAACTTTCCCCTAAAGTTTTGGGAGGGTAGAAAAAGCACAATAAAAATGAGATATTGGGGGAAAATAATACAACTAAAAGATACAAATCAGGCCAGGTGCCCGTGGCTCACGCCTGTAATCCTAGCACTCTGGGAGGCTGAGGCAGGCGGATTGCTCAGGGTCAGGAGTTCGAAACCAGCCTGAGCAAGAGCAAGACCCTGTCTCTACTATAAATAGAAAGAAATTAATTGGCCAACTAATATATATAGAAAAAAATTAGCTGGGCATGGTGGCGCATGCCTGTAATCCCAGCTACTTGGGAGGTTGAGGCAGCAGGATTGCTTGAGCCCAGGAGATTGAGGTTGCTGTGAGCTAGGCTGACGCCACGGCACTCACTCTAGCCCGGGCAACAAAGTGAAACTCTGTCTCAAAAAAAAAAGATACAAATCTAAGATGACACTTAAATAAGCCAACACTTGTAGTATGACAAGAACACTCTTTACTGAGGAATGAAAGAAGGTGTTAAAGCCAAGTGAAGGATTGGCAATAAAATAATTTCAAAAATAAGTGACCAATCACTTCAACACTGTCATATCAATTCTCTCTCAAAACACCCTTTTGTTTTGCAGGACTTATAATTTCTATATGTGCATCTGTATTTTAAGTGACTCTTCCACGGACTTCAGTTCTGTGGTCCCTGTCCTCATAGACAGGGACCACATCTGTTTTGTCTCTCAATCTATATCCAGAGTTCGGTACGGTACAGAAACAGAGGTGCCCATTATAGCCCTCCTCTGTCACGGTCCCTCTCACCTTCCAGGCAGTCAAGACAGAACTTACCTATCAGGGACTCGATGGTGGGCACCTCGCCAAGGTCGTCCAGCAGCTCGTGGATCGGATCGTTGTGCTCTGGAGCAATGGCGTCCTGGTGATCCAACAGGAGCTGCACCGACACCCAGTGATCAATTCCACGTCCACACCCGACCCTCTGCCCCACCCCCTGCCCACACTGCCTAGCAGTGACCTGCACAGAAGAGGTCAGACAACAAAGCTCCTGTAGTCAAAGAACTGACAAGCCCATCCCCAGCAAAATAACCACCCCCAATCAATATAATACATAGAGCACCACACTGGGCTTTGTTGCAGGACATATATATGACGATGGATGGAGAGGAAAGACTGGCACTCTCTTAACCTCACAGCTGTAAGGATTCAAATGCGCCCTGTTTAAGGAAGAACAACGAAACCCACAGAGTTCAATACCTGAAGTCACCAATGTACCCTACAACCTGTCCAAATAACTCACATTCAGACTTTGACTTAATGTTTCCAGTGTGCAACATCTTTTAATTCATACGAAAGTATACCAAATCAATGTCATCATCATCTTAGCAGCACTCAGCAAAGCCTTCCAGATGCCATCATCCCAGGGCATGTCCTCAGAAATGACAGTGGCTGAAACCTGCTTTATGTTTTACACATGTCCTCATTTCCCGTTCTACACATCCCCAAAGGTGAAAGAAATGATTTGAGAATCTGAAGAGGGTGCACCCAAGGGAAAAACCCACTCCAAGGCTACACAGAGGAAGAAGCTGGTATCGTAGATCAAGTTAGAAAAATGACACAGAGGGCTGGGGTAAAAAAGGAGGAGCAGTAAACACATTATTCTAACGAGCCACTACTAGAGCAGTGTGGATTTTGGAGCCCATCTCTGGGGATTCCGATTCGGTAGGCCTGAGGCAGGGTCCAAGAAAGTTCATTTTTAGCTATCAGCCCATGTGATTCTGACGCAGGTAGCCCAGGGATAACTTGTAGAAACTTAGCAGTAGACATTGTTAAGAATAATAAGCAAAGGAAGAAAGACAACAAGGAGAGGTGGTGTCAGTAAGATCACAGGGAGGTGAGATAACTTGGTTTCCAGAGATTAGCAGCAGCCAGGGAAGGTAATTAAGGACAGAGCAACAGAATTAAGTAATTACAGAAAAATACTTACAGTGTGGGTGTTGATGATTTCACCAATGGAGATGTAGATAACCGGTTTGGTGAGGGTTACCAAGTCAGAGTACTCATCCACATTAAATTTATCCTGAAGCTCTGGGACATCACAAGCAGTTTGGAAAAACCGCCTGAAAATAAACACAGGAGGCAGCCCCCCAACAAGTGACATCTGCATGAGAAACTGGCAAGAGGACACTCCATAAGCCTGTCATGCAATGGCTTCAAGCAGAAGCCAGTCGAGACAGCTAATTCTAGACAAAGTACTGCAGGTTTACCTGACAGCCTTGGATGCGGACTCTGATAACTTCTCTCTACCTAGTTTTACAGTGTTAGTTCTACCCACAAGAACCACTGAACTGTAATTTAAAACATTTCTCAGACACCGGTGCCATCATGAGAACCAACTCTCACTCTGTAACCGTGCAATGAGGCACTGAATTCAAAACCAGAAGTTAATCTGCAAATATTAAAAGCACTCTCCAGTTCCTGTCTGATTATAAAGTAACATGTGCCTAATGCATAACCATTGTTTTTATGTTAAGTATTGTCTGTTTCATATGAAAATCCTCTTCAAAATGAATGTACCACCTTCTGGTGCCCTGAGCACATCAAACCCGTACCCTACAACACGGCAGTGCAGGGAAAGTGAGGGGTGGTATTTAATCTTGCCTTTCCCCTCGGAAGTAAAAATATACCCAGGGAATTCTTCAAGTACCCTGTCCTTTTCCCCTTACCTGAACTTCTGGTAGGACTGGGACAGATACTCGTTAATGATGCTCAGGTGAGCATTGTCTCCCAGAAACATCTTGTTGGAGGCAGCGTGCTGCAGCATCTTTGCGATGGAGCCCAGGTTCCGGCGCTGGTCCGTGGTCAGCTGGCCTCCTGCCGACAGGTCGATGATGTCGAACGCATCCGGAGCAACAATGGCTGGATTCATGTATCGATAGTAAAGCAAGTTGCCAATGATCTGGAACAGGCGGCACAGAGAGATGAGTATGAAAAACCACACCATCGAGCAAGCTACAAATGACTCTGCTAGCAAAGAAAACCAGAAAATGCAGTCCTGTTAGGGAAAAATAAAAATACACACACATGCACACATGCAAACACACTTTCTCTCAAATAAAACAACCTAAATAAAACAACCAAGTTATCCCTTTGTTGGATGTGGTTAAAAAAAAAAAAAAAGAAAGAAAAAGAGAACAGAACTGAAAACCACTACTAATAATTAACGAAAGCAGATTTAGAAGGTAAAAATGTCAAGCTCAAAGTCTGTCACCAAGCATTTTCGGGCATCTTTTGTTCACACGTCACAGTAGCAAATGAGGCTGCCGTAAGCCACGTGCACTTTTTACTTGCACATAGGTGGGCTTTCGTTATAAGAAGCTACTGAACATGGTTAACACAAGTCCTTGAACACAACCTAATGAGCACAGTGCAATCTGTCCAACCCCCATCACCCTCATGCTGCAGACTTCAAAGGCCAAGTTCATGCCTTTGAAATTAAAGTCACTCAATACACATCTCTTCCACAGAAGAATTCGGAGACAGTCACAGCATTTCCCCTAGAGTACATCCAGAAAAAATAAAATTAATTCACCTGAACAGAAAGTCTAGAATCGAGGCCTCACTGTAGGAAAGCACAGAACTAGGAGAGAGAAGAAACAAGCATTCAGATTACAAAAGAGGAGGAGCAGCACAGCTGAGCCAGAGAGTTCCCAGCCACCGCCTTAGCAGAAGCGACCGCACTTGCGACTATTCGCCTCGCCACCAGCAGAGGGAGCAGTTCTCCAGTGAAAAGACAGGACTCAAAGAAATGTATCTCGAGACAGGAAAAATCCATCTTTCTCCACTTGTTTGCTGTCTATGCACCATTCAAACTGCAGAGGAACGGCTCCACACTGAGAGAGCTATCATTTACATTCACAGTTGCTTTCAAAGGCTCAAGATCAAGGGCGAGTTGCTGCCAGAGTCTAAGGCTCCATGGCCTGACCGAGGTTTATATGAACAGCTTTTTCCTGCGGGGCTGTGGAAGGGCAGGAATCTGCCGGCTCTCGGACCCTCACCTTCAGCAGCTCATCCTCACCGGCGTCGGGGAACTTCTCATGCAACGAGTCCTTCAGCACCTTGGCGATGAAGCGCATCCCGTAACTGCGGGTGGACAGAGCTCGGTGAGAAGGGCCAAGGGGCAGGAGGGTGCGAAGGCCAGGGGCCCCCCGGGGTCAGGACAACTGCGGCACTCACGGGATTTTGTCCACAGAGCTGATGATGGCGCAGAGGAACTTGTCCGTCACGGCCCGCATGTTCCTGATGGAGTTGTCCAGCCGCGTCTTCACTTCCTCGTGAGCCAGAGCTTGCTCGGGGGTCACGTCATAGGGCAGTTTGCTGGAAAGCAGAAAAAATCCCCAACTCCGTCAGAACAGCAGCCAGGTCCAGCCTGAGGCAGGGACCGCATCCTTCAGCAACAGAAAGACCCAGATTAGTAACTCACGCTCCTGCTCACAGAGTTGCTAAGTGGGAGGGCTAGAATCTGAGCTCAGGTTTTCAACTGTGAATCGGGTGCCCTGGACTGTGTGCCAGCACTATGACAGGGGCTTGGGAATTGAGGGCAAGACACGAGACCCCCTCTTGAGTCTCTTACGTATGATGGGAGAGACAAACGGATCATTACAAACAAACTGTGCTAAAAATAACAAGTTTAGCAAATGCACTGCAGGACCCCAGGGAAGGGGCTTCATTCGGACTGGAGAAACCAAGGACGGCTTCCGAAAGGCAGCGACACCTGAACTCAGGAAAAAAGCAGGGTTAGAGTCTTCTAGGAAGGAAGGTCAAATCCAAAGAGGAAGAAGAGGAGAAATGAGGGTGGAAAAGTAAACAGGGACCAGGTCATGGAGGGCCCTGTATATAATTTACTAACAAGTCTGGACTTTCCTAGAAGCTGGGCTAGGGGTGCATTAAAAGATAGGAGATCTAAGCCAGACACGGTGGCACATTGTGGTCCCAACCACTTGGGAGGCTGAGATGGGAGGATCACTTGAGCCCATGAGTTTGAGGCCAGCCTGGGCAACAATAGCAAGACTCCCATGTCTAAAAAATAAAATAAAATTTTAAAAATTTAAAAAAAAAATTGGAGATCTTCATTTTGAGAAGATTGCTGTGGCCCATCATGAGGAATGAACTAAAGATGGACAGTCACAGACAAAAGAAATAGGCGGCCAGTGCCACAGTCTGATCAAGAGATGATGAGAGCATGAACGAGGATGCCGCAGTGGGGACCAAGAGAAGCCCTTAATCTGACAGAGACTAAGGAGACACCGTCACTGGGACTTGGTGACCCCTCGGACGCTGGCGAGGGAGGAGACGGTTACGCACAGGAGTTGAAGCTAGAGCTGCCGACAGGATCGCTCGAGGAGAGGGCACGGTCGGAAGGAACCGGCCGGGATGGCAGATGCGCTAGGACACGGGGCCAAGGCTTAATCGGGAAGGAAATAAGGAAAGAGATGGAAAGACAAAACAGAGTGTGGGGGTGGGGGAATCAAGGTTCCGGTACTTTCTTGGATTATCCAGGTGGGCCCTAAGTCCAATCGCAGGGGCCTCATCATAAGAAAGAGCCGGCTTGAGATTGGGTGCGCACACAGGAGGCAGTGAGGCGACCACGGAGGCGGAGACCGGAAGCGCACGGCCCAGGGTCACGAGAAGCCGGCAGCCACCAGAAGCCGGAAGAGGCAAGAACAGACTTTCTACTGGAGGCCCTGGAGGCTTTGCCCGCACCCTGACTTCAGAGAGAACGATTTCAGTGAAAATAAATTTCTGTCGTTTTAAGCCACCACCTGTGTGGTGACTTGTCGTGGCCGACACAGGAAACCAGGACAAGCAGACAGGGGCACAACTCCATTTGCCGCAGCGTGGCTGAATTACGATAGGAAAACCGTGAATACAAGAATTCTGCAAAAATTAATAGAAGCATTCGGCGAGAAACAACTGGACACATGGGATGATGAAGAGTACTGCATATTTTACCTGTGACATTTAAAAAGCAGTAACAAGGGAATCAAAGTGCTAAAAGCAATGGTCACAGTCGGAGAATAGAACATTAAATTCCTAAGATCTTAGAAGCGAACACCCCCGTCCCCAAGAGGCGAGGAGATCCCGTTCGCTGTGTGTGGAGGCCGCAGGGTGACGGGCTCCCGCCGCACTGGCACCCTCGCAATCGTGGGGATTTTTTAAAAGGGTAAAATCAATTCCCCTTTTATGAAAAGCAAAATAAGATTCCAGTTTCTAATAGTCACCCAGAAGAAAAAAAATCCCGACGTGTCGAGTGGAATTTTGATCTAAAAATGACCGGCTGGTGGACCAGAGGAATTCACTTAGTAGCTTGAGCCAGTGTCCATGGGCCTATGACCTAGGGATGCCCCGGGTTGCGGGCAGAACTTCCCAGACAAGTACTGCAGTTGGCGGGCCACATTCCAGGATTTGGGCCTCAGGTGTGCAGGCCAAAAAAAAAATTTTTTTTTAATCACACCCAGCACAATGATCTGACTGACTCCTGGTGACAGACTTATGTGGTACTAAGAACCAAATCAAATGCCAAATGATTCCCAGTAGGGGATAAGCTCTTTCCAGGAATCAGCAGAACGCTCCATTCTCTGCCCAGGGTACACCCGCCCCTGGTACACATGAAAGGCAGGACGCTGCAGAGCAGTGCCAGTCTGGCCAGCCTCCAGACCAGCCATTGATAAGATAGGGACACTGAGCTGGAACGAAATCAAAACATGCTTCCTTCATTGAGAAAGTCTCACTATGAAGAAAAGTCATTTAAAATAAACACTGTGCTTCCTGACACAGATGATTTTCCATTATTCGTCTGCAAACCACACTTTGAATAGCAATAGCATGGAAAGCTACTCCTTCTAAGCCCCAGAGAGCTTCATGCATGATCTAACACTACTCCGCAACAACAAGAAAAAAACCTCAACTGGTCACATCTCCATTCCTCACCCAGGCTGAATAAGGCCAGAACATTTTGGCTCTGTGAATTCAACTTTCCCAGCATCACTCATATCTGATTGACGCATTTTTGCTTTAGATAAGTTAATGTTGGTAAACTACTGCCTGGCAGAGTAATCTCCTGTAATATGTTAATTTAGTTAGCCCAGCTCACAATGGTCCAAGGCAGCTCACCATTCACCCCACACCATTTTCTCTTTCCTTTAATGAAACACAGTGATCTCTCCCAATCTACACAAACCTTCCCATTCAACTGCATGTCTAGTTACGCCAGGGTGCTTTTAGGTCCTAGATCCTCCACCTTAGAGGGTTCAGACATAAACACTCTGTATCTAGCTCTTAGCAAGGCAGGCCCCATCTATCCCTTAGGCTTCAGCTAAATGGAATTTCACCTTCTCAGACAGGCTTTCCCCTAATCACCCTGTCCATGTTAGCTCCAGTACCCTACATAAAACTTCACACAACTTCCCTCAATTTTTAATTATACTTTTACGTATCTGTTTGTTGTCTCTCCCACCCAATAAGTTTACTGGGATACTGGCGAGCATACTTGCCTTTCCAAAGAAAGGGCAGGGAGCATGTCTGTTTCATTCACTATTGTATGTTTCACTTTAATAATTGCATTATTGTATGTGTCTCTAACAGTGCCTGGCACACAGTAAGTGCTCAATAAATATTTGCTAAATAAGTGAATTCATTACCAGGTCAACAAGTTACAGAACAGTTTTCTAAAGGAAAAACTATTTGGATAATTCTTTGTTTTTAAATCAAAGGTTAATAACTACATTAATTAAAAAAAAGAGAAAATAATGACACGAAAGAGAAATGGTTATGATCACCATACCTTGCCTCTCCCGTCTGAGACTCCATCTGATTAACCCAAGATTTGTAAATATCCACCGGGTCGGTTTTAATGTTGAGAGACTTGTCGTCCATAATCTCCTTCACAACCGGGGCCAGGATCTGTCGCAGTGCATTCTGGCCCCGGGCGCCACGGTTGAAACTTACAACCATCTTAATAACGGTAGGATTTCCTGTCACGATCTCTTGAATCTGATCTACCTTTGACCTATAAATCCGCAAATACAAATTCAATTTATCACAGAACCTATCAGCTTAAAAGATCTTTCCGACTTAAAGATCCTCTCTCCTGGAAGCAGTCTTTCTCTAGAAACATCTCCCAGCACTCATAGGACTTTCCTACAGCTACACACTCAATCATGGGAGTGATTAGTAGGTCCTCTATTAGACAAAAATATAGAATCTTAATGTTTGGATCAGTTTTGGAAAGTATATCCCAATACAGAATGTTCCTAAAATTTAATTTAGCAAATTATCTTAATTCTACCCCCTCCCCGGAAGTACCAACACTTTATATTAATTTTAAAAGTGCAAGCTTCCTGAGGGTAAGTATTGTTCACAAATTAATTGAGATCAAGAAAAGGTATAGGCAGGCGTGACTCTCAAACTGGGTGCCTCTGAGACAGTGGGAAGGAGCCCCAGGCCCCGCAGAAATCCGTTCATACTTGATTTCCTCCTGGAGCGCTGTCTTAAAGAGCCGCAGGAGCAGGTACTCCTCTCGCTGGTTGGATGCATAGTTGTAGAGTGTGAAGATTACAGAGTCCATGAACTTGGTGGACTTGTTCTGAGGCATCTGAAAAATCAGCTTGGCCAGATAGGTGGGATTGGTCTGAAACAAATCCAAGGGAAAAACCATTTCCAGATAATAAAGACTGGCAAAAAAAAAAAAAAAAAATCCTCATATTTTTTAAACTTGAAGGATAAGAAGATTTAAGTAAGGAAAAGTAAGACAAACTTTCACTCATCCCTCAGTGGAAATCAGAAATATTTCCAGAGGGATTTATGGGTAAGGTTTTCTTGTGCAAAAGTGAATTAACTAAATTTTTATAATACTGATTCCAGGAGCCACTTACCTGCAATAAATAAAACAGATGCTGATAAGCTTCCAATTTCTCTCTTTTCTCTTTGCTCAAAGCCTTGAGACCGCCCTTCTGTTTGTTTATCATCATCATATCAGATAACTGCTCCTTATTTTTTTTAGTAAGCTTTTTACTGTGGGAAACCACATCCTATAAACGAAAACCAATACGAAGATCAAAAAGCTTTCCAAGATGAAACTCTGGGCACTGAGGAAGGGCCTTACAGCATTTGCATGAAGGTCTACCGTACTGGCAAATCCCCACTGAGTACTTTAGAACCACTACACTTCATCCTGTTTTTAGTACACCCATCGAATCCATTCTCACTTCTTCCTATAAAAAACTTGAGCCATAAAAATGTCCATTGACTCAGGAAACCAACTTCTAGGAATCTCTTGTATGCAGACATTAAGACATTAACTACAATGTTGTTTATAACAAAAACTTGGGAAAAAAGAGGTAAATCATAGTATATCTTCAAATGATCTATTATGCTGCCATAATAAATATACTTTATTATATACAATTTCTGGCTCTAAAAAATAAATAAATAAATAAATAAATATACTTTAAATATTATAAATAAATAGTATTTATGACTATATGGGAACAGTCTTAACTTCTAATATTAAGTAAAAATGTAGGGCACAAAATTATGGTAGGGTGGTAGAATTAGGGGAGGATTTTTATCTTCTCTATCTAAAATTTTAGTAAATTATTTCCTATGTGATTTTTACAAAATGTATGACATTAGCTGAAAAGAAAGTCAGCCTCCACCCCCCCCAGTCGGAAAGGGGAAGTCAGGGGGGATACAACAGGACAAAGTGCCCCGAAGTCCCCAGTGGCCCCGAGCCACACCTGCAAGGTGATTTTATTTTTCACTAGCAGTCCGATTTTGATATCCATGAGATTGAGGTCATTCTCCAGCTGTTGGTTGGAACGAATGAGGGTGATGACCTCTTCCCGCATTTTCATAAGATCAATCTCCTCCTGAAAATCCTGGTCACTCTGGTCCAGCAGGTGGACAAATTTTCGGACCACGATCATAGGAGGATCCTCGGCATTGACTGGCAGAAAGAAACCGTCCATCAGACACAAAACGGAGTTACCAGAAAAAGTTCTACGTCTTGGGAAACATCAGAAAAGTAGTTCGATTCACACGTTAAGATGTTTATTTCTGAGGCGTGCTAACACAACCGTCAAGTGCAGCCTTCTCAGTCATGCCACTACTATGTTATGACAAAGGCTAAGACAGGAAGCAACAAGACACCCCTCTAGCCACGTGTCCGCAAAGGGGTTCGAATCGCGAGCGGCGCCCACTCCCGAAGCCTTGCCTTCAGCACAACAAGAGATCCGGGGAGAACACCCAGAACCCGCTGGCTCTCACCACGGCCTCACTCTCCACGCGTACTCACTGAGAGTCTTGTAGTCATCACGAGCTTTGTTTGCCCGAATAAAAGCCTGGATTTTGATAATGTCATTTATCTAAGGAACAAAAAAGAAGAAGGAATTCCTTTGTTCGTCCGTCCACCAAAAAATATGGCAAAATCAAATCTACTGGCCTTTATTGTCCAAGGGTACGTACGTGGTCTCGGAAATACTGCAGGCGATCTCTATAGCGCTTTCGAGCTTGATGCATCCTTGCCAGAGACTGGATCTGTGGAGGAGAGATCCCGGAGGTCACACGAGGCCTCCACCCCGACACACGTCGCACTCACACCCCACACGGAGCAGCCCTGCTCAGCTACCATACCTTCACAACTTCATCTTTGTGCGAGCGCAGGTAAGCCAAACGGTCTTGATATGCCTTCTTCTGCTTGTATCCTCGCCACTGGGACTGAAACCATCAAATACCACAGATGACATGTTAGTCCCCAAGGACCAGAAGAAGCTAAAAAAAAAAACCTCATCTTGATACATTACTCAAGTGCAATTTTATGATGAGGCTTTAGAAAGAACCACTGGCCGCAGCGATGGAAGACGAGGGCCTGGGCTGTACCTCCTCCACCAGGAGGACACAGTGGCCGAATGCCACTTCCCTGACATTAGCATGGCACTTCACACCATTTTAAGGGCGGCCGCACAGATTCACTTTTTGGCTTCTTACAACAAATCAGGGGAGGAAGATAACATAAGACGGGGATATTAGCATCTCTATTTTACAGACGAGGAGACAAATTAGAGAGATGCACCGCTACCTAGCAGCAGTGGAGCCCTAACTCCTGACTCAGAATTCTTTCTGTGACAGTGTGTTATTCTGTCAGCAAAGCAAAACCACAGTTGCTTCACTCAAGGCTCAATCTTATATAAGACAGGAAGAAGAGGTGTCCAGGAACTGCCGCCATCACCACTAAGCACACCAGGATTACTTTACCCTGGTAGTAAAGAGGAGGTACCAGCCAATGGGACTAAGAGGCCAGAAGCCAAATACACACTCAGCCCTTCAGTAAGAGCAGGCGGTTTGTCACCGCTGTCTAGGAGCCCGCCTGTGGTCTGTCTGACAGGCTCCGAGGTACCTGGATGCAGGTGATGGCGGGGATCTGTTTCTTCAGGAAGTTCATCCTGGATCGGAATTCCTGTCGAACCAAGTACCCACGGCAGCAGGCCTGCAGCTTGGTGATCAGGCCTTCGTTGGCCAGCCACAGCTGCTCTCGGTTATACGCGGCAGTCACCCCAGAGATGGAACTCTGAAACAGCATCGGGTCATGTTTGAAGACGTTCACAGGTGAGAATGGACTAAAATTTTAACAAAGTATCACCCACAGCATACCAACTAACCCCTACTGCTTCCTTAGTCAATACTAGACCTTTGGCTAAGCAATGGGAATAAAGAGCTCAGGTCTGTTTTTCAGGGCCAGGCTCTTTGCACATCAAAAAAACCCCAAAAAACTCACAAACAAAAACTCGATCATCTTTTATCTCCTGTCGTCTCATTTAGCCACCCACCCACCCACCCCCGACTATGCTGGGCACCGTGCTGTCTGGTCTGGGGTCACCACTGACAAGACTACGGACTGACAGGTACCCCACAGGGCTATGTGCCAGGTGCTGGGACCCTAGAATGCCACAGCGTAGGACACCTCAGGGGGACCGGCCAGAGAGGAGGACCAAAAGCCTCATGGCTAGGCAGACTGCAACTGGTCTTGAAAGAGCAGCCCAGAGGGCTGGGACTGTTACCACAAGTCCTGGAGAGCCAGCGCGCTTACAAGCAGAGGAATAGAACATCCAGATTTATTTTTAAAAACAGCACTCTTAGGAGACTAGCTGACAGATTAGAGATAAGAGAGACTTGCACCAAGTGGGTGAATTAGGATTCTGCTGTCATGATGCAAGTGAGAGATGGACCTGGCCTTGACCGGCAGGTAAGCACATCTGGCCACCCACCCAACGGCCACCTTCTCCCTTCTCCTTGATAGCAGAGCTTTGATTTTTCCTGGGCAATGATGTGTGCACTTTAAAGATTACGTGAGCTAGGAACAGTTCACATGCTGCGAGCACAAGCAGTTCGGCAAGACCTTTGGGAAAGCTACTTAAGAGAAAGATAGGCAGCCGGCCACAGGCCTTTTTTGCTTTTCTTTCCCTTCCTCCTACTTCCTGTCCGGACTGCCAACTTGATGGGCAGAGCTCCAAGCTGTCATTGTGGATGACAAGGTAACCTTGAGAATGGAAGCCACGTGCTAAGAGTGACAGAGCACAAAGACAGAAGGATCCTTGGGCAGATGACATCACAGAGCCACCATCCCTTCCCTGGCCTGCCGAACTCCAGAATTATTTTATGTGAGGAAAAAGATACGCCCTTATATGCTATTGCAGCCACTGTTCTTTTCTGTCAAACTGTTTTTGAGGTACCTGCTGGTACTTCTAGGTACTTCTAGACTGCAAATGGAAGGGCAACCCCGGTGGTGATCACAGCGCAAAGGTAAGGGCTGGAGCCGCTGGCTCAAATGAGACCACCACAAAGAATGTGCAGGGGAGAAGGTGGTCAACAGAATCCCGCTAGCACTCAAGCAGAGGCTGAGCAAAGGCAGGCAGGCAGTGAGAGATTAAGAAGGGACATTCAGAAGCAGGAGAACCAGGAGAGAATTGCACTGGAGAAGCCAAAGGAGTTGAGGGTTTGAGGAAGGGACTTTAGAGAGGTCAAACATGAGGAGACCTAACTGAATCTGGCAACCAAAGGTTACTGATGAATTCCAAAATAAGAGTTTTACTAAAGTAAAAGCTGGACGAGAACCCACACTGCTGTGAGCTAAGAAGTGAATGGTGATGGAGAATGAATCGGTGAGGGGAAGACTAACTTTCAAGGCACTCAGCAAAGCCAAACACAAAGTATGAATGTAGATGAGGCCAAATCAAGGAGATGCTATGGGCTATTTTTTTCCCCCAGAATGAGGGATTTCAAGATGATTATGTAGGCCGATACCCAACAGTACGGTCCTTGGGCCAGCAGCAGCAGCATCACCTGGGAGCTTGTCATAAACGGAGTTTCTAAGCGCCACATCCTAGACCCACAGCATCAGAGACTGCCTTTTCACAAGGTCTTCAGGCAACTCACATACCCCTTAAACTCTGACAAGCGCTGATCTGGATGACATACAATAATCAAAAATAGAAGAGGGCTGGGCGTGGTAGCCCAGGCCTGTAATCCCAGCACTTTAGGAGGCTGAGATGGGAGGATCACTTGAGGTCAGGAGTGCGAGACCAGCCTGGGCAACATAGTAAGACCCTGTCTCTATAAAAATAAATTTTAAAAAGGGAAAAAAAGAAAAAGAAAAGAAAATATCAGGAGTACAAGGTCTTTAAGGAACTGGGAAAGGATGAACTCAAGCAATACAATGGACAATGAGATTTTTTTCCTCCAGAGAGAAAATGGTAAAGGATTCAGTGAAAATCCAGGTAAGTTCAAAGAGCAGAGAGCAGGGGGAGGCGAGAGGGAGGATCCATCCGCACGCGATGGCCAAGGTTTGCGGTAGGGCAGGGTAGGCGGTTGTGTCACATGCTGACAATGGGGTAGTATCACTCTCCTTTTAAATTCTTAGGTCCACATGCAAATCACTTTCTAAGCATGAGCCCTTCTATGGAGCTTAACAAGATTCTCAAAGGTGTACTTGTCCTAACAAAGTTAAAAATCACGCTGCCAGGAGATGCCGCCCGATACCTGAGCACAGCACACGAAGCCCTCAAACTTCAACCCCGGCCTCCCCCTGCCTGCTCCTCTGCCACACGGCACATGCCAGTCAGCAGCGCCATTTGCCTTTCCTTGAATGGCCCCTGTCCTCCCATTCCTCGGTGCCTTTCCCTTTCTGACCAGAACAGCCCTTCCTCTTTTTCTCACCTGCCATAATACTATCTGTGCTGCCTTCCTCCGGGACAAAATTTCACGTTCCCTCAGTACTCCCTCTACTGTGCTGTTGTCAGAGCACCACCTCTCCCAACCTTATTGCAGTACTCGGTTCTGCGCCTGCTGTGCTCACGACAGGTGAACTAGAAGGCAGAGACTGCGATACGTGCTGTACCTCTCAATGCCCGACAGAGTTCAATGAGTTTAGTCAAATGTAATCACCTGTGAGATCATTAGCCCTGAAGGGGAAACACTGGAAGGTAAGCGTCTAACCCTCCTACAAGCAGACCTTTAACCACAGGTAGACCTTTAACCACATCTATCTGATAGGTAAGTCCTGAAGAAAAGGACCATTTAACTTTTTCCATATGTGCATATTCTACTTGTAGTACACAGGATTTGGGAGATGCTGCTAAGTAGATAACCTTTTAAAAGTCCTTTACACTGTCCTTTTTCTCTAGGAATCTTTGATGCCTATTAGTAACTTGTCTAATCATGGCCTACAGGAGCTTATGCGCCCTCGACATATATTCCTCCCCTTCGATGTTCCCTAGACAAGGCGGTTTCACTAACACGAGCGCAGCACCAAGTGAGTAGTGCTCCGCAGCCCGACAATGGCGACGCAAGCGCCCACTGCACACCGGCACTGCGAACTTGGCGGCTCACCTTAAAAACCAGTAGGGGGCATAAGACAAGTACAAACATGACAAATTCAAATCCAAGCAGATTAAACTCCGAATGAATACAAAGTTCTCCGACGGCTTCAGAGAAAGATGGAAGGCGGAAGGAAAGGAATTTAAAAAAAGATTCCTTGAGGAGGTGACTCTTGAGATGGGTGTGCCTGGAAGGACAGAATTTTGACAGATAGATGGCAGGGGAGAGACATGTGACAGCAGGGACTGTGTTTTATTCATGACTACATGCCCATTGCTCAGAGAGTGCCTGCTACATTGAAGGAGGTGTTCAATAAATAACTGTTGATGGATGAATAAATTCTAGTAGGAATGAACATAAGCAGAGACACAGAGGATGGAGTGTACTTTAAAAACTGTTATTAGAACAGTTTCATTTGAAACTTTCACATTCATCTGAAAGTGCAGGCTGTATTCTAATACAGTACAGTTTGGAGTTTTTGGAATAGTCAGAAAGATTGAAAATGTAAATTGAGAGAGATTAAGCAGCAGTTGCATTTAATGAGGAGTCAGCAACTTTCATTTTTTCTTCTTTTCTGGATCATCCAAGTGTTCTTTAATAAGCACAGAATTTATCTCACATAATCCTACAATTCAGATGTTTTACTAAGGTTGGGCCTTAGTCACTCCCCCAACCACTACAAAAAAACACTACCCCCAAACAGTTCATTACATAAATTTTAGTCTAGAGCTTCTGACCACATGATGCCCTATTCCTCTCAACTAGTATTAGCAAAATAACACTTTCTCTCTGCTTTTTCTGATGTGAAGGAAGGTGACCTACCTGGATCTCCTCCCGAGAAAGCTGCATAGAATTTTGCACAAAGTTTGGGGGTTCGTCCCATCCTCCTTCCTGGGTCTCCAGGTTGTGGTAATAATAATACCCACCTTTCACCCAGTGCTTCACCCACTTGCTATTGTTGTCTCCTGGCAGAAAAAAAGAAAAGATAAAAGAAACCCAGAGCCACACTCCCCAGTTATATGCCCAATACTACAGGATTATTCTAGTCAGGTTTAACAATCTAAACGAAGACCATTACAAACACCTGCTCCTTGGATCAATGCTAGTAAAGGGGCATCCTAAGTCCCCATTAAATTGTGGCTTTGTGATATCTAATTCAGCTCATTCATATCTATAGTATAAAAAGAAAATACATACAAAGTCCAATTACTGAACTGACTGTGATTGACATTGTTCTTTCCGAAGCTTATGTCTAAAACCTTTGTCTAAGACAACCCTTCCGATAAAAGATCTGGCTGGGCACGGTGGCTCACGCCTGTCATCCTAGCACTCTGGGAGGCCGAGGCCCCGGCAGATCGTTTGAGCTCAGGAGTTCGAGGCCAAACTGAGTAAGAGCGAGACCCCATCTAAACTAAAAATAGAAAGAAATTAGCTGGACAACTAAAAAAAAAAAAGTATATATAGAAAAAAACTAGCCAGGCATGGTGGTGCATGCCTATAGTCCCAGCTACTTGGGAGGCTGAGGCAGGAGGATTGCTTGAGCCCAGGAGTTTGAGGTTGCTGTGAGCTAGGCTGACACCACCACACTCTAGCCCGGGCAACAGAGAGAGACTCTGTCTCCAAAAAAAAAAAAAAAAAAAAAAAAGATCTGCGATCATTCAGCCTCTCCAATTAAAGAAAAAGGCCACGAAATAGGATGAGAAATCTTACCTTTATTCCCCTTTAAACTACTTTTAACTGCCTACAGACTTAGATAATCAGAGCCACTGACACCCAACAAAAGATAAATTCAAATATTTTGATCTTTCCCACATTCTTAGAAAAGTGGTCTTATTAACAGAGCTGTCCACAAGGGGGGAGGGCCGGCTTTCAAAAATAGGGATATTATCTCCTTTAAAATGAGCCTAAATACTGTACATCTACACTAAAATACCTGTCCCTATAGCGTGTTCCTCCCTCTACATCTGTCCCCTCATACACTCGAGCGCTTAGCTTCAGGGCACACATTTATTTTCCTGTAACTCACCTGCTGCCAGTTTGTTCTTCCTGGCTTCAGCAAGGTCACTCTGGTAAGTGTCACCGCACTCGGGGATGACTCCGTATAAGCCGACATCAGGGGAACGAAGGGCACCCAGCGTCTTCCCAACATCACCGCTTTCCACTGCCTCGTTAATGGCAAAGACTCCTAACGCAACTGTCGCGATAAAGAGCTGTTACCAGAATGGTTTAGAACGTGTCCAAATGCACACACCAGTTCACCTGACTCTACCTATGGGTAAACTGCTCCCCCTAGACGTATCTTGGGCAAGCTAGCTGAATATTGAGACACGAGGCACCTTGTCACCCACACACTCCACCAAAACGGAAATGAAACGGCTGATACGTACACCTCTGTGCCTCCTGAGTGTCTCTGTTGGACTGCCAGACTCCACCCTGAATTTCATCCAGCCATAACACAGCCGACTCGTCCTGCGTTTCCTGCACATCGTTAAAAGCGAAACAATATTAAAGTCATGAAATCGGGGTACATGTGATGTATATGTGATGAGGGGGGCTTCTGAGACCCAATTAGATATGGAGGAAGAGTTTTAAAAAATAAGAGACACTCGGATTAGTCGAATGGAAGCAGCCAGCCATCGGAACACTGGTAAAGGCTGTAAGGGAACCGGCTCGATGCAAGTGAGCAGCACTCGGAGAGGAATTCAAGTGGATCAGGAGGTCGAGAGCAGCCAGTAAACTGGACACGGTCCTGTGACTTATACAGTGACAAGGGCCAGCGTATGCATATAAATATGTACTTATTCTAGAAAGCCTCTTTTGCCTACAATATTCAGAGGAAGTTAATATTCTCTATAACTCTCAATGTTTTAAGACTGTCAAGTCGCACTTTAACCAGAACCTTTGAATTATCACATTTAGAGCCAGAAGTCTCACTACGGGCAATCTAAACTTACCACCAGCTTATGTTCTAAAACTCGATGTGAAAGCACTTGCTGGGAACTTAACAGACCCATTTTCACACAGACACATTATAACAGACAGAGATTGGCCAGGTGCGGTGGCTCATGCCTGTAATCCTAACACCCTGGGAGGCGAGGGGGGAGGGGGGATTGCTCGAGGTCAGGAGTTCGAAACCAGCCTGAGCAAGAGCGAGACCCCGTCTCTACTATAAATAGAAAGAAATTAATCGGCCAACTAATATATATAGAAAAAATTAGCCGGACATGGTGGCGCATGCCTGTAGTCCCAGCTACTTGGGAGGCTGAGGCAGCAGGATTGCTTGAGCCCAGGAGTTTGAGGTTGCTGTGAGCAAGGCTGACGCCACGGCACTCACTCTACCTGGGGCAACAAAGCAGACTCTGTCTCAAAAAAAAAAAAAAAGACAGCGATTAGTTTCCTCAGTATGGCCAAGAACAGCTGCCAGCCCACAGCATACTTTGAGCTGACTGCTGGGGACAAAGGCGATAGAGCAGGAGTAGTGGCGTACTTCCCTCTTCCTAAGTATGGCTTCCAACAGGTTTTGTTTTTAAGTATAGTTTCTTGGTGATCATTTGTTCTGAAAGTCAATTTAAATAGAATTGGATTAACAGAAGTATCTTCCTCTTGTATTTCCTAATTTTCAAGAATCTGGCTCTCAACCTCTGACTACGGAAAGTGTAACAGCTTATGGATTGACCCCAGCTAGTTGCTGTTACCGACAGTTGGCACAGCAGGTAGTCTACTGTCTGCCTACGCTCAGCATGAGAGTCAGAATGGAAACCACTACCGATGCCCATTTAGACTTCAGCGCTCATCCTCGGGTTACGTAAGCTTCAGCTGGGTGTCCTGTGACGGCTAAGATGTCTCTAAGGCCTTTACAGAAGGTGTCAATTCAGCAGATTAATGTGGCAGTCTTTTCTAGAAAAGGCAAGGCACCTCGGGTTTTTAAGTGGCCAGGTTGTGAGAGTCATGTTTGTGGTGATCTTGGCAGACCCCCCAAAAATTAGCATGCTCTTCAGGCTTGAGCTGACAGCAAGTGGGATAAATAGCTCAAAAATCCATTTAGATTGCTTGATGTGAATATAATCTGTAAGGTGCCACGGGAGGTAGAAAAAAAAAAGTCAGCCAATAACCACAACTGTGTGGCCAGATGAGGCAGGGTCTGAGCTTGGGGCAAAGTGGGAAGTTTCACTGCCTAATAGCCAAAGCCACAAAACCTTGGGGGAGGCTTGGCTTTCCTCCTATTACGGAAAGACACAACAGTTTAGTCAGAGCGAAGCAGCCACAATCCCTGCAATTTGTAAGGAGTACTGGTGACAGGATAAGGCCAAAGGAAAGCATTTGAAATTGAAAGCAGTGATTTCTCTCAAATGCAGAGTTTCAGAAAGAAAGATCATTTAACCTAATCATGGTAGGTGCCAGCGTCACAAATATGAGAAGCACTGTCCCAACTGTAAGCAGCTCACAGTCTTGGGAAAGGGAGCCAGTGAACAGGTAAGTAGAATACAAGAACAAATCACTAACAGCTGCAGAACCTTGTACCCTCCCACCACCAGTCACTTTCTCTTACTGAAAGTAGAAAATGACCACACACTATCCCCTAGAGTCCTAAGAATAACTACTGGAAACACGAAGCAACAGTTCCAGCGTGAGACAGTACAGTGAGTCAGCTAGAGGCCTGTAAACCGAGAAGCCACAAGCAAGAGCGCTGAGGTCCAGTCTCCAAGAGGAGCAGCATAAAAATCCTTGCGTCTTAAAAACAGAAGCATTTCCACAGAATCAAGCCATTTGGGGTTCACTTGGGCTAGTCGTACACCAGATATCTCAGAGCGGAGTCTGCCGTAAGCAAAGCTGGCAGGCTTGGGCAACCTTCCTTCCTGGCGCTGAGAGGAGGGCAGAGCTCGTGAAGAATTCCGGCCTTTCAGAGTTCCGCCTTCCCTGCTCCATGCAGGCTGAGGTAAACCCTTTCATACGTGTCCCTCTAAGACACAAGCAACAGAGCTATGGTATGAAAGGCAAGGAAAGATGGTACAGAAATATCCCTCACCAGGATGAAGGGCAGCGAGACCGC
Organism: Microcebus murinus; assembly: GCF_040939455.1. Classification (NCBI taxonomy): domain Eukaryota; kingdom Metazoa; phylum Chordata; class Mammalia; order Primates; family Cheirogaleidae; genus Microcebus; species Microcebus murinus. Next base: position 4,418,764 of record NC_134110.1, on the reverse strand, counting down.
ACAGGTCCCTCCTCCCAGTAGAAGGAAAGAACAGGTTCTTTCTGCTCCAATTAGATCAAATAAGGTGACAAAACCCAAAATCTTCCTAGTAAAGTTTATTAACTCAAATCACTGAGCAGAGCATTAAAACCTAAGGCTGGATGTTATGGAGACTACCAAGATAAAACAGATTTTCTGTAGAAACGCTGCATAAAATACATTAAAGTACAGCCCCCAACTACTCTGACATTTAGAAACACACTGACAGGGCTGGGCGGGGTGGCTCACGCCTATAATTCTAGCACTCTCCGGAGGCAGGCAGATCGCTCAGTCAGGGATTCAAAACTAGCCTGAGCAAGAGCAAGACCCCATCTCTACCAAAAAAAAAAAAAAAAAAAAAGGAAGAAATTAATTGGCCAACTAAAAATATATAGAAAAAATTAGCCAGGCATGGTGGTGCATGCCTGTAGTCCCAGCTACTCAGGAGGCTGAGGCAGCAGGATCACTTGAGCCCAGGAGTTTGAGGTTGCTGTGAGGTAGGCTGACACCACAGCACTTTAGCTTGAGCAACAGAGCAAGACTGTCTCCAAAAAAAAAAAAAAAAAAAAAAAAAAATCTTTTCCTTGCTAAATTTGGAACTCAGCAATAATTATTTTTAAAAACACTCCCAAGATGGCTCATAGGAACTTAAAGGCTAAACTGATGCCTAAAAAAAGATAATTCCACCTAATATGTGGTTCAGCCAGTTGGGCCTGGCACTGTTAAACAAATTTTCCTTTAACTTCTCACCTCCTCTGCCTTTGATGAACTCTAAAGTTATTCCATATCAAAAGGAAATGCTTCAAACTCTAGTCACATCCTGTAAAAGCTTAACTCCCCTGACCCAAACATAAGTAGCAGACAGCTTTATAGCATGAGTGAGCACTATGTAAGTTATATCCTTAGTTTACTTTCCTTCTTGACATGGAACCAACCTAGTTTATTCTCCCAAATCCTACTCCTCTGACAGTAGGTATAAGACTTCTTTTGGATTTTCCTGGCAGCATGAACACTACACCACCAGTCTATACAGAATTGTGGCAGCCAGGCCCTACATTAGAGATTTTGAATCAGAATTGAACTAAAGCGCAAGAATCTGTATTTTTTTTTTTGAGACAGAGTCTCACTTTGTTGTCCAGGCTAGAGTGAGTGCCGTGGCGTCAGCCTAGCTCACAGCAACCTCAAACTCCTAGGTTCCAGCAATCCTACTGCCTCAGCCTCCCGAGTAGCTGGGACTACAGGCATGTGCCACCATGCCCGGCTAATTTTTTACATATATATATATCAGTTGGCCAATTAATTTCTTTCACGTATAGTAAAGATGGGGTCTTGCTCTTGCTCAGGCTGGTTTCGAACTCCTGACCTCGAGCAATCCGCCCGCCTCGGCCTCCCAGAGAGCTAGGATTACAGGCGTGAGCCACCGCGCCCGGCAAGAATCTGTATTTTTAAAATGACTTTTTTTTTTCTGGAGACAGAGTCTCACTCTCTTGCCTGGGCTAGAGTGCTGTGTGCATCAGCCTACCTCACAGCAACCTCCAACTCCTGGGCTCAAGCGATCCTTCTCCTTCAGCCTCCCAGGTAGCTGGGACTACAGGCACACACCACCATGCCCGGCTAATTTTTTCTATTTTTAGTTGTCCAGCTAATTTCTTTCTATTTTTAGTAGAGACAGGGTCTCACTCTTGCTCAGGCTGGTCTCGAACTCCTGAGCTCAAGTGATCCTCCTGCCTCGGCCTCCCAGAGTGCTAGGATTACAGGCATGAGCCATCGAGCCTGGCCCTAAAATGACTTTTTAAGTGTTCTGATGACCCACTAAGTTTGGGAAGCTCTGATCCAATAATGATCTAAAAAAATGAATCAAAGACTGAGACTTCCATTTCTAGTTCCCTAGAGCCAATTACCTCTTACCTGAGTAAATTAGTTGATCCCTTCATCTCAATTTCCTGGCTGTGAAACAGGAGTTGTGATTCAACCCTCTCTACAGGATCAAGTGACACTCTGCATTAATAATGTGCCTCTTAAATGAAACCTGGTACTATCAGACTACGTTTACATGATTAGGACATGTTATGTCAACTACTGTCATAGTACCGTAATCAGAGGAGATCTGTCAACATTATAAAATTACCCACAACTCCTCCACCCCTAACCCTAGTTTATAGAGCTCAAGCTGGTGTCGGTGTACAGAAAGCTCCAATACACTAAGGGCTTGGTCTGTTTTTCTACCCCTGGCTTCCCAGAAAAAATCTGACCCCCTGAATTAAAATTTTCTTTTAGCTCTTCCACTTGCTGCCTCACTTTAGCTATGGTTCTCCCTCTCTAGTTGTTGTTACTTAGGAAGCATTCAAAGGAGATGAATCACAATTAGAAAAACAGATGTAGGCCGGGCGCGGTGGCTCACGCCTGTAATCCTAGCTCTCTGGGAGGCCGAGGCGGGCGGATTGCTCGAGGTCAGGAGTTCGAAACCAGCCTGAGCAAGAGCAAGACCCCGTCTCTACTATAAATAGAAAGAAACTAATTGGCCAACTAATATATATAGAAAAAATTAGCCGGGCATGGTGGCACATGCCTGTAGTCCCAGCTACTTGGGAGGCTGAGACAGAAGGATCGCTTGAGCCCAGGAGTTTGAGGTTGCTGTGAGCTAGGCTGACGCCACGGCACTCACTCTAGCCTGGGCAACAAAGCGAGACTCTGTCTCAAAAAAAAAAAAAAAGAAAAACAGATGTAATTATGCTTTAATCATGCACCTAATATGTGAGAGCCTACTACATACAAGGGAACTTCCTAGATAAAGCAACAGAATAAAAGAATGGTACAAACCTTGCCAGTTTCCCCAAGAAACTAGCTAGGAGGTAAGACAAATGAACTTTCTATTACAATTACTTGGAAAAAGTGTATGTTCATAGCAGCATCATTCCTGATAGTCATAAAGTAGAAATAACTTGTATGCATCAGCTCAAGAATGGATAAATAAAATGTGGTACAGTCATACCATGGAATTATATTCAGCAATAAAAATAAAGTACTGATACATGCTACAGCTTGGATAAATGAAGCTAAATAAAAGCAGCCAGTCACAAAAGACCACATATTACATGAATCTGTTAATATGAAATGCTCAAATCCATAGATAGTAGTAGCCTGATGGTTGTCTAGGGCTGGGAGAGGTTAAGGGAAAATGAGGAGAGACTGCTCATGGGTATACAGTTTCTATTTGGGGTGATGAATATGTTCTAAAATTGATTGTAGTGACAGTTGCACAATTCTGTGAATATACTAAAAAACACTGAATCATATACTGAATTGTTTGATATATGACTTAGGTCTCAATAAAGCTGTTATTAAAAAAAAACTTACCACATTATCTACTAAAGCTTAACAAATATGTATTCCCTATAACCTATTAATCCCACCCCTAAATGTATACCTAATAGAAATGCATATATTTACCAAAAGACATGTACTAGAATATTCAAAGAAGCACTAATGTACAATAGCTAAAAATTAAAAACAACCAAAACTTCACCAATATATAACCACACGATGGAATGGTATAAAACAGTAAGAATGAACAAACTATTGCTACATGCAACCACATGGGTGAATATCACTAACATTATGTTGGGCAAAAGAAGCCAGACAGAAGAGAGCGCGTAATGTATGAGCCTATTTAGATACAGCTCAAAACTAGGCAAAATGAACTGCGGTATTATAAATCAGAATAGTGGATACCATCGAATGGAGAGTGGACAAGGAAGGATAGGAGGGGACACGAGGTAGGTTTCTGGGGGTGCTGGCAACACATTCTGCAACCTGAAGACCCATTATGTGGTATGTCCACTTGTGAACACTTATGCAATTGCACACCTATATAACTTGTGCATTTTTCTGGACCTTACATTTCATTAAAGAGACATGTCTACAGCTAACAACAAAGGACAAATACCCAAATTATAAAAGACCATGAGCCCCTGCGAGATAGAATCTATGTCTCAGATTTCTGTGTCCCTCCGGTGCTCTGGATCTAAGGGTGCCTAGAAAGTATTCATTGAGTGAATCAAGGGAGACATCCCTACCTCTGTCTTTGTTCTGGGAGGGATGAAATGTTCTCAACAGAAAGGAACGATTTTGATGCCACTCACCTGGGCTTTCTCTCGCTTTGCTCTAATCAGCGTGTCCTGGTAATGCTGGGCCACTTCTGCCAGGACTCCCTCAAGTTTAGCTGCAGGAATCTGCAGGGCCTGCAGGGTCTTCTGGGCATCGCCTTCATCCAGGGCTTCGTTAATTAAACCAATGGCCAAAATCCCTAAATACAGAGACAGAAAGGTTATTTTAATTAAGAAAGCATATAATTAGTCTTGAAATACGCTAATCATAAATCCACCTGAGGGTAGCTATGATTCAAATTTCAATTTGTCTTCCATTAAGCAGCCATTTATAATTCAGTGTTTGTTTCATTTAAAGTAAACTCCCTTGTATTCATGTTCCTATTGAATGCTCAAATCCTTTTGTTTCATTTTTAATTCCTCTAATTTAAAAGTGATGAGGATTTTGATGAAACTGGCTTTACAGTATAGCTTTTAGGCACATTTAAACGTGTAATCAAAACCATTCCTGATTCACAAAAAGTCAGCGTTCAACAGATCTTAAAGATCTAAATTCAACATCACCTAATGATCACCTAATTCAACATTTTTATACAAGAAAAGACAAGGCTTAGGGATCTCTTCTCCACGATTACACAGCAAACAAGAAGATGGAAGATCCAAGCCCAGGCTCCCTGCTACAAGGCAAGGCTATTCCCACTAAATCAGTTACATACTCTCATAGGAAATACAAATTAAAAGTAGACATGTTGATTCCTCAGGTATCTTAAGCAGCTGTGCCACTTTTGTAAGGATTCTGTTGTAGAAAGTCCGGCTGGTCTCTGACCCTGCTTCCTGGGACGGAGGGTCTAAAACCCTCAGAATACCTGAGTGACAGGCATGTCTTATTAGCCATGGGCGAGCCCTCCGACTACACCTGAATTTAGGCTAACCAATGACTTCTGGTAGGCCTCTAGATAGTTTTCAGATGGAGGCTGGCCATGCTGGAAAGATCAACCATGTGATTATAAGATCGAGTCATGTGATAGCAGCTTGGCTTCCTGACTTCCGGGGACGGGAGGCCAACTGGAAATTTGAGTTTAATCACAAGGCCTGCAATTCAATCAATCATGCATATGTAATGATGCCCACGTAAAAACTCTGGACGCCCAAAGCTCAGGTGTGCTTCCCTGGTGGGTGACACACTCCAATGTACCAGGAGGGTGACGTATCCTGAGAACACAGAAGCCCTGTATTGGGGACCCTCCCAGACATTGCCCTATGGGGGTCTCTACTTTCAGCTGGTCATAATTTATATCCATTATAATAAAACTGTAATCATAAGTCTAGCAGTTTCCCCAGTTCTGTGAGTCTTTCTAGCAAATGACTGAACCTAAGGGGGTAGGGGGTAGAGGGAATCCCCCAATTTCCAGCCAGCTGTTCAGCAGTGCAGTGGCCTGGGAACCTGCAGCTTGCACCTGGTGTCTGAAATGAGAGGAGTCTTGTGGAGAACTGCGCCCCCAACATGTGCAATATGACTTAATTCCAGGTAGTGTCAGAACTGCCTATTATATAACCATGTCGGGGCTCAAAAAACACTGTCCCCAAATGAAGGCTTCATAAGCAGAAGTTTTTCTCTGGCCTTCTCCTGCCCTCCTTCTCTCAGTCCCACTCTCCCTTGAGGCTGGCCCTAGAAACTAGAATCCCTCTGCCCCAAGGCAGGTCACAGAAAGCAGAACCTAGTCCTTTTCCTTCCAGTCAAAAAAAGAAAGAAAGAAAGAAAAAGAAAAAAAAAAGAAAGAAATCAGAACCCCTTTTCCCAAAAGCCAGCCATAAAACCTTGAATTATCCTGTATAAAAACTGGCCATAGGCTGGGTGTGGTGGCTCATGCCTATAATCCTAGCACTCTGGGAGGCCGAGGTAGGCGGATTGCTTGAAGTCAGGAGTTCAAAACCAGCCTGAGCAAGAGCGAGACCCCCATTCTCTACTATAAAATAGAAAGAAATTAATTGGCCAACTAACATATATAGAAAAAATTAGCCAGGCATGGTGACGCATGCCTGTAGTCCCAGCTACTTGGGAGGCTGAGGCAGCAGGATTGCTTAAGCCCAGGAGACTGAGGTTGCTGTGAGCTAGGCTGACACCAGGGCACTCACTCTAGCCTGGGCAACAAAGTGAGACTCTGTCTCAAACTAAAAAAACTGGCCATAAAGAAATTATCTGACCTACCTTGTCTGACTGCAGGTCATAAGACCCCCATTCCAGAAGGAAGGAATGCAGCTCAGAGAGCCCAAGAAGAATCTGGACAGACAGGCCTTGCTGGGTTTCCCTGTCTGTTAACACTAGATCATACCCATTTTGTCCAATCATATTCCTACATGGCTGTCCATACTTTGTTGAACCTAAGCATAAAAATGGAAAGCTTCCCCTATATCTCAGGGGTATTCATTCTGAAGGCTCCCATGTATATACATTAAATAAATTTGTGCGCCTTTTCTCCTATCAATCAATCTGTCTCCTGTCAGTGATTTTTTCAGCAAAGGGGGCCTTGGTCCCTACAACTGCATTTAAAATTAACAGATCAGGGCTCTGATCTGGTGGCTCACGCCTGTAATCCTAGCACTCTGGGAGGCTGAGGCGGGCGGATTGCTCGAGGTCAGGAGTTCGAAACCAGCCTGAGCGAGACCCCGAATCTACTACAAATAGAAACAAATTAATTGGCCAACTAAAAAAATATATAAAAAATTAGCCAGGCATAGTGGCGCATGCCTGTAGTCCCAGCTACTCGGGAGGCTGAGGCAGCCTAATGGCTTGAGCCCAGGAGATTGAGGTTGCTGTGAGCTAGGCTGACGCCATGGCACTCACTCTAGCCTGGGCAACAAAGTGAGACTGTGTCTCAAAAAACAATAAATAAATAAAATAAAATTAACAGAACATGTTCAATTTACCTCCTGAAAAATTTAGCTCTTATTAGATACATACCTAATTAGATACATAACTAGTGTTTCGAAAACAATATCCAACCTTAGACTTTTTAGTTATAAAGATATTTTTCAATCTCTCACCCAAAAATCCTGCTAGGAGTAGTGTTTAGAACCAGTTCACGGAATCAAACCATCTTTAACAGTGACATTATTTACGGCGGAGACAGGCAGATTACTCACTCTCATGTTCCTCTTGTACCACCAGGTTCACATGGTCCACGCAAGCTTGGATGTCATTCCACGTAATAAATTCATTATTCTCTGCATGTGCCTGAGCTTTCAGTTTCATCAACTCATCAAGATATCTGTCCCAGCACCCCGACAAAAAAAAGACAATGAAGTGCAGCATTAAAACACACACACATACACACAAAAACTCCAGGATTATGATGGAGGACAGGAATGAAAAGACTTAGGAGTAAAATCCAAGACTGCCAGGGTACCCCAATCGTCTGATATATTCTAGAGCAGGCATCCTCAAACTACGGCCCACGGGCCACCTGCGGGTGGTTTTGCCTGTTTGTTTTTTTACTTCAAAATAAGACACGTGGGTGTGCACAGGAATTTGTTCATAGTTTTTCTTAAAAAACTATAGTCTGGCCCTCCAAGGGTCTGAGGGACAGTGAACTGGCCCCCTGTGTAAAAAGTCTGAGGACCCCTGCTCTAGAGGCCAGGATTAGGGCTGGGGAGTTGCCTTAAAATGTGAAAATGCACATTATTCTCACGATAGCCTGGTACATATTCTAAATTCCAGATAGGACCAACTTTAGAATCAGAGGAAGCAGCTCAAGTAATTCCTCTAAAGACAACAAAAACGGCCACATGCAAGCTAATAAAGGTAGAAGGAATGACTGATCAACAAATCATCATTCAATACTTTCTGACTGAAAGTACTGATTTAGGCAAAGATGATCAATCAGAGGTTAAAATATCATGTGAATGACTGATGGGGAACTGGACATTTTGATGGTACAAAAAGAGACAATGTTCTGCCAACAAGGGAAAAATATAAATACACAATGGAGGTATAAACTGTCTCCCTAATCCAAGGATCAATCTTATTATCTCGAATAGTGATATAGCAAGTATATTTCACATGCCTTTTGATATGAGGCAATATGAAATACATATCACCAAAAGTGTTACAGTGAATTGGGGCAAGCCTTTAGATCTAATTTCCAATTTACAGTAATAAGTCTAATATGAGAAAGCAACCAGATCTATAAGATGGGACATTTTATAGGACAATTGGCCCTACCCCTTTAACAAGTCAGTGTCATGAAGAAAGGAACAATTTTGGATTAAAAGATACCTAAGGGGCCAGGCACAGTGGCTCAAGCCTCTAGTCCTCGCACTTTGGGAGGCTCAGGCAAGAGGATTACTTGAGGAGTTTGAGACCAGCCTGAGCAAGTGCAAGACCACGACCACATCTCTACCAAAAATAAAAAAAATCAGCTGGATGTGGGAGCACGCACGTGTAGTTCCAGCTACACAGGAGGCTAAGGCAGGAGGATCACTTGAGCCCACGAGTTTGAGGTTGCTGTGAGCTGCAATGTATGATGACACTACTGCACTCTACCCAGGGTGACAGAGTGAGACCCTCTCAAAAAAGAAGAAGAAGATGGCCGGGCGCGGTGGCTCACGCCTGTAATCCTAGCACTCTGGGAGGCCGAGGCGGGCGGATTGCTCAAGGTCAGGAGTTCAAAACCAGCCTGATCGAGACCCCGTCTCTACTATAAAAATAGAAAGAAATCAATTGGCCAACTAATATATATATATAAAAAATTAGCCGGGCATGGTGGCTCGTGCCTGTAGTCCCAGCAACTCGGGAGGCTGAGGCAGCAGGATTGCTTGAGCCCAGGAGATTGAGGTTGCTGTGAGCTAGGCTGACGCCACGGCACTCACTCTAGCCTAGGCAAGAAAGCGGGACTCTGTCTCAAAAAAAAAAAAAAGAAGAAGAAGAAAAACAAAAAGAAAACAGATACTTAAGGGACACAACAGCCATATGTAACACATGATCCTGGACTGAATCCTGGTTTTGAACAAACAAGCTAGAAAGGAAAGTTCTGGAACAACTGAAGAAGAATGAAAATGGACTAGGTTTAGGTAATAGTAAATAAGTATTACTAATTTTGTCAGGGCATGAGATAGTGTTATCCTGGCTGTGTAACAAGGTGAGATAGGCATGCATGCACATATACGTGGGAGCATGTCATATCTATAATGTACTGTAAATCCTTCAGCAAATAAAGTAGCAAATAAAATGAATCAAAGTAGAGCAAAAGAAATGTATGGCCACACTGAAGTCCTAATGCCTGAGAAGAGGAGTGTTGCTGCACAAAAGACAGAGGTGACAGCTAGGTGATGGACTCAACCCACTGACTCTGGGCACCTACCGCTGACAGTTTTCTTCCTCGATGTTGGTGAGGCCTGTAACCGAACTGCTCAGCTGCTTCCACACCGTATTCATGTCTCCCGATTCCAGCGCCCGGTTGATCAGGGCCACCGAGGACAGCATCTCCACCGCGACAGAGAGCTCTGGATGGGTGAGGTTATGCTGCACAGAAAGGCACGGGGGAGAACAGTGAGGAAAGACATTCTTCAACATCGAGGCGGCCAGAAGGCTGATAAAACCACAACAAGACTCAGTTTCTGGAAGAAAGGTCTACCTAACCACAGGAAGAAGCAGGTATTAAATTCACCTCCACCCCCCCTTGCTCACAAACAGGACAGGCTCAGTGAACTCACCTGGGGACTCTGCTGCTGCAGAGTAGCCAGCTCCTTCTGGTAGAGATCGGCGGCAAACGGGTACACCTGGGGCAGCTGGGCTTCCGGGTTCATCAGCTCCATAACTGTCTTCTCGGCAACACCCTTCTGGATCGCGGCATTGATGGCTGCCACCGCCGCCAATCCTGTGCGGAAGGCAGGTCAGACACGCAGTGCGCTGAGAGCCCGAGGGGAAGGGGGGCCAGTTTTCATGAAACAAAGTTACAGCCTGCGGATGAACTATCAGCCATAAAGTCTGAAGTGGAATTTCACCTTTAAAAAGCTGCTTCCTTTGTATACAGGGTGAACTGTGTGGCATGTGAACCGCATCTCAATAGAGGGGTTAAAAAAAAGGGGCAGACTCCTAACTGCTCTCCTCACCCTTCTCTTCTTTCCACCCAATTCACCCTGTCTGCCACCACTACTCCCCACCCAAACCATCTCCTCCTTCCCCTGTAGCTTCGCAAATAACACGCCAGCTTCTTCAGGTGCCACTCTAAGCTTTCCACAATCTATCCAACCCTTATCTTACGCAGCTCTGACCACTAACAAAAATTTTAGTCTAACCGCTCTTCCTTAAGTACATTTTTTACCATCTGTACCTCTGCTTCCACTTCCTTTCCCCTTTATGGTCCTACATCAAGAGCATTCTTCTCTCTCCTCTTACACCATCCAAATCTCACCAATGCCTTAACTGGCCACCTCTGGATCTCTCTAGCCAACCATGAAGTGCCTACTAGCCCAGGTGAGCCTATACTGACTCCAGTTCTACTTATAAAACTGGAGGAAACAAAACAGACACATAGACCAATGGAGCAGGGTAGAGAACCCAGAAGTAAACCCCACACGTTTACACCCAAGTCATTTTTGACAAGGGCACCAAGAACATACACGGGGGAAAGCAAAGTGCTGTGGTCTGTGGTTGGTTTGTGCCCACCAAGCCTCTTGTGGAAATGTGATCCCTAGTGTGGCGGTGCTCGGAGGCAGGGCCCAGAGCGAGGACTGTCTGGGTCATGAGGGGAAATCCCTCATGAATAATGTGGTGCCAATCCTGAGGCAGTGAGTGAGTTCCCGCTCAAGACTGGATTGGTTCTCAGGGGAATGGATTAGCTCGCTGAGAGCGGGTTCTCACAAAGCCAGGATGTCCCTTGGGTTTGGTCCCTCTTCGCCTGTGCCCACTTCCCCTTTGACCTTCTCCACCATGTTTTGATGCAACAAAAAAGCTCTCACCAGAAGCCAAGTGAATGCCGGCATCATGCTTTTGCATAGTCTGCAGAACTGTGAGCTAAATAAACCTCTTTCTTTACAAATTACCCTGCCTCAGATATTCCTTTATAGCAACACAAAACGGAATAATACAGTCTCTTCAATAAATGGCACTGGGAAAACTGGATAATCATATGCAGAAGAATAAACTAGACCCCTATCTCTTCACCGTATACAAAAATCAAACCAAAATGGATTAAAGACTTAATCTATGACCTGAAACCATGAAATTACTAGTCAAAAATATTGGATAAATGTTAGAGGACACTGGTCTGTGCAAAGGCTTTTTGGGTAAGACCTCAAAAGCACAGGCAACAAAAGCAAAAGCAGACAAATAAAACAACATCAAGGTAAAAGGCTTCTTCTACACAGCAAAGGAAACAATCAATAAAGTAAAGAGACAACCTACAGAATAGGAGAAAATATCTGCAAACTACCCATCTGACAAGGAATTAATCACCAGAATATGTAAGGAACTCAACTCAATAGCACCAAAACCAAACAATCCAATTTAAAAATGGACAAATGAACTGAATAGACATTTATCAAAAGAAAACATACAGTGCGGGTGCAGTGGCTCACGCCTGTAATCCTAGCACTCTGGGAGGCTGAGACGAGAGGATTGCTTGAGCTCAGGAGTTCAAGACCAGCCTGAGCAAGAGCAAGACCCCATCTCTACCCAAAACAGAAAGAATTAGTCAGGCACGGTGGTGTGTGCCTGTAGTCCCAGCTACTCAGGAAGCTGAGGTGGGAGGATCACTTGAGCCCAAAAGTTTGAAGTTGCAATGAGTTATGACGACACCACTGCACTTTAGCAACAGAAATTCTGTCTCAAAAAAAAAGGACATACAAATGGCCAACAGGTATGTGAAAAAATGCACAACATCACAAACCATTAATCAAGGAAATGCAAATTAAAACCACAATGAGATGTCATCTCACCCCAGTTAAACTGGCTTTTATGAAAAAGACAAAAAATAATGGACACTGCCAAGGATGCAGAGAAAGAGGAACACTCATACACTGTTGGTAGAAATGAAAATTAAGATCGCCACTACGGAAAACAGTGTGGAGGTTCCTCAAAAAACTAAAAATAGAACTACCATATGATCCAGCAATCCTGTCGGGTATATATCCAGAAGAAGGGATATCAGCATTTGAAAGAGATATCTTCACTCCCATGTTTACTGCAGCACTATTCACAATAGCCGAGATGTGAAATCAATATAAGTGTCCATCAATGGATGAACAGATAAATAAAACATGATATAATACATAATGAGTGCGATGCACAATATCTGGGGGTGGACACGCTTGAAGCTCTGACACTGAAAAAAAAAAACTCCCTGTCCTCATAGAGCTTAGAGTCCAATGGAGGGAAACAAAATAAAAAATTAAAAGAAACCACACAAACACACACACACACACACGAAAATGTGGTATAAAGATACAATGGAACATTATTCAGCCATTAAGAAGAATGAAATCCTATCATTTGCAGCAACATGGATAGAACTAGAGGTCATTCTGTTGAGTGAAATAAGACAGGCATAGAAAGACAAGTATGTTCTCACTCATATGTGGGAGCTAAAGAAAAGTGGATCTCATGGAGGTACAGCATTGACTGGTGGTTACCAGAGGCTGGGAAGGGCAGCGGGGATGAGGGAATGAAGAGAGGTTGGTTAATGAGTACAAAAATACAGTTAGATAGAAGGAATAACATCTAATGTTTGATAGTACAGTAAGGTGACTATAGTAAACAATAAGGTATTATAATTCATTCAAAATAGCTAGAAGAATTGGAATATTCAACATAAAGATAAATGTTTGAGGTGGCAGATATCCCAGTTACCTTGATTTGATCATTACATATTGTATGCATGTATCAAAATACCACATATGTACAACTATTACATACCAATTAAAAAACAAAACAAAACTGGGAGAATCCTACTGCCGCCAACAGTAACTGGTGGTTGACTATGGTTAGCGGGCTCGGGGTGGGGAGTAAGGGGTGACAGAAGCTAATCTGGGACCCTTCAGTGACGTAAAGGCACAACTTTCCCGCCCTACTGGACGCTTCCACGGACGCGCAGCTGAGGGGACTCTTACTTCGCTGGTACTGCTGGGCAGCACCGTTGGCAGCGTCCACTCCGGCCTGCAGCTCCTCCTTCTGCAGGGGGTCGGCCTGGCCGCTCTGAGGAAAGCAAGGAACACTGTGTAAAGATCACTGTGCCCAGGGCTCCAGTCCTCACGGCCCTCAGGGCTCTGCAGCAGGCACTAGGGACAGAGAACCGCAGACGCAAGCGACAGCTCCAGGCCGCACACAGCCCAAGTGGCAGCCCGAGATAGAGCCAAAGGCCCTTGCCAAATCTAGGGGAGAGTGGCTTTCCAGATACTGGCACATTCTTTTAAATATTCCGTAAAAAGCATCGAAACATTCTGAGAGAAAACATCTGTAGAATCTTCAGCACATTAACACTGCTTTACTCCGACCAACAGATGCCAGGAGTTTGAAAAATGTATACTTGCCCTTATTTAGACAAAAAAATAAAGCCCCCCCCATGTTTGTTTAAAAAAAACCCACAAAGTACAGTCCCGTATAATCTACCCTCACTGCACATTAAGTACTTTCCCAGTGTTGGCCACAAGAAACTAATGAGGTGTGGCTTTTTAAAGTGGAAATGTGTGATGTAAGAACGTAAAAAAATTCAGGTTTTCCCCAATAGCTTTTAGTGAGGGTGAGAGGCGGATGGTGGAAATGAAGGGGTGGTTAGACTGGGGCTTGGGGGTGGGGGTGCATTGTTCATTTTAAAAGAGGATTCGCTGCTCTAAAAGCACAAGAGAGCTGAAAACTAGGTATTTTACCTTAGGATTTTTTTTTTAAAAAAAACTAATGTATATGCAGGAAAACAAGTTGTACTAGAAAAAAAAAAGCTGCGTAAGTATCTTTAAATGACAGCACGGGATTCAAACGGACAAATGCAAACTCTTGCAGCTCCAACCCACAGTATTTTCACCTGTCTCTTCTGCTGTTTGTCACTCAGGAGCTGCTTGAAGTACCAATCACTGTTCTGCTGCTGCAGTCCTCGCAGACCCAGCGCTGGTGACTGCAGAGCCTTGAACAAGGCCAGCGCAGCTCCCTGCTCCAAAGCTAGGTCGATATTGGCTAACGCAGAAATTGCTGATGAGGAAAAAAGGCAAAAGCTTAAGAAAAAAACCACGTTAACGTAATAGCCTAGAATATTTTTCCTTCCCCAAAACCAATCTCAGTATTTCCAAATAAGGGAAATACAACTCGGAGAGCCTTTTCTTCTGTAGTATCTCAGAAGCATTAAGATCTTGGGATTGGAAAGGAACCTAAAAGTCACCCAGTGCAGGGCTTCCCAACAAGCTGTTCATCAGATGTCATGCAGAGTCCCAGGCCACATCCAGGGCCTACTTAAAGCCTTCCAGATGCAAATAATAATAGCTTGGCACCAATATGGGTAGTAATATAAAAGCCACCAATCCAGAGTTGTCCAGATGATGCTTACAGACCACTAAACAGGAGAGAGTATCTGCCACGGGAATTTTTACTAAATCTTTGGACAATTCTGTTTCCAAAAAAATTTTTTTTAACTTCTACCCTGAAGTTCGCACTGAATACATTCAACTCTCCCTTCCTTGTGACAGTGCACTTCGCACTAACAGCTCGAGTTCCTTCAACCATTTCTCACGCAGCATCATTCTGATTCCATTCACTACCCCGGCATTTCCCGAACATGCTCCACACACAGAAGCCAGTGCTCAAGGTGTCAAGGGTGGTCTGACCAGTGAAGAGTAGATGGGGCTCTTACCCCTCGCTCAATATTCTCTACCTAGTCATAGAACCTGAGGTCACACAAGCTCTTTAACATAGTATCTGATGGTGAAAACACAGATGTTCCTTCATCCCAAAACCTTCACAGCGTTATTTTTAAGATTAAATGAAATCATACACATAAAAGCACTTTTATACTATAAAATAAATAAGGTATTAGGTTAAAAGTCAAAACGAGATAATTTCTGATTAGAAATTAAATCAGAATCATAATTACTTTATTACTTTTAGTTTCCCAATTTTTAGAAGAGAAAATGCCTCCCTTCACCACTGCCCAGGGACAAACATCTTTATCAAAGTAGCAAAAAAGAAATCAATAAAATACAAAAAATCAAAATATCTGGGGCACAGCAGTACTTTTCAATTTTAAATGTTTTCATTAGTAAAAAAACAAAATAAATAAGCTGTTAGAAAGAAAATCAAAACAGCCCAAGGGAAATAAAGTCTCAAACTAGAAAATGGGAGGTGGGGCAATGAGAAAGAGTAGTAAACAAAACAAAACCAAGAGGTAAAAGGAAGAAAAGGTTAAAAAAAAAATTGCTGTGGATTTGTGGTCTCACAGTAGGCTCCTAAGAGATTATTTCTATGTTTCTGATAACCATACCAAGGTGGTGGCTTCTTAAGTCATGGCCGTAGGTCTATGTGGCCGTTAGCCAACCAACCAATCACTCCTTCAATAGTATTTACTGAGGACCTGCTACATCCGGGAAATACGACAGTGAACCAAACAAATACCCCCATCCTCATGGAGCTTTCACAGTAGCTGGGGACAAACACATAGTCAACAGCTATACTTTCTCTAGGCACTATCTCTAGATACCGCAAAATCTCAGTATCTATCTACAAAAGCATCCAGTCAATTGTGCCTTTGCTAGAAGCATAAATCTACTACTTAAACATGTAAATATTTACTAACATTTATATTGCAAAGATAAAGTTTAGATTATTCAAATATTTCCTCCTACTGAACTTTAGTTATCTAACTCTAACTTTCCTTATTTTACTTAACAATAAATAAAATGAAAACTTTTTTTCATTTGTAACTGTTGGCCTGTTGCTTTTTTCTGGGGCAGTGTTAATGGCCTCATTGCTGGTTCTCATTCCCTGTGCAAAGAATCTTACCTGTAATTACATTAAGACAATCCCTGGAACTGAAAGTCCCTTAGTTTTCCTGGCATATAACTTTCCCTTGCCTCAGACTTTCTCTACAATGAGAAAAAGATTTTTCCTCTGCAGGGAATTCTGCCTTATCCTCACCCTCTCTATCTATCCTAGGAATCCCGGTGAAGGTTCATGGACACTGACACCTACTCAAAAATCTAAGCAGAAGTCATCATTCCCGTTTTTATTCTATGACTGAGCCTAATGCACCTTTCAAACCTCTTTCTAATCAAGCTGCCCTGAAATTATTCATCTAAATGTCTATCTTCTCCTACCATATTGAAAGTTATTTGAGGGAATTTTTATTATTTTGCTCTTCTAACCACATGAGAATATGAATAGAACATTTTAAGAACATATACATATCCTTCTTTCCTTACATGTTTACAACTGACTCTCATAAAATTATCAAGGTAAAACTATAAAGGTTATAAAACCCCAAACAATATAGTAG
Source organism: Microcebus murinus (assembly GCF_040939455.1). NCBI lineage: Eukaryota > Metazoa > Chordata > Mammalia > Primates > Cheirogaleidae > Microcebus > Microcebus murinus. Next base: position 4,402,167 of record NC_134110.1, on the reverse strand, counting down.
GAAAAAATCCCTTAGTAAAAGAAAAAGGATTTTATGCAGTCTACACAACAGGAAACACATTAGACTTTGTTCTCATAAAGAGAATGAAGCATAAGGACACTCCAGTTTATATTTGCTGACTTAAAGTCTTCATATAGATTCAGCACAAGACACCACCCATACCTGAATGGAAAGTGATTCAAAGCATCAGAAGCATCATTATCTCAAATGAACCAGAATGTAGCAGAATACAAAGACTCCCAGTCAGGATTTAGAATTCCATATCATATAGAGTTGGTAAAATCTTGTAAATCCTCTCTAGTTATCAGAGTATTAGTTCAAATAAGAAATTAGGAGGTCCAAATGAACAATGAAAACACTAGTTACTATTACTGTTGTTGTTATTATCTTGAGCAAAACAAGATCAAGACAAGCCTAACTGGTTGAAATCAAACTTATCAGTTGTGTTGGTGAGTCTAAACCTAGGCTAGGAATTATGAGGACTTTAAGAAGCAGAATAAGTAATCTCTGCTTTAAGTTCATAAAGATGTCAGAAATAAAGAGCAAGCAATATAAGACAATGCATAATTAAGCACAAAATTATGGTGATCAGCCCATTAATGCTATTGGAGATTTGAAAGACAAGTATATTTGTGAACTGGGATAGGCACCGAGGTGGAAACTGAACTGGATCTTAAATGGTGGGTACGACTTGGATTAGGCAAGAGATGAAGAATGAGGAGGGCATTACAGTGAGGTGATTACATGATTAACAAAGCGGTAGCCTCTTGTTCATCGAGTACTTACTAAATATCAGGCAATTCACATACATTATCTCAATTATCCACATAACACCTCCTCTAGTGTCCAATGTCACATAGCTGTTAATAAGAGGACAAGAGGTCAAATCCCAGAGACCACTTCAGAGCCAGACTCTCTGAGTCATGAAATGAACGGAATGAATATGGGACACAAGCAAATGAGTTTCTGTAAAGAGTAATGTTCATGAAACGTTGCACAGAGAACTCCACTAGACCAGGGATCCATTTTGTCTGGCAAGTAATAAAGAGCCAGTGCAGGTTCTTTAGCAGAGAAGCGGTAAAATGAAAATGATACTTTCAAGAAACTAATTTTTCAAAAGTGTGTAACACATATGCAAAAATCAATATTAAAAGTATCATCTCATATCTGTTTAAATACATTTTGAAAGACATGCATAAAAATGGCAATGGGGTTATTTCTTAAGTGATGGGGTCTAACTTTTTGTTTATTTCTGGATAACTTATGTTATTCTTTAAAAGAAAAACAAAACCATAATGATTCTTTAAAAATAGGCAAATAATTTTTTTTAAAGTATATAACATGGAATGAAAGACTGAAGCTATAACCCAAAATACCAGCCCAGAAGCTACTACAGAGGACAATAACTGACACAGAGGCTCAGCACACAGAGCACTATAATGAGCGACAGTTCCCACACAAATCCACTAATTAATGTCTAAAATAAATCAAACCGTGTCGTGAGTCTGAGAATAGATCAACACCCACATTATTCTATAATATCCCCTTAGGTGCCTGACTCAGGAGCATACTTACTATTGACTTTGTTTACATTGCCTTGAATTTCAGCTTGAGTGAGCAGCTCCTCATAAACGTCCCTTTCCCTCTCAGCGTTTTCTGTCTGAAGATGAGTAAAAAGTAGAGTTACGTTAGCTCAGGTGCCTAAGACGACCACAGAAACACATTTGTGTTCCTCCCCCACCATAGCAGAACCAAGAAATCCTTTATAAACTGGGCGCTGTGGTGTGCATCTATAATCCCAACTACTTGGGAGGCTGAGGTTGGAGATCACTTGAACCCAGCAGTTCAAGATCAACCCTGGGCAAAATAGTGAGACCCCCATCTCAAAAAAAATCTTTTACAAAGAACAAAGCAGGACAGGTGTGGTGGCTCACGCCTGTAATCCTACCACTCTGGGAGGCCAAGGGGGCAGATCATTTGAGCTCAGGAGTTCAAGACCAGCCTGAGCAAGACCCCGTCTCTACTAAAAAAAAATAGAAAGAAATTAATTAGCCAAATAAAAATATATAGAAAAATTAGCCAGGCATGGTGGTGCATGCCTGTAGTCCCGGCTTCTCGGGAGGCTGAGGAAGGAGGATTGCTTGAGCCCAGGAGTTTGAGGTTGCTGTGAGCTAGGCTGATGTCACGGCACTCTAAGCCAGGCAACAGAGTAAGACCCCGTCTCACACACACACAAAAAGAACAAAGCAGAATGCTACATGATTATAACTAAAATCTCAAAAAGCAGATCCGTTTGTTAATGATGAGCACGGGGGTTCTTCCAGAGTTGGGCAAGAGCACTGAATAAACCCTGCTCTGCTCATGTACAAAGCCGCACATCCTGCCGCAGACCGGAGTAAAATGGGAATAGACGGTCTGTGGTCTTGTAGCCTCCACTGCTGACATAGGCAGAGGCATGGTAGCAGCATCTCCCCGGCAGGCCAGTTTGGCACCTATCCTGGGGGGTAAAATTCCTGCTCTATGATATGAGATACAATGTTCTGAGAGTGAGCCTGTCTTCATTTTTGTCACCTGCTTATGTGCCCAAAGAACCAAGAGGTTTTAATCACTAATTTCAACAAGTAAAGCCTTTTACCTGTGTAAAGCCTTTTCTTTTTTCTTTTTAGACAGGGTCTCACTCTGTCACCCAAGCTAGAGTGCAGTGGTGTGATCATAGCTCACCGTAATCTCAAAGTCCAGGGCTCAAGCAATGCTCCCACCTCAGCCTCTTGAATGGCTGGGACTACAGGCACATGACACTGCACCCAGCTGATTTTTTTTTTTTTTTTACTTTAGGGCCAGGGAATCTCACTATGCTGCTCAGGCTGGTCTTGAACCCCTGGCCTCAAGTGATCCTCCCACCTCGGCTTCCCAAAGTATTGAGATTCCAGGCATGAGCCACCTTGCCCTAACACATATAGGTCTTAAAGGAGACTCTTATCTTCAGATTTTTCAAGTCAGAATCATTCAACTAACTTCCACATACCCATAACAATAGTACAGAGTATTTCACCTCAGAGAATCTGGAAAAGGAGAAGGGCTATATTAATATTTGGAGATCATCTTTCAAAAGGGAACTATTAATTTTAAATGACTACATTCCAGAACTTTATTTGCACAAAATACAAAAAGAAAGTAGAGTTCAAAATAGAGTCTAGGCAGGCAGAGATGGCTCACACCTATAATTCTGGCACTTTGGGAGGTCAAGGCAGGAGGATCATTTGAGATCAGGAGTTTGTGACCAGCCTGAGCAAGAGATCCCGTCTTTACAAAAAATTAAAAACTTCACCAGGCGTAGTACTGCACACCTGTAGTCCCAGTTACTTGGGAAGCTGAGGCAGAAAATTTGCTCAAGCTCAGGAGTTTGAGGTGACTGTGAGCTATGACGACGCCCTGGCACTCTAGCCAGGGCGACAGAGTGAGACCCTGTCTCAAAAATAAAATTAAATTAAAAATAAAAATTAAAAAAAATTTTTAAATGGAGTCTAAAACCAAAAGATACTGTGTAATTCCATTTATATGAAATTCTAAAAAAGGTAAACTATAGTGATGGAAAACAGACTGGTAGTTGCCTGGGGTCAAAGGTGGGGTGGGGGAGCAGATATTGACTGCAAAAGGGCACTAGGGAACTTTCTTGGGTAATGGTTAAATGACCACACATATTTATCAAAACTCAGACTGTACACTTAAAATGGGTAAGTTTTATTATATGTAAATTATACCTCAATAAAACTGACTTTAAAATGAAGCCATGTCAAATTATGAAACAATATAAAATAGGAAGAATAGATATTCCATTTTTACCCTGTTTTTAGCATTTGCCATTTTGTCCTGCTTGGCCTGGTAAAGGACATCCTGGTACGTGGATGCCAAGGGCTCGTCAAGATTTACAAGCATGGCATTAGGATTCTTCAGAGCTGTAAACGTGTCAGCTGGAATTCTACGGTCAATAGCTTCATTGATAGCAATAACAGCGGCATGTACTAAAAAAAAAAAATTCAAAGCATAGAACACTGAAATTATATAGAGTAAAGGATTGTTATCACACATACAAAATAACACTGCAACCCCCTATTACAGAGAGAGGCTCCTTTTCATAGATGGAGAAATAAGTGGGACTGGAGGAATGGCTTCCCGGACCCTGTGCGCCTTGTCTCTTCCTTTGATGCACAAAGCCAGCCACAGCTCCGCCTGTGATCCATGCTTGGGATGCCGAACATGGAATCTCACAGGTAAATATTCATAAGAGAGTCTTTCAAGGAGCATTTACTGTGGAGATGTTCACCCTTAATTACAAAGTAAACATCATATGAAACTCAATAGGGTGCTAAAATGTAAGACTTACTTTCTAAATGTTTTTACTTAATCAAAATTAACCACTTATTCTCAAATAACAATAGCATAGATGATTATAGCAGTGTTTACCAGGGACTTAACTTGCTAGCAAAATTCACAGTCACCACTCCAGCATTAATTATTGGAAATGGTGGCAACAATCCCATCTGAACCCACAAAATATTTCTCTTCTTACATGCAGCTTCATCCACAGACAGTTCATTAGCCAGGATGCCCCCGATCTTGCTGAAGGCAGGCATCTGGATCCCGTACTTCTCCAGCTCAATCTTCATGTTGTTGATTTCTTCTTCTACAGAAGAGAATTAAGACCCAGTCAAGCAATTTAAGCACCTTTCCACAACTCAGAGAAGGAAACAGATTCTTCAGCTATAAAATGGGATAAAATGGCATCTACCTCTTAGGGTTGTTATAAGGGTTTAATGAGATGATACACGGAAAGCACTTAACACAGTACCTGGTCATATGATGCACTCAAACACTAACCATTATTATTATTATCAAGGACATAAGCAACAACTACAGAGTGAGAAGGCCCTATCGCAGTGGTCCCCAACAATTTTGGCACCAGGGACTGGTTTATGGAAGACAATCTTCCACAGCGGACGGTGGAGGGGGAGGAGGCAGAGCTCTGTGGCCTGGTTCCTCACAGGCCACGGGCCCAGGGCTTGGGGACTTCAGCCCTACAGGAAATAGTTTTTCAAAACTGCTACGTGTGGCATTTCCTACAACAAACTTAAAAATGGAACAGCTCTAACAGAAGCTCCACAAGTGAGTACCAAACCAGTCTGTTATCTCGGTCTTTACAATCTATATCACTAGCTGCTACTCAACAGTTTGGTTTCTAAGGCAGAAAGCCAAATGATAAACAACACGTAAGGTCTGGCCCTCGCCCCAGGTCTGGTCAACAACTTCCCTGGAAGGAAAATATCATAGATAAAAGCTTTACTACCACAATTTTAAACTCCCAGGCCTAGAAAATGATCACCAGTTTGAAGGATGTGAATCTATCTTACCCCTAACCAATATTAGCACCATCTTTTTCTCCCCAAGCTCCCAACTCTTTAAGCACCTGACTATAGCAAATACAAACACCCACCCAAATAAGGTTAAATTTTAAATGTACTAAATTATCATCTTTGTATCATCTCATTCCCCACTCTCCTCCTACTTTGCCCACAACAGGTGCTTACTGGAAGGGAAAGGGAAACACTATTATAAAGCTTGTTTCAACATCCCTGAACATTTAATGTTAGATGTTAATATTATTATCTGTTAATGTTACTCTCAATTAAATATAAGAAAACTGAGATTCACTAATCATGCCCACATTATAAAAGTGAGAGAACAGAGCCTAAAAGTCCCAGTTTAGTGCTCTTTCCATCAAACCAGAGGAAGCAGGTTATTCATATTTCTTTCATCTCTGTTGTCAGAGTATTTCTAAAGCCCTAGATCTTTAAAATCAGTACTGTTGACTCTCCAGGCTATTTCCACATAAATTAAGCATTTCTTGGCAAGTTTGTAACTCCTTACCTGTGAAGTCAACCTTTCCATACAGGTCTTGAATCTGAGGAGCTAGGCCTAGTTTGAACAGGTACAAACTAGAAAACAAAACATGCAAAAGAGTTAGGCCTCCCAGCTATACTCAGCTGCTGCTCTGAAAGGCGAATATCAGCATAAGGAAGAAAATGAAAACATTCTGAGCACGGAGACTCCCGGCACCCACAACAGTCCCTTCTGCAGTTACGATACTTTGCCTCAGAGCCTTCATTAGTTTTACATAACAGCATTGTCCTAAAAGGTCACACAACATAATGCAAACAGCACCAGACTGGGAGAAATCAGTAAACACAAATTCAAGTCCCAGTTCTGGCACAAATTCAATGTGGATATGTTAACGTGAATGTTAATATAATTAATTATCAGTGAAGTTTCCTCATTTCCATTTACCTTCCTGTGATCAATAAGTTTTATGTAATAAGACATTTTAGAAAAGTCTCAGGAAAATGATTCAGATAGCAAATCTTAAACTGAATTCATATTATTGATGAAAAAGTTTAATCCAGGTAAATTTAAGAGTTTTAAGTAAAACACACATTATGTATTTTAACTCTTTAGATTAGAAAAATAAATCTACTAGACTCTAAGCTCCCCCAAAGGCAGGGATAATACAAGTCTCACTCACCAAAGTCTACCTAGAGCCTAGCATTATATTAATTAATATCAGTTTTTCACAGATAGAGAAATAAACATCCACATGCCTGTGTTAGGTTAAGTGGATTCTAAAGCCGTACAAGATTCAATAAATTAGAAGCCTTCCGAAGGGCATTTTACCGAGACTGACATGAGCAAGACAGCCTTACAATATGGGAGGAAATAAAAAATATATAAGAAACAAATCATAGAAACTTAATAAAATGGCCTAAAGTTATTGCAAATAATCTATAAACCTCAGTACCATCATACATGCATCATACATACTGCATTCATAGAACTGACTAGAATTTAAATTATATATGATAAACCCAAATGCATGATATAAAACAAAAAACACACTGAGTATTCAAACTCATTAGAATTTATACATCTAGGCCAGGCATGGTAGCTCACACCTGTAATCCCAACACTTTGGGAGGCTGAGGCAGGAGAATTGCTTAAGGTCAGAAGTTTGAGACCTGCCTGGGTAGCTTAGTGAGACTCCATCTCTACAAAAAAAATTTAAAATTTAGCTGGGTATGGTGGTGTGCTCCTATAGTTCCAGCTACTTGAGAGGCTGAGGCAGGAGTATTTCTTGAGCCAGGAGTTCAAGACTCCAGTGAGCTATGATCACACCACTGTACTCCAACCTGGCTGACATACTGAGACCCTGTCTCAAAAAAAAAGAAAAAAAGAATTTATACAACCACAGAAGTTAGTCATTCTTTCAGAGAAGTACAAGTATAAATCATGTGTATATAATTAAGCCCTTTTGTTCTTTAGGGTAAAATACTCCAGATGGAACTATATAAAGTTCCTCTCTCAGGTGATTTTAAATCGAAAAACTTTCTGAAGCAAAATAACTAATAACTTTCTATATGTGCAATATGTTCCCTTATATATTTTTCCTCACTAATACAGCCCACCTGCATTCTAAATCAGTAGTAATATTTTTCTCCAAGAATTTCTTTTATTCCTATTTGGAAATAGCAAAGCAGTTGCCATGTTTTAGGTTTAGGAATGTCACTTTCATAGCCCCAAGAAGAGTTAGCTTTTTATTTATTTATTTATTTTTGAAGAAAGAGTCTCACTCTGTTGCCTGGTCTAGAGTGCCGTGGCGTCAGCCTAGCTCACAGCAACCTCAAACTCCTGGGTTCAAGTGATCCTCCTGCCTCAGCCTCCTGAGAAGCTAGGACTACAGGCATGTGCCACTGTGCCTGGCTAATTTTTTCTATATATTTCTAGTTGGCTGGTTCATTTCTTTATATTTTTAGTAGAGACGGGGTCTCGCTCTTGCTCAGGCTGGTTTGGAGCTCCTGACCTTGAACGAACCTCCCCCCTCAGCCTCCCAGAGTGCTAGGATTACAGGCATGAGCCACTGTGCCCTGCTGTGAGTTAGCTTTTATTGTCTTTAAATGGTAGACTGAAGATACTACAGTGCTATCACTGGCTGATATAAAAGGTAGAGGATAAGATAAGACAAGGCCACCATCTTTCTTTCATCTCTCTTTAATTACTAGGTAGTTACTATGAGTATTTTAAGGAGATACAGGAGCTATGAATGGATTCATTATGGGCACTTAGGTCCTCTCAGTAGCAAAAAGGTACTTAGCCTCACACCTAAAACTTACAAGCCCTAATGGTAAACAGCATTTTCCAATCTTTGTTCCTGCTCTCCCATGCCAACTTTTACAAATAAACTATTAGGTGCTTATAAGCTCAGCTTATAACTGAGATTAGATTTCTTTTTCTTTTCCTTTTTTCTTATTTGATCTGTACTTTGTAGCAACGGGAAGAAGTAATAAGCTATGTTAACCTATCTGGATTCCAATTAGCTTTGCTAAATGCAGAGTAACCTAGAAATCACCATACTAATCTCCAAGATTATTAATAAAGACCCTTAAACACTGCAGTTCATTAGGAAACAGAATGTAGTATAGGTAAACAGTCCCTTATCTAAATTATTTTGGCCAGTTATGTTTTACTGTAGAATTCCTCAGATATTAGAAATGTTTTACAGTTTTACAGTGTAGAATTTCTCAGATACTAGAAAGGTTTTACAGTATAATTTGAATGTAGAATTTCTCATATATTAGGAAAGTTTTACAGTATTATAAAAACGTTCCCAGCAAACCCTAGGGCAGCACCTCCAATCCAATATATTACTTTTCTGCAGAGAAACATTCAAATAATCATAACCCTAAATAACCTTAATTATCACATTTTGCCAACAAATGAGCCTGCACCAAACTTAAACTAAACTTTCAGAGATCTTAGGATTTTTTTTTTTTAATTTAGGATAAGGGACTATGAGGACCTATTTAACCCCCAAATCAGTTCTTAGAATAACCAAACACCAGGGGAAGTGGAACGAAAGTATACAAATATATTCAAAATAATGGAGAACTGGGGACTATCTGAGAGTCGAATGTTATCTAAAAAGTAATTTAGTATGACTGAATTATAGTTACTATCTCTGGAATAATGCCAATCAAGATTAAGAAAAAAGGCCGGGCGCTGTGGCTCACGCCTGTAATCCTAGCTCTTGGGAGGCCGAGGCGGGAGGATTGCTCAAGGTCAGGAGTTCAAAACCAGCCTGAGCAAGAGCGAGACCCCGTCTCTACTATAAACAGAAAGAAATTAATTGGCCAACTGATATATATATAAAAAATTAGCCGGGCATGGTGGCTTGTGCCTGTAGTCCCAGCTACCCGGGAGGCTGAGGCAGAAGGATCACTCGAGCCCAGGAGTTTGAGGTTGCTGTGAGCTAGGCTGTCGTCACGGCACTCACTCTAGCCTGGGCAACAAAGCGAGACTCTGTCTCAAAAAAAAAAAAAAAAAAAAAAAAGATTAAGAAAAAAGCCCAAGAAAAAAGGCTGAGAAAAAAGGGCCAGGTGGCTCACGCCTATAATCCTACCACTCTGGGAGGCTGAGGCGGGCGGATCACTCAAGGTCAGGAGTTCGAACCCAGCCTGAGCAAGAGCGAGACCCCCATCTCTACTATAAATAGAAAAAAAGTAATTGGTCAACTAATATATATAGGAAATATTAGCCGGGCATGGTGGCGCATGCCTGCAGTCCCAGCTACTTGGGAGGCTGAGGCAGAAGGATTGTTTGAGCCCAGGAGTTTGAGGTTGCTGTGAGCTAGGCTGACGCCACGGCAGTCTAGCCCGGGCAACAGAGTGAGACTCTGTCTCAAAAAATTTTAAAAATTAAAAAAAATTAAAAAGATTAAGAAAAAAAAAGGGCAGGGAGAAAACAGAGATAATGCTTCTCTGTCACTGTTGATCCAAAGGGAGATGGTGCCTTACCCCATACAATTAAGTGGAACCTGCCTTGAACGCTGTTGTGTTTTACGGTAAAAGAGGCTCTGAGCACTTATAAACACATTCTACGTATTACCAAATGTTGCCAACTATTGTTCAGGAAAACACCATAAGAAAGAAACCATAAATCGCGAACCAGAACACATTACTCTCTTTATGTATACTTTCTAAGCACAGACTGCATATTCAAGAGAAATAGAAAACAACAGTGGACTTCCTCGCTTTCTCATTCTGACCCCATCATTAGAAAGGCGCAGTTAATCCTCTATCTCTAGTTCAGAGAATGTGAGGCCTGGGACCCGGGTTACGTTGCAGAGTGGTGGCTACAGAACTAGCAGAGAAGAATTCTGCCAGCTTAGCCTCTGTGCCTGCCAGGTTCAGGTATCCATTGTAGTAGGCACAGCCTTCACAAGGTTATCAACACAGACCTCATGTAACAAAAAGCCAATCACAATACTCAGAACTAAGCTGCTTTTGGCTCAGACACATACATTTGAAAGTGCTACAATTCTCAATCCAAGACATCCACGTCCTTAGCTATATTCATTCTTTCGCGTTTCACACTGATTCCAGTGATACCAAAGATCTAGTACATGTCTGATCAAGAAATTAGAGACGATAGTTTTCTTATAGATCAATATTATACATATATTTCATATATGTAATCAACATTTATTAAGCAAACATACACGATGCTATATAAAAAGAGCAGCTCAGGCAAAGAAAGTTCATATTCATATCCTACTCACTTGTACCATCTTCTGCTTTAGTCCTATGGCCATCAAATAAATGTGCTGAAATACTTTCCTTTATAGCCCACTACAGGTTGAGCACCCAAATCTGAAAATCCAAAAAAAATAAAATCCAAAGTGCTCCAAAATCTGATATCTTTTGAGTGCCAACATGATGCTCAAAGGAAATGTTCATTGGAGCATTCTGAGATTTCAGATTTGGGGTGTTCAGTATAATGCAAAAATTCCAAAAGCTGAAAAAAAAAAATCCAGTATCTGAAACATTTCTGGTCCCAAGCATTTTGGATAAGGGATACTCGTCCTGTATGAGCATCAACTCCCATCCCATCCCACTCTCCCTCCAGACAGAGCACTTTTTCCTCCAAATTAGTACCTTGTTGATTCTGGGGACGTGAAATTAAGTCATCTTTCAAATGTATCATGAAATTGTGGGAAAAATTATACTGTTCCAGTTGCTATTATCATATTTGTATTGGTATAAAAATTATTTAATGAATGAACAAATGGCTTAATAATGGCAAGGACCTAGATGACTACTTGAAAGAGACCAAACCCCAAGTGAAATGCATAATTCCCAGAAACCTTATATAATAATGAAAGAATATGCCATAGTTTCAGAACCAAAGTATCTGCTATTATGGGAATAAATTCCTTCTCTAAATGCCCTAGAAAAAACACAGCTATTTTTCACTATTTTGTTAGGATGATAGTATTCTATTTGAAATTCTGAAACTAATTTAAAGAAAAACTTTTTCATCTTACACCATGGATAAAAAGATACACACTCAATTCAGATGTTATTCCTAAACTGCTTATTTTACGAAGAAAATCTGATTACCTGAGTGCATGGATACAGTAGATACATCTTGGCATGTTCTTTCGATCATAGATATCTGTAGTTTCTGGATAAAAAATCTAGGGAGAAACAAAAGTAGTAAGGTATCCATCCACTGGGTTCATTTGACATTCAACAATCATCAATACAAATAATAAAACTATGGACAATTAGAAAACATTGTTGGCATTCAGCAAATAACTTCATTAGGGTGAATAGACATTTAGTCATATTTTAAGGGATAAAATGCTATAATACAGAATGAAAAGTACTACTTGGAAAATCCCTATTTGGTCAACCTACTGAATTTCATTAGGTGTGTGAAGGTGATTTACTTATTTCAGACCCAGACACAGGCTCTAATCCAGTTTAAATCAGTGGCAAGTATATGAGGCTTTAAGGACCATACTCTTCCTAGTTACTCTCTACCATGCCTGTGTGGAGTAATAACAATGAAGACTTACTAAGTGCCTTGGTTTGGGCAAATTGCTACATTTAGACATTGAAAAAAACTATAAAATATTAAAATGTTCTATAATGCTTACAGGAGATAGGAAGATACATACATGAAGTAGCTAGAACAGATGCATATGAGAATATGGAAGACCAGTACTTTTCTTTGGTAGCACTTACCACAATCAATCATTTGTGTTTATCTGTTTGGCTACTCTTACAAGGTTTTGAGACTGGATGACTGAGAAAATGGCGACATGGTACCATATACTATAAAGGAGGGGAAGTTCACTTGGGGGAAAGATAGATTTAATTTTAGATATGAAAAATTCTAGGTGACATTATAGAAAGCTATCCAAGGAGAAATGTCCAGAAGCCAATTGAAGATACTGTGTTTATCTTACAGCAAAGAGTGTTGAGAATAACTGAAACCATGAGAATGGGAATAAAGACTGCATCTTAAGGAATGTCCATAACTAGGACATGGATGGTAGAATGAAGAAAACAAGACTAGTACAGCAGATTAGAAACAATTTAAAAAACAAAATCATTGACATTCCCTCATCTGCCTAAAAAAAAAAAAAAAAAAAAAAAAACAAAATCAAAGTAAGAAAATAGCCCAAGCACTGTGGTTCACGCCTATAATCCTAGCACTCTGGGAGGTCAAGGCAGGAGGATGGCTTGAGGTCAGGAGTTCAAGAGCAGCCTGAGCAAGAGCAAGAGCAAGAGCAAGACCTGGCCGGGCGCTGTGGCTCACGCCTGTAATCCTAGCTCTTGGGAGGCCGAGGCGGGTGGATTGCTCAAGGTCAGGAGTTCAAAACCAGCCTGAGCAAGAGCGAGACCCCATCTCTACTATAAATAGAAAGAAATTAATTGGCCAACAGATATATATAAAAAATTAGCCGGGCATGGTGGCGCATGCCTGTAGTCCCAGCTACTCGGGAGGCTGAGGCAGAAGGATCACTCAAGCCCAGGAGTTTGAGGTTGCTGTGAGCTAGGCTGACGCCACGGCACTCACTCTAGCCTGGACAACAAAGCGAGACTCTGTCTCAAAAAAAAAAAAAAAAAAAGCAAGACCTGTCTCTACTAAAAATAGAAAAATTGGTCTGGTGTGGTGGTGCATGCCTGCAGTCCCAGCTACTCGGGAGGCTGAGGCAAGAGAATCACTTGAGCCCAGGAGTTTGAGGTTGCTGTGAGCTAGGCTGATGCCACAGCACTCTAGCTCAGGTGACAGAGAGAGACTTCAATTCAAAAAAATAAAATAAAATATTTCAAGGAAAACGTAGCCAACAGTACCAACTATGATAAAGAGCTAAAAAAGGATAAAAACCAAAAAATTACTGCATTAAGTTTCTACAATTAGCCTGTATGTACCATATAAAGAGATTAGGAAAGACATCCCAACAAACACTATCTATGTATTGTCAATTATGTATCACACATTATGGGCAACAATACATTTTTAGGCTAAATATCTTTAGCTCATATTCTCAAAAGGAATCATGTAGGGTAGACAGTTCAAACCTTATAGCCATGATTACCATGTTGTTTGTCCCTGAAAGCCTTTAGTAAATACTATGTTTGCTGAAAGTGTGGTCCAGTACAATACACTACTGTTAGTAAACAAAAAAAGTAATAAAATTATATCATTAAAAAAACATTTTGTAGTAACATTTCTAGCAACAGCAAATATTAACAAAGCTCTTAGTACCAGTCAAAAGTGGTTAAATTGTCATTGTCCACTGGCAATATACTACATCAAAAACAGGAACAGGAAGTTACAGGTGCACAGTACAATATTTTATACTATATAATGTTTTATACTATATACAAAACAGGAACAGGAAGTTACATGTGCACAGAGAGGCCAAGCAGCTGTAAGAACTCAACATATTGCATTTCCTGACATTTGTGGGGCCTAATTCTCAAACATACCAGTGGCAAGGAAGAGAACTGCAGCACTTGCTCTGAAAAAAAGAGGACAAAGGCTAGTCTTCCCCGAAGACCCATCTCTGGATTGAACTCACGTCAACAGCTGTGTATGCAACAATGAGCTCGGCACTATGTAAATCCCAAATATTCGAGTCCAAGTGGTTTTAGCTACCTTCTGATATTCCACACCTCACTTTTTAAAAATCTTTCTTTGTTTACACAAATTTGGACTCTACAGAAAAAGTGTAAAGAAAATAAAAATCACCCCTTAATCCCATCACACAGGAATGAAAACCCTATCTCCTTACAGATTTTTCCCAAGAATACTCACTTTATTTTTACACAAAAACTAGTGATCTCATCTTAGCCAGAACACAAACTCTTAAAATCTTAAACTGGTTCCCCTCCCCCACTTAATACATCAAAGACAACTTCCTTTGTTTAGATAGGTTATAACCTTTTTAATGGTACTAGTATTCGATTGGCTATAACAATTAATACCCCGAGTGAAGAAACACGTAGTTTTGCTATCAGTTTTTCCCATCATTAGCAATGCCTTTATATTATATATATCTTGTTGTGTTTGTCTGATTGGAATTTGGGGGGGGGATAAGGGGAATTCTTAGGTCAAGTGATGTAAAGAAAAAAAGAAATCAATCAATCCACCAATCCATGCCTCCAAGAGTGACAATAGAGCATGGCCTTATGGTAGGACTGGGTAGTTAGAAATGGCAATTTCACTAAAAGCAGCACTAAATATACTTCTGAGCAAACACTCAGAGGATTCACACTCCCATATCAAAACTACAGCCATCAGCCAGGCACAGTGGGTGGCTCACGCCTGTAATCCTAGCACCCAGGCAGGCGGATCGTTTGAGCTCAGGAGTTCGAGATCAGCATGAGCGAGAACCGGTCTCTACTAAAAAAATAGAAAGAAATTGGCTGGACAACTAAAAATATATACATAAAAATTAGCCGGGCATGGTGGTGCATGCCTATAGTCCCAGCTATTTGGGAGGCTGAGGCAGGAGGATCACTTGAGCCCAGGAATTTGAGGTTGCTGTGAGCTAGGCTGACACCACGGCACTCACTCTAGCCCGGGCAAAGTGAGACTCTGTCTCAAAAAAAAAAAAAAAAAAAAAAAATATATATATATATATATATATATATATATATATAGCCATCACTCAAAACATGTGTAGGAAGTAAATTATATTACCTCCATATAATATGACTCTTCATACTCTCTAGAGATTTCTAAAATATTTCCTGTGTTTCCTAAAGTCAAATTTTAATGTAACAACTTTCTGAATAGATAAAAACCACTGAATTTGTACACTTTAAAATGGCAACTCTAAGGCCGGGAGCGGTGGCTCACACCTGTAATCCTAGCACTCTGGGAGGCCAAGGCAGGAGGATTGCTCAAGGTCAGGAGTTCAAAACCAGCCTGAGCAAGACCCCGTCTCTATCATAAAAATAGAAAGAAATTAATTGGCCAACTAATATATATATATATAAAAATCAGCCGGGCATGGTGGCTCGTGCCTGTAGTCCCAGCTACTCGGGAGGCTGAGGCAGGAGGATCGCTTGAGCCCAGGAGTTTGAGGTTGCTGTGAGCTAGGCTTACGCCACAGCACTCACTCTAGCCTAGGCAAGAAAGCGAGACTCTGTCTCAAAAAAAAAAAAGGCAACTCTAATAGTATGTGAACTCTACCTAAGGAAAAACACATTAATGTAAGTCTACAATGTCATATAGTAAAAGTAAATATCATCATGAAGAATTTCTCCAGGGTGAAGTGAATAGGTATGAGGAATAGAAAGAGAACAAAACTATTTCCTAAATCAAATAGAAAAAAGATCTTTTGGTATTTTACAAAAAAAAAAAAAAAAAATCACCAAGGAGTCTGAGAATAACTTGACAGGTAGAATGAGGACTATTATGACAAAACGGCCAGAAGTATGAATATTAGGTAAGCTACCTTAGGCAATCCAATGTCATCCATGGCATTCAACCACTGAATCACATTATCTGTGTGTCTGAAGTGGAGGCCAGTTGCCTGGAAGAAATGAAAAGACCATTAGGCACCAGTGGCTATACCAAAGCAAATACTAAATAGAAAGTCTTCTTGCAGAAGTTTCCTTGTGACACTTTAGAAGATCTCCTTAAATTTGAGGTCACTGTGCTCACATTCCAATACCAAGAAGCCAAATCCACATTTCAGCTCCTCTCACTTAAGAGCCAGCTGGAGAACCTTCCCGTGTGCAGCGTGTTCTACAGGGCACGGGCTTTGGAGGTAAATTAGCTTGGATTCAGTTCCCGACTAGGCCATCCGCCGGCAATACAGGGGAAATCATTTGACCATTTGAAGTCAGCGTTCCCCAATCTAGAACGCCTATTTGATATGCTGTTGTAAAGATCAAGTCAGACGGTGCATGTGAAGTAATTACTGTGGTGTAGTAATTAGTGCGGTAATTAATTCTAAACACAGAAGACAAAAAATGACAGATATTATGAAATGTATCAATCAGTACTTAGATGCTACAGACAGAAATACCAGCTTCTAAACCTCTATGTCTGCTATTGTGGAGATTTGCTCTCAAGAGGGCACAAAGACTTTAACTGTCTGCTACCAAGTTTCCACTTTCCTTTTGCTATCTTGCTATTCCATCCAAGGAACGACTCCAGAGTTGTCTTCAGAAAAGCTGTTTATTTAAAGCTCAACATTTAAGTCTTCACTTTTGATCAAGGAAAGTTTCTGTTTAGGAAGTTAATTTTGGCTAAAGACCTACTTCTTCCTTGTTCTCCTTTTAATTTAAACAGAACCCAGAAAAATCTCTTTTCGACACCATCTGCAGCCTTACTCATAATGAGTTTGGGCCCAGTTCTTACAGACCATTACAATTGCTCCTGGTTATGCGATCCTCCACCACCTTTTATACTCACCCTTTTTTTCAAATAAGAGCTCACAGGCAAGCTCCCTATAGAAGCTCTGCAGACATAAGAATTTGGTCCTGTCAACATCCCACCTTAGCTCAGCAGTCGTCATTGTCTTATTTTTTTTTTAGGGCCCTGGGCCACAGGAATCAAACCCTTTCACTTATCTCAATTTTCTGAGATTGGATCACTTTCCCCTTGTACCTTGAACTTCAATATCATAGAGTGATGTTTCTTCCTAAAGTTGCTATTACTTTCAATTTGTCAGCAAATCTCAGTGCTTGGTGAAAACTAGATTTAAAGTAGTAATTCCCCTAGTTATCTCCTCTATCTTCTAAAGAATAAAAGAAAATGTCAGGGGACTAGTTTTTTGGTTTTATTTTTTATTCAGGAGTATGAAAACTTCTAGATATACATCATCATAAGAGTACTACCAGAAATACAGACAGCTCAAGTTCTTTTACTACTGTATCTTGCCTTTGCACTAAGTTCTCCATCCTGACAGGCATTTTAAAGGCTGTATTTTGTTGGAAAAGACACACCTTACACATATTTCTCAATAACTCTCACAAAGAATAAAGTATGCTAACCTTCTATCTCAAGTTTCTAGAAATCTAAGCACCAAGGAAGGAAGGACTCACCTTGTATCTGGTTTGCTCTCGATCGTAGATTTTTTTCAGGGATACCACTTTGGGAGAGAAGAAGTTTCCTAGTTTGGCAAGGTAGACCCCATTCCTAAGTCCCTCCTCCAGTTCTGTGGTGGGAGGCAGGTCTTCCCCAAGGCACGCTTCCATCCACCTGCACGAAAGGAGAGAGGGCGATGAAAACAGAGAAGGGGAGGTCAGACTCTTCCTTAGAGAGTTGAAGCCTAATTTCCATTCTCCCTAGAGAAGTTCAAGTCCAGCACAGCAACACTCTTTTACAATCAGTCTCACATATATCCTTGCCCGGGCCTGGTCAGATCTCAGAGGCAGGGAACTTGGGCAAATTCCTGAGCATGAATGCCACCTTCTTCTCCACCCCGCTCTCCTCCACTGCAGCTACAAGGCCCGCTGGCTCCCCAGATCCTGGCTGCCCCAGGAACTTCAGACCCTTCTCAGTCCTCAGGTTACTCCCTGAAAAGTCCTAAGAAAAACCATTTATAACCGAAGCCACCATCTCAACTGGGCAGAAGCCTAAATTTGATGCTGATGTTCTTTCCCAGTTTCAGAATTCAGAATCCACAGTGAATTTCTGTGTTCGGGTTTTACGCTCATCTGGGGGTTATCAAAACAGAGTCAATTAGCTAACATACTGAAAGAAACTCCTATGGAAGCAGTTTTAAAATAGTGAATTCTTTAGTGTTTTCAGAGGCAGGGCGGAGAGGAAAGGAAAACAAAACTGTATTTTTCCCTTTTAATATTTCTCATGAGATTTCAGGGAAGCCTAAGATTAAACAAGGGAAAGTTTAATTGTGCATAATTTCTACCAATGGAAATGTAAGTAACCGAAAATCATTTATAACAATGGTTTTTAAACACTTTTTGAGCCATAGGCTCCTTTGAATGTCTGGAAAGCTATAGACACTTCCCGAGAAAAATGTACATATATTTAAAATGTACACATAATTTCAGAGATTTCATTGACTTTATGAACCTCAGATTAAGAATCCCTAATTTAAAATTATTCCACTCAAATTTTACAAGACTGATATCATCCTCACATTTTTCATTATGCTGACAAAGAAAATTCCCAAAACACCAGATGTTGCCTGGTCTGTTCTACCAAAGTGATAAACCTTTGAAAAGGCAAACGAAAAAAAGGTTCAAGATACAGGAAACTGAAATAAAAACAAGATTTATTGCCACATAAAAATTAGACATGTTTATTGATACATAGAAATTTAAATTAAAATACAAATAAACCTAGAAGAAACATTTGAATATGCCCTATACATACATACATATATATTCACAAAAACAAATAAGAAAAACACTAACATAACCAGGTGTGGTGGTACATGCCTATAGTCCCAGCTACTTGGAAGGCTGAGGGAGAAAGATCTCTTGAGCCCAGGAGTTCAAGGCTGCAGTGAGCTATGATTGCACCATGGCACACCAGCCTGGACAACAGTGCAAGACCCTGTCTTTTAAAAAATAACAATGCCAGAAAACACTAACATACCAACAAAAATACAGGCTAACTAATGTGTAAGTGTATTATGATCCTGTTTATGTGGTTTATATATTCTTTTTTTTTTTTTTTTTAACATTTATTTTTATTTTATTTTTTTATTTTTTGAGACAGAGTCTCGCTTGTTGCCCAGGCTAGAGTGAGTGCCGTGGTGTCAGCCTAGCTCACAGCAACCTCAAACTCCTGGGCTCAAGCAATCCTGCTGCCTCAGCCTCCCGAGTAGCTGGGACTACAGGCATGCGCCACCATGCCCGGCTAATTTTATATATATATTAGTTGGCCAATTAATTTCTTTCTATTTATAGTAGAGACGGGGTCTCGCTCTTGCTCAGGCTGGTTTCGAACTCCTGACCTCGAGCAATCCGCCCGCCTCAGCCTCCCAGAGTGCTAGGATTACAGGCGTGAGCCACCGCGCCCGGCTGGTTTATATATTCTTTACATTAATAAAATTGCTAGACTATAGAGTATGAATTTATCATACTTTTATAAATTGTTACTTTAATAATTTGGAATACATTTATTGTATTAAATCCATCTTTTTGAACTGAGAATATCACTCAGAATCTTTTAAAAACAAGAAAAAGTGACAATCTCTCTATTTTTCCCAAATTCTATGGAACAGTCAATCTCACTTTGAAATCTATTCTACCTTTAAAGTAGCTAGTGTACTGACAAATAGTAACTACTTAAATAAAGGCTAGATGGATATATGAATGGGCCAGAGAATTTTCTACAACCAATAATAATAAATTTCTCCTCTGGCTTTTCTTTCAAGTAATAGAACTTAAACTGTCATAGGGGAAAAAAGGAACAAATGCATTTTTTGGAAGTATTGCCATAGTAAATTAGATACCAATTGGCAACAACTGCAAAATTTGAACTATACCTCTGCAAGAGCCTAAAGATCAGAAGGGCAATGTGGAAAAGAATGGCAGCTGCTGATATGGAAAAACAGTTGTAGTCCAAGGACACAGCTCATATAATTGGCTTTCTAATATTCTACTGCTAAAAAGGATACAGATAAAATCATTCTGGCAAACAACTGCTGGCAACCTCAGCTCTCAGGGGATAATCTAACTTGGGTTCTCATTAACAGGGGCAAACCTAACAATTATAGCCTAAGCCAAAAAACAGCCCTATAGCACATAACAGTACAAAGAAAAAATTATTTATTTTCTTCTCCATATGAGGTGAACACACAGCAAATACTGTGGATTAAGAGCACAGTAGATACTTTTGCCCTGAATCAGAGCCAGGTACCAGAGTGCTTAGGGTCTTCCCTTTCTGAGATTACTAGACTGAGACCAAAACAAGAGGAGGGGCTGAGTGTGGTGGAGTGGAGTAAGCCTGCCTGTAGGCCCCGCTACTCCCTACTCTGGAAGCAGAGGCGGAAGGATCTCTTGAGGCCAAGAGTTCAAAGCCAAGGTACACCATGATCAAGCCTCTGAATAGCTACTGCTTACCAAGACTTCATCTCAATCAATCAATCAATCAATAAATTAAAAAAAGAAGGACTTTAGTGACATCTCCCACACTCCTTTATCTTTACTTTCTCTATTCTGATAAAAAGAGTTCCAATTAATGACTGGACTTAGACATTTCCTACAGTGGGGATACTTTGCATATCACATAAGTGTCAGGTCAGAGGAAGAAAACCCAACTGTGACTTGGTGGAAAGGGTTAAGCAAAGGGAGGGAGCTAGGATAAATAGGGAGGCAAAACACAGAAGTATTTCTAAACAACTGCCACAAACCCAAACTGCCCTCCAAGTCATCACACGTGTGGCTTACCCACCATTCCAAGCTGCTTCACAATGGAGCACCACCTGATTTGCTTAACAGAATAAATCAGGACCAAACTGCTTTGAAAAGTGGGGTGCCATCTTACTATAAATTCTAGTGTTAGTTTTAAGTAGGTGCCATGTTACTATAATTGCTAATTAATGTTAGCAGAAGTTTAGATTCTACTCTAATTCCGAGACACAACAAACCCTCCTTTCAGCCTTTCTCTACAGCTCACATGAGATTTCCCCTCTGCTACTAAATCACAGAATCACAAAAATTGATAGCCAGGAACCCCATGCACTTCTGGAGCAAATACCTTTTTGGTTTTCTTTAAAATATAATACATATCCATTAAATAAATTACTAAACATTTCTCAAAATTTTATGACTAATTCCCAAGTATTATATAGTTTCTGAAGACTGTAAGTTATATAAAAATTCTACCAAGTGCCTAATCAGTCACCCATGTGGGACAATTACATCATATTTTACTGTTTTCAACCATTTAATATTGCAAGGAATATCTTTGCACACAATGTTCTTCTGTATTTAGAATTCCTTAGGAGAGGTCATTAGAAGTAAAACTCTAAAATGGAAAACTATAAACATTTAAAAGTGGTCTTTTTTACTGCCCAAAAGCCTATTCAAAAGGCTGTACCTACTAGCACAACCCCTCACTTGCAAATATAAGAATGAGGCTTTATCCAAGGTCACCTGCTAGCCAGTGGCAAAGGTGGAGTAACAAGACTCCGATTCAATTTAGTGTTTCAAGTCCTTCCCCTCTACCCTGCGGTTGCTCTGAGCACATCATCCCAAAAGCCTGAAGGGGCTGAGCTCCCCAGGCTGTCTAAACGGCAAAGTTTCAGATATACCATGTAGGAAAAAGGCTGCTCTCTCTCTCTTCTGTCCACTTAATGGGGTTTTAGGAGTGATTCTCAACACAGACACAAAACTGTTTTATAAAACTGAAGCATTTAATTTTGATTTATAAATACATTTAAAAGTAAATTTGCGCACAAATTTGTCCAACACACCTTTTTACCAATTGTCATGTTTGACACTATCCTCCCAATAATCATAGAACCTCAAGGTTGGTGTCTCATTGAAGATCTTCCACAGCCCACCTCACTCCCCTCTTACCTTTCTCTCCTCCCCTCTTTGATGCCTGAATGCACCCAATATCTTCCCCACATCATGCTGCAGCCTCAGCCAGAGCCCTGCTGCTGACAGGGAATTAAACATTCAATGTCATTTCATTTCATTTCTAGATTCTAGTAGCCAGGAAAATTTTGTTAAGCCAGCGCCAGTTCTCCACTGGCCTACTGGAGCAAGGGAACACATGAAATAAAAGTATAATGTGGCTAGGACTGCCCATGGACTTAGAAAGACCTGGATTTACATCCTGTCTCTGGCACTTTACAAGACAGCGAGCCACTTAACCAGTTTCTTCATTTGTTATAAGGGGATAACAGTACCTTCCAAATAGGTTTCTTGTTGAGGATCAACTACAATTGCAAATAAAGTACAAAGCCAGCACAGTGCCTGGCTGGGCACTGAAAAAATATTTGTCCCTTTCCTCCTGTTCCCTCATATGATGAGTCATATGCTAACACTTCCGTAAGTAAAATGATTCCAGCTCCTCAAGCACTCTTCATAAAGAGACAATAATAGCACCTACCCGCAGAGTGTTTGTGAGAATGAAAAGAAATAATGCACATACAGTGCTAAGAATAGTGCCTGGCACAGAGTAAGCAAGCACTCCAAATGTCGCGGGTACTGCCATTAGCGTTGGACGCGACTCCCCCGCCCCTCACATCTCTCTCGCTCTCCCATTCTCCGCCCAAACGCCCTGTTCCAGGTGTGCTGTGACCAGGCTGAGGCGGAACAGGACTATCTCCTTCATTCTGAACACTCCGTAAGCACAAAGCCTGAGATTAAATAATTTTACTACACTTTTCCAATCAGCAGAAACTCACTGTTTCCCACATACAGAGCTGCTAAGCCGTATCTCTACGATACCACATTAAAACCATCATTTGCATTCATCTGTTATATTTCTTCATGTTAGATTCAACCCATTGTCCCTAACATCGGCATCTTTTGTGATTTTATTTCTGCCACCCAAAATATTAACTTCCTCTTCAGCTTCACATTATCTACAAATATTAACGGGTTTTAAAGAATGAACAGGAGTTTAGCAAATGGCCAGGGCGAGAAGGCCTCCAAACACAAGAAGTACCAGGTACAAAGGCAGGGAGGCACGAAAACACAAGGTGCGTCACCCAGGAGCTCAGCACGTCCGGTGCGGGAAGGTGAGGGCAGGGGCCTACGGGAGCAGCCGATGGAAGAGGCAGAAAGAAGGCTGGATCATGCAAGGCCTTGTTTGTCAGGCTGAGAAACCTGTACATCACCCTACTTGTGGGAGACACTGAAGGATGACCTGATCAGATCTATTTCAGAAAATCACTGTGGCAACAATGTAGGGTCTTTAAATTTTCTTCATTAGCAAAAAAGTACAAATGTTTTAACAAATAAGCAACTTAAAAAGAAAAAAAAACAACTTCCAAGAATATCATACCAAGTGGTAGCATTAGCACATCCTACAAGTCATCAGACTGTTGGCCTCAGTCACAGAGCTCAGGGACAAAACTTGTTTCTTATAATTCTCACAAAAGGTGAAGAAAGTGGAGAGTTCTTAGCCCTCCCTCTCACAACAAGGGATGTAAACATTCAACACTTTCTCCTCAAGTTTAACCCCAGCGCTGCTTTAGCAAATCTAACTCAAATGCAAATTGTTAAAAAAAAAAAAAACAAAGTGATAGCAGATCTGAAACACAACTACTAAATAGGAAAATACTGATATTTGAATGGTTCACTTTCAATATAAATAACTTTTTAAAAATCTCTAACATGCCATTTGGCAGATAAGAAGCTAAATATCTTCCATGTATTATTTCACTTGATCTCTGCAACAACCTAGATAAGCAGTATTCTTCTTTTTTTACAGATAAAGAAACTATATGTTCCAAAAAGTAAACCATCCGGCCGGGCACAGTGGCTCATGCCTGTAATCCTAGCTCTCTGGGAGGCCGAGGCGGGCGGATTGCACAAGGTCAGGAGTTCAAAACCAGCCTGAGCAAGAGCGAGACCCCGTCTCTACTATAAATAGAAAGAAATTAATTGGCCAACTGATATATATATAAAAAAAATTAGCCGGGCATGGTGGCGCATGCCTGTAGTCCCAGCTACTCGGGAGGCTAAGGCAGGAGGATCGCTCGAGCCCAGGAGTTTGAGGTTGCTGTGAGCTAGGCTGACGCCACGGCACTCACTCTAGCCTGGACAACAAAGCGAGACTCTGTCTCAAAAAAAAAAAAGTAAACCATCCAAGATTACCCAGCTAGTAAGTTCACACGTGAACCCAAGTTGGTATGATTCTAAAGTCCATACCCTTAATTGCTATTGGATGCTGCTTCCTTCAAATATAATAACAGCTACCATCTACTGAATGAACACTCACTAAGAAAAGCTCAAGTCTGCCCATAGTAGTAGCTCATGTCTGTAATCCTAGTACTTTGGGAGGCCGAAGCGAGAGGATTACTTGAGGCCAGAAGTTCAAGACAAGCCGGACCAAGTGCAAGATCCCATCTTTACAAAAAAATAGAAAATTTAGCATGCATGGTGATGCACACCTATAGTTCCAGTTATTCAGGAGGCTGAGGCAGGAGGATTGCTTGGGCGCAGGAGTTTGAGGTTGCTGTGAGCTATAATCTTGCCACTGTACCCTAGCCCGGGCAACAGAGCGAGACCCTATCTCAACAAAAAAGTTCAAGTTCTGAAGTTGGGCTTCCTGAAGCATTCCATACCACACTATAACGGCTTCATTAACAACCCTTACTCTATCAAGCACCAAGACAGGGTCTCTTATTAAACATTGGTGAAGTAGACACAATTAGTGCAAAAACTGAGGGCTCATACAAAAGCCTGTCTTTAATTACATAGTAATTGTTACATATCTTTCTAACTTAGTCTGTTTTAATAAAATGTTGTTTTATACATATTTTAAATCAATTCTTCAAAAAAGTTATCTACTCTGACAGCCACATATTCATTCAGGAAATATTTCTAACTTAAGGTTCTATGAAACACTTATCATTGCATAATATGTGCTGAATACCAGTCCCTACCTTCAAGGAAATCGCTCTCCGGGGAGAGAGATGCTTAAACAACTAGCCACAATAGGAGATGATATTTGAAGTAGGCTTTGTTAAATTATATTTAGAGAGGTGAAAAACGGAGAAAAGAGACATTTAAGATAGATAAACGGCATAAACAAAGAGCAAAAAAAAAAAAACCATGAAAACAAATGGCATATCAGGGACTGAGAGATCACCGTGGTAGAGGGGTAGCTGGAGATGTATCGGGATATATCAGTATTTTAACCTGAAGGCAATGGGACCCGCAGGAGGCTGTGGAGTAGAAGACTTGCCTGGGCAGATCTGAGACTTAGGAGGGTAAGGAGGACAGCAGCATGGAAGACAGATGCAAGGGAGAAATATCAGGCAACTGGCCAGCCGTGGTGGCTCATGCCTGTAATCCTAGCACTCTGGGAGGCCGAGGCAGGTGGATCGCTCAAGGTCAGGAGTTCAAAACCAGCCTGAGCAAGGGCGAGACCCTGTCTCTACTATAAACAGAAAGAAATTAATTGGCCAACTAATATATAGAGAAAAATATTAGCCGGGCATGGTGGCGCATGCCTGTAGTCCCAGCTACTTGGGAGGCTGAGGCAGCAGGATCGCTTGAGCCCAGGAGTTTGAGGTTGCTGTGAGCTAGGCTGACGCCACGGCACTCTAGCCTGGGTAACGGAGTGAGACTCTGTCTCAAAAAGAAAAAAACAAATATCAGGCAACTATCTCAGGAATCCAGGTGAGAGATAATAAGATATTTAGGGCAATGGCAGATACAGAAAGAAAAATGATGAGCAATCACAAGTTGACCCCATTTGACAAGCTGTTAGATGGGTGGAAGGTGGGGTTCAGGGAAGTGGGGAATATGAAGCTTCCAGATTATTGGAAAAGAAAAAAAAAAAGGCAAAGTTAGTTCCTGACTTCACATTTTGCAACTAACACCAAATGGATTAGATTTTTAAAAGCCAAAAGAAAAATACAGATGAATACTTACATAATTTTGAAATGGGAAAGGAATTTACAAACAAGACCATAGAAGGAGAAATCGGAAAGGAAAAGATAAACTGGCTGGTATTTAAACTTCTATAAGGCATTTTTCAAAAAACTTAAATAGGAAAGGTTACTGGAGGGGGAAAAAAATCACAACATATAACAAAGCGCTAATCATCTCCTAAAATATTTACATATATGTACATTTTAAACATTTGAAATAAATAACAAAATGACAAATATTTCCCTACAAAAATGGGCTAGAAATACAAATAGGCTTCTTCACAAAAGAAGAAATATAAACAGGCTGAATGCAGTGGCTCACTTGTAAGCCCAGCACTTTGGTAGGCAGAGGTAGGAGGACTGAGGCCAAGAGTTCAAAACCAGCCTGGGCAACACAGTAAGACTCTGTCTCTACAAAAATAATTTTGTTTTCAAATTAGTTGAGCATGGTGGCACATGCCTACAGACCCAGCTACTGGAGAGGCTGAGGCAGGAAGATTACTTGAGCCCAGGAGTTACAGGTTGGAGTGAGCTATGACCACATCACTGTACTCCAGCCTGGGCAACAAAGCAAGACCCTGTTTGTAAAAAAAAAAAAAAAATACAAACAGTAATTACAGTAATTATCTGAAAATTTCTCAATCTTACTACTTATCAAAGAAATGCAAATTAAAATAACAAAACCACCATCTTCAGTTATCAGGCTAGCAAAGATAAAAAAAAAATGATAATATATATATTTTTTGAGACAGAGTCTCGCTCTGTTGCCTGGGCTAGAGTGCTGTGGCATCAGCCTAGCTCACAGCAACCTCAAACTCCTGGGCTCAAGCCATCCTCCTGCCTCAGCCTCCCAGGTAGCTGGGATTACAGGCATGCACCCCATGCCCAGCTAATTTTTTTTCCTATGTATTTTTAGTTGGCCAATTAATTTCTTTCTATTTTTAGTAGAGACGGGATCTCACTTTTGCTCAGCTTGGTTTCGAACTCCTGACCTTTAGAGATCCACCCGCCTCGGGATAATAACTTATTATCCAGTGTGTGGGGAAAACCCACATTTTCACACACAGTTCCGGAAGAAAATCTGGCACTTACAGAAACTTCTATAAAAGGAAGAAGAAAAGGTTTTGTTTTATTTTTAAAAGATGATTTGGTGACTCGTGGCATGGATGACTAAATAAAAGATGATGCCATTAAACTAGGCTGAGGATACCCACAAAACCAGAAGGGGATGATAAATTCACCCCTGAGACATATTCAGCTTGAATAGTCAATGGGACACCCAGTTAGTGACATTCTTCATGCAGTTGGAAATACCAGTGTGATACTCAGGACAAAGACCCAGGTTGGAGACCTAGATTTGAAAAATGGCACCACAGGAGTGGATGAGTTCACGAGGGAAACAGGCTATAGAGAAAAATTTTATTGTTTTAATTTTTTTTTGAGACAGAGTTTCTCTCTGTTTCCCAGGCTAGAGTGCCGTGGCATCAGCCTAGCTCACAGCAACCTCAAATTCTTGGCCTCAAGCAATCCTCCTGCCTCAGCCTCCCGAGTAGCTGTAACTACAGGCATGCGCTACCATGCCGGCTAATTTTTTCTATTTTTAGTAGAGACAGGTCTCACTCTTGCTGAGGCTGGTCTCAAACTCCTGACCTCAGTGATCCTCCCTCCTGGGCCTCCCAGAGTGCTAGGATTACAGGCACCAGCCACCACGGCAGACCGAAAATTTTAAAGGTGAAGGTCTGTGCCTCAGAGAACACTAATATTTAAGAGGGGAAAGAGGAAAGGACAGTCACTGCAGTGAATGAGAATCAGGAGAGCATTGCATGACAGCAGTCGTGCTGGAGTCCCACCAACTTCAGTGCTACAGAGAGAGGTGGCAAGTGAGGAAGAAGGCCATCTGTGACCCTGTAAGGGGGTCTCTGCAAGGTGAGGTAAGGGTCAGATTACAATAACCTGAAAAGTAACGAGAAATGGGGAAGGAGAGGCAGCAAATGTAGGCTTCTTTTGTTTTTTGAGACAGAGTCTCACTCTGTTGTCCAGGCTAGAGTGAGTGCCATGGCATCAGCTTAGCTCACAGCAACCTCAATCTCCTGGGCTCAAGCAATCCTCCTGCCTCAGCCTCCCAAGTAGCTGGGACTACAGGCACATGCCACCATGCCTGGCTAATTTTTATATTTATATATATATATATAATTAGTTGGCCAATTAATTTCTTTCTATTTATAGGAGAGACGGGGTCTTGCTCTTGCTCCGGCTGGTTTCGAACTCCTGACCTCGAGCAATCTGCTTGCTTCTGCCTCCCAGAGTGCTAGGATTACAGGCGTGAGCCACTGCGCCCTGCCAAATGTAGGGTTCTTTCTCAAAAAGTTTGAGAAGGAAAGAAGAGAAACTGGGAAAATGGAAAAAGGGTTAGTCTGAGATGGTAGCATGTCCAGGGAAGGTGTCTTTTTTCTTTTTTTTTTTAATGATTAAAGAAGCAGCATATATTTGCAGTCTGCAAGAAAAGAATAAGGAGGGACTAAAGAACAAAAGCAAGGTTCTGAAGAGCAGACTTAGCAGCTGGCTACAGAAAGGAACATACCCACTTCTTCCCTGAAAAAAAGAGGGAAGGAAGTAAGAATGACATGTTATCTAACTAACCTCTCTGGGCTTCTGTTTCCTGTCTGTAAAACAGGATTAGCAACACCTCTAAACCTCATAAGTTTGCTGTGAGGATTAAATGAGATAATATATAGAATACATTAGTAAGCTCTAAATAATGGTAGCTATAGATTTGTGTATGTATACATGAGTATGTGTGTGACATAGCTACATTCTCAGAACTAAACCTACTTTTAGAGTCTGACACACAGTAACTTACATAATACCTGTCTACCTTGTCCTACTGATAACATTTTTCAAAGGGAGTAAATACTTGGCCCTACCCACTCTACCACTCAGCGAGACAAAGAAATGACTATACTGAAAAACTCTACTGTGGTAAATCTTAAAACAAGCCCAGGCCAAGAGCATACGTAGAAAAGAATCAGGGTGGAAATCTGAATTAGGGGTCTGTGAAGAGGAAACCAGTTGAACAAGTTCTGCAGAGCACATGACTTCAGCGGTTTCCCAGCTCGGTGCAATACAGAAGGGGAACATACCAATGCCGGAACTGACTACTCCAACCCATTGAGATTCAGTTCCTCCAGGAACAGCTCCTTGGGCACCACACCCATCTTGCAGAGCAAATACCCCTAAAAGCCAGACTTACTCCATCCTAAAAACCTCCCAAATTTGGCTGTCTTTCCCCACAATTAAAATTCTACTAAACCACTAACACATCAGAGCACCACCTAGGCACTGGAAACAGCTTAGTCATTTCAATATGATGGGGTAACTCCACGTCTAGAGAGGAAGGAATGCAAAGTATTAAAGCATGCTTCACCATATGAAGAGGGAGGGAATCAGGCGCTTCCCAGAAAAAACTGCATTTATATCTTGAAGGACGTGTGTGTGTGTGTGTGTGTGTGTGTGTGTGTGTGTGTGTGTGTATGGGGTGGGGGAGAACGTGTCAGACCAAGGGAACAGAATATGCAGAACCTTCAGGGGATTTGAAACAGGTATGAAAGGATAAGATGTGATTTAAAAGATCACTCTGAGCAGCACGGACTAGGAGGAGGGGCTAGTGAGGGGAAAGGAGACAGTTAAGAAACTGCTGCAGTAATGTAGGCAAGAAATGAAAAAGTTTTGTTTCCCAAGACATACAAGCAAAATGAGAACTCTTGATAGCATCTGTTTTAAAAAAAAAACTTCTGAGTATAAATTAGGACAATCTGAAAAGCTATAGAACTAAGTGAAAAACAGAGAGAAACTTTTTTGCTTCTTCTAAGTAATGTATTTAACTTCTGTATTTATTTATAACTAATACAGACCCCATCCCTGAGCAAATCATTTCATTCTTAGCATAACTGAATAGGGCAGGTCAAGCTTACTTGTAAAAATTAAATGTCTAATTGTTATATTTCAATAGAGTTCCTGGTCTTTTTTTTTTTTTTTTGAGACAGAGTCTCGCTTTCTTGCCTAGGCTAGAGTGAGTGCCATGGCGTCAGCCTAGCTCACAGCAACCTCAAACTCCTGGGCTCAAGCGATCCTCCTGCCTCAGCCTCCCGAGTAGCTGGGACTACAGGCATGCACCACCATGGCCGGCTAATTTTTTCTATATATATTAGTTGGCCAATTAATTTCTTTCTATTTATAGTAGAGACAGGGTCTCGCTCAGGCTGGTTTTGAACTCCTGACCTTGAGCAATCCGCCTGCCTCGGCCTACCAGAGTGCTAGGATTACAGGCGTGAGCCACCGCGCCCTGCGAGTTCCTGGTCTTATATGGAAACTAGACTATAGTGATGGGTTGTACAACTCAGTAAATTTATTAAAATTACTGAGTTATACACTAAAAATGGGTGCATTTTATAGTTTGTAAATTATACTTTGATAAAGTTTTTTTAAGAAAAGCTCAGACTATTAGGAAGAACTACTTATTCCCAGACTCAGTCTTCAGATCTAGAGCCTGGTGAAACATTGCCAAGTTCAACCTGTCTACCTAGCCATCCACCTCCATATTTACCAAATATATCATGAAGCATGAAAGACCTTTTAATCTTAAATGAAAAAAATCCTGAGACTGAATTAAACTGATAACAGCTACATCTTAAAAGCTATAGCCTGCTCATTATTAATTGTGAACAACTCTTTAGGAAAAAAACAGGTGACAGTCCTCTACAAGGTGTAAGATGGATACACATTTCTTTGCAAAAGCAATCCTCTGCTAGAACCTTGGAAACAAGGAGAGCCTGTACAGCAAGTATTAACATATGTCAAAAATTTAATTTTCAGATCTATTTACTTAGTAAGAACATATGAGGAAGAGGATTTAACTGTGATGCTCATTAAGGATATAGTCCTTGTCCTGTAAGGCTCACAGTACATTAGGGAAGAGGAAAGCTATCATAAAGATATCATACATAGAGGAAATTACAGAAATACAACTCCGACCTGGGGTAAGGGTGGGTGTCCAGGCAAGCTGGCAGAATGCTAACTGAATTTTTCTTAGATAGGCAATATATTTTTAACACAGGTCAATAATTGAACATGGTTCAAAATTCAAGAAGTATAAAAAGGTACCCAGTTAAAACGAAGAAAACTCAAGAGTGGCATATGCTACAGAGATTAAGTACTAAAAACTTCCATTGGACAGAGCAATTAGGCCACTGGGGGAGAGAGAAATTTCAGTGGGGAAAAAGCAAGAACAAGAATTCCATCCACATGAGTTAGGATAAAGAAGGGAATATAGGCCGGGCGCGGTGGCTCACGCCTGTAATCCTAGCACTTTGGGAGGCCGAGGCGGGCGGATTGCTCAAGGTCAGGAGTTCGAAACCAGCCTGAGCGAGACCCCGTCTCTACCAAAAATAGAAAGAAATTAATTGACCAACTAAAAAAATATATATACAAAAAATATATACAACTAAAAATATATACATAAAAATTAGCCGGGCATGGTGGTGCATGCCTATAGTCCCAGCTATTTGGGAGGCTGAGGCAGGAGGATCGCTCGAGCCCAGGAGTTTGAGGTTGCTGTGAGCCAGGCTGACGCCACGGCACTCACTCTAGCCTGGGCAACAAAGTGAGACTCTTGTCTCAAAAAAAAAAAAAAAAAAAGAAGGGAATATAGAAAGTTTTCCTTGAAGGAATAATGAGGGGACAATAATCAGAGGCGAGTCTAGGATTAAGAAGTGTATCTTGAATGGGTGAGGTTGTTCATGTGTTAAGGAGAAAAAATCAATGAGAAAAAAGTTGAAATTATAGTGAGAAAAAAAGTTTTGGAATAAGAACCCTAGGAGACAAGGGACAGGATCCCAACCACAGACAGAAGGTTGAGTCTTAGGAGGAAAGATCTTTCTCCCATTGCTATAGGGAAGAAGGTCAACATGGCATGCTAAACGAGGTGGGATAAATTAGGGCCAACATTTGAGGAAGATTGTTGAGAAGATAGAGGTCATCAAGCCATATTGTAGGAAGCTAGGGATGGAGACACCCACTAAGAACAAAGGTTTTCTAAAACTTTTAGGTGATCGGTCTCACCTATCTCTGCCAATTCAAATATTACCTTCAAAAGTCACCTCCTCCATGAATCCTTTCTGTGAGCTACCATCAGAAATAATCTCTTCTTACTCTAAATTTTCCTACAACACCTTATATCTCTTTGCCTCCTAACACAGTCATTTATGTACATAAGGGCAGAATTTATCTTTGAAGCATGGTACTTTAATGAAAGACACATTGTTCTTTCTCTATTGCTTAAAGACTATAGTACTCCTGGTTTCAATTATAACCAAATAATAATATTAAACAAGAATAAAAAACAGAAAATTACCCCCACCTCTTATCACCGTAACACCGAAATTCTCTTTCCCACCACAACCCCCCCAGACCGCACAACTCGGCACTAACTCAACTGAACAATATCCCTGAGCACCTACTTTGTGAAAAGCAGTGTGGTAAGAGGTGCTGCTGGGTACCAGGTAGAAAAAGACAGTCCCACTCTAAAGGAGCATGGAGAGAAAGACAAATACACGTATTGCTGTGCTGTCCCTTCTCTCCCATACAATGTCAGCTTCATCTTGCAAAACCAGCCATAAAATAATCTTTCCCTAAATGAACTCTCACACATTAACTGTATGCATCATTTCCTTGGCAATTATGTATTGCCTTGTGACATTTAGACCTCTCATTCTCTGACGTTGGGTAACTTTTCAAATGTTTATGCCCCGTCTGTCCAATTAATCTGTAAACCTCCGAAGGGCAGGACTGGTTATACCTTAGCATCCTCTCCAGTTCTGCCAGAGTGTCCTGAACAATGGAGGAGCTCACAAATGTTTTTTATTTGCTTTAAAGTAATGATTTACTTTATTGGAGGTATTTTTCCCAACTTCCTCACCATGTCAGGAAAAATGAGCAATGTAATATTATCAAGCCATTCAAAATAAAAATAGCTTTTAATAACATAGGAAATGAAAATAAAATTGTTTCTAAAATAACTTGATAAAATACTTAAGTTAGAACATAATAACAATCTTCCATGAAACTGTTACACAGCCTATGCTTGAAAATCTTCTGCAACATGAGTTTTCCCAAAGCAGCTCAGACACTTTGTGGAAATTTCTTATTGTTATAAAGTTCTTCCTAGCAGTAAGCAGACTTCCACTACCTAGTTCTGCTACCCTGGTACCACACATGATAAATTGAAACCCTCTTCCATTTCTCAGGCATTTTTTAGTAATGTAGGCAAAATGTTAATAGAATAATAGAATAGTGACTGAATTCCTATACTGGATGAGAGGCTAAACTTCTGAGATTCTGGTTTTATATTCCCTCTAACTCTTGTTTCCACATTAAATGGCCTCAGTCCTTTCAATTATTCTTCATATGTCGTAATTTATAGATCTTTTATCATCCTGGGTCATCCAACATGCTCTAGTCCTGGTGCAATAACCAAATCTCAACTAGTGGATTAACACCCACTGATTGGGAGTGGCTCCTCTGGTTCTGTGTTGAAAAGGATTCTGCTCTATCAGCAGTGCTTGCTGTTGGTATAAAAGAACCCACCACAAATCTAACATCCTTGCTCTAGACTATCAAGGTCCCTCTTAAATGTATGGTCTCCAGAATTGAATACCAATTTCAGGCAGCCTCTGATTAGTATGTAGGACAATAGAACCATCTCTTCCTTAGTTGCACATACCACATATCTATTCGCACATACCACATATCTATTAATGAGTCAGGTTTCTTTCATTTCTTTTTCTTTTCCCACTAATGCTGTTTCCATTAGTGCTACTTCTCTATCTTGTACTTAGACACTTCTGGAACCCCAATGTAGAACATCACATTATCTCTATTAAATTTCATCATTAGATTAAGAGTATTTTCAAAGCAGAATCTGTCATGCTGTGTACTAACCAACCCTCGAGCAACAAATTTAATCTACACATTATTGGTGAGCTCATATATAGTCCCAATAAAATTGTTTACATATAACATGGCCTAAAGAGCTTTCTTTGCATTAAAAGCTATAAACAAAGAATAAACTAGCAGCTCTTTTCTTATTGCGATAAAATTCATAACATGAATTCGCCATTTTTAAACCATTTAAAAGCATGCAATTCAGTGGCTTTTAGTATATTCACAATGTTGTGCAACCATCATCATTAATTCTAGAACGCTTTCACAACCCAAAAACAAACCCCACACCCATGAAGTAGTCACTCCCTATCTAGCAGCTCTTTTTGAATCTGATTTATTCAACCAGTTACAAATCATCTTAATTATATTACAGTCTAGTTCACATTTATCCAACCCATCTGCAAGAGTATCACAAGACATACTTTCAAATGCCTTGCTGAAATCTACACATTACTGTGTTCTTCTGATTCGCCAATCTGGTAACCCTGTCTAAAAGGAAATGATGTTAATGTGACAGGGCTTTTCTTAAGAAGTCCATGTTGGCTCCTAAACATCGATTTTCTTGCTAAGTGCTCATAAACTATCTACTGGACAATGTGCCCTGGAATTTTGCCTAATGTTTTGCAAGAAACTAGTTCACTAGACCAGAGTCTGTGATAACCTTCTTCTTCTTTTTAATAATTAGTATATTTGCACTCCCCATTTTAAAAACCATACTCGTGTCTTTCACAATGCCTTCAAGATCGATGACGACAGTTCACCAATTATACATACCCAATTAGTACAATTGTGGCTTTATTTTAAGCTCTATGAGCCAAGAACAAAAAAACTCAATGAAGAATGGAAGGAAACAATAATATAATAAAACATAAAACAGTGAGAACTGACCATGAACATGTCCCTAATTCTTATTTGAAATAGTATCTCAAATCCATAACTCTAATACAGAAGTGTTTCCCAAACCAGGATAACCTGAAACATTATTCCTATGAAAATGATTCATGAGTAGAGTGACAGTAAGTTAAGTTTGTGGAAGGTTGCATACACTATCCTCTGCCTTGGAGATTCAGAATTCATAGCTCCACAATAAAGATTTTAAGTAACCTGCCAGTTAAATAATTTGTTTAACTTGGTTTATTTAACCCAGTATTTCTAAAATTTGTTTCACCACTAAACTCATTCTTCAAGGTTGTAGTACTCATTAATATTAAATAGAATATACCTCAAAATATACTGATATATGAAGTCAGCCACATTGTTTTTCAAACTCTTAACTTGTACTCTTCTTTAAGACAAAGAATAAACTATGTCAGTTTGGCAAGTCTATTCACCTCTTCCCAGTCTTTTAGTCAAAGCTGTTAATCCAAAACCTGTTTTCTCAATGCCTACTTCATTACACACTATTAATCTGTTTAACTTAACAATACAACTTACTTGAAAGCACTCTGGAAAATTCTAGCCAATTTCCCTAAGAGGATATGTAAGCCATATGTTTCAAAAAATCTCAACAGTTGAAAATAACTTGTTCCGAAAAATATTAAGATCCTGGTTCATATACTAGAGCATATGGCACATTTCAGACCACTTTTCATGAGAGCCATTGCTAATGCTCAAGATATGATCCAAAATTCTGGAAGAAAAAAAAAAAAGCAGATTCTCTACCTTACACCTCACACTAAAATAAATTCCAAATGAAATTTATTAAAGAGTTAAATGTTAAAATGCTTCACATCTTAAAAATACTAGAAGAAAGCATGTGGGAAATTTTTTTTATATAATCTCAGTACAATATAGATAAGGATTCTCTAAAAATGACACAAAAATCTCAAAACCTAAAAATAAAAGATGAAGACATTCAAATGTTATACAAAGTCCAAATTGAAATGACAAACTGGAATAAATGTACCATACGTATATATAAAGAGCTCTTCCAAATCAGTAATAAAAAGACTAATAATCCAATAGAAAAATCAGCAAAGGATTCTGCCTAAACAGTTCACAGAAAAGGACATACAAATGGCTTTTAAGCACATGTAAAGATACTCAGCTTCACTCCTAATTAATCTGAAAAAGAAACTACAATGAAATACCATATTCACTATGAAACTGGCAAATATAAAAATAACTTATAATCTTCTGGGTCGGTAAAATTATGGGGAAAACAGCCCTCTCATAGGTATGTTATTGAAAGACAGACATGTAAACTGGCACAACATCCAAAGAGAACAAGTTGGCAATATTTATAAAAACTAAATATACATATTCCCTCTGACCCAGAAATTGCTCTTTTAGAAATTTATCCTGCGAAAATAGTCACATATGCACAATGACATACCTACCTACAATGTTGCTAATCACAGCACTACATAATAGCAAAAGCTGGGGAGAAAATGTCCATTGACAGGTTAAATCCATAATTGAAAAATAAGCAACTATGAAGAAAAACAATGAGGCACTCTATTGTATTCACATAGAATGAATCTTAAGATGCAAAGCAAAATATATAGTGTGCTACCATTTCTAAACAAAGAAATAAAAGTGATTTGTAGTGGCTGGGCATGGTGGCTCATGCCTGTAATCCTGACACTTTGGAAGGATGAGGTGGGAGGATTGCTCCACTTGAGGTCAGAAATTTGAACCAGCCTGAGCAAGAGACAGACCCCATCTCTATAAAAAGATAGAAAAATTAGCCAGGTGTGGTGGTGCTTGCCTGTAGTCCCAGCTACTCTGTAGGCTGAAGCAGGAAAATTGCTTGAGCCCAGGAGTTTGAGGCTACAGTGAGCTATTATGGCACCACTACACTATAGCCTGGGCAACAGAGTAAGATCTTGTCTCAAAAAATGTGATTTGTATTTATGCACACAGAATATCTCTGGAAGCATACACAATCATAATAGTAGTTTCATGTGAGAAAGATAACCTGGTGGCTGGAGAAACAGGACTAAGGAGACTTTTTTCCAGTGTATATACTTGCCTAGCTTCTGAATTATGTATCATGCCCATGTATTATCTATTTTTTAATTAAGAAAAAAAAGTTTTAAATAAAAAAATTTTTAGGCCGGGCGCGGTGGCTCACGCCTGTAATCCTAGCTCTCTGGGAGGCCGAGGCGGGCGGATTGCTTGAGGTCAGGAGTTCGAAACCAGCCTGAGCAAGAGCGAGACCCCGTCTCTACTATAAATAGAAAGAAATTAATTGGCCAACTAATATATACAAAAAATTAGCCGGGCATGGTGGCGAATGCCTGTAGTCCCAGCTACTTGGGAGGCTGAGGCAGGAGGATTGCTTGAGCCCAGGAGTTTGAGGTTGCTGTGAGCTAGGCTGACGCCACGGCACTCACTCTAGCCTGGGAAACAAAGCAAGACTCTGTCTCAAAAAAATAAATAAATAAAAATAAATAAAATAAAATAAATAAAAAAATTTTTGATTAAGACCAAATCTGGGCTAGGCGCGGTGGCTCACACCTGTAATCCTAGCACTCTGGGAGGCTGAGGCCAGTGGACAGCTCAAGGCCAGGAGTTCAAAACCAGCCTGAGCAAGAGCGAGACCCCCGTCTCTACTAAAAATAGAAAGAAAGTAGTTGGCCAACTAAAAATATATAGACAAAATTAGCCAGGAATGATGGTGCATGCCTGTAGTCCCAGCTACTTGGGAGGCTGAGACAGTAGTATTGCTTGGGCCCAGGAGTTTGAGGTTGCTGTGAGCTAGGCTGATGCCACGGCACTCTAGCCCAGGCAACAGAGTGAGACTCTGTTTCTAAATAAATAAATAAATAACCAAATCTGTCTAAAAGACATCTTTGTGAGGATTCTCAACTTTTTAAAGGAAAATCCCCAAAGTGAAGCCATTGTCAAGCACTACCTTTTTGAACTATCAGTGATAAACAAGTGTTGCCCCAACTAATGACATAGCAATAGGTCTTCAGGGAAGAAAAACATTTTCTTATAATGGTCATGGAAGTAAATGGAAGTAAGTAATTTTTGTTTCCTTTTAGCTGTTTTAAAGGTCATCTGAGATATGTTGTTTATAATAAAATGACCTGTTGATTAACGACAATTGCGTATCTGTGAGACTTTTTCTATTTAAATTTTATTTTGTCATTTTCCTATCTTTAATGTTCATAGGTTTTTTTCCTCTTCTTAACTTTCCCTTTCTTTATTTTTCCCCATTCCTTCTTTTATTTCTCAGTTCTTTCTACTTCAGTGTTTAGGATCACCAATTAATCCTATTCAAGAAAATACTTTTGTTTTTTATGTTGCTAATCAATGATCCCAAGCAACAATCTGATACTTTCTAACCTTGTGGATACCTACCAAAATAACAGTATTTCCTTCTACTACAAAAATCTCACAGCTCTTCTTAGAGCCCAGTATTTTCTGAGTCCCAAACATCTATCCCAACAGAAGCTGGGCCTGGGCTGGCAGCTGCCTCTCCAATGTTCCTTCTGCTTTTTGTTATGATTTCCAATGAGTCAACAGGAAGGTATTCCAAGTAAAGGAGAAAGAGGCCTTTAGACAGGCCTTTCCTCCGCCCACAACCCCTAAAAATACAGTTCTTGCCAAATGATCCAAGGCAATTTCCAATCCAGTTTGCCACTCCTGTCTGTATGAGGTCAACTATTTAACAAAAAAAGAAATCGGTAGGAAGAAACACCTTTCTAAGCTGAATCCAAAAGGGATATCAGATTATGAAGGAGAAAAGCGATCAGGCAAAGTCCAACAATCTACTTAGACACAAAAATACACAGGACAGGCCGGGCGCTGTGGCTCACGCCTGTAATCCTAGCTCTTGGGAGGCCGAGGCGGGCGGATTGCTCAAGGTCAGGAGTTCAAAACCAGCCTGAGCAAGAGCGAGACCCCGTCTCTACTATAAATAGAAAGAAATTAATTGGCCAACTGATATATATATATAATTAGCCGGGCATAGTGGCGCATGCCTGTAGTCCCAGCTACCCGGGAGGCTGAGGCAGAAGGATCACTCGAGCCCAGGAGTTTGAGGTTGCTGTGAGCTAGGCTGACGCCACGGCACTCACTCTAGCCTGGGCAACAAAGCGAGACTCTGTCTCAAAAAAAAAAAAAAAAAAAAATACACAGGACAAAGCAGAGGCTTGCCCTCATAACGTCAGAGTTGCGGGTGGAAGAGACTCTACAATAAGAGGCAAGAAACAGCTCTAATTCCCCAGCCACATGACAGCTAGGCAAATTACTTGACGTCTCTGCCTCTGGGCACCAGGTAACTTGATGGTGGACTTAAATGTTACCCCTTCAGTGTCTTAAAAGGTAAGACACTAACACTGGTGTCACACAAACCTGGGCTTGAATTCCACAGATAGTTATATGACCTTGGGACAAATGACATTAACTCATTTTTTTCCCTCTTTAAAAAAAAAAAATGCCTATCTCACAGTAATGTTATATGTAAATTTTATCATCATTCTACTTAATTAATGGCAGTTACTATTGTTGTCATTATTTTTAGAGCAGAAGTAGTACTGCAGCAGCAGACTAACACGGCAGTTAAGAGCAAGGGCTTTGTAGTCCTTGCCAAACCTGAAATCTGGATCAACCACTTACTCCATGAGTGAGTTAACCTCTCTGAGCTTTGTTTTCTTATCTGTTCAATGTAGATAATAAGTACTTCATGGGGCTTCAAGAATAGTTAATTAGATAAAGTATATAAAGTGCTTAGCACAGTACCTAGCACATAGTAAGTGCTTGATAAATGGTAATGATGGTGACAATGAGGAAGGGGGGAGAAGCAACAGGAGGACACTGACTTGGGACAGATAAGAAGTATTTTAGATCTTGATGGCCTCCAAACTGCAGGTTTTTGTTTTGGGAGATTGTTTTTTGGCTTCCTTTTAGCTGTCTTAAAGGTGAAGTATGGAGGTTTCCATAATAAAATGCCTTATTTAGGTAACTAATTCTTCCTAAAACAATTATAAATTTTTTCTAAAAACACAAAACTTGAACTTACACAAGTGAACTCTTGCTCTTTGAAATAATTAACCAGGTCTTCCACTCATATGCTTAAAATTTGATTCACATACTGTCACACCACGGGGATCAATCATTTTACTTGGAAGGTTTCAGTAAGGGGGAGCGGAAAAAAAGCCAAGCAGCACCTTCCTGATTTGACCAGGTAAGGAAGGCCTCAGACCTCAGAGTTCAACTGGCACTTCACAAGCCAGCTCAAGATATGGTCTCTAGGCAACCAAGCTGTGAATTAAACAAACAGCCCTGGTAATATGAATCACTTCCGGATGGTCTCGCTTTGCCTACTAGCACTTTCTTACACAAATACTTCTCGTCAAGGGGTTTATTTAGCAACCCCAACTGGAAACAACTAAGAGTCCACCAAATACTACATGGCCTAAAAATGTTCAAAACAGATCCCACTACCAACAAGTATTCCCAAATATTTGAAGCTACACTATGAAGCAGAAGCAATAACACAGAAATCAAAGACAGGTCACTATGCAAAGCCAGAGAATGAAATTCCTACAACCTGCCAAATTGGATCCTCAAACATATTTTTACTATCTTGTCATTACAGGCATTAAAACATATAAATACAATTACTGCTCTAACCTGTAAGACCAGAAGAAATATATGCCAAATTAGTGCAAACTAATGGGCCACTTAACCCAGTCAGACTTTTTTTCCCAACCTTGACTGGTGGACGATTCAACTGGACAATTTAGCACTGGTTTCCCCTGGTCACACATAATTCAACACCTACTGATTATAAGGGGAATCGGGAAAGTATGTAACCAAACTCTCTTGGCTCTTACTTCTCTTTTTCACCTTGAAAGTATTTTACATGTGCCACACTATTCTTCACGAACTAAACAGAGACCCTTTAATCTATTAACAAGAGTGGAGAGGCAAGAGGACTTAGTCAAAAATGAAAAGTACTATAGAACAAAGCAACTACCATTAACAGAACCAAGAGGAAAAAATCAAGACTAGAAAATCAAGTCAGCGAAACAAAAGATGTATGTGAAACACATATCTAGAATGCTGCTTTAAAATAAACATATGAAGAACAGACTATGCACACCTAAGAGTGAACTAATGAATAAGAATCAATTACCAAAGGTATAACAATTTCCTAGGGCTAAAATAGAACAAAATAGATACACAAATTACATTTAAAAAAAGATACTATAAATCAAGAAGAGACTCCACATTATAGGCAAAACTGATAAGCCACTATCATCAACCCTAACATGTAACATAGACAAATGTTTATATTTCAGAATCCTACAAGTTTCAAATAACAAGTAGGGGGGGGGAAATCAAGTTACTTGTCATTAAGCTAAAATTAAGCTAGCTTCAGATGTTGATTTTCAATAAGAAGGACAAGCAAATGAAGTCATACACAGAATGAAAAATCCAGAACTACATATAATTTAATATTTGACAAAGCAGACATCAATTGCTAATAGTAAAAAAAAAAAAAAAAAAAAAAAAAAAAGAGAGAGAGAGATGGTTTTAAAGTGATATTAGAATAATTCGGAGACAACATAAGATGTAAAGACTCTTAAAAAGCTGGGCATGGTGGCTCACGCCTGTAATCCTAGCTCTCTGGGAGGCTGAGGCGGGCGGATCGTTTGAGCTCAGGAGTTCGAAACCAACCTGAGCAAGAGCGAGACTGCATATCTAACATAAATAGAAAGAAATTCATTGGCCAACTATACATTAAAAAAAAAAATTAGTCGGGCATGGTGGTGCATGCCTGTAGTCCCAGCTACTCGGAGGCTGAGGCAGGAGGATCGCTTGAGCCCAGGAGTTAGAGGTTGCTGTGAGCTAGGCTGACGCCATGTCACTCACTCTAGCCTGGGCAACAAAGCAAGACTCTGTCTCCAAAAAAAAAAAAAAAAAAAAACAGACTCTTAAAAAATTAAATCATAGAAAACCTAATGGTCTATAAAATTGTAAATTTTAGCAAGATTTTGGAGAAATTAAACTATCTAGGTTGTGAATTGATAGACGAAATTACAAACAGAAAGATTAACATTTAAACTCCATAAAATTTAAAACTACAATGAAAAAGCAAATAAAATGGAAAGTCCAGGAAAAATGTGACAATAGGACAGAAAGCCAACATCCATATATTAATATAACAGAGTTCGTGAAAGTTATGACCCTAGAAGGTAGACAAATGACGTCAACAGAAAATTTGTGTGAGACAATAAAACTGGTAAACAAATATGAAGGAAAATGTGTAACCTCTCCAGCAATTAAAGCAATATAATTTAAAACTGTAATAGACCTAAATAAATTATGAACGTTAGACAGCAACTAAAAATAGTAACTAAGTCAGAGACATCCGTGCTGTCTTATGATGGCAAGAAGGCACCAGCATTCAGCAGAAACCATACTTTGAGTCCCCAATCATTCTGTTTTTCACTTTCAGTATTCAATAAATTATGTGAAATAGTCAACACTTTGTTATAAAATGGGCTTTGTGTTAGATGATTTTGCCCGATTGTAAGCTAATGTCAGTGGTCTGAGAACATTTGAGGCAGGCTAGGGTAAGCTACAATGTTGGGTAGGTTAGCTGTATTAAGCACATTTTCGACAAGGGTATTTTTCAACTTATGATGGGTTTATCAGGATGTGACCCCATCATAAATCTAGGAGCACCTGTATAGCAATTTAAATCTTCATTTGTGAATACAACTATCTGAAAATTAAGTACTTGCAGTCTTCTCTTTTACCTAATCCCTTCCCTTTTTATTATAAAATTCATTACCATTGTAAAAAACATTTTAAATATATAGTACAGCATTAAATAAAAAGGAAAAGTCTTCCCACACCCTCTGCCCCCATCCTACTCTCTAGGGGCATCCTCCGTCTCCGGTGTTTCCTTTCAGGCAAAGCATGAGTCTGAAGTAAAATAACCAGGGCTACCAATCTTTAGGACCTAGAAAGTACCCAGAAAATTTCCCCAAAAAGTGTATTAATGCCTCATCATCTTCATATTAAATCTGCTTTTGCCCAAGGAGCGGGATAAAGAATGCATTTATTGAGTGCCTGCAGTATTTCACTGTGCCCATGCACAGCATTCCCACTCTGCAAAGCTCAAGTTTAGGCTCACTTCCTGAAGCCAAACAACTTGCAAAACCAGAACTCGCACCTGCCAAAACTGAAAGTTTCATTCTTTTCACTTTGACAAGATATCTCAACATTCAAGATTTTCAAAGATATTCTATTGAGACTTTTTGAATTTCGGTTTTACTTCATTATAAGTATTATGACAGCATAGAGCCATACGACTTTTCTCAGTAATAATGACGAGTACTAACTAGCTGACTGCCTAATACATACCAGACTACTCTCCATATTTCCTAATGGTAAATTTTGCTAAGTCTCTCAGCTGCACAGTAAGGTAAAAAGCTCTTGGTGGCCACACTGGGAACTAATACTCCCATTTGTAACATTGTTACTATGTGAAAAAGCACTTAGTTTCAATCACTTTAACAAATACACTTTTAAATGTAACCCACTTCTCATGGTGGAATCTGTCCAAGCCAGTTGCACTAAATTAAGTTTCAGAAGAGAGAATGGAGATTTCTATGTCACCATTTTAAGAATTAAGAATAAATCCTATCCTATACATCCCTCGGTAAT
Organism: Microcebus murinus; assembly: GCF_040939455.1. Lineage (NCBI taxonomy): Eukaryota > Metazoa > Chordata > Mammalia > Primates > Cheirogaleidae > Microcebus > Microcebus murinus. Next base: position 4,358,579 of record NC_134110.1, on the reverse strand, counting down.
TACGAATACACAAATACATCCAGCTCCTAGTCCCAATGTGCCATTAAGCAGCTTCACACTATAGGCCCTAATCACACTGGGTCACATGAGATGATTAAACCAGTTTTCTCATCTGTAAAAGGAGGGTTTGGGTCAACCTCCTAAAACTGATCTCCCTCAACCTTTAAGTGATACTCCTCTCTCTGAGAAGTCTAGAAGCTGGTGAGCATGCTATTTATTTTCCTAGTCACCCCACCTATCCATTTTGTTTTCTTGCCTCTTATGTTTTCATGATCACAATGTGCCAGCCTGGATATATCTAGATGTTCTTGGAATTCTGGTACCATTTAGAGGGAGTTATCTGAAGAGCCCATCCCAGAAAATATTCTATGTCAACAATAAAGACATATGCACAAAAGACTTTGTTCTCAAGAGCCAATTTCTTTCCAAGACACTTTTTCAATTCCCCTAAATTACAGAAGGGTAAAGTGCTTCTATTTAGTGCTAAACTCTACTGAACACTGTGGAGTTTCTGACAATTTCCAAACGGCCACAGCCCTTATTTTGTCTTCTACAAGGGTTGTGTGCTCTACCCTTGAACTGTGGGATGGGCACTCGTCAGGAAAAAAGGTGGCCCAAGACAGACTTGAAAATGCCTACCAGGAAGTCTCTGAAAGCGGGAATAGTATCAACAAACTCAGAGAGTGCTGTAATTAACCTTCTTCCTCTGACTTTTTTTTTTTTTTTTGAGACAGGGTAGGAATGCAGTGACGTCATCATAGCTTACTGCAACATTAAACTCCTAGATCCTCCTGCCTCAGCCTCCCAGTAACTAGGACTACAGGTGCATGCTACCAGTCCCAGCTAATTTTTCTTTTCTTTTTTTTGTAGAGACGGCATCTTGCTCTTGCTCAGGCTGGCCTCAAACTCTTGGGCTTAAGCGATCCTCCCACTTGGGCCTCCCAAAGTGCTATGATTACAGGTATGAGCCACCACACCCAGCATGTGACCTTTAACCTAACTGAATTTTCTTCCATTTCCAGTACTGTTCATACTTTCTCCTCACAACACTTCCCTATTCTGCCCTGCCTGGTATGTTCTCTTCTTCGTTCTTTTCATCTGAACCTTCTTCTGATCTATTACTTCCTCCTGTCCAAGACCTGAACACTCATCTTACCTCACATACTTAAATATTAAATTTACCTCCTTCAATTGAATGAAAATGTATTCATCTCTCCTATGCAACTACTTCTTAACCAAAACAAATGCAAAGCCCAATCTGAACCAGCAAAAGGATAAAAATAAACTTACATTTAAGCATAAATAGTAATTTAAGATGTCTCCCTTTATAAAGTCCTCAATCTACTGTACAGCCCTTAGCAAAAAGCCTTGAATCCTTAGGTGATAATTCATTAGTACAATAGCTTAATTTCAATATTGAAGCTACTCTCCAAAGAAAGACAAGCAGAAATCTCTATATTTTCTATTTCCAAATCACTCCCCATACACACTTTTATGAATCACCCCTAAATTTTCCCACTTAAACTTTTGAAGAAACACAAACCCACATTCACAACACACACACACTCTTACTTACACTCCCTGTCTCCACACATTCATATTCACTCTCCCTACACACCCTCCTCTCTTTTCTGGAGAAAGAGCTGTTACAGGTACAGGAGAAAACGGAATGCCCAAGATATACAATGGGACCACTGTAATAAAAGGTGGAGCTTTTGGTGGGAGGAGTAGAGGTATTATAAATAGAACTGAAGAGGGGAACCTTTTCTCCCGTGGTTCTCGCTGATCTTTATTCCTGGCCTTGGAGACACTGTAAATCCCAGACCTTGGGGCTCCTCCAACTTGGGAGGTTATGAAGAAAACAGGATGGGGCCCAACCAGAAACGCAAATTGGGCCTAGTGCTAAGGGGGAAAGAGGAACCCTAAGAGCACACAAGACACAGGCCAGTTTACCAGGGCAGGAGAAAGGACTGGGAGCAGAAGCCCTAGCTAATAATGAAGAGCATGCGCTTTGTGCTGTGCCCAGAACATTTTTTAGAGGTGGCAGCAGCAACATTAGGTGGCTGACAGGGATCTTAGTCCTCTTTTCTCACCATAACATTCCCAGACTTCTTTTCTTAGTCCTCTCTAGTTATAAAATCCAAATAGCTGCTTCCAAAGTTGATTTTCTAATCAAAGATTTAAATGAAAAACAAAACACTGCATCCCAATTTTATAAGATTGCCTCCATAAAATAAACCAGGCACATTTCCATGATGCCAGGCCAACAGGCACACTGTGCCAGCATAATAAGCCACTATTATGCTCTCCCTTATGACCCAAAGCATAAAAAATAAAAATTATCACAAATTTCTCCGCTTCCTTAGTCACTTCCTAAGTATGCAAAAGCACCCAACTAAAAAACATCCCAAGGCCAGTGGTGGTGGTTCACATCTGGAATCCTAGCACTTTGGGAGGCTGAGGCAGGATTGTTTGAGGGCAGGAGTTTGAGACCCCATCTCTACAAAAAAAAAACAAAAAACAGAAAAATTAGCTGAACCTGGTGGCCCCCGCCCACAGCCCCAGCAACTCAAGAGGCTGAGGCTGATCGCTTCCCAGGAGTCTGAGCTGGCAGTGAGCTGTGATGGTGCCACTGCACTCCAGCCCAGCAACAGAGTAAGACCCTAGCTCAGAAAAAATAAAATAAATAGAAAACACCCTGGAGGATAATGACCCCTGAGTGGGTTTTGAAGAAAATGGGCTACCTTTCTACTAGAACAAACACCTGACAGAAAAGAAGATGCTCCAGAGCAGATGCAAGTGAGACTCCTGGCTAGCACAGCACTTGAGGAAGGAAATGGGATGGAGAGCTTCATTATCTTCAGGCTGTCATAGCCCAGCAGGAGGCAGAATTCCAAAAATGTTGTAAATCCTGTTTCTCAACTGGCAGGGGGAACCATGAGAATCACTAGGGGCGTTTAAAATACAGTCGGGCCCACCAGATCCATGGGCTCTGCATCCTGGGAGTCAACCAGCTGGAAATCAAAAATATTGAGGGGGGGCATAAAAATAATAAAATAAAAACAATATAAATAAACAACAATACCATATAACCACTATTTTCATAGCATTCACATTGTACCATGCATTGTAAGTAATACAGAGAAGATTTAAAGTATACCACATGTGCAGGTTATATGCAAGTACTATGCCATTTTACATGGAAAGGGACTTGAGCTTCCTGGAACCAGTCTCCTGCAGATACAGAGGGACTACTGGATACAGGTGTCTGGATCCTCCAGCTGAGACCTACTGAACCAGAATCTCTGTGGTAAGGGCCAGATAGCTACATGTTCTTAAACTTCCCCCAAATGATTCTAATGCATGAAACTGGTTAAGAACCACTGTAAAAAATGATGGAAACTATTGTTCGATAAAGAATACTATAGTTCTCACCCAATCTTTCTAGTAAAAAAAAAAAAAAAAAAAAAGAATACTATAGTAGATCAAGAAAACTCGGGCCTCAGTTTCCTCATTGAATGAGATGGTTAAACTAGATTAACAGTGGGCAGAGGGGCTGCTGGCCAGGACGCCGTCCGTAAAAGGGAATTTTACTGTGGAAATCCAATATTAAAAGGAAGGCAGAACTGCTTGGATGGGGGAAGGAAGGTGTGTGGAAGCTCTTCCCTCTCATCCTCAGGTCACCTCAAAAGAATCACCTAGGCTCCACACAGCACAAGATGATCTCGGACCAGCTGCGGCTTTCGAATTCTTTGACCTTTCAAAACTAGAAGTCCACAATTTAAGTGGCAGAGAACTTAATATTTTCCTCCCTTATATATATTTCATATGAGAAAATGCTCCGTTTTCTAACGACATATTCACCACTTGCTTCCATTTAGAAAGATGAGTTACTGTCAACACTCCCCACCTAAACCATCATTAAAACCCCAGCCATTTTCCTGGAAGAGCTTTAAGCTCAAAAAGGGAGAGGGCACACAAAATGCAGGTTAGTGGCTGCCCCACAGGAAGGAAAAAGAATGGGACCACGGAGAGGCACAAAGGAGACTCCAAATTCAGCTAAGTCAGTTATTAGTTTATTTATTTATTTAGAGGAAAGAGAAATATGAGGATAACACCTGTTAGTTCTGGGATATAAGGATGTTTGTTGTATTGTTCTCTGGACTTTCCTGTAGCGTTTTAAGGTTTTCAGAATTAAAAAAAAAAATATGCACACCCTTGTTAATTATTAGTACCATTTGAAACATCGTTGATTTTCACTGAACTCTGATTACGATTATCATTTACTTGCCCTTTCCTAAATTCACTTAGAAAATACATGGCCCATGATTACATCTATCCACCCTGGGGCCTTATGAAGGAACATAAGCACTGGAACAAAAGAAATGAATTCCTGATAACAAACTGACACTCTAAAAATTAAGGCCACATGGTCGTGTGGCATCTGAAAAAGGAAAAAAGTAGCTTTATGTTCAGCTACAAAGCATGCAGAGGATGCTGCCTTTGAATATTGCCAAATGGGTGGGCCTATACCCACAGCACTACACTTTTAAGCCTCCCAAAGCAAGCAAGCACTCCATAAATCATGGGAAGAAGGGACTCAATTCATACATAAATCAAAACCAGTGAAGAATCAGTGAAACATTGAAGCCGACAACTTCAAACCCTAAAAATGCTATTTCTCCCCCTCAGTTGGTAGTGCCCAAAACATGCAACAAAAGTTTAAGACTGAACAGCACAAATCTGGAAATTTTTCAGTACACTTAAATGCCCATCACAGCATTTCATGATAAACTGCCATCAAGGCTACTTACTCCCATGAATAAACACCCTACCTATACTACCGTGTTTCCCTGAAAATAAGACCTACCCATAAAATAACCCCTAGCAAGATTTCTAAGCATTTGTACAATATAAGCCCTACCCCAAAAACAAGACCCAGTGATGAGCGTGGTTACGCAGGGTGTCTGCACAACCTGTGCAGTCCCTAGCAGAGCAGTAAAGACGACGAGCAGCCCTTTTCATCTGCCCCACGGTGACAGCTGCTACCCCAGAGGTGACTGGAAAGGTGCAGGCAGCCCCACCAACCAGGTCCCGGCAATCCTGTGCGAGCTACAAGCTGAGGCTTTGAGGGGAAAGTCTCCTCAGTGAAGTGAGGAGCGGATTGGACCCAGTGCTCACTGGATCTCTGATAAATAAGCCAGCCCTGCTCATTTGATGAGAGCTCTATTGCTCGACATGAGAGATTGGGGCCAATGGTTCTAAATGAAATAGAGTCGCAAGAAATTCAGGATGGAATTCAGGGTTTGGAAAGTTATGATGATGTTCCAGAAGAAGACGACTTAACTACATTTGAATAAATGTAGATTGTTGTACCATACTTAAAAAAATAACACATCCCCTGAAAATAAGCCCTACGGTGTCTTCTTGAGGAACAATAAATATAAGACCCTGTCTTATTTTCGGGAAAACATGGTAATTCCCTCAACTACCAGCATCCCAGTTATACCTGCAACACACACAAAGAAATCTTTATCTGTGCACATCATACTAGGCCCCTTCTCCCAATCTCCTCTCCAGCAAATCTTTACCTCTTTGCTTCTTCCAAATGGCAAAGGTACTCATAAGCCACATTCTGTCGTCTCCTTTCATCCATCTCCTCTGCAGTAAGTCTCTCATTATCCAGGACAGCTAAAACATTAGAGAAAGAATGTAAACAACGGGATCTGTAACCTTCCTGAGTGATAAAAGAATGCCACAGCATCAAATTCCTGCCAGTCACCTAGAAGGTCAAGGTAACCAGTGGATGTGTGGACCACCAGGCGTACTACAATGACCTTCTTAGAAAAAGAACTATGGGGTTTCATCTATACTCATCTTGCCCCTTTTTAAAAATATACAACACACAAGAAAAAGTTTTTTAAATGTATGATAATATAAACATGTGCCAAGTTTCGGTGTAACCTTGAAAACACAGACTTGAGATTTGGGCCCAAATTTTCCTTCTCTAGCTGCCAGAACTCCTTCTAAATACAGATCTGACCATGTTGTTTCCCTCTTTTATTAATAACCAAAGCCAGCAGTTATTGAGAATTAAGTGGCAGTAGTTATATTAAGCATTTTACATGTATCCTCTCATTGAAACCCAGAACAATCCTCTGATTAGCACTCCTATTTTACAGATGAGGAAATTGAAGCTGGGTGAGCTCAGCCCCGCAGCTAAGTGGCAGGGCCTGGATTCAAAACCAGACGGTCTGTGTCCGAGGCTTGAGCTTAACCTTGAAGCAATCTGCCTCCTTCAAGGGCACCCAGGGTGTGGAATAAATTTCTAACTCCTTGGGAAGGCCCAGGCTGGCCCCAGCCACTCTTGGAAACCCTTCTCCCAGCCTCTCCTCCCGTGCACTCCACACCACTCGGTCCCCACCAGGCTCGGCGCCCTGCACTCTTCCACACCTGGTTCGTGCTCCTCCCTCTTCAAGTCCCGGCTCTTGCTCCGCCCTGTCAGACCTCTCTACACAGCATCCTTCAAGCCTCTTCCGAATGTCACCGCCTGTGTTCACACTTGCCCACGGTACTCTGTACAGGCAGTTAGTTCACGCGAGCTTGTATCATTACTGCACCTCATCGTCATCACTTTGTGCACCTGCCTCTGATTAAAAAGTTCTGTGAAGGCAGGGCCTGGTCTTACTCATCCCTAATTTCACAGACGTGGCACAATAATACCCCGCGTATAACTGTTGATGAGTGAAATTACCATTTAAAAAAGAACTTCATTCCCAGAATATAAAATCGAAAACCTCAGAACCCCAAAGGTCAGTCCCTCCCGCAGTTTACTGGTGTCCCGGGACGCCCACAGAAAATGAGGAAGTCAGGGGATTTTTTTTTTTTTAATTTTACTTTTGAAATCCTGGCGAGGGAACTGAGCTGGGGAGAGCCGGCGAGACCCGCCCGGGGCCGCGGCTGTCGGCCGGCTGGGGCCGGGCAGGGCGGACCCCGCGTCCGCCTCGCAGGCAGCGCCCGGGGCAGCACGGCCGGCGGGGCCCCGGCGGGACACGCCCTGCACCGCTCCGCCACCTCACCCAGGGCCGGCTCCCCAATCTCGGCGGGCTGGGCGGGAGGCGCCGGGCGGGGCTGCCCGGCTCCGGCGCGGAGGCCTCCGAGGGCCCCTCCGCCGCCCCGGAACCCAGGGGCGCGGGCCGGGGACCTCGCCGCCCGCACCCGGCCGCGCCGGCTCTTCCGGGTCCGCGCCGCCGGCAGCCGCCAGACCCCACCCGCCTCCCGAACCCCGGGGAACCGCGCCCCGTCGGCGGCGAGCCCGGCCCCGCAGCCCCCGCGCCGCGAGCCCCGCACTCACAGCCATAGTGCGGCCGGACCACGCCCAGCCCGTCAACCTCGTCCGCGGCGGCCATGGCGGCGGAGCCCGGGTCTCTGCAGAGCAGGCGGCGAGACCTCGGAGGCGCGGGCGACGGCAGCTGCAGCTCCTGCCAAGTGCGCGGGCTGCCCGGCCCAGGCCACGCCCCCGCCACCGGCCCGGCCCCGCCGACCCCGCCCTGGAGACCCCGCCCGGGCCGGCGGAAGGAGGCGGGGCCAGAACCGCAAGGCCCCGCCCCGGGCCTCGTTCTGTTCCCAGCAGGCGGCAGGAAGAAGGCGGGGCCGCCGTCCAATCAGGCTCGCGCTCGCGCCGCTGCGCCGGGAAGCTCGGCGGGCAGCCCCGCCCCCCGGGCCACCGCCCGACCGCGGCTCTGACAGAAAGGCTGCCTCCGCCGGCGGCTCGAGATCAAAGTCGTGACCGCCTCCCTTCCCGAGCCGCCGAACTAACCTCCTCCGCACCAAGGCTCGGGGAAGGCAGTCCTGTGAGGTGGCCCAGGGTGTTGTCGTCGGACGCAAGCCGGACCCAAACTGCCATGAAGGACCCCGCTCTCCGCGCAGTGTGGCAGCCTGGCGTCAGTCACCGGATTAGAACTGCTCAGCTCCCCTAGAGGTGGAGATGTGCGTTCTTCCAGGCTTCCTGCCTTTAGATTCCTCGACGTGGTTCCTCGCAAGTTCTGTTTCAGGAGACTCTTGGCCCGTGTTAGGGATACCTCTTGCCCTTGCACCTGTGGCCTGCCCTTAAAATATTGGTATTCAGCGGAATTCGTCCTCGGCCCTCTTCCGTTCTTCCTTTGCCCACTCTGAATGACTTTACGCTCACCTGTAACTGCCGAGATAACCCCTAAATATGTAATATCTACAGACTACCTGGAGGCCCCTCAGCGTTTTCAGCTGGCTAATAAACACTTTCACCTGTGTGCTCCACAAACGCTTCAGTTTCCACGCGTCAAGCGCTGACGCTGCGCCTGCTGTGTTCTCTATTGATAGCAGCGCTCGATTCCCAGCCGGGACACCCAGGCTCCTTGCCGCACGCCCTACATCCCATCTGTGTTATTTCTAAGGTGTCTAGCTTTTATCTCTGTCCCCACTGTGATTACATTATCATCATCTCCAGTCTCCCTTCTGCCAACCAGATCCTCACAGTCACCAGGGTGTTCTTTCTGAAGTGCAAAGGCAACAGTGTTCCTCTTTTTTATGTGTTTTTCCTATTACTCCCTTCAGGACCTGGTCCAAGTTCCTTAGGATGCCAAAAAAGCCTCTTGGCCCGCGCGGTGGCTCACGCCTAGGCGGGCGGATTGCTCGAAGTCAGGAGTTCGAAACCAGCATGAGCAAGAGCGAGACCCCGTCTCTACTATAAATAGAAAGAAATTAATTGGCCAACTAATATATATAGAAAAAATTAGCTGGGCATGGTGGCGCATGCCTGTAGTCCCAGCTACTCAGGAGGCTGAGGCAGGAGGATCGCTTGAGCCCAGGAGTTTGAGGTTGCTGTGAGCTAGGCTGATGCCACGGCACTCACTCTAGCCTAGGCAACAAGGTGAGACTCTGTCTCAAAAAAAAAAGAAAAAAAAAAAAAGCCCCTTCACAGCCTGACTCCAGGCTTTTTGTTTCAGCCATTTTCAACTTACTCTTCCTTCAAACTACTAAAGTAAGATACTTGAAAACCTATTAGAGCAAAAAAAGCCCCTAGAAAAATGGCCAAGGGTTTAATTTATTAAACTTACGAATTCAAAAGTGATCTCTATCTTAAGCTTTTAAGTACAGCTAACCAATTTTATGATTCTATTTATAAATCTAGCACATTTTACCAATCACTTTTCATAGATCAAATGATTTTTTTGTCCCATTCACTAACTTAATTCAACATCTACAAACATTTAAAATTATGTCTCTAGGCCTGGCATGGTGGCTCATGCCTGTAATCCTAGCACTCTGGTAGGCCGTAGGCAGACAGATCGTTTGAGCTCAGGAGTTTGAGACCAGCCTGAGCATGAGCAAGACCCAGTCTCTACTAAAAAAATAGAAAGAAATTAGCAAATAGAAATTAGCTGGACAACTTTTATATATATATATTATTTCATGGACTTCAAAACTCATTACCTCATCCTCTGACTACTCTCAGAAATTCGGCAAGTCTTACTCAGTTTAACTCTTGATTTTATTTGACATTCCCTGGCTTTTAAGATATGCTTATATATTCTAATGTTAATTCTAAAGCCCTTTGTAATGAGGAGGATCTAAAGTGTAAATGTCTTTTCTTTCTAATGATAAAGGTTATGAGTTTAATGGGTTCTTGTATTCTTACTTTTCTTGGGACCATACACTTCTAACAGGATTCTAAAGCAATATCCCATTGAGTTTTAGATATCTTTCCTAGATTTATCTGATATGTAGAACCCCATTATTGTCATTCTTAACTATAATAACTGAAATGCACTGAGACCTTACTATACTAAATGCTTCATATTTATTTTCTCATCTGATCCTCATAATAATCCTACAAGATAAAGACTACTATTGTATCCATGTTACACTTGAGAAAATGGAAAACTGAGCTACCTGAAGCCCACACAGCAAGAGACAGAGCTGAAACCCAAACCCAAGTCTAATGACAAAGCCCACATTGCTGGTCAATAAACACAAGATTCAAAAAAAATACATATTAAGATAATAACATGCCAGTTATCACTTCTTGCCTATCAGAATAGCAATGTTTTGTTTTGTCTCCTTAATTGATATTATTAGCAAAGTGGTGAAAAAGCAACCGCATGCCCTGCTAATAGGCTATAAATTGATACAATCTTTCTGAAGACAAATTTGACATACATCTATCCCTCAACCAAGAAAATTCACTTCTTGGAATATATCATAAGGATATTGTGTTTTTATCAAATGTGAAAATTGGAAATTACTTAAATATTTGTCACTAAGTGTTTAAATCAGTGATAGCACTTATACACAATGGTGGCACCCATACACACAGCCATTAACAGTGTTGATTTGTGGTCCTGGTCAGGTGTAACTGGCTACAGGAAACAGAGACCCATGTGTTTTATTTCTAGAGGAAAAACAGCTGGAAGGGAGGCATTTATTATAAAGGTATATATGGACTGGAACTGCAGCAAGGAAAAACAAGACTAAGGGGAACTTGAAGGCATGGTTCCATTCCTCTGGGCATCTCTGTCTCTCCACAGAACAGCTGTACTTTCCTCTCTTTGACAACCAGCTTCATCTATTCTAATTTTTTCTGTTCTTTACAACTCTTATTTCTGCTTGGCTTGCCATGGCTTTGATTGAAGGTCATGGCATCCTTACATCATCAGCTCCAATGAAGATCGACACAGCTGCCCAATTCCATAACCCATAGAGTGGCATATGACTGATCCAGCTCATCTTCCCACCTATGGGTACATCTCTGACCACCCACAGGTGGGCTGACCTTGGATCAGATCCTGATCCTTTAGTTCAACTAGCTGTGATCACAAGATACAGCCAATTAAGGATAGAGAACTATGGGCTGGGTATATTTCTTCCTTTAGTAGGAGGCTGGGTAGACAAACAATGATCAGTATTTCTAATAGGGTGGTTAAATAAAAATAAATTATGAACTAAGATGTTATGACACCATTTTGCTTTAAAAGTAGATAGATAAGCTGGGCACAGTGCTTCACACCTGTAATCCTAACACTCTGGGAGGTCAAGGCAGGCAGATCGTTTGAACTCAGAAGTTTGAGACCAGCCTGAGCAAGAATGAGACACCGTCTCTACTAATAAAATAGAAAGAAATTAGCTGGACAACTAAATATATATATATAAATTATCTGTGCATGGCGGCGCATGCCTGTAGTCTCAGCTACTTGTGAGGCTGAGGCAGAAGGATTGCTTGAGCCCAGGAGTTTGAGGTTGCTGTGAGCTAGGCTGATGCCACAGCACTCTAGCCTGGGCAACAGAGTGAGGCTCTGTCTCAAAAAAAAAGGTAGATAGATAGATAGATGCATGTGAATAGAAGCAGCATTGAAACACATACACCAATATATTAACAGTGGTTTCTTCTGGTAGTGATATTACATAGAATTTATGTAGGGTTTGTTTGTGTCTCTGTATTTACAATGAAATACTATACTACTAGAAATACTATTTTGTCAGCAAATATAAATATGAAATTAGTAAATATGAAACAAAAGTAAACGGCAGAATAATCAGCTAAATTGTTGTTTTGGGAAATAAAGTGGTTCGTGACCTCAAGGAATTTAGGAGCTAGTAAGAGTCAGCAATAGTTAACAGGTTATCTTGAGATAAGCACCATAATAGAGGTTTAGCTGGGAATATCTGTTAGTCTCTTATCTGCCTGGGAAATTCCTACTCAACTTCCCAGACCCAACTCAAATGTCATCTCCTCTCCCAGGCAAAATTAATCACTTCCTCATTTATTTTCCAGTAGCACTTTATTTTTTTTTATTTTTATTTTTTTGAGACAGAGTCTTGCTTTGTTGCCCAGGCTAGAGTGAGTGCGGTGGCGTCAGCCTAGCTTACAGCAACCTCAAACTCCTGGGCTCCAGCAATCCTGCTGCCTCAGCCTCCCAAGTAGCTGGGACTACAGGCATGTGCCACCATGCCTCGCTAATTTTTTCTATATATATTAGTTGGCCAATTAATTTCTTTCTATTTATAGTGGAGACGGGGGTCTTGCTCTTGCTCAGAGCTGGTTTCGAACTCCTGACCTCGAGCAATCCGCCCACCTCGGCCTCCCAGAGTGCTAGGATTACAGGCGTGAGCCACTGTACCTGGCCTCAGTAGCACTTTAGAAACCATAAGTGCCAACTTCTTTCACATTAAAATGCTTCTGAAATCAGGATAGATCTTATAATCAATATTAAAAGAAACTAACCAGCTACCAGGTGGAAAAGTAGATAGAAAAATAATTTTCATTGCTTGCAGATGTGTGAATTTAACTAACTTCCCAGAAAAGATCAGAGAACTTTCAGAGCTAGAACTGACGACAGATTCACACTTTAAGGAACAACTAAGTGGGTCCAAATAGAGTTAAACTCTACATTAAAATTATGGCTCCAACTTTGATTTAGAGAAGAGGCTTGTAAGTAATTCCAGGGATAAATGTATGCTATTATCAATCAAGTTATTAAAAAAATATATATTTGTTAGGATATTTTTAATGTCCCAAAAAGCTATTGAAATTTAATGGCGTATCCTACAAGTGTCTTCAATTCCAAAAAGTATGTAACTTTATATGGCTCTGTTAAAGCATTTAGCTCATTGAATTATAGTTAGTTATTTGCCTGTCTTCTTTTGAGACAGATCATTAACTCCTCAAAGACAGAAATTGGGGTAAATAAAACTCAGTGTGAACAGTTAACAAATGTAGCATTCTTACAGTCAGAATTTTTAAATTTGCTTTTTATAATAGTTTTTTCATGATTGTGCTTTGTAAGCCATTACATGATAAAGAAAAACTATCATCATTATGGTCCATTTTTTCAAGTGTGTTGGCATCATTTTCTTTTTTTATTCCATTGTCAATACTAAATAGGCTAAATAGGCATCATTTTTTTTAAAGAACAAAAAGTAAGTTTATTTGTCTCTCATGTTCTGAGGTGAATGGTCTCAGCTGGTGGTGTAGATTTTTCATAAAGTCACTTAGGGGCCCAGGATCCTTCCAGCATATTGTTTCACAATCTTTTAGGACACTGTCATATTTGCAGGGTTGGAGAAAAGTCATTTCAGGTCCCAATCTTTGTATTCTCTCCTCAATTTTTAGAATCTACTAAATCATCTGAATGTATAGCAGACATACTCTTTTTTTGTTGTTGTTTTTGAGACAGAGTCTCACTTTGTTGACCAGGCTACAGTGAGTGCCCTGGTGTCAGCCTAGCTCACAGCAACCTCAAACTCCTAGGCTCGAACAATCCTACTGCCTCAGCCTCCCGAGAGGCTAGGACTACAGGCATGCGCCACCATGCCCAGCTAATTTTTTCTATATATATATTAGTTGGCCAATTAATTTCTTTTTATTTATAGTAGAGACAGGGTCTCACTCTTGCTCAGGCTGGTTTTGAACTCCTGACCTCGAGCGATGCTCCTGCCTCGGCCTCCCAGAGTGCTAGGATTACAGGCGTGGGCCACCGTGCCGGCCCAGACAAACTCTTCTGAGCAACACTGGAGAGTGGTGTTTACAGAAACCAAAGCCTACAAATGCCTTAGAATTTTCCATTTTCAGAAAATCCTCAGGAAGCTCCCACTTTCTTCCTTACAGGATCCCACTGACACCATTTTTGAAGTTGGATTATAATGTTGAAGAGGGAACGGGCTATATTATATATTCCTAAATTATTTCCCATAGCAGCTACACACAAAACAGGTATTCACAAGTGTTCATTGATACGTTGACTCTTTTTTGCTGGACAAGTTGACATTTGCACAACTCTGGGAAAAAATGTATCCCTTTATCTCCCATCAAATTGTACATTTTTCCTAGAAAATTGCAGGCTATATTATATATTCCTAAATTATTTCCCATAGCAGCTACACACAAAACAGGTATTCACAAGTGTTCATTGATACGTTGACTCTTTTTTGCTGGACAAGTTGACATTTGCACAACTCTGGGAAAAAATGTATCCCTTTATTTCCCATCAAATTGTACATTTTTCCTAGAAAATTGCAGGCCTCCGCACCCTGAATGGTTTTCATATAGTTTATGTAGAATTCCCTAGAAAGATGAATTCCCTAGGACAGATAGTAACACTTTTCACTGATTTGGTCCCTTGTCTTGTATGAGAACATATTGGGCTTTGTATGCCAGCTTCCTGTGACAACGCTGGGAAATCTGAGTCTATAGCTTTTCAATATCCTTATAGATCAAGTGTTAGGCTTCAAACAAGAGCTTTTTAGGAAATTGTAGCTATGCTTTTGTAGGTAGAATTCTAACATGACTGCTGAAGATTCCCAATCCTTGGTTATTCAATCAAACACTAATCTAGGCACTATTTTGAAGGGATTTTGCAGATTCAAGTAAGGCTACTAAGCAGTTGATCTTAAGATAGGAGACTATACTGGTAATCACATGAGCCCTTTACAAGCAGAGAGTTTTTTCCAGCTGATCGCAGACATCAAAGAGACTCAAAGCATGGGATGGATTCAATGGGCCATTGCTGGTTTTGAATATGGGTGGGACCACTTGGAAAGGGCCTAAGAGCAACCTTGAGGAACTTAGAGTGACCCTTAACTGACAGCCAGCAAGGGAACAGGGACCTCAGATCTACAACTGCAAGGAACTTGATTCTGCCCATAACCTAAATGAACTGGAAAGCAGATTCTTCCTCAGAGCCTCAGGATAAGCCCACCCAGTGGACATTTTAACTTTGACCTTGTAAGACCCTGAGCAAAGAACCAAGTCAAGTTTGCCTGGACTTCAACAGAAAGCTAATAACATATGTGGAGCTGAGTGGGATGATTCATAAATAGTGTTGCCAAATAGGCTGATGATAAAAATTTTGTATAGAAAGGACTGTGAGCTAGCTGGGCACCCTGCTCCTCCTTGGCACAACTCACTCCTTATAGTTGATGAGCCTTTTGAACAGCTGTAAGCCCACAATAAATAAGTTGGGTAGTCCTTTTGGTCTATGCAATCGCTGATCTCACTTCTTTGTCTTCCTATCAGTTGAACACCTCAGGTAAACTAAGACTAGAAATAGAATGTAGAGGGCGTTTGGCAAATTACAGAATACCATCTGTCAAGTATCAGTTTTCATTTTTGTTAAACTTTAAGTGTTATCTGTTACTGCTTGACTCTCAGTCACCTTCTCATTTGGAGGAAAACTATTTTGCCTTGTCCTTCAGGTATTCAGGTATTATGTCTCTTGTGTTTGAGGTATTCTGACTTTAGACACCTAAACTCTTGGTTTTTCAGGAAAGAGCAAATGTCTTTAACTCCCTGTTTGTAGTCACAGCTATTTACCAACTACTTACCATGTTCTAGAACATATCAGGTGTGTTACATATATTGTTTCATTTAATCTTCACAATAACCCTGTAAGGTAGTATAATTATCCACATTTCACACATGAGGAAACAGGCAGAAAGAGGTTACCGGTAGGTATTTTGCTCAAGTTCATAGGATTCAGAGGAATCAAGCCTAGGTCTTTCTGAGTCTGAATCGTCTGGCAAATTGCCATTGAATACTGTCTTCTAGTTTATGGGCAGCATTATCAGTGAGGAGGTGATCATTCGCCTCCTGAATGTGCCTAATTGCTTCTGCAAACCTTTCAGCAAACATTTATGAACACCCATGTCCTGGTCTAGGGACAACTTATAACAGCAGAGATCCGGAAGTTGTGGGAGGAAGCCAGGAAGTCAGCCCAGAATGGAGTTAGGGTATTGGTTTCCGGGCAGGGGTTAGAATAGGCCACAGGGCACTACTGCAGTCTCAACGACTCATCAAGAGACCTTGGGGGGAGGGGAGGCAGGCAGGTCAGACCAAAGTATGGGAAAAAGAGAGTGAGAGGGCACCAGGACATCAGACTCCATCATAGGGTTAGATCTTGAGACAAGCCTCCCTGGGCAGGGTTCCCCCACGGCATACCCCTTAAACATCTACAGAGATGACAATGGGTTACTAATAACAATATCTAACTTGCATGAGTGCCCTCTAAGTTCTAAGTATGTGATATGCTTCATCTCATTTGACCTTCACAACAATCCTGTGAGGCAGGAACTAGAATTGCACTAGAATGCTCCAATTTAAGGATGAGGAAATTGAGACTCAGAAAAGTTAACAATTTTCCAAAGATTACACAAATAGCTAGTGACGGAGCCAGGATCCAAACTGCACTTGACCCAAAACCCATGTATGTGAACATCATTCTACACTGCTGTGCCACTTCCACCCATAGTAGTGGCTACCTAGAGAGCCGAGTCGAAAGCTCTGTGAGGCCACATCCACCGAAGAATGCGATGGACACTGTTATGGTCTGGATGTGGTTTGTTTGGCCCTACAAAGTCTTACGTTGAAATTTCATCCCCAGGGTTGGAAGTAGGGCCTGGTGGGGAGGTGTTTGGGTAGTGGGTATCTCATGAATAGCTTGGAGCCATTCTCCTGGGAGTGATTTTTTGCTCTTAGTTCCCTGGAGAATGGATTGTTGAAAAGAACTTGGCACCTCCTCTCTGTCTCTGTCTCTTTCCCCCTCTCTCTCCCTCTTTCTCTCATGTGCACGTGCTGCTTGTCTCGCCATGTGATTTGCATACACTGGCCTTCTGCCCTGAGTGGAAGCAGCCTGAAGCCCTCACCAGAAGCAGATGTTGGTGTCATGCTTCTTGATCAGCCCGCAGAGCTATGAGCCAAATAAATCCCTTTTCTTTATAAATTACTCAGCCTCGCCAGCCTCAAGTATGCCTTTACAGCAGCACAAAAATGGACTAAGACAGACACAGACATGACAAAGCACTCTCAGAGGGCTTTCGGGCATCAAGACAGAGATCTGGGAGCACAGATAAGAAAACAGTTGACTTTTATTAGATTATATAAGAAAGTTTCCTAGAGGAAGTGGTGTTTAAGCAAGGCTTCCAGGGAAGACCAGTGGAAAGGGTGAGAAAAGGCACAAGTTGGGGAAATGATATAAATGAGGCCAAGAAGCCAGGAAGGTATGTTGTGCGTGGGCATGTGTGTGTGTGTGTGATTGTGGCCGCTTTCTGCCTAGCTGGCTTCACTCCAGCCTTCTCAAAGAGCAGAGCCACGTGATGCTTTTAAAAAGTCTAAGTGGAATCTCTTTGGAAAGATGCTGTACTCTTGGCAGAGGGTGCGACCTCCTCTTTCCCGAGGTACCAAGGGGTGCCAGATGAGGAATGTGTGGATGCTTTGGGCAAGTGGGGTTATAAATATCTTCTTCCTTTGTCACTCCTCATTCGCTTTAGGACTGGTATTTCAGCGTCAGAAAGCTCACATCCTTTGTGAAATGCCACTTTCCCATGGGTTCCTCTAGAAATTGAGTATGGAAAAAGCTTACTGAGCCTCCCATGCGATTGCAGGCAACTAGGGACATTTTTACCACCACTTATATTGCCAGAACAGGGCAATGTAGCATTCTGCAAGACTTCAGTCACCATTAAGTTATGTAAATACTAACACACACAAAAAGGGAAAGACACACAGCTATGCACCAATGTTTTTCCCTAAGACTCCAGTCAGTTAATTGACACAGGTCCAGTCTGATAGGGAAATTGCCAGTTTCTAACCGTCTCCTCACAGTATAGAGAGGAGGAGCTCTTTGACCATAAGTATCAATCTTGTTCAGTTCAGTGGAGTCACTGGCAATACCCCATGTATTAGAATGTCTTATGTCTTATGTGGTAGAATTCATGTGTGAAGGTTAAACAAAGCTTTATTTCAAGATTATGTTTTATATTCATCTACTCATTCATGCACCAACTGGCCCAGGTGATACCTCCCTCAGGGACCCTTCCTTGACTCTCAAGATAGCCCTTCTCTGGCTGACATTTACTTCTTCGTATTGAAACAATGTGTCTGTATGTCTGTTTCCCCCAACTACTCTATGTGCTCCTTAAGAGAATTGTCATGTTTATGCCTTATCCCCAACATCCTGGACTAGGCCTGGATATAACAGATGAGTCATGAGTATTTATGAAATTAAATTAAATAATTAGATACAGACGTGGTGGCTCACGCCTGTAACCCTAGCACTCTGGGAGGCTGAGGTGGGAGGATTGCTGGAGCTCAGGAGTTAGAGACCAGCCTGAGCAAGAGTGAGACCCCCTTGTCTCTACATAAAAGAGAAAAATTAGCCGGGTATGGTGGTGCATGCCTGTCACCCCAGCTACTTGGGACGCCCAAGCAGGAGGTTTGCTTGAGCCCAGGAGTTTGAGGCTGCAGTGAGGTATGAGGACACCACTGCACTCCAGACCTGGCAAACAGAGTGACACTCTATCTCAAAAAAAAAAAAAAAAAAAAAAAAAGATATAATGTGGAGTTGGACCTGTATATTCTGTTTATAGTATAACTCTAACTCTGAAGAGGGAGGACAGCTGTGCTGGGACCTAGACTTAGGCTTCAGTGCTGAAGTTTAGATGTTTCAGGTTTCCTTCAGGTGAACCCAAGTCACCTGGATAAAGAAATGTATGTACTTTTAGTACACAAATGACAGATTCAGGGCAGATGCCATGATCAGTAATAAAAGCAAGCTTTGGCTTCAGGATCCCTAGATTGTCTTGTAAAGAATCTGATAGGCAACTAAAATGGGTGGGAACCACCTGCCATCCTGGCTGCAGAGCGGAAAGCCAAAGATTAGCGGACTGGGAGCTCATTGTGGACAAAGCATCCCGTATCTGGGGCAGAAGCAGGGTCATCCCAGGAGAAGAGGCAAGAAAGGAACGTTGATGCCAGAGCCCATGGAAGGGTCCTTAATTCTACAGTAAAGGAGATTCAGCTTTCTTCTGCAGACAATAAGAAACAATTAAAGGTTTTATAAGCAGGGGAGGAGTAAGATTTTTTTTTTTTGATTCAACTAAGATTTATGAAAAGTATACTTTGTACTAGTACTAACAAGGGCATAAAGTTGAGTTAAATATAGTCACTGCCCTTGAGACAAGTACACAAATGACTGTAATACAAGACAAAATAAGAAGCGAAACCCAAGGTATAGAAAGAAAGGGTTATGGATGTCCAAAGGAGATCCCTTCTGCTCGATGGAGGAGATCTGGAAATACTTTACAGAGAGGGAAGTGTCTTAAAGGGACCTTGAAGAATGGGTACTTTATGAATGAACACAGAATTCCCTCAAGAGACAAGATAAACAACCAATAAACTTGTAAAAGTTGTTCAACTTCCTTACTTTTCAGGGAGATGCATACTAAAACCACAATGAGGTATCATTTCACACCCATCAGATTGGAAAAATTAAAAAGTCTGACAAAACCAAGGGTTGACAAGGAACAACAGTGATAAGAATATGAATACACTGCTGGTGACAAAGGAAATTGTTACAATCACTTTGGAGGATAATTTCATGACATCTAGTTAAAGAAGCACTTACCCTATGACCACATAATTCTATTCCAAGTATACATACCCAGAGAAACTCCTACACACATACACAAGGAGATGTATCAAAATATTCATAGAAGAAATGCGTGTGACAGCAAAAACCAGGAATGACCTCAATGGTCATCAGTAAGAAAACAGATAAACTGCAGTGTGATTGTATACTGAATATTAAAGCAAGGAAATGAATGAAGTTTAGCTATAATACATGTATCAACATGTATGAATCTCACAAACATCATACTGAGGGGGAAAAAAGTTCAGAGTAATTACCTTAATAGCTTGATAACCATTCATATAACATTCAGACAAGTTTATGCAAACCAATATTATAAATACTTATGCATATACATCTAGATATAAATACAGTATAAACATATACAGAGATAGAAAATATATTTATAAAATATATTTTTTAATTATAAATTTTCCATATGTATATATATATATATATATATATAGAGAGAGAGAGAGAGAGAGAGAGAGAGAAAACACATAAATATATATAAAGGCATAAGAGAGAAAAATACCAAACTCTTTTCTTAAGCTGTGTAGTTGGTACATGGTTGTTCATTACACTAATATTTATAACTTTTCATATTTTTTTTGTTTTTTGAGAGAGAGTCTCACTTTGTTGCCCAGGCTAGAGTGCCCTGGCCTCAGCCTAGCTCACGGCAACCTCAAACTCCTGGGCTCAAGCAATCCTACTGCCGAATCAGCCTCCCGAGTGGCTGGGACTACAGGCATGTGCCACCATGCCCAGCTAATTTTTTCTATATATTTTAGTTGGCCAATTAATTTCTTTCTATTTATAGTAGAGACGGGGTCTCGCTGTTGCTCAGGCTGGTTTCGACCTCCTGACCTCGAGCAATCCACCCACCTCAGCCTCCCAGAGTGCTAGGATTACAGGCGTGAGCCACTGTGTCTGGCCTATAACTTTTCATATGTTTTAATACTGAATTTTTAAAAAAAGAGTAGAGAGTAGCTCAGTAGGAGGAAATAAAGTAAGAAGTCATTCTAGTGAGAAGAAATTGTACAGGGAGGCCAAGCTATATTCAGGGAACAAAGTGTCATCATTCTGCTTGGCAGAATAAAAGGAATTTTTTTATTGTCATAAGAGCAGTAATTGTATTTGTATTACACCCTGTACTTTATAGAACACTTCCATATACACTAGCTTATTTAATTATCAACTTGAGGGACAAGTATTCCCATTTTGTAGATGAGGAAACAAACTCAGAAAGGATAAGTGATAGATTTGTGAATATTTTTGGCAGAGAAAAAGCTTAAAAGGATATACACCAAATGGTAGTGGTTATCTCTGGAAGGTTAAATACAGGTGATTTTACTCTTTGTTTTCTTACTTGTGTTTTCTGATATTTCTATAATGAACATGTATAATTTATGAAGTAAAAAACAAAATAAAGCAGGGAGGGGGAAGGGAAGCAGCAAGAACAAAAGGTGACTTCCTCAAAATCAAATGGTCAAGTTTTTTGGTTCTCAGCCCTGCTCTGAGTACAAAAATGACTAACAATAGAAGAAATGCAGCCAGGCACGGTGGCTCATGCCTGTAATCCTAGCACTCCGGGAGGCTGAGGCGGGAGGATTGCTCGAGGTCAGGAGTTTGAAACCAGCCTGAGCAAGAGCGAGACCCCATCTCTAGTATAAATAGAAAGAAATTAATTGGCCAACTAATATATAGATAGAAAAAATTAGCCGGGCATGGTGGCGCATGCCTGTAGTCCCAGCCACTCGGGAGGCTGATGCGGCAGTAGGATTGTTTGAGCCCAGGAGTTTGAGGTTGCTGTGAGCTAGGCTGATGCCATGGCACTCACTCTAGCCTGGGCAACAAAGTGAGACTCTGTCTCGAAAAAAAAAAGAAAGAAAGAAATGCAAGAGAGGACATAACATATGAAAATGTTCAAACTCACTGATCACCAAAGAAATACAAATTAAAGCAATTTATAAGAATCATGTCTATTAAATTAACAAACCTGTTTTTCAAAGATGAGGGTGTGGTGAAACTAGTAGTCATTTATTGCTGGTAACATTGTAAATTGATACAATTCACTTAGAAAACGATTTGGCAGCAAGTAAGGAGAGCTGTAAAAATGTTCACACCCTGTGGAAATAATCTAAAATGTGGAAACATTTTTTCCTAGGGAACAAAAAAACATTCACATGAGCATTATTAATGCAGTGTGGCACCCCTCATTCAGAGAGTGGGTCCAACATTGGCTATTTATAGAAGGGTGGACCTGTAATCTTCTGGACATTTATTTGCACTGATTGATATATGTAAGCATGGAAGGTGTTTATTGCTTTGTTTGGGTTTCAACTGAAGGAACACAGAGAAAGTGTGTTTGTGTGTGTGTGATGCGGAGGGAATGAAGGGGACTGATCTGGTGTCTGTTCAAGGCCCAGGCACCCAGATTGCTTTTTTTTCCTGCATCAGAATAGCTATATAAGATTTAAGTAGAAAAAGTCAGTCTCTGGAAGAGTGTTCTGGTTTCCTATTTGCTTTCTTTTTTTTTTTTTTTTCCTTGTGAAATACATTGTAAATAAAAAGCATGTAAGTAATACATAGTAACAATTTAAAGAATTATTGTAAAAAGAAAACCTGTATACTCAACGCTCAGCTTAAGAAACCTATAGAAGCTCAGCTTAAGAAACCTATAGAAACTAGCCGGGTGTGATGGCTCACGCCTGTAATAACCTAGCACTTTGGGAGGGCGAGGCGGGAGGATCGCTTGAGGTCAGGAGTTTGAGACCAGCCTGAGCAAGACTGAGACCCCGTCTCTACTAAAAATAGAAAGAAATTAATTGGCCAACTAAAAAATATATATATAAAAAATTAGCCAGGCATGGTGGCACATGCCTGTAGTCCCAGCTACTCGGGAGGCTGAGGCAGCAGGATTGCTTGAGCCCAGGAGTTTGAGGTTGCTGTGAGGTAGGCTGATACCATGGCACTCACTCTAGCCTGGGCAACAAAGCGAGACTCTGTCTTAAAAAAAAAAAAAAGAAAAAGAAAGGAAGAAACCTATAGAAACTTAACATCCTTCTCCTCTATTCCAGTTAACCACTATACTGAAGTTTTTATTGACAAATCCTTTGGTTTTTATTCGTTTGCATGTGTGTCCTTGTTGCTTAAGCAATACTTCATTTAGTTTTGCCTGTTTTTTTTTATCTTTATTGTATTTTGACTCTTACTAAATGTATTTGCATTTTTTTTTTTTTTTTTTGACACAGAGTCTCACTTTGTTGCCCAGGCTAGAGTGAGTGCCGTGGCGTCAGCCTAGCTCACAGCAACCTCAAACTCCTGGGCTCAAGCGATCCTTCTGTCTCAGCCTCCCAAGTAGCTGGGACTACAGGCATGAGCCACCATGCCCGGCTAATTTTTTCTATATATATTAGTTGGCCAATTAGTTTCTTTCTATTTATAGTAGAGATGGGGTCTCGCTCTTGCTCAGGCTGGTTTCGAAATCCCGACCTCGAGCAATCCGCCCGCCTCGGCCTCCCAGAGAGCTAGGATTACAGGCGTGAGCCACCGCGCCGGCCAATGTATTTGCATTTTACACTCAATATTGAATGTTTGAAACTTATCTATGTTGATGCATATAACTGTAGTTTGTCCATTTCCCCTGTTGTATAATATTCCACTGTGTGAATTACCAACTTGCTTGGAAGTGGGGCCACTAAATCCACATTTTGAGCAATCTCCCCAAATAAGATTGATATAGGTGGTCTTCGACTCACACTTTGAGAATTATTATCTTAGAGGACAAAGTCCAAGCACTTATTTCTCAGTCTCCCAAATCTCTTCCTTAGCCTTTTAATGTTAGTTAAATTGCTTGTTTCCCTTTTCCAAAAGTGTTTTCCCATCTTTCTTCACCTAGTGAGAATTGTTATGCTTCAACTCTCTCCACTAAATTATTAGTCTGTCATGAAATTGAGAGCAAAAAATCAAAATAGAACAAACAAAAAAACTATAAGCTCCTCCAAGGCAAAGATTATCACCATTGTTGTCACTGACGTTTATGGAGCAGATACAGTGTACCAAGTACTATATGAACAACTTTATATGTATCATCTCATTAATCCTTACCCAACCCCATGAAGAAGGTAGTGGGATTAGACTCACTTCACAGATAAGGAAATAAGAGTCAGAGATAGTAAGTAACTTGTCCAAAGCTAAACAGCTTTTACACGTGGACCTCTTTATCTTATTTGTCCTTGTACCTCTAGGATCTAGGGTAGGACTTAGAGTATGGTAGGCACTCAATAAATGTTTCTTGAGCTGAACTGAAAGGAAAAGTCAAGGAGAACAGATGGAAAACCATCCCTTTAGTTCAGACGAAGGCAGTGGGGATGGAAAATCAAAGTTGGAATGAGACTTGGCAAGCCAGACTATTACAGAG
Organism: Microcebus murinus; assembly: GCF_040939455.1. Classification (NCBI taxonomy): domain Eukaryota; kingdom Metazoa; phylum Chordata; class Mammalia; order Primates; family Cheirogaleidae; genus Microcebus; species Microcebus murinus. Next base: position 4,334,720 of record NC_134110.1, on the reverse strand, counting down.
CTGAAATCTGGGGAGTTGCATTGGGGGAGGGAATAAAGAACGGACAAGGCATTTCCATTTTTTTACTTTGGGCACTACTGTATTTTTTGGAAATTTTTAAAACAAGCACATGATGGTTTTACAAATTTTTGAAAAGAGAAAGTGTAGAGGCAGCTAGTACATGACTAGACACTAGCAAAATATAGAAAAGAAGGGAGAAAAAGAAATCCCAGCTGAGCAGGAGGCCTCCGGCAAGGATTCATAGGAAAATGTGGAGTCATTTGCAGAAAGAACTGCTGGGAGGGATGCTTTGGGAGGAGAAGCTGACTGTAATTTGGAGATTCTGGGTTTGGGAAGCAGCAGAGCATTCCTGGGGACTTTCCACCAAGCATCTGGACTTGCAGGTCTGAAATACAGGACAGAGATCAAACAAGACCCCAGAGATGATGGTTGAAGCCATAAGATTAGTGTGCACAATAAGAAGGAAAGGAGAAAGAAAGAGGACCAAGAGCCAGAACATTGAGGGGTGTGAGGCACATGTGAGGGGAAGAAGAAGAGCCAGGGAAGCTACTTGAAAAGGAGTAGCCAGAATGTCAAACCCTCTCACAACTACCAAGGGAAAAGAGAATTTTGAAAAAAAGCATATGTAAATGGAATTAAACAGCAAAGAATTGCTGAATGGGGAAAAGACTAACAAGAGGCCTTCAGATGTGGAAATTAAAAGACCTCGTTCACCAGTCTAGTAATGGTAAAAAATAAAAAAATAAAAAAATAAAAGACCTCGAAACATTTATCATTTATCGGGTGTCAGGAGGGTGGGAGGGGGGAGGAGGGGATGGGTGTATACAACCACAATGAGTAAAATGTGCAACATTTGGGGGATGGACATGCTTGAAGCTCTTACTTGAGGGGGGAAGGACCCTGGGCAATATAAGTAACCTTAACATTTGTACCCCCATAATACGCTAAAATAAAAAATAAAAATAAATAAAAATAAAGTAAATAAATAAAAAAGCCCTAAGAGTTTAAAAAAAAAAAAAAAAGACCTTCAAGAGTCCAGTTCTAGAGGTATTCTGGGATCAGTAGCCCTATTAAAAGGGCTTAGACATGAAAACCCCAAAAATAACCACATGTTATAATAACATGTGAGTGGAAGTTTGACCAAAGGGGAGGGGAAGGAATGTGATGATAGGGTGTAGGTAGAATTATTTTGAGGTAGGAAGATGGTTTAATGACCTTGCCTTTTTGTTCTGGTGCCTTCCATGGTGCTTGGTGATAATGCTCGCTTATTGGAAAGTTACTATGCCGGGCACCGTGCTAAGCACTTGACAGCGTGGATTTTTCTCAAAGCCTTCAGCTTTTCTCTCTGTAACATGACCTACACATGGCTGCCAAATCAGCCCTTCTCGGACGCTGATTATGTCTCTCCTCTCCTACAACAACATTAGTGACACCCCACTCCCCAGAGAGTAAGATCTAAACTTCTCAGTTTGGCATCTACGAGCCTTCTTGGAGTGACCCTTATTCACCTGTCCAGTTTCTTCTTACTCTGGTACTTTCCCAGCACAATGAGTTCCTTGCCTGTGAGCATGCATGCATTATTTATACAGTAAAGATTTATGAGCACCCACCTTGTGCCAGGCACTGCTCTAAGTGCCCAGGAAAGAATGGAAATAAGAAAAATTACTCCCTCCTTTCATGGAGTTTACCAAAAACAAATCAGTAATCAAGGAATTATCACACAGGTATAAGGACTTTGATGAAAATAAAAGAGGGTAATGTGATGGAGAGAGCCTGTTGGGGGAGGAAGACTGATTTAGATGCAAAAGTCAGGGAAAATCTTGACAAGGAGGTAAGTTTAGGCTGAAACCTGGTTGATGAATAGCCTATGCAAAGATAGGGTGAGGAACATTCTGGGAAGAGGGAATAGTTAGTACCAAGACTCTAAGGAGCACATGACCTTGGTGTGATCAAGGAACAGAAAATGCAAGTGTGCTGAGGCACAGCTAGGGAGGGGGAAGGTGACATCAGAAGAGGCTGGAAGAGGGAGCGAACCGTCCCCTCTGCAAACTGCAAAGGCCTCTTAGACCTGGGTAAGGATTTGCATCTTCATCCTAAAAGCAACGGGAAGCTGCTAATGTTAAGTAGGGAAGTGATGTGATTATATTTAGGATTTTAAAAGATCACTATGGCTTCTGTGAGAAGAAAAAGATCCGTTAGGAGGCTACTGCAGGAATTCAGGTAAGAGATTTTGGTAGTTTTGGACCAAAGAGTGGCAGTGGAAATGGAGGGGTTTGATAGACAGGTTTGAGAGGAATCTGAGAAGTAAAACAGATAGGGCTTGGTGATGACCTAAGAGCAGATGTGCAGAGCATAGGCAAGAAGCTAATCCTCCAGTCATAGGGTAGATGCAAAGGAAAAATGTGGAAAGGCAGTTACCTCCACTCTCAGCAACAACATTCAAATATTCCCTACTCATGTGTAGGGTGGGTGAGAGGTGGTTGGAAGGGCCACAGAGCAGTCACACATTGCCCTTCAAGACCTCGCATCTTACAGAATAGACACACCTGTAGATGTACAAGGTGAAGAACAAAGTGAAAGGAAAGGATTCAATATATGTTTCAAGGCTGGGTACAGTGGCTTATGCCTGTAATCCTAGTACTCTAAACAGGGAGGCCAAGGTGGGAGGATCACTTGAAGCCAGTAGTTGGAGACCAGCCTAACCAAGAGCAAGACCCCATCTCTACTAAAAATGGAAAAATTACCTGGGTGTGGTGGTGCATGCCTATAGCTCCAGCTACTCCAGAGGCTGAGGCAGGAGGATGGCTTGAGCTCAGGAATTTGAGGTTGCAGTGAGCTATGATGATGCCATTGCACTCTACCCAGGGCGACAGAGTGAGACTCTGTCTCGAAATAAATAAATATATATATATATATACACACATATATATACATACATACACACACACACACATATATGTTACAAACAAGTGACTTGTGTCTGTAAAATACTGTTAGGAAGTAGGGGAGTAGGTGTAGGAGGAGCAGGAGCCTGTGGAGCTCTTTAGTTTGGAGGTAATATGCAACCCTGCTGGCAGCTATGAGATTTCACCTTTCCTCCAAGAACCTGGGGAGAAAGGAGGAGTGGGAGCTGGGGAGGGACCTAGGGTGTAGGCTACCTGCTTGTATTGTCTCAGAACATAAAGGGGCACATGTGGAAGAGGCTGCTCATTACATTGCACAGTACTGGGATCTGTGAGAGCCCCAGATAAGTAAATTTTTACAGCCAGATTACCTGATTTAACAGATAGACTGAAGTCTAGAGTGATTAACTGACCTGTCCATGGACAGCTGGCTATTAAGTAGCTGCACCAAAACTAGAAACTTGCTCTTCTAACTCCTGGTTCTGTGCTGCTTCCAGATCCTGCCCCCTGACTCTGAGGTTACTCATAGACAATGAGCGCAAATCACGTTCCTGCTTTTGGGGTTACGAATCCTTGTGCTAATAATGTAGCTTTTGTTTCCCTCAAATGTCCTCTAACTGGCTCCCTCTTGTGGGACACCCTTCCAGGACTTCTAACATTAATCCAGTGCAAATTCTCGGAATGTCACTTCTGAGGAGTATCATTCTCAACTCCGTATTTTCTCATTCTGCATTCTACCCATGGCCAAAATGCTTTTACCCAGAGAGATGAAACCCCTGAACTTCACATAAATTACCCCTTACTTCTGCCTGCTGGGCTTTTCCCTTGCCTCCTCATTTGATTTTTACAAATTATTGTCATTGTCTAGGTACTGATCATATTTGATTTAGAACAATACTTGGGTAGATAAAATAAATGAAGATGGCACACTCTCATATTACCATAAAAGGGATGTAAAATCATTCCCAGCTGCTGCTCCGGTTTCAGGCCAGGATAGCACTGGGAAATATTAATGGCCAAGTTAGAGATTCTCTCCCTGACTAAGGAATCACTTGGGGGGTTTTTGTTTTTTGTTTTGTGAGACAGAGTCTCGCTCTGTTGCCCCAGGTAGAGTGCTGAGGCATCATCATAGCTCATAGCAACCTCACACTCCTGGGCTCAAGTGATCCTCCTGCCTCAGCCTCCCAAGGAGCTGGGACCACAGGCATGTGCCATGACTGCAGGCTAATTTTTTTTTTTTTTTTTTTTGAGACAGAGTCTCACTTTGTTGTCCAGGCTAGAGTGAGTGCCGTGGCGTCAGCCTAGCTCACAGCAACCTCAAACTCCTGGGCTCGAGCGATCCTACTGCCTCGGCCTCCCGAGTAGCTGGGACTACAGGCATGCGCCACCATGCCCGGCTAATTTTTTATATACATATCAGTTGGCCAATTAATTTCTTTCTATTTATAGTAGAGACGGGGTCTCGCTCTTGCTCAGGCTGGTTTTGAACTCCTGACCTTGAGCAATCCGCCCGCCTCGGCCTCCCAGAGAGCTAGGATTACAGGCGTGAGCCACCGCGCCCGGCCTGCAGGCTAATTTTTTTTTTCTATTTTTAGTAGAGACGAGGTCTTGCTCAGGCTGGTCTTGAACTGCTGGCCTCAAGCAGTCATCTGGCCTCAGCCTCCCAGAGTGCTAGGATTACAGGTGTGAGCCACAACCAGGCCCACTTGAGTGTTTATTGAGCTCTTTAGCATGCTGCTTCATGGGGAACCTAGACAAACTGGAGGGGAGGGAGGAGAAGAGCAACAAGGTACATTAGAAAAGTCATTGTGAGGTTTATGCATTTAGAAATTTCCTGTCTGAACAGAGTCTCTCACTGGAAGAAGCTCAGAGATCTAAGTCATGGAGGCCAAAATTTAGAGAGCAGTATTTTAAAAATCAAAGAAGTTCTAATCAAGCAGCTATTGTGCTATTCCTATACAAACTGTACCTCAGGGAAACCAAATAGTTGACATAGGTGAATTCTCTTTATGGAAGTATTCCAGATAATAAATAAAGAAGGAATGATGGAAATAAAATATCACCATTTGGCAGCCCAAAATAAAATAAGGGATTATCAATGGTTGCTAACATCATAAGAACAGAGACAAGATAACACCTAATGGAAGTATATAAGATCATATGTACCTCCTAATGGAAGTACATAAGATCACTATGTAGTATTCTTTTTTTTTTTTTTTGAGACAGAGTCTCACTTTGTTGCCCAGGCTAGAGTGAGTGCTATGGCGTCAGCCTCGCTCATAGCAACCTCAATCTCCTGGGCTCAAGTGATCTTCCTGCCTCAGCCTCCTGAGTAGCTGGGACTACAGGCATGCGCCACAATGCCTGGCTAATTTTTTCTCTATATATATTCGTTGACCAATTAGTTTCTTTCTATTTATAGTAGAGACAGGGTCTCACTCTTGCTCAGGCTGGTTTTGAACTCCTGACCTCGAGCAATCCGCCCGCCTAAGCCTCCCAGAGTGCTAGGATTACAGGCGTGACACTATGGAGTATTCTTGCCAAAATATCTGAATATGATCAGACTTATAATCTCCTAATGGAAGTACATAAGATCACTATGGAGTATTCTTGCCAAAATATCTGAATATGATCAGGCTTATAAATCCAATCACTACTATTAGGAAAGCAGGGAATAGGGGAGCATTAAAGAACACCATAGGGTGAAATTAACAAAATATAGATCTGTGTGAGACACTACAACAAATAAGTTATGAGAAAAAAAGAGATACCAAAAAAAAAAAAAAGAAGAAGAAAAAGAAAGAAAAGAGGAGAGGCGTGGGGGAGAGAGGAAAGAGGATTTTAGATTAAAACTTGTAAGAAATATACCAACCAGGCCGGGCGCTGTGGCTCACGCCTGTAATCCTAGCTCTTGGGAGGCCGAGGCGGGCGGATTGCTCAAGGTCAGGAGTTCAAAACCAGCCTGAGCAAGAGCGAGACCCCGTCTCTACTATAAATAGAAAGAAATTAATTGGCCAACTGATATATATATAAAAAAAATTAGCCGGGCATAGTGGCGCATGCCTGTAGTCCCAGCTACTCGGGAGGCTGAGGCAGAAGGATCACTCGAGCCCAGGAGTTTGAGGTTGCTGTGAGCTAGGCTGACGCCACGGCACTCACTCTAGCCTGGACAACAAAGTGAGACTCTGTCTCAAAAAAAAAAAAAAAAAAAAAAAAAAAAGAAATATACCAACCAATTGAATGTAGTTCCTTATGTAGATTTTGCTTCAAACAAACTAAAAACTAAAATAAAAAAAAAAAAAACATAAGATGGTTAGGGAAATGTGAATGTTGACTGGAACACTTGGATGATATTATTATACAAATCACCATTATTATGGGTATGTTTAGTAGAGGAGACGTCTTTTATTTTTTTTATTTTTATTTTTTTTGAGACAGAGTCTCGCCTTGTTGCCCAGGCTAGAGTGAGTGCCGTGGCGTCAGCCTAGCTCACAGCAACCTCAAACTCCTGGGCTCAAGCGATCCTGCTGCCTCAGTCTCCCGAGTAGCTGGGACTACAAGCATGTGCCACCATGCCCGGCTAATTTTTTTCTATATATATTAATTGGCCAATTAATTTCTATTTATAGTAGAGACGGGGTCTCGCTCTTGCTCAGGCTGGTTTCGAACTCCTGAGCTCAAATGATCCACCCACCTCGGCCTCCCAGAGAGCTAGGATTACAGGCGTGAGCCACTGCGCCCAGCCGAGGAGACATCTTTAAACAGTGGTTCTCAAACTTGAGTGTGTCATAATCTAGTGGAGGACTTATTAAAACACAAAGAGTTCCTGATTCAGTAGGTGGGGGGGGAGGGACTGAGAATTTGCATTTCTAATAAGTTCCCAGGTGATGCTGATGCTGCTGGTCTAGGTTCACATTTTGAGAACCATTACACTGGATTAAGCAGACTTTTTTCCCCTGGTCAACTATCTAATTACCCTTTCAATGAAGAAGCTTAGGTTATCAGCTGAGTTCTAGCCTCTGTGAGCTATAGCACTCAGATGGCATTTCATAAACAGAAGAGAATGAAGTCGTATTCCAAGGCTGATGTAATAATTCAGTCTGTATTGACGTAGGAAGGCTTGAAAGAAAAAAACCTTCAATCCACCACCTTTCTCTCCAAATAATGATAACCACCCAACTCCCTCCTTAACCCCTTGCCCCTGCCCTTACTCCTCCACTTTCATTCCATCAGGATCAACGACCCTAGCACAGCATCCTGTAATGCTACCTACAACTTAGGCTACTGCCCTCCATCATTTCCAAATTCAGACTGGTTTAAATGGATATTATATGGGTCCTTCAGTTCCATATTCTATCCTTCAGTAGTGTCTCAGAGGCACTCTAACAGACCCCAGAGCGTGTCTGTTGTTGAAGAGGAAGACTGCAGACTGCAAATCTAGCCATCTGCCCCCAAATCTGGCTCTTCTGTTAATTATGTGACCCATGATAGGTCATGTCATTTAGCATTTTCACACCTTAGTTTTTCAACAGTTAAAAAAATAAAAGTCCCTCATTATGAGAGAAAATGGGACACCTGGAGAAGTATTAGCCAAAACTTCTTAGAAAAAAGACATTAGCAACAGTACTGTAACATTAAACCTTAGAGATATTACATTTACAGTTTACCAACAAAATGCTAATATGTGAGTGTGAGTGTGTATATGTATGTATGTGTAATATATATTTCAGATCCTCAGGACAACTTTGTAAGATAGGTAAGATAGGTATAACTTAGGGCTGAGAGAAGGTGAAAGCCTGGCCAAATTCAGGGCCAAGGCCAGGGCCATAGCCTGTACCTTCTTAATTAAGTCAGTGTTCTTTCTAACACATCGCCTTCCCTCAATTTATTTCAATTAAATATAAGAATGTACTAGTGCATAAAATAAATGGCCCTATAAGGATCAGAGAGTTGCATTAACCTAATAAAACTAAATGACTAATGATCCGGCAAATTAGAAAACAAGGGTTGCTTCCTTCAACTAAATGCCAGGAAAGATCCCTGTAATATCACTTGACATTCTCAGCAATTTTGCTTCCACAATTTTACATGCCTCTTTCAGATCTCTCTGATTTGCTCATCATAGAATATTTTCTTTCTTTTTTTTTTTTTTTTTTTTGAGACAGAGTCTCGCTTTGTTGCCCAGGCTAGTGTGAGTGCCGTGGCATCAGCCTAGCTCACAGCAACCTCAAACTCCTGGGCTCGAGCAATCCTTCTGTCTCAGCCTCCCGAGTAGCTGGGACTACAGGCATGCGCCACCATGCCCGGCTAATTTTTAATATATATATCAGTTGGCCAATTAGTTTCTTTCTATTTATAGTAGAGACGGGGTCTCGCTCTTGCTCAGGCTGGTTTTGAACTCCTGACCTTGAGCAATCCGCCCGCCTCGGCCTCCCAGAGAGCTAGGATTACAGGTGTGAGCCACCGCGCCCGGCCTTCTTTCTTTTTTTTAAAAATAGATTTAGGGGGTATTCTGGTGAGGACCAGAAAACCTGCTAGACAAATTCTAAAAGACCTGTAACATTCATAGAATATTTTCTATATCTCAGATGACAACAAACCTACAGTGGAAGTACCTCATATGCTGCTGTTCAAAGAGCTTCTGAAATTCTTTCAGCCTCTAAGTCACAAGACTGCAAACATCCTGTATGATAATGCTGCCTCATCACGGCAGAGACATCTGGTGACTAATGTATGCACAGCGCTGGACTGGGAAAGAGTTGCCTTTTTATTAAATCTGTATGTTCAGACCCCAAATTTAGCTCCAATCTAATTGGAGAATTTCTTGCAAATTCTGACCCTGGGAGTACTGCATTAATAAATTCTCTATTAAATAATAAAGCTGATACAAGCAACCAAGCTTATATTGAATGTCTTTTAAAGGCCAGGCACTTCATTAAAGGCTTTACATAAAACTTCAAATAGTCATCATTAATAATAAATGTGACCATTTATTTATTGAGCATCTAATCTGTGCCAGGCACTATACTTGGTCATTTAACATGTGATCTCTAGGCCACATTTCTCTCACTTCTCATTTAGTAACCAGGCGTAGACCATTAAACTTAGTTTCCCTGTCTAAGCCAGTCACACATTGAAGGAATGCCTTTTGTGTTCAGAACGTTATTTGGACCCTTTAAGTTTATCCTCTCCATTATAACAGAGAAGAGAAAGAGAGAGAACAGGTCAGGGCCCAACTTGAGCTACTGAAGTCCAGGTTTTCTCTGTTTGGGGTACTTGAAGACAGTAGCAATAGACATTTGGAAGGGAGTAGCAGAACCACTAAAGACTATTTCCTAAGTCAAATGGGTGTTTTTTTGTTTTGTTTTTTGAGACAGAGTCTCACTTTGTTTCCCAGGCTAGAGTGAGTGCCGTGGCATCAGCCTAGCTCACAGCAACCTCAAACTCCTGGGCTCAAGCACATCTACTGCCTCAGCCTCCCGAGTAGCTGGAACTACAGGCATGTACCACCATGCCCGGCTAAATTTTTCTATATATTAGTTGACCAATTAATTTCTTTCTATTTATAGTAGAGACAGGGTCTCGCTCTTGCTCAGAGCTGGTTTCGAATTCCTGACCTCCAGCAATCCTCCCGCCTCGGCCTTCCAGAGTGCTAGGATTACAGGCATGAGCCAGCACCCCCGGCCTCAAATGGGTGTTTTGATGGCATAAAAGATGTGCTTTCTGACGGAAGCTCTTGTCACATTTACTACAGTGAAAAGGTTTTTCTCCTGTATGTGTTCTCTGGTGTGTGAGAAAATGGGACCGCTGATTGAAGGTCTTGCCACACTCAGGACATTGGTAGGGTCTGTCTCCTAAGTGGATTCGTTGATGGGTAATGAAGTGAGAGCTCTGATTGAAGCTCTTCCCACACTCGCCACATTTGTAGGGTCTTTCTCCTGTGTGGATTCGTTGGTGCTTAATGAGAGCAGAACTGTCAGCAAATGCTTTCCCACAGATGTCACACTTAAAAGGTCTCTCACCTGTGTGTGTTCTCTGGTGTGTTACCAGATGCGAGCTCTGACTGAAACTTTTGTGGCAGTCGGGACAACTGAAAGGCCTCTCTCCTGAATGAGTACTCATGTGAGCTACGAAATGAGAACTATCTCTGAAGCCCTTCCCACACTCTGGGCATTTAAAGGGCCGTTCTCCTGTGTGGGTGCGTTGGTACTTAATCAAATCTGAGCTCTGGCTAAAACTCTCCCCACAGTCATTACACCTGTAAGGCTTCACCCCTGTGTGAGTCCTCTGGTGGGTGATAAAATTTGAGCTTCGACTAAAGCTTTTATGACATTTGAGGCACGTGTAGGGCTTCTCTCCTGTGTGCGTTCTTTGGTGCATTATAAGGTGTGGCTTCCGCCCAAAAGTCTTCCCACACTCTGGGCACTCATAGGGTCTCTCACCCGTGTGGGTTCTCTGATGTTTGATAAGTGTCGAGCTGTCACTGAACTTTTTCTCACACCCATTGCACTGGTAGGGCTTCTCACCTGTGTGTGTTCTGCGATGGGTGACAAGGTCTGAACTCTGTTTGAAGCCTTTCCCACACTCGATGCATTTATAAGGCCTCTCGCCAGTATGGGTTCTTAGGTGTCTTGTAAGATAGGAACTCTGGTTAAAGCTTTTCCCACATTCTGCACACACAGGCTTGTTTCCTACATATCCATCCAGGAGCTTGTTTAAATCCCTCTCTTGTGTAAAGAGCTCCTGCAGGCCCTCTCCTGGAAGGATTCCATGTTGTCCTTCTAATTCAAAGCCCCTTTCCCAGTTTCCTCTCCAACCAGGAGTATGAGAAATATTTTTATCGGTCCTTTCTGAGGATGTTCCACATTGTTCTGTTTCAGAAATATTCTGATTGAGTTTTGCCACCTGGTGCTCAAAGTCTGAAAAATTAACAGAAGTAACAGAGAATAAAGTTATGAGGAAAGAACATCAGATAGCAGTAAGAAAGATGAAAATTACTGTTTCTGTAGCAGACTAAATTTAATTCAACCACTCTGTTTTTCACTTTGTGAAAAGTTTATTGAAGTTCATTGAGCTTACAAAAAATATGAATTCCTAAACTCTTTTTAAGATAGCCAGATGAATGTTGAGGTAATCTTGATGTCCTTCAAGAGCATACCATATATCATCAAAATTGGGCAACTCTTGCAAAGATGTTAGTTTATACAAAGTGAAATGCTTAGTCAAAATGAAGACTTTATCCCATTACTGACTGCCCAAGAAGCAAAATTTAAACTTCGTAATAGTAAAAACAGGCCAGGCACAGTGGCTCTCATCTGTAATCTAGCACTCTGGGTGGCTGAGACGGGAGGATTGTGTGAGTTCAGGAGTTCAAGACCAGCCTGAGCAAGAGCAAGACCCCATCTCTACTAAAAATAGTAAAAATTATACAGGCAACTAAAAATAGAAACAAAAGGCCGGGCGCTGTGGCTCACGCCTGTAATCCTAGCTCTTGGGAGGCCGAGGCGGGCGGATTGCTCAAGGTCAGGAGTTCAAAACCAGCCTGAGCAAGAGCGAGACCCCGTCTCTACTATAAATAGAAAGAAATTAATTGGCCAACTGATATATATATAAAAAATTAGCCGGGCATGGTGGCGCATGCCTGTAGTCCCAGCTACCCGGGAGGCTGAGGCAGAAGGATCACTCGAGCCCAGGAGTTTGAGGTTGCTGTGAGCTAGGCTGACGCCACGGCACTCACTCTAGCCTGGGCAACAAAGTGAGACTCTGTCTCAAAAAAAAAAAAAAAAAATAGAAACAAAAAATTAGCTGGGCATGGTGGCAAGTGCCTGTAGTCCCAGCAACTCGGTAGGCAGAGGCAGGAGGATTGGTTGAGCCCTGGAGTTTGGGGTTGCCGTGAACTATGCTGACGCCACAGCACTCTAGCCTGGGTGACTGAGTGAGACTCTGTCTCAAAAAATAAATAAATAAATAAACATACCAAGAACAAAAGTCTAGGACAGTATTCCAAATTCTTCATCTAAACAAGGCCTGAAATGCTAGATTTCCTCCCAGTGGGTAGCACTCACAACTCACCTGTGTGACTTTCCCTTAGAATCTTCCTTGCCTCAAAGTTTTGGAGTGGTAGAAGCCATGGCTCTTCTTTCTGTGCCAGCTGGGAGATTACACTTGGTCTAGAAATCCTGCCCAAGAAGGTAAACATAGGATGTGATTCTCAGCCAATCGCACAAGGCCTGACCCAAATCCAAGTCTTTCTCCCTCCTAGGTAGAGGAGAACACCAGGGGAACCCTAATGTGTGTTTGGTATTATTCAACAGGTCTCATTCAACAGGCAGCCATGGTCAAGTGACAAAACACGGTGATCTCTCCAGAAGGCTAAGACAAAAGCCCTTTTCCTCCCATTCAAAACAAACAAACCAGACTCAAGTGATAGAAATTCTAGAGTAAGCACAATAACTCATTTCCAACAGCACAAATTCAAATTAAAACAATGACACATTTAGGCAACATGAATATAGTATAGAGGTAATGAATGCAAACTCAGAAGTCACACTGCCTGGGTTTGAATCCTAACCTGCCTCTTACAAGCTGTGTGGCCTTAGAAAAATTACTTAGACTCTGTGTCTCAGTGTCTTCATTGATAAAATAGAAATAAGAATAAGATCTACCTCACAGGGTGGTTGTAAGGATTAAGTGGTAAGTCCTCAATAAATGTTAGCTATCATGGTTACTTTACCCAGACTCTTAAGCTATAGTACCACTGTGACAGGTAGAATATAAAGAAATGAACACTTTGATATTACGCTTGTGGGAATAAACAAATTGATTCAATCTTCTTGGAGGACATTTGGCAAAGTATTAAATACCTTAGGTCTGTATCTATTCTTTGACCCAGCAATTCTAATTCTAAGGAAATGATAAGATTATACTTTAATAAATAAGACTTTTAAAAAAGACAAATAGCTAAAATATGTTCATCACAACACTGGTAATGTGGAAATGACCTAAATGTCCCACAACAAAGGAATAATTATATTTGATTGAACCAAATGAAACTATTATTTTTATAGGTAAAAAAAATGACCAAATATGATTCAGTCTAATATCCTACTTCATACAACAAAATAATATTATTCCATACAACAAAATACTAGGTGGTTATTTTAAGTGACGTACAGAAAGATATTTATCATCAAAGTATATTCACAATACAATGTGTAAGAAAGTGGGATGTACAACTGAATGTATAGTATAATCCCAATATTATTTTTTATGTGTACTTTTGTAAATTTTATATATGCTTAGAAAAAGGCTGATAGGATAGCAACTCTTCAGTTATAGGCTTAGGGATGACTTTTGTTTTCATTTTGCTTATCTTTTACTTTCTCTCTTTTTTTTTTTTGAGACAGAGTCTCCCTCTGTCACCTTGGGTAGAGTGCAGTGGTGTCATTGTAGCTCACTGCAACATCAAACTTCTGGGCTCAAGCGATTCTCCTGCCTCAGCCTCCCAGAGTGGTAGGATTACAGGCATGAGCCACAGTGCCTGTCTTTTTCCTTAATGAGCAAATATTACTTGTTCAATACATATGAAGTAAAGCAGGAGGAGGAGTAGCCATGGTATTTTAGAAAGAACATTGGAAGGTGCTTATTTTCAAGTAACAGATAAAAACACCATAGGGACAGCTCCTTCTTTTCCACAAAGACCTGGGTTGGACTCTCAGCTCTGCCACTTCTGAGTCTCAGTGTCCTTAGCTGATAACACATATATCAAAAAGTTATTGTGCAATATTAATAAGACAATATCAAAGACATCTGCAAACCATAAAGTGTCATAAAGATAGAAGTCATTCTTTTTCTGCCAGGGAGGCAACAATTAATCTCACAGAGGTCTGGAGCTCTAAAAAACCAACATCCCAGAGACCACTCAGAGCTGGGCCCTCTCAAAATATCTAAGTCTTAAATCTAAAGAAGAGTAGTGGCCTGGTGTGGTGGCTCATGCCTATCATCCCAGCACTTTGAGAGGTCAAGGTGGGAGGATCTCGCTTGAGCCCAGAAGTTCAAGGCTGCAGTGAGCTATGATCGAGCCACTGCACTCCAGCCTGGATGACAGAGCAAGATACTGTCTCTTAAAATACAATAAAACAAATAAAGAAGAGTAGCATCCTTACCCTTTGAGAGCCCATTCTTCTAACTGTACTGGGTGGCATCCCTGAAGAGGATTCTCTAAGCAGTGTCCAGGAAACCCACTCTTCCCTGAAGTCCCCAGCCACATCATCAAAGGTCATCAGTTCCTAAAGCAAGAGACCTCAGTATGCATCAGTAGCTCCCTAGATATTCTCACCATTGTCTGAAAATCGAAAGATGGCCCCCAGTTTCCCATACAAACCTCCCCTGAGGTTTAGAACAGCCCTGAGGAGAATTCTGTCAACCACAGGAAGATTGCTTTTCTTGTTCTGTTTTTACATGAGCCTTCTTCCCTTGGCCAACTTTCCCACCACTAAGAAAGGCCTGGACCTCCCAAACACACCTACAGAACCCTCAATCTTTTGGATACATCAACTTTTTGAGGAACAAATTGTTCATGATGAACAAGATAAACAAAAGAGGTTACAGATATAATTTGATTTCTGTAAAGCTTTTTATTTTCTCCAACCACATTTTCCTGAGTAAGCTAGGAAATTATGGACTTAGCTATACTCACATTAGTTATGAGAACAGCTGACTCTTCTTGGCTGCATAGATTTGGGGTCAACTTCAAGGGACAGGCTATGCAGAACCCCAAAGGGAACTGTGCTAGGTACCAATCTACTTCAAGGTTTCACGGAGTCAAAAATGAGACTTAAAAAGACATGGATTTTTAAAAAGGACACAGATAGGTTGTAAAAATAAGTGAAATTCAATGGGGATAACATAAAACACAACCCTTGGGGGCTGAAACCCATCATTAATAATTTATAAATTGACAGCAATATCATGAAAAAATTACTTTTTGGAAGGGTGATCAGAGTTGATTCAGCAGTCCCCAACCTTTTTGGCACCGGGGACCGGTTTCATGCAAGACAATTTTTCCACAGGCAGGGCAGGAGAGGGGGGCGGGTGGTTGTTGGTTTCCAGATGCTTCAAGCACATTACATGTATTGAGCAGTCAAACCTCTTTGCTAATGATAATCTGTATTTGCAGCTGCTCCCCAGCGCCAGCATCACCACCTCAGCTCCATCTCAGATCATCAGGCATCAGATTCTCATAAGGGGCACAAAACCTAGATCCTTCCCATGTGCAGTTTACAGTAGGGTTCGAGCTCCTATGAGACTCTAATGCCACCACCAATCTCACAGGAGGTGGAGCTTATGTGGGGATGCAAGTGATGGGGAGGGGCTATAAATACAGATGAAGTTTGGGCTCCTTGCCTGCCGCTCACCTCCTTCTGTGCGGCCAGTTCCTAAAAGGCCACAGACCTTACCAGTCCATGGCCCGGGAGATTGGGGACTGCAGGATTACTGAATGGATCATTAATTCATTCCGTAATTAATATGTTGCAAGGTATTAAGGGTCACAGAGAAACATATAAGATAAGGTTTTTTCTCTTAAAGTTTCCAATACAAACAAACACAAGTCAGCCAGCTGAATGAATTCTGCACTTCAGTGGAGGAAGAATCAGACAGGGGTGAGGAGGTTTCACTCTTTCACATTTTTTGTCCCACCAATCAAAGCCCCTGTTTCCTACTGAAACACACACACACACATACACACACATACAGAACTTTTCCCAGAAACATGTTTACAGACATTGCTATTGGTCATTTATAAAGTATTACGTTTTTAAGGACCTAAAGATTGTAGGAACACATTTCATCTCTTTGTTTTAAAACCTGAACAAACAACAATAATGTCATTAGGAAGTAATTGTAGTAAGGGTTTTGAGTATAAATTTTACTGCTACACTCCTTATAAAACACGACGGCAGGGCTCACCTGCAGGAGACAGAGCAATTGAGGGGGAGAGAATTCCTGGTCGTGGTCATAGAAACCAGTTTCCCACCCAGCCTCCTTTCCCCTGTACAGGTGACCTCAAAGCAACCCCCCCCCCCCCAGCGCTGAGGTGCTGTGACTAAGTGCCATTGTGAGAAGCACCGGTTTGTCCCCTGCGTTTATTAATAGGAACATGACTGCACGGCTGGGGCTGACACCCGCTCTTGCTCGCGGTGCTGCAGGCCCTAATGGGGGACAGTGGGCAGAGCGTCAGAAAGACAACCTGAACCCGGCGACCACCACAGAGGAGCAAGAAAATTGAGAGGGTGAGTTATCCAGACAACGGTTTAGAAGCCACAGCTACTTCTCCCCACACCTCAGCAAGACGCAGGGGCTCCGAGCCGAGCGCAGGACCCCGGCAGAGCTAGCGTCAGGGTGGCGCGCCAGCCCCTCCACGCCCCCTCGCTGCCGCCGCGGTCGCTGCCGCCGCGGTCTCCCTTCCTGAGTCACTCACCGCCCCAGGGCCCAGCGGGGATGGAGCAGGAAGTGAGAGTCCTCCACCGCCGAGCCGCGCCCGGCCCGAAACGCAGAGGTTGTCCCTCCCAGAACCCGACCGGGATTCGTGACAGGGCTGAGGGGACACAGGTGGACTCCGCGTTCTATAGCCGGGAGCCGGAAAATACCGCCCCCGGCATCTTGCCATTGGCCTTTCAGTTTCCATGGCTAGAAGCCTTCCTTGTCCATAGGCTGTTTGAGCTGTCAATCGCTGCGGAGCATTCTGGGAAATGTAGGCCGGAGCCAGACTTCAAAGGACTGGGAGTCCGGGGATGCCAGTTTCAAGCGGTGACAAGTGCTAAACCCAATTCCTGAGCTCCCGGACCCCGAAAACCTCCTCTCTGGAGCTGAGGGCGGGATCCAAATGCTGTTCCCCCAGAGTGGTATCTGCAGATGCGAATCTCCTAACCTCACCGGACTGCCGCGGAGCGTCCCCAGGGCGAGGGCTCCTTCGCTCTGGCACCTGGTCCCTCCAAGCGCGGAGCAGCTCTGCGCTCTCTCGGCCTTTCTGCCGACCCTCTCCGGCTGGCCCGCCGCCTCACCGCGGGCGGCCAGAGCTCGCAGGGTGTCTGCCGCCGGCCAGGTTCCAACTTAGACTGGGCATAAGAAAGCCCCAGCAGAAACCCTCAGCGGAAAACAGACGTTCTGCGTCCTTCCATTGGCACCGAACTCCAGGGATGTCCCCTTTCCGTTGGTTAAGATACCAGTTAATAGCCAGAGGGGCCAGGCGAGGATGTCGGGTATTCTGGGAAATGTGGTGCTGCGTTTCAAACTGGGGAAGATGCTTGGTCTCATATGAGGAGCCAGTGGTCACTTTGGATGGGCCCCTAGCTAAAAAATAATAGTAGCCTCTCCTTACAGAGAAGAAAACGCACCTGTCTACCCTGTTTGTGGGTACAGTGCAATTTTAAAAAGAAAAAAGCTGGGCCACTTCGAGACCAGCCTGAGCAACATAGTGAGACCCCAGTCTCTTAAAAAAAGAAAGAAAAGAAATTACAGGGACTATAAAATGCGAAGTGGAAGACTATTTGACACTAATTTCACCCTTCCTTTACAAACATGTGGTGCAAAGTAGATACGCTAATGGCCAACAAACATGAAAAAATGCTCAACATCTCTAATCATCATGGAAATGCAAATCAAAACCGCCATGAGATATCACTTAACTCCAGTGAGAATGGCTTTTATCAAAAAAATCCCCAAACAACAAATGTTGGCATGGATGCGGAGAGATAGGAACACTCATACACTGCTGGCGGGACTGCAAACTATTAATAGTACAACCTCTGTGGAAAGTAATATGGAGATACCTCAAAGAACTAAAAGTAGAACTACCACTTGATCCAGCAATCCCACTACTGGGTATTTACCCAAAGGAAAAAAAGACATTCTATAAAAAAGACATCTGCACTGGAATGTTTATTTGTTTGTTTTTCTGTTTGTTTGTTTTGTTTTTGTTTTCGTTTTTGAGACAAAGTCTCACTCTGTTGCCCCAGCTAGAGTGCTGTGGCATCAGTCTAGCTCACAGCAACCTCAAACTCCTGGGCTCAAGTGATCCTTCTGCCTCAGCCTCCTGAATAGGTGTGACTACAGGCATGCACCACCATGCCTGGCTAGTTTTTTCTATATATTTTTAGTTGGCTAATTATTTACTTTCTATTTTTAGTAGAGACGGGGTCTCTAACTCCTGACCTTGAGCCATCCTCCCACCTTGGCCTCCCAGAGTGCTAAGATTACAGGCGTGAGCCACTGGGCTTGGCCTGCAGTGAAATGTTTATAGCAGCACAATTCACAATTGCAAAGATGTGGAGACAACCCAAGTGCCCGCCAATTCATGAGTGTATTAATAAAATGTGGTATATATGCCATACTACTCAGCCATAAAAAAATGGTGAACTACCTCTTGTATTATCTGGGATGGAGCTGGAGCCTATTCTTCTAAGTGAAGTATCACAAGAATGGGAAAATAGGCCGGGCGCTGTGGCTCACGCCTGTAATCCTAGCTCTTGGGAGGCCGAGGCGGGCGGATTGCTCAAGGTCAGGAGTTCAAAACCAGCCTGAGCAAGAGCGAGACCCCGTCTCTACTATAAATAGAAAGAAATTAATTGGCCAACTGATATATATATAAAAAATTAGCCGGGCATGGTGGCACATGCCTGTAGTCCCAGCTACCAGGGAGGCTGAGGCAGAAGGATCGCTCGAGCCCAGGAGTTTGAGGTTGCTGTGAGCTAGGCTGACGCCACGGCACTCACTCTAGCCTGGGCAACAAAGCGAGACTCTGTCTCAAAAAAAAAAAAAAAAAAAAAAAAAAGAATGGGAAAATAAACACCACAGGTACTCACCAATAAATCGATCAACACTATGTGCACGTATGGAAGTAACAGTCATTGGGTGTTGGGCATGTGGGAGGAGGGAGGAGGAGATGGGTAAATTCACACCTAACAGGTACAGTATGCACTGTCTGGGGGGTGGGCATGCCTGTGGCCCCACTTGGGTGGTGTAAAGGCAATTTATATAACCAAAGCATTTGTACCCCTGTAATATTCTGAAATAAAAACAAACAAATAAACATGGTGCATTTTCCAACAGATATTCATGGAGTACCTTCTATACTCAAGATCTCTGTGGTTACCCACAGGGTCACACATAACCCTTGCCTTCATGAAGCTCACAGCCCAAAAGAGGAGATAAACCCTCAAAGTACTATTAATAAAATCCCAAGTAGTGTTTTGCCTTTTCTTCTTTTTCTTCTTTTCATATAGCCAGTGGCATCTTAGTTATTTTGCTACATAATTGTAGTCATCTGCAAGATAACCACATAGCATTTGGGGGAGTTCTATCCACTATAAACAAATGTCTGGTTTGGGTTAGAAGATGTAATTAAATTTAGTTAGATGAAAATGAGGAAAATAGAAATCTCATGGGAACGCAGGAACAATAAGGAACACCCAGAAAACCTACAGATTGCCAGGTCTCATATGACTGGAACATAATTCAGGACTTGGAGAACTGAAGGCATCTCCAGGCCTGTCAGTAGTCATTCTATGTGTTGCCATCTGGGAGAGATGTGACTCTTCAATCAATCTGCAGGGATTGGGGAGGGGAGATGAAGGAAGAGTCACAGAATCTGGCTGGTGGCTATCCCTGCCTTTCTCTCCAGCTTCTGTTCCTTCTGCCCTGCCTTCTTCTCTCAGCAGTTTCTTCACCATTATTAAATGTATGGGGAGAAGGAGAGGAGAGGCTTGGTTTTGGGCAAGAGCAGTCAAAGAGGAAACCAGATCATATACCCAGATGGCCACTTGGAGAGTGGACCATGACCTATTGGGAGTTGGGTGCTTAACGTTGTGGCAGGGAGGAGGAAGCAGAGGAGGGAAGTGAAACTGTGAAAGGACTTCATGAAGAAAGAAAAAGAGAGAAATATTTTTAGCAGGTGCTATAACTGAAGATTTTAAGAAAGGGAGTCTATCAGTTATCTATTGCTATGTAACAAATTACTGCAAAATATATGGGTTTTAAATAACAAAATAGTTATTAGTTTATCATTTCTGTGGGTCAGGAATCTGGAAAAGCCTACCTGAGTATCTCTAATTGAAGGACTCTCACAAGGTTGCAGTCTGGGCATTGGCTGGGGCTGCAGTTATCAGAAGGCTCGACTGGGGCTGGAAGATGTGCTTCCAAGCTCCCTCATGTGGCTGTTTCCTCCAACGTAGTGTCTCCTCCCAACATGGCAGCTGGCTTCTCCAGAGCCAGTGACTCAAGACAGAAAGAAGCAGAAGCTGTAACCTAATCTCGGAAGGGATATACCGTTACTTCTGCCACATGCTCTTGGTCACACAGACCAGCCCTGGTATGTGTGGGAGGGGACTACACAAGGACATGAATACTAAGAGGCAATGTAGTGGGTATATTAGTCAGGGTTCCCCAGAGAGACAGAACCAACAGGATGTATAGATAGATAGGTGGGAGCAGGGGATTTCTTAGGGGAATGGGTTCACGTGATTACAGAGGCTGAGAAGTCCCACAACAGGCCATCTTCAAGCTAGAAAAACAGGAAGACAGTAATGTAGCTCAGTCCAAGTCCAAAGGCCTGAGAACCTGTGCAGAGGGGGCACTGGTGCAAGTCCTGAAGTCCAAAGGCCAAAGAGCCTAAAGATCTCTGATGTCTAGCAGCAAGAGGTAAGGGTGCCCCAGCTCCAGAGGAGGGAGAGACAATTCACTTTTCCTCTGCCTTTTTGGTCTATCCAGGCCCTCAGCTGACTGGACGGTGCCCACCCACAGTGGGTGAGGGCAGATCTTGCTTATTCAGTCCACTGATTCAAATGCCAATCTCTTCCAGAAACACACTCGCAGACAAACCCAGAAATAAGGCTTTATCGGCTATCTGGGTATCCCCTAATCCAGTCAAGTTGGCACCTAAAATTAACCATCTTAGTGGGCCACCTTACAGCCTGGTGACCAGAGGGTCTACAGAGGATTGTAGAATATTGTCCTTGAGACATACTCTGCCACACTCCTGTGACGTCTCTAAGGAAACTTACAGTAAAGATCTATTTGTGGGAAGAACTGGGGAAGAAATGTACACACTATGACTCAGACATGCAAAGTTTTTTTTTAAATCTCTGTGACTGAACTAGGATTCCTTAGGGGAGTCTCACTATGGGGCAGTTGTTCTGCTTACCAGTTAAAAATAGCAGCCATAACAGTCTTCTTATCAGGGTGTAAAACCGTCTAATTTGGGGTAAAGCTTGGTCAATTTAATGTTCGAATGCCCTAGGAGAGCAGTCTCTCTGTTCCAAAGGTCTCCCTTCCACTTCCTCCTTCCCGAGATGTTATCTAGGTACAAGGGGAAGCTCTGGCGGAAGGGGCCCTGGTTCTCCAGATGGCCTTCTCCTCTGGCTCCTGCTTATTCTACTCAAGTGCAGCTCACCTCATCAGATCTCTGATTGGCCTCTGTGCATGTTGCACCCTTTACTGACCCATTTAAGCTTAGTGACCTGTTCTCTCCAGCACCTGCTTAGGCTTCTACCCTGACACCTTGGCCACAGGGCTCCTTGGGAGGTCCGTGACCACATGGCAATCTTTTGGGAGGTTCCTAGCTCTCAACTTCAGCTACTCTCATTGCCCAAACTGGGAGCTCTTAGGGACTTCTGGAACCCTTCATGCTACATAGGATCAACAAAGTCTTGGATACGGCTTCTGACTCTTTGTTCAATCCAGCTATGACTGCCTTTTCTACTCTGCTCCAACCACCTCATGTTGACTCCAGGATGCTCTATAGGTCAGTTTCCTTCAACTGTTCAAAAAAGATTAGGTAACAGGTTCCTTTACTTCAGCTTCCCCTTCAACCTCTCTTGGGTTTGTATCATCACCCTCCCCTTCCTTTCCCATTGATGGTAAATTTCCTGGCCTACCTGTAACAGTGGAAGGCCGTCAAGAAGTCTGCTTATAAGGAACTGTACTTGGCTTCATGTAAGAGAAATCTGACTACTGTCATTTAGCCAAATCAGGGATTACTTTGCCCATGTATGAAGAAGTCTAGGCCGGGCGCGGTGGCTCACACCTGTAATCCTAGCACTCTGGGAGGCCAAGGTTGGCGGATTGCTCGAGGTCAGGAGTTTGAAACCAGCCTGAGCATGAGTGAGACCCCGTCTCTACTATAAATAGAAAGAAATTAATTGGCCAACTAATATATATAGAAAAAATTAGCCGGGTATGTCTGTAGTCCCAGCTACTCGGGAGGCTGAGGCAGGAGGATTGCTTGAGCCCAGGAGTTTGAGGTTGCTGTGAGCTAGGCTGACGCCACGGCACTCTAGCCTGGGTGACAGAGTGAGACTGTCTCAGAAAAAAAAAAATCCATGCATGCGCACACACACACACACACAAATGTACATAAATATAATATAGGAATACATTTTGCTCATCTATATTTTAAATCTTCCTCAATGAACACATTGATTTTTTTTTTTTTTTTTTTTTTTTTGAGACAGAGTCTCGCTTTGTTGCCCAGGCTAGAGTGAGTGCCGTGGCGTCAGCCTAGCTCACAGCAACCTCAAACTACTGGGCTCAAGGGATCCTCCTGCCTCAGCCTCCCAAGTAGCTGGGACTACAGGCATGTGCCACCATGCCCGGCTAATTTTTTGTATATATTAGTTGGCCAATTAATTTCTTTCTATTTATAGTAGAGACGGGGTCTCGCTCTTGCTCAGGCTGGTTTCGAACTCCTGACCTCGAGCAATCCGCCCGCGTCGGCCTCCCAGAGAGCTAGGATTACAGGCGTGAGCCACCGCGCCCGGCCAACACATTGATTTTTAATATCATTTTTTATTTTTATTTATTTCAACAAAGATATTAGATCTCTATATGCCATTTTTTTAGAATTCCTCATTTAAATTTACTCATTGTTAAAGGTTCAGATAATTAATATAAAAGGGAATAAAATTAGAAACAAAATGAACAATTTTTAAACCCTTTTAAGCTGAAACATTTCGAGGATAATTAACCAATTCAACTCCTTCTTGGTAGAAATTAAAGACAAAATATCCATTGCCTAGGCCTCGGTGACAAAAAGGCTCAGGCAGGGATTATCACTGGTTGCTATGATGATGGTCTAGTTACCTTAGGAGTCCCCTCTTACTGATAAAGGCTTGCCCATATATGGGAGAGGGCTGCCCGAGTAGATTTCTAGAGGGCCTCCCCACCACCTCCTGCCAAGATCTGGGAACCAACTTCACTTCCTGTCTCTGGAACCCCACAGCCCTTATAAAAGCTTTGTGTGTGTACTGTGAACCTCTTACCCCAATTTTTGCAAGACCAATTCTCTATTTAAAGATGCATGTTGAAATGACATAATCCATCACATGGGGAGTTTCTTTCTCATTTCCTCTAGCCAAACACTTTATTTTTATGATTATATAATACACATTTTTTAAAAAATTAGAAATACAGATAAATAAAAAGAAGAGATATCATATTGTCCAATAAAAAAGACCACTATCAATATTTTGCTATACCTTTATCGGCCATGTTTGGTTTGGGGTAAAAAAAATATCTTGCTACAAATCTTCCATGCGTGTAACAAAATTTTGGCTTAGCAGAAGCCAGAGTTCAGACATCTCTGGGGAGAGGGAGAGACCCCCTCCTCTTTCCCTATTCCTTTGGATTCTCTCACACATGTTTGCATCTGTTAAGTTTTCCTTCTTGTTTGAAGGAGGAGAGAGGAGATTTTTGGTGCGGAGGTGCCTGGGGAGGAGGAGAAGAACAGACACTTTCTGGTGTCCGGCTGGTTTCTTCTGCTGCCCAAGACAGCAACCCAGAACAGACTGAGACCTTGGGCAGCAGCCATGCTCTTCGGGCCCAGGCGACACCATGTCCCAACCAGTGGCCCATGGTGGCCCTGTGACCTCAGGGAGGACGAGTGCAGTGCAGGCCGTGGGGAGGAGGGGGGGGCTGGGGGCCTGGACTTGGCATGTGCTTCATGTGTGAACAGAGCCACATCTGTGGATTCCCGAAAGATAACGGAAGAATTTTTCAGATAAGGGTGGAGAAGGACACTGAGGCCTTGTAGTCAAGGAGAAGGTGCATCTCCAATTGCTTCTCAGATTTTTTTTTTTTTTTTTTTTTTGAGACAGAGTCTCGCTTGTTGCCCAGGCTAGAGTGAGTGCCGTGGCGTCAGCCTAGCTCACAGCAACCTCAAACTTCTGGGCTCAAGCAATCCTCCTGCCTCAGCCTCCTGAGTAGCTGGGACTACAGGCATGCGCCACCATGCCCGGCTAATTTTATATATATATTAGTTGGCCAATTAATTTCTTTCTATTTATAGTAGAGACGGGGTCTCGCTCTTGCTCAGGCTGGTTTCGAACTCCTGACCTGGAGCAATCCGCCCGCCTCAGCCTCCCAGAGTGCTAGGATTACAGGCGTGAGCCACCGCGCCCGGCTTGCTTCTCAGATTTTAATATGCACATGAATCACCTGGGGAGCTGGCTTTTTTCTTTCTTTCTTTCTTTCTTTTTTTTTTTTTTATTTTTCCTTGAACCTCTGTCTTCAGGGCTAGAGTGCAGTGGTGTTATCATAGCTCACTGCCACCTCAAACTCCTGGGCTCAAGCCATCCTCCTGCCTCAGCCTCCCTAGTACTAGTACTAGTACTAGTACCTAGTACCTAGCCCACCCTGGGACTACAGGTGCACGCCACCATGCCCCACTAATTTTTCTATTTTTAGTAGAGACAGGATCTCGCTCTTGCTCAGGCTGGTCTCAAACTCCTGGCCTCAAATGATCCTCCCACCTCCACCTCCCAGAGTGCTAGGATTATAGGCATGAGCCATAGCACCCAGCCTTTTTTTATTTTTCTTTTTTAAACTTTTCAACACCTTTTATCACTTTCATCATTTTTACTTTTAATGACATTAACAACAGAAGTGTGTTTACAGGCAACCTTTTATAATACACTTGCATGGATGATCCAAAAATAAATCCAAAGGATCTTTGAGTACTGAAGAAACATTATATATCAAATGGCATTTCTTTGGAATCTGATGACTCAAGCAACATTTTCTTTCCCTACTCTGTGGGAACAAAAGGAAGAAGCAATATACTATTTGTTAAATATTGCAGGTTGGCCAGCAAGGTGGCTTATGCCTATAATCACAGCAGTTTGGGAGGCAATGGCAGGGAGGTTGCTTGAACTTGGGAGTTGGAGATTGCGGTGAGCTGCGATCACACTGCTGCACTCCAGTCTGGCGAGACCCAGTCTCACCAAAAAAAAAAAAAAAAAAAAAAAGATTGTGGGTAATATGCTATGCTGATTTTATTTTTTAACATTTTTGAGAAAAAAGTTCACAACATAATATTCTAATTTTAGAAGTGTGCGATTCAATGTTTTTTAGTTTATTCATAACAATGTGCAACCATCATCACTATCTAATTCCAGAACATTTCCATCACCCCAGAAAAAAACTCCATACCCATTAGCATTAGTGTGTCCCAATTACCCCCTTCTCCCAGGCCCTGGGCAATGCTACTCCACTCTCCGTCTCTGTGGATTTGCATATCCTGCACATTTCACAAAAATGGAATCACACAACGTGTGCCCTTCTTTCACTTGGCATAATATTTTCAAGGATTATCCACGCTATAGCATTTATCAGTATTTCGTTCCGTTTTATGTCTGAGTAATATTCCATTGCATGGATGTACCATTTTGTTTATCCACTCATCAGTTGATACTGGAGCTTGCACTTTAAATACGTGCTCTGCTTCAGCAGGTCTAGGATGGGGCCTGAGAGTCTGCAATTCTAACAAGCTCCTGGGTGTTGCCTGGAACGCTGCTGGTTCAAGGACCACACTGAGTAGTGAGGATTTAGACTCTAAAGCCTACGTTTTACAGCATAGCAATTTAGGATGTTAATGTAGACACGAACCTGAAACATGCCAGTTAAACACACTCATACATACACGCGGTGTTTTTTTTTTAAAAAAACAAAGAATAGGCCGGGCGCTGTGGCTCACGCCTGTAATCCTAGCTCTTGGGAGGCCGAGGCGGGCGGATTGCTCAAGGTCAGGAGTTCAAAACCAGCCTGAGCAAGAGCGAGACCCGTCTCTACTATAAATAGAAAGAAATTAATTGGCCAACTGATATATATATAAAAAATTAGCCGGGCATGGTGGCGCATGCCTGTAGTCCCAGCTACTCGGGAGGCTGAGGCAGGAGGAGCGCTTGAGCCCAGGAGTTTGAGGTTGCTGTGAGCTAGGCTGACGCCACGGCACTCACTCTAGCCTGGGCAACAAAGTGAGACTCTGTCTCAAAAAAAAAAAAACAAAGAATAGTGGAATCATGATGTTGATATTATTTAGTAAATTGCTTTGTAAACATAATGGTATTTACGAACATGATGATTCATGCAAATAAATAAAAAAGGATCACGACCCATCAGGTCTAAATACAACCAGACTCTGAAGGCCAGCGTGGGCTCTGCTGAGATGCGCCATTACGCTTCTTTTGTCGAGACTAACGAGGTATTAATCTTTACCGTGGAGTTCTGCCTTAATCAAAGCCATTACTCATCATGAACACATGAAAGAACGTTTGTTTCACAGCCTGGACTTGAGCTTAGCAAATATTTTCAAGCACTGATACCTATAAGCAGGTGGTCATGTTAATTGTAGTGAATATTTACGATACACAATGGAAATACAAAACCCCTGATTCATGAATTGGCAATTGCTCTTTCCCACAGGAGACGGGGAGTGCCTCTTTTCTGAGAACATTTCTGGGCCAAGGATATCAAGAGACATGTCGCTACACCTCAGCCTAAAGAAATTACCTTATTTCATCTAAAATGCCACTTAGGGAAGGAACAAAACTGCCAATAGATTCTGACATTTGATCAATTATGAGATGAATCGTGATTTTGGTGATGTTAAAATGTAATAAAATGGGCCGGGCGCGGTGGCTCATGCCTGGAATCCCAGCACTCTGGGAGTCTGAGGCTGGAGGATCACTTAAGGTCAGGAGTTCGAGACCGGCCTGAGCAAGAGTGAGACGCCGGCTCTACTAAAAATAGGAAAATTACCCAGGCATGCGCCTGTAGTCCCAGCTACTCGGGAGGCTGAGGCAGGAGGATCACTTGAGCCCAGGAGTTGGAGGTTGCAGTGAGGTACGATGACGCCACTGCCTTCTACTCACAGCAACAGAGCAAGACTCTGTCTCAAAATATAAAATAAAATTTTAAAAAAAATGTAATAAAACGTGCATCTTAGAATGAGTGAAATTGGCAATGTTCCCACCTGTGTGCCAAATCTACGTGCCATTACAGATCTTGTTCTTGCCTTGCTTTCGGGCCAGAACTCTAGCAATAGCTTGCTCTGTGGTAGCTGCTCCAGGTTCCTAATGTCACGTGAATGCATGAAACAGCAGCACCTGGCCTTGTACCAGCATCTCTGCTTCCACCCTCCTGCCATGCGGGCTTCTTACTGCTGTTGATGTTTGGAGGCCCCGTGGACCACCTCAAAACCCGTGGACGCACACTGGCTCGCCCTGCAGGTCAGTGCTTGACCACGGAGACTGTGACTGCTGTCTTGGATTCTAGCTTTTTCTGTGGCTGCTGGAGGAGTCTAGTGGCTCAACTCATAAGAGAGGAGGAGTTGACACCCCGAGGGGCAAACTTTGACCAATGGGAGATGGTAGGTTGTAGGGGACTGACATATTTTCCTAGTTTAAGAATTAAAGTTATCACGCCTGTAATCCTAGCACTCTGGGAGGCTGAGGCGGGCGGATTGCTCGAGGTCAGGAGTTCGAAACCAGCCTGAGCAAGAGCAAGACCCCGTCTCTACTATAAATAGAAAGAAATTAATTGGCCAACTAATATATATATATAAAAATTAGCCGGGCATGGTGGCGCATGCCTGTAGTCCCAGCTACTCGGGAGGCTGAGGCAGAAGGATTGCTTGAGCCCAGGAGTTTGAGGTTGCTGTGAGCTAGGCTGACGCCACGGCACTCACTCTAGCCTGGGCAACAAGCGAGACTCTGCCTCAAAAAAAAAAAAAAAAAAAAAGAATTAAAGTTAGTGAGTAATGTAAGTGTTCTGCCCAGAGCATTTGAAAGTAATCTGTTCCAGACAGGCTCCCTGTGATAAACAAAGGTGTTGCCTAGGGGCATAACAAAGGACCTGAGCTGCGAGTAGCATGAGCAGCCCCGCCCCATGGCATTGGGGGTCTGGAGGCCACACGATAAACATATTGTTCCTGTGATTGCTGCGTACACCCCATAAGATGGCTGGTTAGTCAATGACGGGTAAGACCCCTCAAGGGAGGGGTGACCGAAGCCAGGCACAGCCGCCGGGGTTCAGCTGAAGATCTTAGGGGGTCACCCTAAGAGAAGCTGGGGAAGAGAAATGCCCCCTGTGGTTCACCTTGCCCATCCTTGCTAATCTCGGTCCTTTATCTATGCCTAGTGCCTAGAGCAACCACCTTGAAATTCTGAGTCAGGGGATATCTGCTTCCCTAAGGCTATTCTGGAATTTATGGCTATCTGCCAAGCCTGGGTGCCTAGGTACAAGGAACTAACTTTAATCTTTTAGAGTATAAAAATAAAACGGATCCGGTGTATTATTACTTGAGTCAACCATCTATCTGTGTGTCCGAGTTTTTCTTTGTGTTCTGTGGGTTTGTGTTTTATGTTCTGTGTTCATCCTCCGTCCTGTAAACGGGCCACGACAGTAGGTAACCTATAGATAAATTTATCCTTCAGCTGGAAGAGGTGGCTCACACCTATAATCCTAGCACTCTGGGAAGCCGAGGTGGGAGGATCGCTTGAAGTTAGGAGTTCAAGACCAGCCTGAGCAAGAACAAGACGCTGTCTACTGAAAAATAGAAAAAATCAGCCAGGTGTGGCTCACATCTGTAGTTCCAGCTCACATCTGTAGTTCCAGCTACTCTGGAGGCTGAGGCAGGAGGATGGCTTGAGCCCAGGAGTTTGGGGTCACTGTGAGCTAGGCTGATGCCATGGCACTCTAGCCCAGGTGACAGAGTGAGACTCTGTCTCAGAAAATAAAGAAACGTATCCCTCTTCTTGCCCTGCCTCCCTCCTTGTGGCCCCATAAACTGTTCAGAGACTCAGTAGCTCTATCTGGTTTCTCAGATTCATCCTGAGAGAGGGGAAGCAATTGTGCTTGCAAAAGTTGTGGTCAGCACAGTAATGCATGCTCTTATATTCACTCTCCCTCTTTCCTTGACTTACCCCCCTTTTCCCTTCACTCCTGCATCCCTGGGATTATACACCCCCATAAAGTATAAGTATATAGGCTTTGCCTCAGCCTCTATTTTCTGAAGAACCCAGGCTAATACATCAACTCAACTGACACATTGTGTGGGAATGTGGTCATGTGCCAATGCAAACAGGGAAAGAAGTAATGGGTGTGAAAACAGATGAGAGGTAGCAGAGGCATTCTAGAATGTTCCAAGATGTCAGTATCAGGACTTAATAATTTTTGTATTCACCAAAGGCAATAGATACAGAAGATCTCTTTATGCTCAGATGGACAGGTACTGTCTGCCTTGAGAAGGAAAGAGTGGATCCACCACCTGACTTCTTAGAGATTAATAACAATAATAATAATAACAATTAATGGTAATATTTAATAGTTCCCTTGACCCAGCATTTTCACTTCTAGGAATTTATCTGTCAGATACTTGGGAATGTGCACAAAGATGTGTGTATAAGAAAATATCACATTGTTTGTCATAATGTTCACAATAACAAAAGACTAGGAATAACCCAAGTGTCAATCAATAGCAGATCATCTAAGTGACTTCGGGTTCCCATGCTGTGAAATGCTACAAAGCCATTAAGAATAATGAGGCGGATCTAAATGTTCTGATGTAACTGCCTTCCAAGATACAGTATTACGTGGAAAAAAGCTATCATCAGAACAGAATGTGTGGTCTACTAACATTTGTGTGAGAAAAGGATCTGTGTACACATTTCTGTATTTCACAGACTATCTCTGGAAGGATACACAAGAGACTGCCAAGAATAGTTACTTCCAGGGAGGGGAATTGGGGGCTGGAGAGACAGAGGTGGGAGTGCGATTTACTTTTCACTGTTTGTTTTTTTCCATTTTTTTACCATGTGCATTATTACCTACTTGCCTAATTTTTACTGCATGCTTACTGGGTGTTTATCTCACTCCATGAGGTAGGAACTATTATCATCCTCATTTTGCAAGGAGAAAACTGAGGCATAAGAAGTAAAATGACTTGCCCAGAGTCACACAGCTATAGCCGCTGAGCCAGGACGCAAAACCAGATCCAATTCTAAGGTCTAGGGAGACCAACTCATCCTGGTGTGCCTGGGACTTTCCTGGTTTTTTTGCAACGAAAGTCCCACATCTGGAAAACCTTTAAAAACTGCTCTGGTTTTAAGAATGAAAGCTTACATCCTGGACACCCCCTCAGTTATGGACAAACTGGGCTGGTTAGTCACTCTACTCACATCCTAGATCTTGGGCACTTTGCTGTGTTAACGTCCATCCTGAACCAACATGTGCTGTCAGATCCAGCATTTACAAGTGCCTATAAACACGGAACTTATAGTTGCACCTATGGACACCTTTTGAGGCCCCTCCCCAGGCTAGGTCCTCCATCTCTGATCAATGCTGTGAGCTAGGCTGATGCCACGGCACTCACTCTAGCCTGGGCAACACAGTGAGACTCTGTCTCAAAAAAAAAAAATGAGGCCAGGCCCACAGGGGACAAGAACCAAAGGCTGGAAGCCACATGAAGGGCATGATGGCTTCCAGCCATCATGATGAATGCTCTTCCTGCTGGGGAGGGTTCCTGGGACCAGTTTGCACCAACCACGGGATCCCATTTTTCCCTTGACAGGCGGTTGGATGGGAGAGGATATTGGTCTGGGTCACAAACTCAGTGGCCACAGTCAGATTCTCTCTCCCAGGAATATGGATCTGGGACTTGGGAGACACCTACCTAAGGGTGCAGGCCTTGTGAGGTCGTGGTAACCCCGGGACCGAGGGTGCCACTAGGGCCATGTGTAGTGAACTGAGGAAGCAGGCATGCCAAGTAGAAGAATGAGTCAAGGGGCAGAAAGCAGACCTGGGAGTACAAAAAGGCTGGCTCTGGGACCATGTGGCTTCCAGCCTTTGGTTCTTGTCCCCTGTGGGCCTGGCCTCTTTTTTTTTTTTTTTTTTTTTTTTGAGACAGAGTCTCACTGTGTTGCCCAGGCTAGAATGAGTGCCATGGCGTCAGCCTAGCTCACAGCAACCTCAATCTCCTGGGCTCAAGCGATCCTCCTGCCTCAGCCTCCCAAGTAGCTGGGTCTACAGGCATGTGCCACCATGCCCGGCTAATTTTTTTTTTTTTTGTATATATATTTTTAGTTGGTCGATTAATTTCTTTCTATTTTTGGTAGAGACGGGATCTCTCTTAGGCTGGTTTCGAACTCCTGACCTCGAGCAATCCGCCCGCCTCGGCCTCCCAGAGTGCTAGGATTACAGGCGTGAGCCTGTGTGTTTTTGGTTTTTTTTAACCTTTGTACATACCGTTGTACGACTCTTTTTCCTACTGAAAACACATCATGGGCATCCTGCTATGCAAATACATACTTAGTTACCTTATTCTTTTTGGCAGATGCAGTCGATCCTCATTATTTGGAGATTCTGTATTTATTAATTTGTCTCACTGAAATTTATTGGTAACCCCAAAATCAATAGTCATGGAGCTTTTGGGGTCATTTGCAAACACATGCAGAGTGTGAAAAATTTGAGGCTCCTTATGCACATGTTCTCAAACGAGGTCAAAGTGATGCTCTACCTTCCTGTTTCAGCTCTCATAGTATAAACAAGTATCCCTTTTGTGGTCTACTTAGTGTCGCTTTCTTTTATTTTTGTGCTTTTTGTCGTTTATTTTGCTTTTTGAATAGCCCCCAAGTGCAGTGTAGTGTTCCAGGGATCAAGAAGGCTGTGGTGTGCTTACGGAAAACATAGCTTCACTCTGGCTTGAGTCGTGCTGCTGGCTGTTGAATTTGTTAATGAACCAACAATACAACACACCTAGAAAAAGGAAGAGGAAATTGGCCAATCTGTGTGTGAGTCTGCTCCAGAAAGGGCTAAACGTAAGCACTTTGGCAGCTAAAGTAACACCTGGAGTGCGTGATGAAGCTGTGGGAAAGATAGAAAAGTGACGAAAGTTGTGGATTCATGAGATGACGGCTGATTGCTGATTAAAGAAAGGGAAGTTGACAGAGTTGTTGTGAAGCTGAAAAGCCAAAGAAATTTACAGTCAGGTTGGGTCAGGAAAATGTTTTAAATCTGCCTCAGCTAGTGCTGCTGCCTCCAATATTTCAAAAGGTGATACAGCATGAAAAAATGTCAATTTTGCAGGCAAGTTCTACAGATCAGGGGACTGCAGAAGAATGCTAAAAATATAAGCTAAGTGTTATATATGGGAAAAGGGTAAAGGTTATGTGGAAGAGCAGGCTTTCAACCCTGATCAGACCGGCTTGTTTTACAAGGACATTGGCAAATGAACACATATAAAGCAAACAGCCTCCAAAGCCCCAGGCTTGAAATCATTTGTAAGAAATATA
This sequence comes from Microcebus murinus, assembly GCF_040939455.1. Lineage (NCBI taxonomy): Eukaryota > Metazoa > Chordata > Mammalia > Primates > Cheirogaleidae > Microcebus > Microcebus murinus. The sequence goes on along the minus strand of NC_134110.1, from coordinate 4,302,196 downwards.
TATTACGTAAGGCAAATTTAAACAGAAACACGTAATAACACAGGGTCATGGGCAGTTAATTTCTCCATGAGCCAGGCAGGACGTCTTGAGGCTGACATTCCCATCAAGGACAGTAGCCACCATGGCTTCCAGGGCTTTGGCGAAACCTCAGGTGCGTGGTGTTCTGGCCAGGCATCTGCGATTTCATATTGTGGGAGCATTTAATGCATCCCCAAGGGCTTCGGCTCTCTGTAAGTTTGCTGTGGCTGAACCAAGAAAGAAGGCATACACAGATTTCTACAGAAATTATGGTTCCATGAAAAAATTCTGAGGAGATGAGGAAGGCTGATGCCTTTCAGAGTGCAAACTAATTTTAAAATATAAAGAATTTCTTAGGCCCTGCACGGTGGGTCATGCCTGTAATCCTAGCACTTTGGGAGGCTGAGGTGGGAGGATCGCTTGAGCCCAGGAGTTGGAGGTTGCCCAGAGCTATGATGAGGCTGCTGCACTCCAGCCTGGGTGACAGAGCAAGAGCCTGCCTCACAAAAAGAAAAGAAAAGAAAAGAAAAGAAAAGAAAAGAAAAGAAAAGAAAAGAAAAGAAAAGAAAAGAAAAGAAAAGAAAAGAAAAAAAAAGAAAGAGTTTCTTGGGGTAGAATTTCATAGAATTTGTCACTGACTTGTGTTCCTAAGATATGAATATGTAGGGTAAGCAATAGTTTCTCTTGATAAATAAACAATTAACAAATACCGTGGACAAACAAATAAATAACACAGGGTTATGTGCTGATTGATGAAAATGTTGTGATCAGAGGTTTGTTGGAACCTAACCCTGTTTTTCCTCTAGGAGCATGGTTCCATATTCGCAACTCAGTGTTTGTATTGACTTTAGAGAACTCCCTTAAATAATAAGAATCAGGCCCGGGGCGGTGGCTCACGCATGTAATCCTAGCACTCAGGGAGGCCTAGGTGGGCGGATTGCTTGAGGTCAGCAGTTTGAAACCAGCCTGAGTGAGACCCCGTCTCTACTAAAAAAAAAAAAAACAGAAAGAAATTAATTGACCAACTAAAAATATACATACAAAAAATTAGCCGGGCATGGTGGCACATGCCTGTAGTCCCAGCTACTCGGGAGACTGAGGCAGGAGGATTGCTTGACCCCAGGAGATTGAGATTGCTGTGAGCTAGGCTGATGCCATGGCACTCACTCTAGCCTGGGCAACACAGTGAGACTCTGTCTCAAAAAAAAAAAAAAAAAAATGGGAATCAACTGTATTTAGAATTAAACAATATGTCTCTACCACAATCTATTTAACCACTACATTAATGGTCACTGTTTAGGTTGATTTCAATTTTTTATATTACATCCTATGTATATACATACATGTTTCTATGTACACTTGTGTGAATACTACTTTAGGATAGATATCCAAGAGTACAAAGTTGATTTGAAGAGTATTGATAGATACTGCCACAACATATTCTAAAAGGCTCGTGCAATTTACACTTCTACCAACAGTTAACGAAAGTGTCTTTTTTCTGCATCTTCATCACACTGGATATTGTCAACATTTATTTTCTTTTTAAATTTCATTTTTTGAATTTTTAAAAAATAGCGATAAAATCATATAACATAAAATTTACCATCTTAACTATTTTCAAGTATACAGTTCATTGATACCAAATATATTCATAATGTTGTGTAACCATCACTACCATGCATCTCCATAACTCTTTTCATCTTGTAAAACTGAAACTCTATACCCATTAAACAACAACTCCCCATTCTACACTCCCACCAGCCCCTGGCAACCACTGTTCTATGATTTTGACTACGCTCAGTACCTCATCTAAGTGGAATCACACAGTATATGTCTTTGTCTGACTGGCTTATTTCACTTAGTATAATGCCCTCAAGTTTCAATATGTTATAGTATATTGCAGAATTTCATTCCTTTCTAAGGCTGAATAGTATTCCACTGTATGGATATTTTGTGTATCTATTCATTCACTGATGGACATCTGGGTTGCTTCCATGGTTCAGTGATTGTGAATTATGCTGCTATGAACATGGGTGTACACATATGTTTTCAAGACTCTGCTTTCAATTCTTTGGGGTATATACTGAGACATGGAATTGCTGGATCATATGGTGATTCTATTTTTACGTTTTTGAGGAACTGCCGTACTGTTTTTCACTAACAGTGGCCATGCCACTGCTTTTTTACTGTCCCATCAACAGTGCAAAAGGGTTCCAATTTCTCCACATCCTTGCCTAAACTTTTTTATTTTCTGTTTTATAATAGTTGCCATCCTAATAGGTGTGCGGTGGTAGCTCTTTGTGGTTTTAATTTGCATTTTCTAATGACTAGTGATGTTGAGTCAATCATGTGCTTATTGGCCAATTGTATATCTTCTTTGGAGAAATGTCAAGTCCTTTGCTCATTTGGGAATTGTTTTGTTTACTTTTTTGTTGTTGAGTTGTTGGAGTTCTCTATAGATTCTAGGTATTAAACTCTTATCAGATATATCATTAGTAAATATTTTTTCCCATTCTGTGGGCTGCCTTTTTACTCTGTTGATATTATCTTTTGATGCACAAAATTTTAAAATTTTCATGAAGTTCAATTTGTCTATTTTTTCTTTTTTTACCTGTGCCTTTGGTGTCATATCAAAGAAATTGTCAAATCCAATGATGTGAAGCCTTTGCCTTATGTTTCTTCTAAGTGTTTTATTATTTAGGTCTTATATTTAGGCCTTTCATCCATTTTATATTAATTATTATTAGAGACAGGTCTAGCTCTGTCCCCCAGGCTGGAGTACAGTAGCATAATCACAGCTCACTTCAACCTCAAACTCCTGGCTCAAGAGATCCTCCTGCCTCAGCCTCCTGAGTAGCTGGGACTACAGGCTTGTGCCACCATGCCTGGCTAATTTTTTATTTTTTTTTTGTAGAGATGGGGTCTCGCTATGTTGCCCAATCTGGTCTCAAATTCCTGGACTCAAATGATCCTCCTGCCTTGGCCTCCCAAAGTGCTGGGATTATAGACATGAGCCATTATATCTGGCCATTTTATATTAATTTTTGTATGTGGTGTTAGATAAGGGTCTCACTTCATTATTTTTTTCCTTTTTTTCAAATTACTCAGTGTCCATAGAGACTGTCAAAAATTGTCAATGCCAACTGTATTGCAAGTCATCATAGTGGGATATTGGGAAAACTTTTCAATTAGCAATAATAATGTCTCAGATAAACCTTCAACTCCTGGGTTCCAGAGATCCTCCTGCCTCAGCTTCCGGAGTAGCTGGGACTACAGGCATGTGCCACTACATCTGGCTAATTTTTCTATTTTTTTAGTAGAGACAGGATCTTGCTCTTGCTCGGACTGATCTCAAACTCCTGAGCTCAAACAATCCTCCCGCCTTGGCCTCCCAGAGTGTTAGGATTACAGGCGTGAGCCACCGCGCCCAGCCAATTCATAACATTTTAATGAAAAAATATACTAGCTGGATTCTCATATAATTTCTTGACATTATAGGCATTATAATAAACCTACACATTCATTGAACCAGACACACGAAGTTACCCAGGGCTGCATGACCTTGCACTGGTCTTAAGGAAGCTCCAGGCTTTGCACCATCAATGGCTCACTGATGGCATCAAAGACCTAGGTGGCTCCCCTCTTGCCACCACATGGCTGGAATAGCTTCAGATGTCACATCAGCTACGGAAAAGCTCATAGACAGAACAAGACCGTTTCTTCAGAGTGTAGAAACCATTCTTAGCAGCTGCTAGGAAGATCTCCTCACCTCATAGGTCAGAATTGGGTCACTGTTCACCCTTCAACCAATCCCTGGCAAGGAAAGTGAGATCACCAGACCAGGTGAGCGCTCTCAAATAGGCCAGGCCGTACTGTCTCAGGGCCATTGCACTGGCTGCTTTCTGCCTGTTGCTCCTCCTTCAGGCATCAGCAAGCTGTGGTCCTTTATCTTCTTCCAGTCTTTTCTCACTCATCACCTTATCAGCAGGCCTTTCCTGACCATCATACTCACACCCCCTGCACTTTCCATGCCTCTTCTCTTCCTTATTTATTCTAACATACCATATGCTTTACTTAATTTTTTATTTACTGACAATGTCTTTGAACCAAAGTGTAAGCTGAATAAGGTAGAGATTTTGCTGTTTTATTCCCTGCATTTATTCACATGCATAAATAATACTCAGTACATTTGTTGAAAGGTGAATAATACATCTAAATGGATTCCAACTGAATCCATCTCTCAGTTTAATTCTAAACTCAGGTGAGGAAGAGAGGGGCGTTGTTGCTGACTCCCCCGAACTCCAACGGTAGTAACGTATCAGCACAACATCTGCAGGGCTTCTCCATTGTCAGCTACCAACCTTTGTCCCCGGCACCAGCAATGCCGTCCAGATCTGGGATGCAGCTGCTATATGGATGGTGGCACGATTCAGCCTAGGCACAATTCCTGACGCTGAATGTCATGCCCTAACCTTCTGCAGAAATGATCATGGCCATCCATTAGTGTCATGCCTTAGCTGAGAACCTCTACTCCGGGCCGTGCTGCAGTCTTCTTTTTTTTTTTTTTTCTCAAAGGCTAGTATGTGGAGGAATGCAGTCTTCTGTAATGGCTTTGGGACATGGCTACCAGGCTCCCCTCATCCCAGTGTCCTGCCCTCAACCTCAGTGACTCCAGCATGTGTTACTACATTTCCACCACCTGTGCTCACCGTCCCTCGCCTCCTCCACTCCAGGGACTTCCATCCCCATCTACTCAACCTGCAAAGGCATGGCCACATCGGGAACCAGCTTCCATTTTAGCCTCTCAACTCCAACCTCCTTATTCCATCTCTGTTTTTCCCTTATAACAACTGGGACTTCCCTTTATTCCGGGCATGGCGTCTTCCGCTTCCTTGCTTATTGTTCCTTTTCTACCTCCCCTCAGTCTGGGGCCCATGGTCGGCTCTTCAACCATGTTCCTGCTACTGGCTTCGAGTTCCTATTCTCCAACTTTCTACTCTTCCCATTGTTGTAGTTCCCCAAGCAGGGGATCCCCCGCCTTCTACTTCTGCACCTCTCAGGCTGGTAGCAGTGGCGCCCACACTGCCCGGCCAGGGGAGCCGGTACAGCTGCCGCCCCAGGTCCATCCTCCATTCTCCTTCCTCCCAGTTGCCTGGGCTCTGCCACCTGACTGGCCTGGGGAGTGGGAAGGAGATGGGGAAAGCAAAGGAGCCATATAAATATCCAGGCTCAGGCCGGGCGCAGGTGGCTCACGCCTGTAATCGTAGCACTCTGGGAAGCCGAGGCGGGCGGATTGCTCAAGGTCAGGAGTTCGAAACCAGCCTGAGTGAGACCCCATCTCTACTAAAAATAGAAAGAAATTAATTGATCAACTAAAAATATATATACAAAAAATTAGCCGGGCATGGTAGCACATGCCTGTAGTACTCGGGAGGCTGAGGCAGCAGGATTGCTTGAGCCCAGGAGATTGAGGTTGCTGTGAGCTAGGCTGACGCCACAGCACTCTAGCCCGGGCAACAAAGTGAGACTCTATCTCAAAATAAATAAACAAATAAATGCAATATCCAGGCTCAGTGCCCTGGGCTGCGCAGCCTGGGGGACAGTCCCTCTCCAGTCCCTCCCCTGCTCCATTGCTTCTCTCTCTTCCTACTTGACAACTGCCTGATTCCCTTATGTGTCCATAACAACTTTCACATCACTAGGGAAACTGCTTAATCTCACAAACATTTTGACAGTTGCCTGAGAACTTACTACTAGAAGTGAATGGAAAGAGTGCCTGGCCTCCAGTGACTCCCCAGTAGCTCACTGGCTCCCCCAGTTTTAAGGCCTTGAAAAGAGGCTAAAGTGAGTGTGAGTAAAAAACATATACAGAAAGCCTATCGTGTATGGACTCCACTTTGTTTTATTGGAAATCAGGAAATGTACATGAATATATTTCTTCGTGTTTTCTAAGCACAAGAAATAGTTCTAGTTTTTCTTGATAATTCATAATTATGAACTGTCAGTCTTTTCCCAGCCCTTTTAAATAAGCTCCCAGGAAGTTTGACCTTGAAAATAAACTGTCTCCAGAATGAATCCTGGCCATAACCTATTAACCTATTCCTTGAATATAGGTGATGTTTAAAGACAATTTTTTTTTTTTTTGAGACAGAGTCTCGCTTGTTGACCAGCCTAGAGTGAGTGCCGTGGCGTCAGCCCAGCTCACAGCAACCTCAAACTCCTGGGCTCAAGCAATCCTGCTGCCTCAGCCTCCCGAGTAGCTGGGACTACAGGCATGCGCCACCATGCCCAGCTAATTTTCTCTATATATTAGTTGGCCAATTAATTTCTTTCTATTTATAGTAGAGACAGGGTCTTGCTCTTGCTCAGGCTGGTTTCAAACTCCCGACCTTGAGCAATCCGCCCGCCTCAGCCTCCCAGAGAGCTAGGATTACAGGCGTGAGCCACCGCGCCCGGCGAAAGACAATTTTTAAATGAGGGAATAATTAAGGTCTCATGCAGATATGAAATGAAGACATGTCAAAGATTTTATTTAACTTACTAATCGGGGTGTGGTGGTAAGTGTCTACAGTCCTAGCTACTAGAGAGGCTGAGGTGGGTGGATCACTTGAGCCCAGGAGTTCGAGGTTACAGTGAGCTATGATTGCACCACTGTACTCCAGCTGGGGTAAAAGAGCCACACCCTGTGTCTTTAAAAAAAAAAATTTAAAAATTAACATTAATCAGGGAACCATAAAATATTACAACCAGTTCATAGGAGAATTCAAACAACTACACACACACACACACACACACACACACACACACACAGAGGCAGATAAGGAATGCTGAAATGAATTTATAAATAGAAGTAAAACAGGTAGATACACTAGGCAACAATCAATTGCATTCTACCAGGGACAACTAATTTGCATTTCTACGACTAAGAGGAATTTTCTCATTAATACCAGTTTTCTACAACTCTGCAAGTTGTAGACTAGATTAAAAACGACAAAAGGCACAGATAACATGGAAAGGTACCCTAGGTAGAACACCCAATAATTTTCTTTTTCTGGTACATTGCAAGGTCTTTCACAATTTTTCATGACAGTGACCGCTGGAGGAGAAGACCCATTGGTTCGAATGAAAATTACAATGGAACCATATAATGAAAAGATCATTCAACCATTATGACTAATGTTTAAGAAATAAAAAATAAAGCCGGGCGCGGTGGCTCACACCTGTAATCCTAGCACTCTGGGAGGCCGAGGCGGGCGGATTGCTCGAGGTCAGGAGTTCGAAACTAGCCTGAGCAAGAGTGAGACCCCGTCTCTATTATAAATAGAAAGAAATTAATTGGCCAACTAATATATATATAAAATTAGCCGGGCATGGTGGCGCATGCCTGTAGTCCCAGCTACTCGGGAGGCTGAGACAGAAGGATCGCTTGAGCCCAGGAGTTTGAGGTTGCTGTGAGCTAGGCTGACGCCATGGCACTCACTCTAGCCTGGGCAACAAAGTGAGACTCTGTCTCAAAAAAAAACAAAACAAAAAAAACAACTTAAAAAAAAAAAAAAGAAATAAAAAATAAAGTCTTAAGCCCCCAACTGATTGAATGGACTCCCTCTTGGCCAAGGAGATCCCCAGAGAAACCCCAAAACTGAAATCCTGGCCACGAGGGCGGGAGGGCAGGCGCCCTCGGTCAGGCCAGGCCCGCAGCCCCGAGCTCCCAGCCCCAAAGACTCGCCGCGGCTGATCCCAATCGCCCGCCTGACGCTGCCCGGGGCCCTGTCCTGACGCTGCCCGGGGCCGTGTCCTGACGCTGCCCGGGCCCTGCGGCTTGGGCCTCGCAGCCGGCCCGCATTCCTGCCTGATAAGGGCCACCTGCGGGGCGGTTCTGGTCAGTCTGCCGCAGCAAGCGCAGGGTGGGGGTTCGTGTCCTCTGCTTCACCTTGTGACCTCAGAGGGCCCAAACCTCCGCCCCGGAGTCATGCTGACGCTGCCGTTTTCTGAACCTGGATCCCATGAAGCTCAATTGCACACGTGCATGCTTCTTTCCTAAATATTCGTGAGCCCTCCTATAGTTTTTTTTTTTTGAGACTCTCTCTGTCACCCAGCCTGGAGTGCAGTGGGGTCAGCCTAGCTCACAGCAACCTCAAACTCCTGGGCTCAAGTGTCTTTCCTGCTTCTGCCTCCAGAGTAGCTGGGACTACAGGTGTGCCACCACGCCCGGCTAATTTTTTTCTATTTTTAGTGGAGATAGGGTCTCGCTCTTGCTCAGGCTGGTCTCGAACTCCTGATCTCAAGGGGTCCTCCCACTTCGGCCTCCCAGAGTGCTAGGGTTACAGTCATGAGCCACGCAGGGCGCGCCCAGCCGCCCAGCCGACTCTATACCTTGTTAAATATGCATATTCGACCACCAGCTCAGCATAAAACTCCTGTTTCCTGTGCCCTTCCCTTCTCATACCTGCTCTAGGCTTTCTGAGGCCATCGCCTCCCAGTCTGTGGTCAGAATGGCCACCCCACAGGCTGCAACCCTTTATGAGAAATAAAACTCTCTTTTCCACATTTATGAATCTCATCATTCTTCAGCTGACATGTTTATGAAGAGTTTATAATGACATGGGAAAATGTTTGACATATATTACAGTACATGAAAAATCAGAATATGGACCTATATATATGTACAACCATATAAAAATATATGCAATATATTCTGCTGAAGATGGGTTGTATTTTCACTGCTCTATTAATAGAATGCCAGGCTTTCTCCTGGAGCATAGACTCCCCACAGAGCTCCTCTTCCTTTAGGGGACATACATAGAATTTAGCTGCTAAGAAGGGCAGCCCCACCCCCACCCCGGCTGGAGGCAATCAGACCCTATTGTCATGGAAGGTGGGTGACCAGAAACCAACCAACCTTTTGTGCGCACATAAAGGAGAAGGTTTGGAAGGGATGCCCAAAAACCTGTTGGAAGTCACTCTTGGGGGGTGGGGTGGAATTTGTAGCTGTATGGTCCAGGAAGGAAGTAGAACAAGCCCAATCAGTTTCAAGGGCTGAAAACCCCTAAGCAAGAAAGGGAAAATTGTTAGTGGTCTGGAGTGGGTGCTCTTCTGAGCCAATCCTGACATTGTGCTGGGGGTGGGGGGCAGGCTCGGAGAGGAGAGGCTGGTGGGGCCTGAAGGGCTGGGCACTCAGAATGAAACCCTGTGAACTGGTGAAGGATTCCGGATGAGGGGTGCCTAGAGAGTGGAATTCCTCCTCCCAGGGATCTCACGAGCCTTGGTGGGAATGTGCAAGGGGCAGCAAAGAGTGACACCTTGTGGTGGCGGAGAGCAATGGCAGAAACAGCCACAGCCTGGTGCTCGGGATGTCTGGGCTTTTCTCCAACTGGTGTGAATGCCCACGGGACTCTTTGAGAATTACTTAAGCCCCAGGTTCCTGGGCAATCCTCCTGCCCAGAGGATGGGCAGGTTCAAGAAGGAGGTAATTGGCTAATTCAGTGGGTATAGGCTATAGCTATTTTAGTTTTCTAAATTTGGGGATTTTTTTTTCCATCCAAGTGAGTATTATAGGGAAAAATTTTAAATGCATCCTGATTATTGTGGTACAGTTCATATCGGCCACACTCACATGCACACAAAAAAGGATGAAAGGAAACCCACCACGATGGTAACAGAGGTTATATTTGGGTACTAAGATTATACATTATTTTTTTTTTTTTTTTTTTTGAGACAGAGTCTCACTTTGTTGCCCAGGCTAGAGTGAGTGCTGTGGCATCAGCCTAGCTCACAGCAACCTCAAACTCCTGGGCTTGAGTGATCCTTCTGCCTCAGCCTCCCGAGTAGCTGGGACTACAGGCATGCGCCACCATGCCCGGCTAATTTTTTATATATATATATATCAGTTGGCCAATTAATTTCTTTCTATTTATAGTAGAGACGGGGTCTCGCTCTTGCTCAGGCTGGTTTTGAACTCCTGACCTTGAGCAATCCGCCCGCCTCGGCCTCCCAAGAGCTAGGATTACAGGCGTGAGCCACAGCGCCCGGCCCATTATTTTTATCTTTTCAAAAGTTTCTGTATTTTTCAAAATTTCAACGTAAGCATATATTGCTTTACTTTTCTTAATAAAAAAATTTTAAAAAGAAATGATACAGGCCGGGCGCTGTGGCTCACGCCTGTAATCCTAGCTCTTGGGAGGCCGAGGCGGGCGGATTGCTCAAGGTCAGGAGTTCAAAACCAGCCTGAGCAAGAGCGAAACCCCGTCTCTACTATAAATAGAAAGAAATTAATTGGCCAACTGATATATATATAAAAAATTAGCCGGGCATGGTGGCGCATGCCTGTAGTCCCAGCTACCCGGGAGGCTGAGGCAGAAGGATCACTCGAGCCCAGGAGTTTGAGGTTGCTGTGAGCGAGGCTGATGCCACGGCACTCACTCTAGCCTGGGCAACAAAGCGAGACTCTGTCTCAAAAAAAAAAAAAAAAAAAAAAAAAAAAAAAAGAAATGATACAAACACTCCTCAATTCCATTATTTTTTTAAAAAATAAATTCATACACATAACAAAAGGAAGTAAAAAACTCTCCCCCCTGTTTTCCAGTCTCCCACTGGAGCTAATCGCCATTCATACTTTCTCGGGTTTGCAACAAGAAAAACTTATTATGTACCTCCCAGAATATATATGAAGTATTTCTTTCCATTACGTTTCTTCACAAAATGTACCATGCCATAAGCACACCACTTTATACATGCTTTTTTCACCCATCTGAAGAGCTTTCCACATTAACATAAAAATCAACCTCAAAAATCAACCTCATTTTCAAAAAATAGCTAAATAGAACTCTGAGATCTATGTTCTAAGCATTTTTTTTTTTTTTTTTTTTTTTTGAGACAGAGTCTCGCTTTGTTGCACAGGCTAGAGTGAGTGCCGTGGCGTCAGCCTAGCTCACAGCAACCTCAAACTCCTGGGCTCAAGCAATCCTTCTGCCTCAGCCTCCCGAGTAGCTGGGACTACAGGCATGTGCCACCACGCCCGGCTAATTTTTTTTTTATATATATATATTAGTTGGCCAATTAATTTCTTTCTATTTATAGTAGAGACGGGGTCTCGCTCTTGCTCAGGCTGGTTTCGAACTCCTGACCTCGAGCAATCCGCCCGCCTCGGCCTCCCAGAGTGCTAGGATTACAGGCTTGAGCCACCACGCCCGGCCTGTTCTAAGCATTTTTTAATCTAGGCCTCTGTCTATAAACATTGAAATTATTTCCATTTTGTGTTATAAATACTGTTGCAGTAAACATTCTTGTACATATCTTGGCATATTTTTATGATCATATCTATAAGATATATTCCTTGCAATAGAATTCCTGGATCGCCCTCTAAAATTATTGTACCAATTTATACTACCACCAACAGTATGAGAATGAATTATTTTCCTATAAACACCGTTGTATTATCAAACTTTAAAATTTTTGCCCAAACCCAAAACTATAGGTGGAATATGGCATCTGTATTTGTTTTGATTTGTATTTTAAAGATTATTAGTGAGGTTAAGCTGTTTGGGGGAGGGGCAGTGCAGAGTTCACAGGCACAGTCATGGCACACTACAGCCTAGAACTTCTGGCCTCAGGGGATCCTTCCCCCTAGCCTCCCCCCAATCATGCCCAGCAAGTTGAGGTTTTTTTCCCCCACTCTGTTTTGTGACCTGCCTATTCTTATCCTTTGCTCATTTTTTCTATTGTTGGTGTTTTTCATGCTCATTTGTATAAACTCATAGTAAATTAGAAATTCAGCCCTACGTCACATGTTACAAATATTTTCCCCACTTTGTCATTTATCCTTTGACTTCCATTTATGGCCTTTTATGCTATGCAAACATTTTTAGTTTTGTGGGTTCAAATGTGTCCTTATTTTTCTTACTGATTTCTGAGTGCATTAGTTTTTTAATTAAAATAAAAATTCAAGTTGCTTGTGTGTGTGTTTGTGAAGCAAATTAAACACACAATAGTAAAAGCCCATTAGGGGAACAGTCTTTGGCACCAAACCACCCCCTAAGGATGTTTCAACCTCCAGGCTCAATAAATCTCATAGTTAGGGACTTCAACATCTGTACTAGGATCAGCAGTCTGGTTTGACAAGACAGTTAGGGAACTTGTCTTGAAGCCACTTTTGCTTACCAATTGCACTGCTTTTACTGAAGGTTACAAGATTTATTTTTCTTTCCAATGGTCAACTATTTTAGGGATAATTTTCTTCCTATTAATATAAACCAAACACCCTAGGGACTATAAATATATCTGTACATGTGCGTGTTTTAATTTTTTCCCTATCTTTTTTTTTCTTCCTATCTTTTATACTTAGTCTTCACTTGTAATAATGTGGGGAGCATTGAAGATTATGGAGATAAATCCCCTCTAAAACACATCCTGTCCCAAGAGACCCCTGGTACCACCCTTGCCTCTGTGTCTTGGCAAGAACCACCTCACACTGGGGCCGCCTCCGAGTCATTTTGTGCAGCCCAGAGCACCCTCGTGTCTTCCCACAAACATCCTTGAATAGAGCAGTTCAGAATAGGGCATGGGAACTTGTCAGAGGTTGTAAATCCATTTTCCTCCCTCCTCTTGGCAAGAAAGGGCTGGAACACGGCCTGGGGTGTCCAATCCTGGAGCAGCCCAGGCCAGCACAGGACAAGTAAGAGAAAAGCCAGCATCCTTTGAGGAGCAATACAAGATTGAAAGCCACAAAGCTAAAGAGCCTCCCTCTGCAACACTGTTAATGCAAACTGGTAATAAAAAATAGAAAAGATATTGGCTTTGGGGGATGAAAAAATCCCATTATATATATAAAAAAAATTCTGCTCTAGCTATTGTTTTTACCCAGCATGTGTCATATGATACTTAATTTCACAATTGTTCACTGATTGACACTTTCTTGGACTGAATCCCACTCTTTTCTTTAAAAGAAACGTTTCCCTGATCCTGTTCCCTAGTCTTTCTGTCTGGGCATTCTTAGGATGAGCATCCCTTTAGTTTTATCTTCTCCTTAGGCCAGTCTTACAATATCCTATAACACTGTCCATTTCAATGGTCTTTTTCCAATCACATTTAGTGACCCTGGGTCTTTGGCATAACTAACAAAAATGAGACGCGTACCCTGGATACAACCAGAAGAGACTTCTTGTTTACTCTGATGGTGAGGAAGGAGATTGGATTAAGCAGATGGGGGTCTTAGGTAGGAGGAGGTACTTCCTGCATCCTCAGGGCCCAAGGCCCCTCTGCTTCAAGGCCTTGGCCTTATCAGCTCAGGGGTCATTAGTCCGGATCATGACATGTTATTATGGAAAGCAGGTTCTCTCCACCCCGACCCTCATAATTTTTCATTAACTCTAGAGGAGCTAAGGGCCCCTGAAGGCCTTGGGCTGAGCATTCTTTGGGGTGAGGTCCCTTCTTGGTCAACATCTAAAAACCAGTAGTGACACTGTTGCTGCCTGTCCATTTTTTCTTTTTTTTTTCAGACAGAGTCTCGCTTTGTTGTCCAGGCTAGAGTGAGTGCCGTGGCATCAGCCTAGCTCACAGCAACCTCAAACTCCTGGGCTCGAGTGATCCTTCTGCCTCAGCCTCCCGAGTAGCTGGGACTACAGGCATGCGCCACCATGCCCAGCTAATTTTTTATATATATATATCAGTTGGCCAATTGATTTCTTTCTATTTATAGTAGAGACGGGGTCTCGCTCTTGCTCAGGCTGGTTTTGAACTCCTGACCTTGAGCAATCCGCCCGCCTCGGCCTCCCAAGAGCTAAGATTACAGGCGTGAGCCACAGCGCCCGGCCCATTTTTTCTTAATATGCCTTCAGTCTCCAGAGTGGAGGATGTGGCTCGGTGTGGGGTATTACTAAGAAAAGCTAGGAGCCAGATCCGATCCCCTCTCACCAGTGCACCCAGGGGGTATACATGTGGTTTAGTTTCAGCCAACCAAATACTCTTTCTGTGCACTTGGAAATCTGAGTGAGAAAGTGAGGGAGACAGAGAAGGCTGTAGTATCACCAGATGTCACGAGGTGAGCAGGCTGGACTGTTGCTGCTAAGGGATTGTTTATTGTGGCTCTTGGGGCCTCACTCTTTGTTCCTTGATTCCCAACGGTTGCAAGCCTGATCCCTCAGCTCCCATCTACTCTGTGACATTCCCTGACAGTCTTTCAATAAGTCCCTTTTACTTAAGTTAGCTGGAGTAGTTCTCTGAAGCTTGTAACCAAGAATGCTCCCTGGTAGAACAGAGTCTCCCTCACCCCTGTGGTTTGGCCAGTGGAGAAAGAAATCACTTGGAGGAGCAACCTTGAACTTGGCTATATTTCTAGGCTTGCCTCACCGTCCCAAGACGGGCTCAGCGTGCTTCCTCAGTAGGACCATTATGCCATGAATTACTCTTAAATGTGACTTGCTCTCTGTCTCACCTAGGATAGTTGACATTGGCCGGGACCAGCTTCCCAGAATCAGGCAAAGGGAAGAGATGGCTGGCTCCAGGACTTTCCAGTTACAAGCTAGTGCCAGTTCTTGTGGTCAAGGGTTGACTGGGATACGGGAAGAAGTAAACGGATTCTTGGGCTGCTGGAAAGTTTCAGCTGTGCAGTCCCCTCCTCCGGTCCTTTCCTTTTTGTGTAAATTTCCATTCCTAGTAAGGATGGACAAGTGGAGAGAAAAATCTTCGTTTATACAATGTCATCCACCCAAATCATCATCCTCAATCATTTTGTGGATCTTCCTCTCTAGGAATGGTGACCGCTGGAGGGGTGGTGACTGCTGGAGGGGTGGTGGCCAGGAATTCTGCATCCAGGCTCTTAGTGCAGACTTCTCAGGCTGGCCGGGAGGTGGTGCTGTTTGCACGTGGTCAGATAGGGCTAATAAATTAAGATGCTACCCGGGTTCTATTGGATGACAGGATTTACCAGCAGAACTTCACTTTGCATCTTTGTATTTGGATTAAAGTGGTTAATTAGAGAAAAACAGGTGAATTTCAATTTTTTCAACAGCTAATTTTTCTATTTTTGCAGAGACGGGGTCATGAGCCACTGCGCTGGGCCAAGAAAATTATCTCTTTGTCACAACAGTTGCTACTATTGCTGGTTATGAAATTTAGAAATCTGGGCTGGGCATGGTGGCTCACAACTGTAGTCCCAGCGACTTGGGAGGCTGAGGCAGGAGGATCGCTTGAGCCCAGGAGTTTGAGGTTGCTGTGAGCCAGGCTGACACCAAGGAACTCTAGCCCAGGCGACAGAGCAAAAAAAAAAAAAAAAAGATAATTTTCTTAATATACAAAGAGCTCTCAGAGACTAATTTTAAAATGGGAAAAGGATATGAACAATTAGTTCACAGAAAACAAGATTAAAGTCACCAATAAACATGAAACATTTCTCACTCATAAATTAATGAAAAAAAAATTTTTAATGAAGTCATTTGATTATGTGTGCCTCCAGTAATCGCTCTGCACAAACGCACACAATGGAAAGGGTGTCCTTTCTCTTCATCCTTTGATTTTCCGTTTGGGTTTCCAGGCAGTTTCTCACTTGTTTTCATGCAGCGTTGGGACAGCCTTTTCTTCAACGGCGTGACCCTGACAGGGGCTAAGACTGAGCTGTACGCGACACCGTGGCAAGCACTAACGCGGAGAAGAAGAGCAGGCGTGCCAGGGCCGGCGTCCGTGCCTGCGGGGTGAGGACGGGGTGCCCCGCGGAGCAGACGGGAGGCACGGGGGCGGGGCGGGGCTGGTCGTGCCTGCGCAGGAGCAGCACGTGCGACAACAAAGGGGTGTGCGAGGGCCGGTGCACGTGCACGGCTGCAAACGGGGCGGAGGCGCCGGCCTGGGCGCTGAGGGGCTTCTCCTGCGCGGTTCCGTTCCTGCTCGGGTCTGCTCTCGCCCGTCGCGAGGGGCCTAACGGCGTTACCTGACACGCGCTTCGCGGCCGAGAAAGACCTGCAAGTGCGTCTATCCAACTTTCACCTTTTATAGACAAATATGCAGAGGCTTTAGAGAGGTGAAAGGCCACAGCTCTGGCAACACTGGGGTCCTGACGGCCAGTCCTCGCACTTTCTTGCCGCTGGCCCTCCGGCATTGCCCAGGCTAGCCACGTAACTCTGCCGCCCGGACCGCGGTCCGGTCCGTCTCCGGGTGGACTACATCTCCCACAATGCCCCGGGCCCGGCCTCCCTCCCGCCGCCTAGCCGAGCCCCGTCGCCACCAGTAAAAAAGCAGAGTTTCCAGGGGCCGCTCCCAGCAGCCAATGAGCGCGGCGGTGGGCGGGGCTCTCCCGTCCATTGTTCTCGGTGCCCCACGGGCTTCAGCCCAGGTAAATCCGGAGGGGCAGGGCCGAGCCCGGGGGCGCTTTCGCGCGCGGAGCATCCGCCAGAGCAAGACCTGGTCTCCGGAGAGGTGAGCCGAAGAGGCAGGCCTGGACCCCGCGGACGCGGGACGGTAGCCCGAGGCCAGGGCATAACGGGCCTGGGGCCAGCTGCCGGAAGCCCTGCTGGGGGAGGGGTGTCGGGGGCGCTGTCCGTGTCCCGCGGGCCGGACCGCTCGGATTTACCCGCCCGGCTCCGCCAACCGACCCGCACTCTCCTCCATGACGGAGAGCTCCTTGCATATCCTGCCAGGAAGCGCAGTGTTTGGACTGGAAGGGAGGTTCGACATCCCGCGCAGCCTCCTGGTTTTACAGATGGGGAAACCGAGGTTCAGAGGGGGCGTGTCTTGCCCCAGGTCACAGCGAATTAGCTGACTAGGCGCAGTTTTCCTGGGCTCCCAAGTAGGAGAGAGTTCTGCTTTCTGTTATACCTGTTCCTTTTAATCATTTGGGTAAATACACCTTGAGAGCTTAGGTTTTCCCATTAGCTTTTCTTTTTTCTTCTCTTTCTCTCTCTTTTAAAGCTTTTCCTACTTTTCCTTTCTCTTTTTCTTTTTTCAGGGGGATTGACTGAGTCTTCATAATGTAATGATTTTTAAGGCTAATTTTTCATTGCTTTCATAATATTTATTTTAAGTCCTTTGCAATTCCATTGCTCTCAGTATTTTGCAGAGTTGCCCTCCGGGTCTTTTTCCTTCTCTGTGTTCATTTTTAAAGGAAATCGGGGTCTCATTGTGTCTATGGTTTTTCTGCCTTGTGGGTTTTGTTTTTATCCATTATTTTCATACCAGGAGGATTATCTTAAACCATTAATGATTAATAATCTTTGTCAGTATGATTTTTTTAAATGTATAAACGTACAGCAGTGTATGACTCTTAAATTTCATATGCATGCTCTTGTGTTGTGCAACCATTTGCCAAAACAAGACCTAGAAAATTTCCAGCACAAATTTCAGAAGACTCCTTTGAGCCCCTACCTAGTCAATATTCCCCAAAGGTAGTCTTGATTATGTTAGTGTAATTTCTAATACATTACTGTGTAAAGTGCCATAGTTTATTAACCATTTCCCTGCTACTGGATTTTAAGGAGCCTGTTTTTTGCAATCAAAAACAGTGCTATGGTTGCATGTCCTTGCAAATAAATTTCTTTTTACTGAGATGGAGTTTTTTGTATGTTTGTTTTTTGTTTATTTGTTTGTTTTTGAGACAGGCTCTCACTCTGTTGCTTGAGTTGGGGTGCAATGGCATCACTGTAGCTCACAGCAACCTCAAACTCCTGGGCTCAAGTGATCCTCTTGTCTCAGCCTCCTGAGTAGCTGAGACTAAAGGTGCATGCCGCCACACTCGGCTAATTTTGTAAAAAATTTTTGTAGAGACAGGGTCTTGCTATTGCCTAGGCTGGTCTGGAACTCCTGGTCTCAAGTGATCCTCCCAACTCAGCATCCTAAAGTGCTAGGATTACAGACTTGAGCCACTGCATCCAGCCCAGATGGTTATTTTTTAAAGATAAATTACTGAGGGGCCAGGCTGGATCAGAGAGTATGAACATGTTTAAAACTTTAAGCTGGCCTAGGTGGCTCATGCCTGTAATCCCAGCTACTCAGGAGGCTAAGGTGGGAGGAGTTTGAGACCAGTGTGGGCAACAGAACAAGACCCTATCTCTTAAAAAAAAAAAAAAAAAACCCAAACCAAAAACGTAACACTTTAAAGTATGGTAATAATGTGGTTGAGATACTGCCTTCCTTCCAATGAAGTTCAAAGAGCCTTGACATCTGATCCATTGCTACTCCTTAAGGTGTCACTATCTATATTTCTTAGGTGGTCACTGAGGTTAAGTGACTAAGTTGTATGTTAGGTGGTCATTGCTCAGCAGCAAGTCTGAACTGACTTAGGGGGAGATAACTAAGCTCTGGGGTTTTTTTTTTTATGATTTTGTATTTTTGATACTCATTCTTTGGTCTTTTTGAAAGAACAATGCTATATTTTTTGTATCTTTTCTTACCACAGAGAGATGTTTTTAGGAATAAGTTATTTTTTCTTTAAGAGGTACAGGAAATGTCTGTTAACTTGCGGATATAAGGATCACTTGGTGGCCTGATGTGGGCTGTTGTGATTTAGATTGCTTTTAGGACAGTCTACTAATGGATTCTGGTTCTCTTTCTTGTTTCTCAGCAGGACTACTTGTTGAGATTTGAGGAGGGAGGTGTCTTCTCAGAGAGCCTGGCTGGAGGAGACTGAGTCAATGCTTAAAGCCTGAGTTATCGCCCCAGGAACGTGGATGATGGCTGCAGAGGCGCCAAGAGTGACCACCCCCCTTAGCCCCTTGGTCCAGGTGCCTCAAGAAGAAGATGGACAGGAAGAGGAGGTCACCACTATGATCCTGGAGGATGACTCCTGGGTGCAGGAAGCTGTACTGCAGGAGGATGGCCCTGAGTCCGAGCCCTTTCCCCAGAGTGCTGGCAAGGGCAGCCCCCAGGAGGAGGCAGTGGCTGGGGGACCGCAGGGTGCACTCAGCCGCCTCCGAGAGCTCTGTCGGCGCTGGCTGAGGCCAGAGGTGCACACGAAGGAGCAGATGTTGACCGTGCTACCAAGGGAAATTCAGGCTTGGCTACAAGAGCATAGGCCCGAAAGCAGCGAGGAGGCAGTAGCCCTGGTGGAAGACTTGACCCAGACCCTTCAGGAAAGTGGTGAGACACAGAATCTCGTAGGGAGAGGGTGGAGGAGGAGCATGGTGTTTGTGGTGGAGGCACAGGTGGTATCTAGGACAGAGTGGGGGGTATCTAGGACAGGCCCATCCCTCTGCTCTGCAGACAGTCAGCATATTCTGCACGCGTTTAATGCCCTCATCGTGTGCAGTGGTAGCTCTAGAACTTCCAGATTGGAGGGGCTTCCAGGACTGCTCTTGGAGCAACATTTGCATCCATAGTTTTTACTTACCCTTTTGTTTGGAGTGGTTGAGGAGCTGATGGAGGCTGTGGGGGAGGGGCTGAATACCCCTATAAACCGCCCCTTGGCACCTTCACTTTGTTGTACAGTAAACCTCCAAATAGTTCCAGCAATTATAAAAACCAAATAATCTGATTTTCTTCAAAGTGATTATTCTTATGAGATCCAAGATAAATGGCAGATAAACCATCTAATAACTAGGGACTTTCTGTGGTATAAAGTTATCCTGGGCTCCTAAGAGAGTAATTCAAAACCTGAGCTCTTTGATGCCTGTGTTCCCGGCGTGCCCTTTACCTGCTCTGTCCATTCTGGCTTTCAGCTTCCTTCAGATCTACCTGTGCTGCTAGGAATATTTTGGGGCACAGGGCTGCCTTTGTGCTGATGAGGACTGTGGAAATTCAGAGAAAGGAACGTGGAGAGGTCAGGTTAGGTCAGAGAAGGCTTTATGGAGGACATGAAACCTGAGCAGGAGGGAGTCAAACTGGGAAAGGTCAGGGGCAGGGAGCAGGGTGTGGAGAGAAAGGAGTTGTGTTGAGCAAAGGCCTGGAAGGGCAGAGCCAGCATAGTTTATTCCTTCAGGTGACAGGGAGGAGGGCTGGCTGACTGGAGCGGAAAGTGTGTTTTTAGGAAGTGGTAGGTAGAGTTTGAGGAAGGGTGGATGGAGGCTTGAACTGAATGTCATTGGCCTCAAGTGGGACCCAAGAGGCATGGGAGGAAGCTGAGTTTGGCAACAGGATGTAGGCTTGATTAGAGTAGGGAGAGGCTAGAGGCAGGAGGGCAGCCAGGAAGCTGCCTAGTCATCGGGCTGCAGGGATGGGGGTGGGCCCTGATTGGACACGTGTGAGAAAGAACTAATAGTAACAATGGCTAGCATTTCTTGAGCTCTTTCTGTGGGCCAGGCCTGGAAATATGCTTAGCATCTAATATGCAAAACTCATGTAAACTTCACAGCCTGTGAAGATAAACAGGATTGTCCTCACCAGAGAAGTGAAGTGACTCCCTTAAGACCATGCAGCTAGTAGGAGGCAGAACCAAGATTTGAACTTATGTGTCTGAAGAAATGGCCCATGTCCTTAAACATTTTATCATGTGTGTGATGCTAAGTGACAGTTCCTAATGGGCTGTTGGAAGGAGGGGATGCAGACAGGATTAAGACAAAGTGACTAACGCCGGGGCATCTAGCCTGGAGGATTCCGAAGACTGGGAGGCGGGCCAGGCGCAGTGGCTCATGCCCACAGTCTCAGCACTTTGGGAGGCTGAGGGGGTGGTGATGGGTATTGCTTGAGGCCAGGAGTTCGAGGTTACAATGAGCTATGATTGCACCACTGCACTCCAACCTGGGTGACAGAGCAAGACCCTGTCTCTAAGAATAAAAAATAAATTAAAAAAGAAGACTGGGAGGCCTGGCATGGTGGCTCAAGCCTGTAATCCTAGCACTCTGGGAGGCTGAGGCGGGTGGATCGCTCAAGGTCAAGAGTTCGAAACCAGCCTGAGCAACAGCATGACCCCGTCTCTACTAAAAATAGAAAGAAATTAATTGGCCAACTAAAAATATATAGAAAAAATTAGCCAGGCATGGTGGTGCATGCCTGTAGTCCCAGCTACTTGGGAGGCTGAGGCAGAATTGCTTGAGCCCAGGAGTTTGAGGTTGCTGTGAGCTAGGCTGACGCCACGGCATTCACTCTAGCCTGGGCAACAGAATGAGACTCTGTCTAAATGAATGAATGAATGAATGAATGAATGAATGAATGAATGAATGGGAAGGGAAGAGAAGGAAAAAGAAGATGGTTTGGGGCAGTGGTTATGACAACCTCCTGTGACTGGGAGGTAGGAATAAAGCTGTCCTCTGAAGAAAGGGACTGATCTTGAGGGCTTATGGTGACAGCCTTGCACTGGGCACCTTACATGTCCATCTCTAAGAATCCTGTGAAGTGGGTGGGACTGTCATTTCCCAGATAAATGGAAATTCAGCAAGGTCACACAGCTGTCGTCTCGTGGAGCCAGGATTCTAACTGTTTGCTTCCACGTGTGTGTGGTGGAGCCCAAGTTTTATTAGAAGTGAAGTACCTGATTTTCTTTGGCCCTGAAAAGTAACTTTTAAGTTTATTCCTCCTGTTTACAAAAACTTCTCATCCTGTTTCAAAACTTTGTTTTCTTGCCTCCTGGTGGATGTGACAGATTTGTAGTGAACTTGAGGATCTTCAGCTAGACACTCTGGTGAAGGCAGAGTGGTTGCGGCCAAGGAGATAGCTCTGGGCTGGTGGTTTAATTGGGAAGCACAGAGCAGAGGGTCTGGCCTCAGCAGGTGTCTGAGGTGATTACAGCCCTTCTCACCTGGCTTGCTCCAGGGGCTTTGTGCCTTTCATCTTTTACTGGCCATTAGAGATGGGGATGGTGCCAGACAAGTAGGTGTGTCAGTCCCCTGACTTCTGCCTTTGCGGTGGTCTTTGCTGGGCTTGGTGTGTTTAACAGATGTTCCCACCCTTCCCCGTGTCTGCCCATAGGAATCGCTGCACTTGTCTCCCTCCCTTCTCAAACATTCACCCAACAGGAGACCACTTGACCTCTATTCTGCTTGTCCAGCTTGGGACATTTATCCACATTCACCCAGCACAAGACATTTCAAGGCCTTATTAGGTGGTTTAATGTTTGACTAATAGGAACCTCTATGTGCTCACAAAGTATCTTATAATTCCAATTAGGATCAGACTATATTAATAGTGGCGAAGCTCATCTCTATCTGTGAATGTTTCCCAAGGACATTGTAATCCCCATAGCCAGCCCTAATCCAGGCTCTGGGTATTTCTCACCCGAATTCTTGCAGCAGCCTCCAGACTGAACCTGCCTTTGGCCTCTTCTCGTTCATTACAGCTCTTCCCCTCCTACCAGAGTGATGGGGGCACGCTCCTACCTTAATATCTTCATCAGTTTCCCAGTGTCCACCAAATCAGGCATGACCTCTTTGTTCAGTATGGAATCCACGGCCCTGTGTGACCTGGCCCAGACCTTCCCGGCAGCCTGGTCCCTCCCCTGCCCCCTTGCTCTAACCTCCACTCCTTTCTGACAAGAGCTTGCCGTTTCTTGAACATAGCCTGTGCTTTCTAGCATTCACCTTTTGCTCCTGAATGTTTGGCTTGGCATGGCCTTGTCTCATCTCTGTAATAAAACCCAGCTGTCTTTTGAGTGCCCACCCTTGGAGACCCTCTTCGTAAAGCTGTCCTTTGCTTCCCTATCCCCAGTTCCGCACAGCTGGGAGCATCTCTAATCAATCACCTTGCTGGTAGTCATCTCCCCCAGAACATTTGGACTCTGTCCCCCTCTTCTTCCCTCCCCCTTCTTTCTCCCCTCTCTTTTCCTCTCTCCAGTGTCATGAACCTCCGGGCCCAACCCCAGATCGACTGAATCAGAAACTTTGGGCTTGGTGCCCAGCACTCCAGGGTTTAACAAGCCCTTCAGGTGATCCTGATTCAACTCTGGTTTGAGAACCTCTGCATTAGATGCCTCGTTCTCAAACTTGGGTGCACATCAGAACCACCTGGGGACCTGGCACCCACTCGCAAGGCTTCTGATTTTCTCATTTAATTGGTATGGGGTATGGCCTGGGCAAGGAATTTTTGAAAGCTTCCAGGGAGTTCTGTTATGCAGCAGTTTAAAGACCGTTGCTATTAGAGCTTTGTTCCTCAGGGTGGCCAGTGAACCAACAGCACGAGCATCACCTGGGAGTCTGCTGGAGATGCTGCCTGTCTCACCCCAGCCCCACTGAAGCAGAATCTACATTTAACAAGATCTCCAGATGATTTGTATGCTCTCTGAGGTCCGAGAAGCACTATCCTAGACTAGAAAGGAATAGAGGTTATTAGCTTCAAACCTACTGTGTCCGTGATCAGTTGAGCCAAAAAGTCACAGCTGACCTCTCCTGCCATCCTCAGCATCATGTGGCTTTTGGTGGTCACAGGCAGCGGGTTATCTGTTTTGAGCTTGCTGCCCCAGCAGAATGCTCCCTTAATGACCACGAATGAACATACACATTCGTTTCTCTTAGCCAGAAAGGGAGTGGGGAGTGTTGGAGCATTGTAAAAAGGTATGTCTCTTTAGAGCTACAATTCTTAGCTTCAAAATAGAATTACTTCTAGTTTACTTAAATACTTGAAAAGTATTCCAGACAGAACTCTTAGGGAAAGGTAACCTCACTGTAAAGTGTTTGGCAGTCATTCATTTGAACTGTTCATTGTTGTTTTTATCAGTGGTTCATCTTTTAAGCAGCCCGAGTTCAGGTGGAACAGTATTCCCAGTCACTCCGCACGGTCAGGCCTCCATAGGCTTGCCAGGGTGGCGTTTGCTGGGCAGAGCCCAAGTCAGAATGGAGCTGGGCGTAACCTGTACTGGACGCACCTCTCTATTTTGGACCAGTAGCTCCAGCCGCAGTCTTGAGACTCAGTGGTATGTCACAGTCAAGCAGGAAGGGCTTTAGATGAATTTTGAGCTACACACTAAAGCACCAAAGTCTGTGACCAATTGATTTCGTTATAAATAAATTATAGCAAATTCGAGCTTATCCCCATATTGGCATCAGTATCCCCCACATTCACTGTGATATGCTTTCTAACACGGGAGAGAAAGAGGAGGCCTGTGGCCAGCCAGGGGGCACACAAGGCCCTGTGAACAGCCACAGGAACATGCCGTGCACGTGAGTTGAGGGTGTAAAAATACAAGAACCATTGGTTTAGACCCAGTTACAACTGCAGCTTTTGTCTACTGACTGATAAGGAGAGAGGGCCTGTGGCAATTCAAGAACCATTCAGTGAATAGTTTTTGGACAGTGGTCTAATCATTTTGAAAAAACAAAGATTGGATCTCTACTTCTCAACCTACATAGAAATAGATCCCTGCACAAAAATAAATTCCAGATGGATTATAGGTCTATACTATACAAGATTATAGGTCTATACTATACAAGATCTGAAATGACAGTAAGAAAATATTTTTGTAATCTTAGGGTAGGGAAGGACTTCATAAGCAATGCATAAATCATCAAAGCTAGATTGGACTCATGAGTACAGAAGAAAAGTCATTTATATAAAAAAGATACTATGAACAAAATTAAAAGACAACACACACAGTGGGAGGAAATAATTGCAACAAAGCCTGGAATGTAACAGATCAAGAGTCAAAATCCTTGATTTACAAGAGCTTCTATTAAATTCATAAGAAAAGTCACCCCAGTAGAATAAAAGGTAAAAAATACAAAGTAATTTAGAAATGAAAAAAAATACAAATTGTAACTGTATGAAAAGATATTATACCTTATAAATTACCAGGGAAATACCCATTAAATTAAGATACTATTATTTTGCCTATAAAACTGTCAGAAATATATGAGTGTTTCTAAGAATTCTATACCTTTCTGAGCATTTAATGTAATCTTTTCAAATTAATTTTCAGAATTTGTCTAGTACGCTGTGTGTCACTGGTTTTTTTTTTTTTTTTAAGAGACAAGATCTTTCTTTGTCACCCAGGCTGGAATAACAGTGGCATGATCACAGTTCACTGTAGCTTCAAATTCCTGGGCTCAAGCAATCTTCTCATCCTAGCCTCCCAAGTAGCTAGGACTACAGGTGCACGCTACCATGTCTGGCGAATTTTTAAAAAATTTTTTGTGGAGACAAAGTCTCTAGGCTGCTTGGTCTCAAACTCTTGGGCTTGAGTGATCCTCCTGTTTGGGCTTCCCAAACAGCTGGGATTATAGGCAATAGCCAACATGCTTGGCCTTGTCACCAATTTTAATTTTGTAGATTACATAAAGCTATATATCAAAGCTGTATGTTGTTGTTCTTTTTTTTGT
Source organism: Microcebus murinus (assembly GCF_040939455.1). Taxonomy (NCBI): domain Eukaryota; kingdom Metazoa; phylum Chordata; class Mammalia; order Primates; family Cheirogaleidae; genus Microcebus; species Microcebus murinus. The sequence goes on along the minus strand of NC_134110.1, from coordinate 4,277,021 downwards.
TTTGTTTTGTTTTGTGTTTTTTTTTGAGACAGTCTAGAGTCCAATGGTATCAGCCTAGCTCACAGCAACCTCAAACTCCTGGGCTTAAGCAATCCTACTGCCTCAGCCTCCTGGGTAGCTGGGACTACAGGCATGTGCCACCATGCGTGGCTAATTTTTTCTATATATTTTTAGCTGTCCAAATAATTTCTTTCTATTTTTAATAGAGATGGGGTCTCGCTCTTGCTCAGGCTGGTCTCGAACTCCTGAGCTCAAACAATCCTCCTGCCTCAGCCTCCCAGAGTGCTAGAATTATAGATGTGAGCCACTGTGCCCGACCCCGCATCATTTATTGTATGTTGTGTCTTTTCTCCATGTATTTGAGAGCCTACCCTTATCTTAAGCTAAATTTCCATAGTCATTATACAGATTCTCTTTTCTGTCCTACCGTTCTATCCATGTGCCACCTAGATTAAATTGACTTTATATGTCTGTTGAGTCTATCTGGAGTTTTTATTTTATGTCTTTGGTCTAATTGTCTATTAATATTTTAACTATTGAGATTTCATAATATTTAACATCTGACAGAGATAATCCCTTTCCTCCCCCCCATTTCAGTCAATGACTTTCTTAATGTCTATTTTTGTACACTTATACTTTCGTTGCATGATTTGCCACTGTTAAATGTTATCCTTTGGATTTCCAGGTAGTTACAGATGAGGCAATCGGCAAACATATCCTGTATCCCACCTTATACCCCTCAATCTCAATTTTGGTTAGAGTGTCATTTCTACACCGTAACATTTACAAGCTCTGTAATCATCCTAATTGCCATGGTAATTGTAGTCTTTGTTCTAACATTAAATTTATTAGGCATTTGTCCTTTAATATTCCACAGATCTGCATATGTTCCAAGCTCTTTGCCTGTAGGTTTTGTTTTTTTTTTGAGACAGAGTCTCGCTTTGTTGCCCAGGCTAGAGTGAGTGCCGTGGCGTCAGCCTAGCTCACAGCAACCTCAAACTCCTGGGCTCGAGCGATCCTTCTGCCTCAGCCTCCCAAGTAGCTGGGACTATAGGCATGCGCCACCATGCCCGGCTAATTTTTAATATATATATCAGTTGGCCAATTAGTTTCTTTCTATTTATAGTAGAGACGGGGTCTCGCTCTTGCTCAGGCTGGTTTTGAACTCCTGACCTTGAGCAATCCGCCTGCCTCGGCCTCCTAGAGAGCTAGGATTACAGGCGTGAGCCACCACGCCCGGCCCTGCCTGTAGGTTTTATACGTGAAGGGAAGTTTTATTGAATATAAAATCCTTGGCATACATTTTCTTTTCTTGCATGTCTTGTAGCTGTTGCTCCTCTGGCTGCAGGCGTTGACTGTTACTGCAGGGAAATCTGGAAACCAGTTGATCATCTTCCCTCTTGTCGGGATTGATCTTTTTGCTGTTGTCCACCTGTCTCACGGTTAGCCCCTTGGGTTAGTTTTCCTTGGCACACAGTAGACCTTTCAAGAGTTCTTATATCTTTACAGATTATATTTTAAAGTATTCTATTCCTTTTAGTTTTCTTCTTTGAGAACTCCAGTTATATGTGTATGGATTCTCTTTTTGCCTAACTTCTGTTTCTGTCATTCTCTTTAATCCTTTTAATTTCTTTGTTTCCATTTCATTTAATTGCTTTTCTCATTTTGGTCCTCTTTTCCCCTTTCTGCTTTCCAAGATGCCCATTTCCTATCGTGCTCCTTCCCATCTTGTCTTTATTTCTCCAGAAGATTTTTCCCTTCTTTCCTGAGTCCTTCCAGCTTATGTTTTATCTCTTCTTTTTGTCTCACCATCTCTTCCTTAAGTTCCACTACAGGGGTCCTCAAACTTTTTTAAACAAGGGGCCAATTCACTGTCCCTCAGACCGTTGGAGAGTGTGGGCCCGGGACGAGTTGGCTGCTAAGCAGGACAGGCATCGGCGACAAAAACACCCAGTGGGCCGGATAAATGTCCTAGGCGGGTGGCATGTGGCCCATGGGCTGTAGTTTGAGGACGCCTGTTCTACTATATAGTATTCCTTTATAGAGATGGTTGCTTCATTTAACTATTTTTATGGATGGAAATGGTCACCTTTCTCAGTAATAATAAGTCCCTTGATTAATGCGTATGGGTCGAAGGCTCTCTTCTCTGCTTATAGAAACAGCTTCCTGCATATGTCGCTCTTCCGTGGGTTCTGGTTGTAGTCTCACCTCCTTTGATTCTCTGAACCACAGAAGCCAGCCCTGTTTACCCCAGTTCCCAAATGTACTGTTGCACATCCGGAACCTTCAGGAAGTGCTTTCTGCCTCAGCTTTCTGAGATCTGCTCCTGGCCACTCTCCCACCCCAGTACTTTCCATGCTTAGTCTTTTCACTTCCTTCCTCGTCACGTCAACCCAGTCTCTAATGTTTTGGGAAGATCTGATGTGTATTTTGGTGTCTGTAAATTATATTTTTCTTTTGATTTCACTAAAATCAGTTTGAGTTTTTACTTGTTTTCCCTTTGCTTCTGAGTTTATATAAGAACTCACTGATTCTCATTTTGAAGTGGTGAAAAATCTTATTAGCTAATATTATAATACCTATTCAGAAGAGAAAAATTACTAACGTCATCAAAAAATGTTTTTGGTCATGTTAGCTTGCTAAAAATAAATCAGGGCCTTGGCCTGGAGGTCCTTCTAGAAGAGATACCGTGTTTCTTCGAAAATAAGACCTACCCATAAAATAAACCCTAGCAGGATTTCTAAGCATTTGCGCAACATAAGCCCTATCCCGAAAATAAGACCTAATGATGGGCGTGGCTACGCAGCGTATCTGTACAACCCGTGCATTTTGTCGTGGATCGGTAAAGACGAGCAGCCCTTCTCATCTGCCCCATGAGAGCTCTATGGCTCGCCATGAGAAACTGGGGCCAGTGGTTCTAAAGGAAATAGAGTTGCAAGAAATTCAGGAGGGAATTTGGGGTTTGGAGAGTGATGATGATGTTCCAGAAGAAGACAACTTAATATATTTGAATAAATGTAGATGGCTGTACCGTATTTAAAAAAAATAACACATCCCCTGAAAATAAGCCCTAAGGTGTCTTCTTGAGGAAAAATAAATATAAAACCCCATCTTATTTTGGGGGAAACACAGTATGATAGTAGAGCTCTGTGCTCAAAACTTGCAAAGAAACCGTCTTGTAGGAAGTTAAGGAAGCACGAAATTCCCACCCTGACCAAGCAGGAGTATGCACTGTGCCCCTCCAGCCTCTGTCCAGCCCCTGGAGATGCAGGCAAGTGGGGCTGGAGGGCAGTTATATGAACCCACAGGTTACTAGCAGCATGCATATTAGTATAAGCACTAAATATAATTATGTGTCTATTTGCAAGTTTAATTTAATTTAATTTAATTTTTTTTTGAGACAGAGTCTCGCTTTGTTGTCCAGGCTAGAGTGAGTGCCGTGGCGTCAGCCTAGCTCACAGCAACCTCACACTCCTGGGCTCGAGCGATCCTTCTGCCTCAGCCTCCCGAGTAGCTGGGACTACAGGCATGAGCCACCATGCCCGGCTAATTTTTTATATATATATCAGTTGGCCAATTAATTTCTTTCTATTTTTAGTAGAGACGGGGTTTCGCTCTTGCTCAGGCTGGTTTTGAACTCCTGACCTTGAGCAATCCGCCCGCCTCGGCCTCCCAAGAGCTAGGATTACAGGCGTGAGCCACCGCGCCGGGCCTTAATTTTATTTTTTAAAGGCAGAGTTTTGCTTTGTTGCCCAAGTTGGAGTGCAGTGACATGATCATAGCTCCATGCAACCTCAAACTGCTGATCTTCCTGCCTCAGCCTTCCAAGTAGCTGGGACTACAAGTGCCTGCCACCACACCCAGCTAATTTTTAAAAAGTTTTTTGTAGAGACAGGATCTCACTATATTGCCCAGGCTTATTTGCAAGTTTAAATGTGATCTTCCATTGATTGAAGGATGAGCAGAACCCAGGCCCTGTCTGAGAATTCCCACTTGTGGGAGTTTACATTAACTTACAGAAATCATTTGTTGAATTGAGCATCTCACCTTAAGTAAACAGTTTATTAGCTTTAATAATAGAAATGTCACTAAAATTTTGTATAATTATTTTACTAATTGTCTTTCCCTGAATAATCAGGCCACCAATTTATTTCTGTATACTCTACAGAATTTCAAATAACGATTGGAGACACTTTACCAAAATATAGCACAAGGAATTTATAGTGAGAAAGAAAATAATGAGAGGAAAACCATGAAATGAAAGTACACAAAATGCATGCTATAAAAACATCCAGTATTCTTGCTGTAAGCCCTCGTCTCCAAGATTCCAAGCAGGCAAGGCAAAGAGGGAGCCGCAGTCACGGGCATGAAGCAGACACAAATCAGTGGCTCAGAAGAGTAGCTCTTTTTGGGATTGAGGTCAAGAGAGAAATTTGTTCATCAGTCTCATCAAGAGGACATTGTGTGGTATAAACAATGTTGTCAACAACTTCCTGGCAGCAGTAATGTTCCTGACAGCCATTAATTTTAATGACACTCAGATTGTCAGCCAGGGCCATTAAGCCAGCACACTGTTCAGCAAACACAGTTTTGCCGGGGGTCAGAACAGTGTGATCCAGGCTCAGAGCTCTCTGCTGCTCTGGCTTCATCCTAGAGTGATTTTAGAGTCTCCTGTCTAAGGAAGGGGCTTTATAATTCCAGCAGCCTTCCCTAATGATTTCTTTCACTCACATGTTTGCTAAGTATAGGGCAATACAGGCTTTGACAAGTTCCTAGAAGATAGATGTGTTCTGTATTACCAAATAAAGGTCTAATAGGCTTCCACTGCAGACAAATTTGAGGGCTCTTGTAACTGCCCACGTACTTGTTTCTAGGTATTTGTATAGATACCTAGGGTCCTTGTGGCAGGGGCTCTGTCATCTGTGTCTTACTTAAATGCCAAGTAATAAGATTGTAAATACAGATACATTTTAATGCAAGAAATCATTATTTAAACTCCTTTTGAAAGGAGACTGAGCTTTAGGGAAATATGTATGGCACCAATAAAAAACTCAATCATTGCCTGGTGCGGTGGCTCACGCCTCTAATCCTAGCACTCTGGGAGGCCGAGGCAGGCGGATTGCTCAAGATCAGGAGTTTGAAACCAGCCTGAGAAAGAGCTAGACCCTGTCTCTATTAAAAATAGAAAGAAATTGGCCAACTAAAAATATATAGAAAAAATTAGCTGGGCAGGGTGGCACATGCCTGTAGTCCCAGCTACTTGGGAGGCTGAGGCAGGAGGATCACTTGAGCCCAGGAGTTTGAGGTTGCTGTGAGCTAGGCTGACACCACGGCACTCTAGCCCAGGCAACAGAGTGAGACTCTTGTCTCAAAAAAAAAACAAAAAAAAAAAACAACAACCCAAAAAACCTCATTCATTCATCAAATTTAATGAGCACCTACTAAGCATCAGGCACCATGGTGAGTATTGGGGGTTATTGTGTACCCTGTTGCAGTCCTTTAGTTAGGATTTTCAAATTCCCATCTGACCTGATTTCCTGGTGAAGAAACAGGTAGACATATGGAACCCAAATGGTTATGACTTTGAGATTCTGGGTAATGGCTATAAAGATGTGTAACCTGGCAACTAAATAACCAGTTAGAATAAAGTAAACCTGGTTTTGAGAATTTTTGAGGATTTTCTAGCCTCTTAGTGTTCACTAGAGGTTTAATTTTTATAAATTTCCCTTTGGTTTCCTTTTCTCATCATGACAGGGAATTGAGTAGACACTGTATGTTTTTCTTCATTGTTTCAGATTTTGAGATACAGAGTGAAAGTGGGGAGAACTCTAATCAAGACATGTTTGAGGATGTCGAGTCACATGAGTTGTTCTCAAAAATGCCTGAAGTGGAAGGCGTTCAGCAATCCGATGGGGAAAGTGACTTTGAGAGAGACTGTGGCCCTCGGGGGCACCAGGGAAACGCGCCAGGTGAGGACCGTGGGACCGCACGGTCCCACGGCAGGGAGGTGGGCCAGCTCATAGGCCTTCAGGGCACCTACCTGGGCGAGAAGCCCTATGAATGTCCCCAGTGTGGGAAGACCTTCAGCCGGAAGTCCCACCTAATCACGCACGAACGGACCCACACGGGAGAGAAATACTACAAATGTGACGAATGTGGGAAAAGCTTTAGTGACGGTTCAAACTTCAGTAGACACCAAACTACTCACACTGGGGAGAAACCGTATAAATGCAGGGATTGTGGGAAGAGCTTCAGCCGGAGTGCAAACCTCATCACCCACCAGAGGATCCACACGGGAGAGAAGCCCTTCCAGTGTGCCGAGTGCGGCAAGAGCTTCAGCAGGAGCCCCAACCTCATCGCTCACCAGCGCACGCACACGGGAGAGAAGCCGTACTCGTGCCCGGAGTGTGGGAAGAGCTTTGGCAACCGGTCCAGCCTCAACACACATCAGGGAATCCACACCGGAGAAAAGCCCTACGAATGTAAGGAATGCGGCGAAAGCTTTAGTTACAACTCGAACCTAATCAGACACCAGAGGATCCACACGGGAGAGAAACCGTACAAATGTACCGACTGCGGGCAGAGGTTCAGCCAGAGCTCGGCTCTCATCACCCACCGCAGAACTCACACAGGGGAAAAGCCCTATCAGTGCAGCGAGTGCGGGAAGAGCTTTAGCCGCAGCTCCAATCTGGCCACCCACCGCAGAACCCACATGGTGGAGAAGCCCTATAAGTGCGGGGTGTGCGGGAAGAGCTTCAGCCAGAGCTCCAGCCTGATCGCACACCAGGGCATGCACACGGGGGAGAAACCCTACGAGTGCCTGACGTGCGGGGAGAGCTTCAGCTGGAGCTCCAACCTGCTCAAGCACCAGCGGATCCACACGGGAGAGAAGCCCTACAAGTGTAGTGAGTGTGGGAAGTGCTTCAGCCAGCGCTCCCAGCTGGTGGTGCACCAGCGGACCCACACGGGCGAGAAGCCCTACAAATGCCTCATGTGTGGGAAGAGCTTCAGCCGGGGCTCCATCCTGGTCATGCACCAGAGAGCCCACTTGGGAGACAAGCCCTACAGGTGTCCCGAATGTGGGAAAGGCTTCAGCTGGAATTCGGTTCTCATTATACATCAGCGAATCCACACAGGGGAGAAGCCCTACAAATGCCCCGAGTGTGGCAAAGGGTTCAGCAATAGCTCCAATTTTATTACACATCAGAGAACTCATATGAAAGAGAAACTTTATTGAAATAGCGAAGAGGGAAAGTGAGGGGACTGGCTGGAGAAGGAATTGCCACACTGCCCCAAATAGTGATGTCCCTTTAAAAGAGCCATTCTTCCCAAATGCTTTTTGGGGTTTTTGCCAGAATCTCAGCCTTGCTCATGGTCTTTCTAGAACCCTGTCATCTTAGTGGTTGGAGTCAAGCCCCACACACAGTCAAGAACAGCGTGTAGGAATGGAAGGTCTGGAAAATTGGGTCTTTTTTAGTGACATTTCATGGCTTGATTGGTGTCTCTCGATTCCCCTGTGCCTCAGTTTCCTCTTTGGTGAAATGGGGGGGAAATATTTCTCCAAGTGGAGTGGAAGATAGTGTGGCCCACATCATGGGCTGAATCCTCAGAGAAATACTGGAAATCCATTAGTGTGGTTCTGGTTGTTTTGCTGCCATTTTGTTGGGCTTAGGTGCCTTCACACCAGCTGTTAGCATCCAGGGCTCCCTGTCCAAGTTAGAACCTGCTCTTCCTGCTTTGGTGTCTTGGGCTTTGGTTTCAGATAAAGATGGAAGGGCTTCTCCAATTCTCAGTTACCCATGTAAAGGTAAAGCCCCTTTCTGTTTCTAGAAAGTATCAGGAGCACAGAAACATGAAGTCTGGCCCAGACCCGGTGTCCCAGTGTCCTTCCCATAGAAGAGGTGAACAGGGCCTGCCCGGAAAGGTACACAGTGAAATTGACATGCTTGCTTTTTGTCTCTGCTTACTGTCCTGTGGTAAGTCGGTTGCCTGGGGGAACACACTTGTTCTTGTGGGGTTTTGTGTTTGGAGTGTGTAGTGAAGTCTGAGACCCCCAGCTGCCTACCCATAGCGATGGTCGTTTCTGTCTTGTCAGGAGTGCAGCAGTCCTGCATGCTATGGAGTGGGCTTGTGTCTTTACCCCCACAGATACATAGCCCCATAATCATTTCTAAATTACTCTATGCATTTATTATTTCCTTGTTCTTACATTTTTCATTTTATATATGCAGACCTTGAATTCTGCCTGGTAGCTTTTGTATACTAAGAACATTATTTTTAAGGAAGTGCTGATTTTGAGGACATTATCTGTGCCCTGGAGAGATTTGGGCTTGAATCAGGAGTTTGTCCTATAGATGTCACCCTTGATCTTGGGATACTACCAGGGCTTTGTTCTTGGGATCCTCCAGCCTGGAAACAGTGAAGATGGGAAAGATCACAGGTGAAGGGGTTTGTCATGAGGGAAGAGGAGAGTAGATGAGGTGTTTCTGGGAGATGTGAGACTGCCTCCTGCCACACATGGGGCCTGTGCTCAGAATGGGCTTTGGGTCTTACAGGTGGATGCTCCATACTGCCTAATAAAGTAGAGTCCCATTCTTTTCTGGAGTCTGTCTTTTAACACATGGTAAAAACCTGAACTTGACTGTTAGCAAATTCCTGCCCTAGGCTGATAGTGGTCCAGACCTTCAGGGAGTAAAAACCCATTGCTTCAAAGAGCACACCTTTGGGTGAACCTAGGCCTGTGTGTGCGTGACCAGGGCACAAACCCTTCCACTGCCTTTTGCAGACTCTACATCCAATCTGTCAACCAAGGCTTGGAGTTGCAGCTTTGGCCAAGGAGCCAGATGGCAACTGGGAATCAGCTAAGTTACACACCAGAAGGAAGTTCTAAGCAGTGATGGTTGTTAAACCAAACCAAGTAGGCTGTGAGAGCCCCATAATTAGTTCCATTCCTTCACTTATTTGGCCAACAGTCACTGGGGACTTGCGTACCGTCACTGTCCTACGTGCTAGGGAGAGGTTGTGAACAAGAAGTCCCATCATGTGTCTAATACAAAGATTCCCATCTGTCTGGGAAGATATAAGAGCTGTCCTACCAGTAAGGGAGAATAGATAGGATGGCTTCCCAGCTCACGTTAAGTCCTGGAATTTGATTAGTAAAGGAAACTTGGGCTGTAGAAGATACTGGATCTTTAAATCTCAGTTCGACAGAAGAGTTGATAGTAAGGTTTTTGAAACTTTCTAACTTTCTTTTTTAACTCCTTCCTACCTGGTAGAAACACAAAATATTCTGTGGAAAAAAAGGACACAACATTATTAGCTGGAATTGCAGAATTATGGTAGGACCAGTTTGGGAAAATGACAAATTGTGGTTCTTGAAAGGTTGAGGGTTCACTGCTTCCTCTACGTGGGTCCACAGAGGCAAAGAGGGCTCAGTGTACAGCAGCCTTCGTGCAGCTCTGTGTTGGGTGGAAGGACGTGACTTCTTCCTCTAAAAGATTTCAAGAAGCTCCGGTCCTTTGGGCAGACCTACATCTGCCACAGCTTCCCTCACAACTCAATTCCCCTTGTGTCTCTGTGACAAAGACATAGGCTCTTTCCCTTCCAGGTCCATGCCATTAGGGACTCAGCTTTTTTTTTTTTTTTTTTTTTTTGAGGCACAGTCTCACTTTGTTGCCCGGGCTAGAGTGCTGTGGCGTCAGCCTAGCTCACAGCAACCTCAAACTCCTGGGCTCAAGCCATCTTGCTGCCTCAGCCTCCTGAGTAGCTGGGACTACAGGCATGTGCCACCATGCCCGGCTAATTTTTTATATATATATTAGTTGACCAATTAATTTCTTTCTATTTATAGTAGAGACGGGGTCTTGCTGTTGCTCAGGCTGGTTTCAAACTCCTGACCTGGAGCAATCCGCCCGCCTCGGCCTCCCAGAATGCTAGGATTACAGGCGTGAGCCACCGCGCCCGGCCAGGACTCAGCTTTTGTTACTAGTTTTTTTTCAAGATTCATGAGAACAGTCTTGGGACAATTAATCCACAATAAATGGTTTAAGAAAAAACAAGCCAAAACAAAAAAATAAAAAGATTGCTTCAACCTCAGCTTGGCCCCCAAGTCCACCTCAGCAAGTCTTTTATATGACTTTGGTCAATTCCCTCTCCCTGTCCCCACAATGGCCTTGTACCCTTTTGCCATTCTCAGAATGTCAGCTCATGTCCTCTGAGAACCCTGAACCTGTCAGGTGTGGCCTCTCTCAGCCTCCCACCCGTGAACTAACAAATCTCTCTTTGCACTGAGTCCCTCACCCCACGTGCAGCCCAGAGGCGTGCTCTCAGCTGAATAGTAACCCCTGCCTGCGCTGCCTCTTCTGCAGGACCCCAACCTTGCTCCATCAGCTATTTCCTCTCGATTTCAAGTCTCTCCCTCCCCTACTGGCTTCTTCCAGCAACCTGCTCTCCTGCTGAAGTTGTTCCCAGAGTCTCAAACTCGGCATGTCCAGAACTCACCCGTCGGCCTCCCCTTGCGTTTCCACTTCGTGAGCTGAGCACCACCACCCACTCGCCTCACCCAGCCCCAAAACCTGGGAGGCATCCGGACTCCTTCCTCTCTCGCATCCCTCAGAGCTATTTGGGAACACAAATTCTGCCTCCCTACTTTACATTCCCCAGCCCCTGGCGTAGTTCAGACCTTCGCTGGACGACTGGCTCCCCGGCTCCCTCCAGCCCTGCCCCTGCTTCTCCATCCCTCACGCTGCAGCCAGGGTGAGCCTTCTTCCGCAACACAGGTCGGAGCGTCACTGCTCAGCTTGAGCCTTCCTGCAGAAAGGCCACGCTCCGTGGACAGAAGAGACCTTTCTGATGGGAACCTCATCGCCACACCCCTATGTCTTGCCTGTCCTTGGCCCTGGGTGGCTCCCCTTCAATGTCCCCCACTGGGCCTTGCCTCAGTGCCTCTCCTCATTCCGCTTCCTTTCTGGAATGCTGGGCCTCCCTGTCTGCTGGGTCACACCTGCCCACCTTTGAATACACAGCCTGGGCACCACCTCCTCCCTGCAGCCTTCTTGGCACTTCCCTGGCAGGCGTGACCCTGCCTCTGCTCCCCTGCACTCTGACTTTAGTGCCGTGACTCTCATGACACTGACCTGTTACCCATCTGCCTCCCTTCCTCCATCCTGTCCCTCCCTCTTTTCTGTTATGTTCATACCTGTCCTAAGGTCCCAGACTCTCCGGCAGCTCAGTGCATATACTAGGACCTCAGGAAATATTTGCCACTTGGTTCTCTTCATAGAGATACATAGAAATGCAAGAGGCAGAGGGAGCCCAAAGTTCTGGCCTGGGAAATGGATTAGGTTTCCTTTGGTAAGGTGATAAATGTAAATTAGTTTTAACGTCAGTGCCCTCATAGTATTTACTCATGTACAGTACACACACAGCTGAAGACATTTATTAAACCAACCAACCAGTATCTTTTCTTTTCCAACAGTTCCAATTAACCAACCAGTATCTTAATGAAACAACATATGTTTTTGAAACGTCACATAATCAAAAGCCAGTGGAAAACCATGTGTCTTCTTTATTATAGCTGAATTTGTAATACACAATCTATTTTTTTCTGTTTGGACAAGCAATAAAACTTCAAAGACTTTATGTTACTTTTACATCCAGTGTATCCAAATAACTATATTCAGAGACAGTTCCCCTTGTTTTAAACTTTTTATTGAAATTTAGCAGAAAAGGCTGAGCACAGTGGCACACACCTGTAATCCTAGGACTTTGGGAGGCTGAGGCGAGAGAATTGCTTGAGGAGCAGGAGTTCAAAACCTGTCTGGGTAACAGCAAGACCCTCTCTCCACAAAAAATAAAGAAATTAGCTGGACATGATGGCGTGCACCTGTAGTCCCAGCCACTTGAGAGGCTGAAGTGGGGGCATCTCTTGAGCCCAGGAGTTTGAGGTGACAGTGAGCTTTGACTGCACCACTGCATGCCAGCTTGGGCAACAGAGGGAGACCTTGCCTCAAAAAAAAAAAAAAAAATATATATATATATATATATATATAGCAGATAAATGCACACAAGTGTATGGCTCATTGAATTTTTACAAATTGCACACACTCATGTAACCAGTACCCAGATCAGGAAACAACTTAGCAGCACCCTAGAAATCTCCCTGGCATCCCCTCCCCATCAGCACCTTGTCTCCCTCCTGACCTTGCCCTGAAGTTTGTTGTGTAGTGGATGGAGTATTGGGAGTTGGACAAATACAGTTCTAGATAAACCTGTAATCACTAACTACACACCTTCACTTTTATACTTTGAGGCAGGTCATAATTAGACGACTTTTTTCACGGAATTTTGCTTCCCTTGGGTTGCACTTACACTTTACAATAAACCATAATAGCCTATATTAATAGCAACAAAATTTACAGAGCAATTACCATGTGCCAGGCCCTGTGCTAAACTTTTTACTTATCTCACTTAGTCCTGACAACAACCCTAGGAGGCAGGTAAGTCTCCTCACTCCATAGGTGAGACAGTGGAGACTCAGAGGAGAGGTTTGGTAAGTAACTTGCCCAGCACCTGTCTCTTAGCCATGACTCCTGAAGTCAGTTAACTCCACTGTATTGTTACAGCCATGAGAAATACCTGTAGGAACAAATGGACAAAACAAAATAAAACTGGTAGGCCTGGTATGGTGGCTCTCGCTTGTGATCCCAGCACTTTGGGAGGCCAAGGTGGGAGGATCGCTTGAGGCCAGCCTAGGCAATATATAGTGATAGCCTGTCTCTACAAAAAATAAAAATAATTAGCCAATCATGGTGGTGTGCACCTGTAGCACAGCCATTTCAGGAGGCTGAGGCAGGAGAATTACTTGAGCCCAGGAATTTTGAGGTTGCTGTGAGCTATGATGATGCTATTGTCCTCTAGCTGGGGTGACAGAGTGAGACCCTGTCTCAAAAAAAAAAAAAAAAATTGTGAAGTCATCCTGGACTAACCAACTGACTCAATGTAATCACAAAGGTCCTTAAAATTATTTTTATTTATTTATTTTTTTTTTTGAGACAGAGTCTTGCTTTGTTGCCCAGGCTAGAGTGAGTGCCGTGGCGTCAGCCTAGCTCACAGCAACCTCAAACTCCTGGGCTCAAGCAATCCTCCTGCCTCAGCCTCCCAAGTAGCTGGGACTACAGGCATGAGCCACCATGCCCGGCTAATTTTTTCTATATATATTAGTTGGCCAATTAGTTTCTTTCTATTTATAGTAGAGATGAGGTCTCGCTCTTGCTCAGGCTGGTTTCGAACTCCCGACCTCGAGCGATCCGCCCGCCTCGGCCTCCCAGAGAGCTAGGATTACAGGCGTGAGCCACCGCGCCCGGCACTTAAAATTATTTTTTAAGGCCAGGCACAGTGGATCACACCTGTAATCCTAGCACTCTGGGAGGCCAAGGCGGGAGAGTCACTTGAGCTCAGGAGTTCAAGACCAGCCTGAGCAAGAGTGAGACCTCGTCTCTACTAAAAACAGCAAAATTAGCCAGGTGCAGTGGCTCACACCTGTAGTCGCAGCTACTTGGGAGGCTGAGGCAGGAGAATCCCTTGAGCCCAGGAGTTTTGAGGTTGCAGTGAGCTATGATGATGCCACTGTACTCTAGTCAGTGTGATGGAATAAGACTCTGTCTCAAAAAAATAAAAATCTTTTTAAAAGTAGAAACTGATATATCAGCTACAATTTTTAGTCTTCTACCTAGCTAGTGTCAGGTCTATCCACAACTGTAATTAATTAGTCCTTTGCACATGACCAGTGATTGCCCTTCCTTGCTCTTTATCTCTGATAAGGATCCCATCTCAGGGAATTCAGCAGGAGCTCCATGTCTTGAACTTGCTGTACCCACAGCCTCTCACAGATGGCCCTGGAGATTTTCAAGTGGAGGGCCATTCTAACCTTCCAGCTCTCTGGCCCTAACGTATTTCAAATCTTTGGGCAAAATATAGTCTTTCTTTTTTTACCCTCTATAAAATATCCCAAGGCCACAGGGGAAGTGGAAATAGAATTGTGTGGGCCAGGCAAGGTGGCTCACGCCTGTAATCCTAGCACTCTGGGAGGCCGAGGCGGGTGGATTGCTCCAGGTCAGGAGTTCGAAACCAGCCTGAGCAAGAGCGAGACCCTGTCTCTACTATAAACAGAAAGAAATTAATTGGCCAACTAATATATATATAAAAAATTAGCTGGGCATGGTGGCACATGCCTGTAGTCCCAGCTACTTGGGAGACTGAGGCAGCAGGATTGCTTGAGCCCAGGAGTTTGAGGTTGCTGTGAGCTAGGCTGACGCCACGGCACTCCACTCAAGCCTGGGCAACAAAGCAAGACTCTGTCTCAAAAAAAAACAAAAAAAAAAAAAAACAGAATTATGTGATGGTAACATTTTGAAAGCAGGAGATTACAGAAACTGGCAGAGAGGAAGGGCCTGTGGTTAATTCCCTTTGGCTTTCCACCCCTTCCTTGGTGCAGCTGAGCTCATGCCTCTGGCATCTGAGCAGAGGCTGTGGCTCCAGGGCCCACCTGCCCCTGGATCCCTCTCTCCTGCTCACTATTCCCAGTGTCCCACAGCGAGACGTTTCCGTTCATTCACAGGCCAGAGGCAGCTGTGGGAGAACTGCTGGGAGAGGTTCTCACTCCAATGACACTTGACTGGAGTCCTTCATAGCTCACGGACTATGTAAAATACGTAAAAGCAGAGCTGCTCTGGTGACTGGAAGGCAGGAACCCAAAGGCCTCTCCTGGGTTGGACCTTTGCCCCACCTTGCCAGTCCCTGAGGCAGCTCAGGAATTTTGGGGCTGGTCCAGGGAATGTTTTGAAAGCTAGATGTGTGTGAGGGGAAGAGTGCTGGTCTGAGTTTCCACATGAGCCTTCTCAGAAGGAATTGTCGTGGCTGGACCTGGCAACTGGCTTTCCGGAGAGCTCCTCCTGTCATCCTGTGCTTTCTCTCAGCACAGGCTGCTCTTACTGGGAGAAATCACAGTTTCACCCACCTCCACAGGATCTGGACCTTTCATCTGTTAAATAGGGAGTGAGACCTATTATGCAGGGTTCCTTGTTGCAACCAAACCAGATAAAATACATAAATTAGACGCTAAATAGCGACGCGTTTCACTTAGGGCTGAGGGCGGCTGTTTAAACCTGTTAATCTCTATTTACCCTTGTTACATAGATGAATACCCCGAGGCGGCTTGAGATGAGGGTCTGTTGGTATGGAGCTGGGACTCCAGTCAAGGTTTTCTGCCACTTAAAGTGCTTTTCTCTGGTTGCCAGGTGTGGTAATACTTCACCACCACTACATCCTCCCTCAACTTCTTCTCCCCTGCACCCCTCACATGTCTTCATTTCCTGCGTGCACAGTTCTGGGTCATTGGAGAGGAACACCATTGACGCTTATTCATTCAACAATCAGGCTGTGGTTGTGCTGTGGTGGCAGAAAATAAAAAGCAAAACACTCTTTTCCTCTTAAGTGCATTCCAGCTGAGGATCCATTTTCGAAAACGCTGCCGGAAAGAACCCAAATAACTCCAATGCCATGTGATACATGCCAGGTGGAGGTGAGTTCAAAGGAAACAACTTGATGGAAATACTAGAGAGGGCTGGGGAGAGCCCAGGATGGAAGAAGGTGCAACCTCAGGGAAACAGGTTTAAACAGCCGCCCTCAGCCCTAAGTGAAACGCGTCGTAAAGGGCCCTCTCGCTCCAAGTCGCCAGGGCCGCGCAGGGCGACAGGCGTCCTCCGCCTCCGGGAGGCAGGACGCACGCGCCCGCAGCCGGGTCAGTTCTAGCCGCGTCCCTGACGGAGCCCCTCCAGCCGCCAGCACGAAGGCAAGTCCCACCCCTCGTCAATGGTTGGTCTGAAACAAACAGGCGCTTGAGACGTCCTCATACATTATTGGTTAGTGCTGCTGTCTGTCTGAGGGCAGAGGCCTCTGGGAAATGTAGCTCCGCGAATACAGAGTGCATCTCGGTCTCCGCTTCCGCTTCCCGTCCGGTGCCCGGGCTTGGGGCTCTAGGTTCCAGTGTGGTGCTGTGGACGTTGCGTGGCTGCGGAGAAGGTGCCACTGCGCCCAGTCGTCCGTATTTCCAGGGCTTCGGCGGGCGGGAGCGGCTGTCACCTTGACCCCGGGCGGCCCCCGCCGGGTGGTTGTGGCCGGGCCGCGAGCGGGGGTCCGGCCGCCTGGGTTCAGGCCCGGAGTGAGTCCCTGCGAGCGGACCCGGGGCAAGATACGGTCCTCCTGCTGGCGGCGCCCTCTTTCCAGCCACCCGCTGGGCCCGGAGAGGACGTTCGTGGCTCTGTGGCCGCCGAGGCGCCCCAGTCCCCAGGGCCCGCGTTTGACCTATAAAGCTTGCAGAGAAGGTCGCCCGAGGAGCAGAGTAGCCTTCCAGAGTAAGTCATGCTCTGTGAGCTGGTCACGCAGTTCACGGTCAGAGGGCTGAGCCAGTGTCCATTTTCCCGCCATAAACCAGCTGCGTGACTTTGAGCAAGTCCCTGGGGGTCTCTGGAGCCATGACTGCTTCAGGCCTAAGATCCTTGAACCCAGAGTATCTCTTAACTTTCCTCCCAATTCTAGCATCCCGTCAGTCTGTTTTTATTACTCTCTTAAAGGTTGTAACCATAACCAGGGTAAATCTCCTTGTTTGGGAGAGAGAGTTCTGATGTCAGGGCTGAGGAATCCAGAACGGGGCGCCCAAGGCTGAGAACCTAGCCAGAGGTGAGGGCAGTGGAGCAGCTGGAGCATTTGAATCTCTGAAATTTAGAGCCAGCGCCACCCCAGTGCTGCTACCTTAGGTGCCTTCTCAGACTTGTGCCAGACATTTACTTTGCAACACCCTGTAGTTCTGAAGACCAGTGGCTTGGGAGGGTGGGCAGTTTATTGTCCTATACGTGATCTCTATCAGCCCATTGGCATTCTTCAGTGGATAACTGTCCTTTCTTCAGCCTTAAGATGACTGCCATGGAAACACAGATTCAAGCTCCTCTACTTTCTGACCATATTAGCAGCCCTTGACCACTCTTAACAAACTTCTGGACTGCCTCCCCAGTGACAGAGGGCACCCAGGCATGGAGTGGGGTGGGGACTGGAAGGTTCTCTTCTCAATCCTGCTAGGCTAATATTTGTGATTTTCAGTAGAGTTCACTTTGTAATGTGTGTCTCTGACTCCAGAATTTCAAGTTCCACTTAGTGATTCCTAACTGAAGATGGCTTCCAAGTGAGGCGACGGAAGAGACTTGAGCTTCACGGTATAGTTGCAAGGCTTTTTTTTTTTTTTTCCTGAGCTGAACAATGGCTGTAGCTGTGGACCAACAAATCCAGACTCCACAAGTACAAGGTCTGCAAATAGTGAAACAGGAAGAAGATTCCCACTGGGAGCAGGAAATTTCCCATCAAGAGAATGACGCTGACCCAGAGACATCCTGCCAGAACTTTTGGCATTTTCGCTATCAAGAAGCATCAGGACCGCGAGAGGCCCTCAACCAACTCCAGAAGCTCTGTCACCAGTGGCTGAGACCAGAAAAGCATACAAAAGAACATATCCTAAAGTTGCTAGTCCTAGAACAGTTCCTGACTGTCCTTCCCCTGGAGACCCAGATCTGGGTTAGACAACAACATCCAGAGAGTGGCGAGGAAGCAGTGGCTCTGGTAGAAGACTTACAGAAAGAGCTTCGAAGACAGATGCTGCAGGTGAGATATAAGAACATAGTTCTGATGGCCGGGTGCGGTGGCTCATGCCTGTAATCCTAGCACTCTGGGAGGCCGAGGCAGGTGGATTGCTCCAGGTCAGGAGTTCGAAACCAGCCTGAGCAAGAGCGAGACCCCGTCTCTACTATAAATAGAAAGAAATTAATTGGCCAACTAATATATATAGAAAAAACTAGCTGGGCATGGTGGCACATGCCTGTAGTCCCAGCTACTTGGGAGGCTGAGGCAGCAGGATCGCTTGAGCCCAGGACTTTGAGGTTGCTGTGAGCTAGGCTGATGCCACGGCACTCCACTCAAGCCTGGGCAACAAAGCAAGACTCTGTCTCAAAAAAAAAAAAAAAAAAAGAACATAGTTCTGAGTAGTTAAAATAGATGAATGTGAGAGATAGAGCCACCTTGGGTTTCCAGCAGTGTAGGAGACATGCAGTAAATTGCTATTTGTGTCAAACTAGAATTTGCTTATTCTGTGGTCCAGGTAGCTGCAGCTTTCTTTTCAAGTTTGGACTGACTCTTCAGAGAATGTGTGACATTGGCTGCTTTGAGTGTTGGTCCCTGCCATTACAGAAGAGAATTGTTTAAAATGGCTTGAGCATCACTCTGAGCAAGGAGGAACACAGCATGACGGGAATCTGTTTTTGGAGAACAGCTCTCATTCTGCAGCACCCAGCTGGAAGCAAAGGCTTCACTGGTCTTTATTGATATAATTAAACCTATTGCAAAATAGCTGAATTATTGGTTGGCCCTATGTGTTTTACCTAGGTGTTGGCAGGGCAGGTAGGAGCAGCCCCAGGAGAGCTGGGTGGCTAGGTTGCAATGGGCAGGCATATCTCCATGAAATATTCCACACACCACACTCCTTACTGCTGCTGCAGGGATTCACATATGACTGGCTTTCTCTTTTGCTTCTTTGGGTCTTGGGATGTTTAAGTTTTAGTTCCTACAGAATTTTGATGACTTCCAGTCCTTAAATAGGGACAGGATGTGCTTGCTCTCAGAGAAGAGGGAATCCTCAGGATCAGTACTGAATTCTATAAACATCCATCCAAAGCAAGCACAGAAAGAATTCATATGTCTGTTCCAGGCAGTGGTGAAGAGCTCACAGGCAGAAGCAGATGAACAATTGAGCCACAGCCCCAAAATAGAACCCCAATCCTTCCATGACAGCGGTAAGAAATACTAATAGCAGTGTGGGGAGGAAGGAGGGATCCTTCTGTGGGGAGGGCATAAAATTACCCTGAGTGCAGAAAGTGGGAACTCCCACTTTCTTCCACTTGGAAGATGTGGCGTGTGAACTGAGGCTGACCACATGAATCTATGAGATCTTAAATAGGTATCCCCAAAGGGAAGAAGGACCTTGGTTGGCGTGTTTTATAAAACAACACAGGGGAGCCTGTGGCACCTTTCCTTATGTGATGGAGAGATTACTGGTCCTAGTAGGAATAGATTTTAGGCCTGGTTAGTGGGAAGGATACAAGGTAGGTTTAAACTAAGGTGCAGTAATCCTTAAAACAGGTAGGTGTCCCCAAACCAGAACTAAAAAACAAAATTATAAAACCCTGGCTGTCAGTACCTGGATGGATATAGAAGGGAAAACCTAGAAACTTCATCTTAGAAATGTATCATTTTGGGCCGGGCGAGGTGGCTCACGCCTGTAATCCTAGCTCTCTGGGAGGCCGAGGCGGGCGGATTGTTCGAGGTCAGGAGTTCGAAACCAGCCTGAGCAAGAGCAAGACCCTATCTCTACTATAAATAGAAAGAAATTAATTGGCCAACTAATATATACAAAAAATTAGCCAGGCATGGTGGCGAATGCCTGTAGTCCCAGCTACTTGGGAGGCTGAGGCAGGAGGATTGCTTGAGCCAGGAGTTTGAGGTTGCTGTGAGCTAGGCTGACGCCACGGCACTCACTCTGGCCTAGGCAACAAAGTGAGACTCTGTCTCAAAAAAAAAAAAAAGTATCATTTTGGATTTTTAATAACCTATGATAGGTCAAAGCAAGTACTAAGAGAAGGAAGAAGACTCTGTTTCTAAACTCAGCTGGGCCAGTCCCCAACAGGAGTTGAGAACCACGTACTCTAATGGCTCCTTTCTCTCCCCCCAGCCCTGCCTGGTGCTCAGGCTCTGGGAATTCCTACAGAGAAGAGCTGTGGTGGCCAGGGGATGGTGAGTAGCTCCCAGGTGAGCCAGACTTTACTCAGGTCACCTTTTACTACAGAGTGGGCTCTCTGCAGCCAACTCTCTTGATTCTCAGAAATTCCAAAAGAGTTTTACCCAGTGAGGAAACCCAGTAACTTTACAGATTAGGCTCCAGAATTCCATCAGCCTGCAAAAGGTCACCCAAATCTCCTTATTTATGATAAGGCAGTGCCACAGTGTGGTAGCGAGGGATTAGATTAAACTTATTCTTTTCCTTGACCCTGAAACTGTCAGATTATATTGATTTGTTTGTTTGCCTTAAAAGTACTGGTTGCTTCTTTCATTCTACTTCTGGATCTTGTTCACATGGCATGCAGTATTATGTTGTGAGGGGAAAAACAAAAAGCTTCAGAGACAGATAGCCCTGAGTTCAAATCCTAGCTATGACCTGTACCAGCTGTGTAACTTCCATCAAGCCTGAAAAGCGGCTGTCTCACTGCACAGGTGTTCAGTAAATGTTAGCTTATTTCTTTTCTTTCTCTCCTCCTGTGCCCTCCTCCTGCCCCCTTTACTGCATTCACTTTTGTATTTTTTCTGTTTTGTCATTTGCCCTATGACTCAGGCATTATAGAGGCATTTGGTCCCAAGGCTGTGTGTTTTGAGGAGGGCTGTTATGTCTCCTCAGGAGCTGATGACATTTGGCGATGTGGCTGTATATGTCTCCCAGGAGGCACTGAGGAAACTGGAACCTGGACAGAAGAACCACATAGAAGTAATTTGGCAGAACTCTACAAAGGGAGTCTTGCTAGGTAAGAATGACTTTTTCCTTTACAGTCAAAGTTAGCCATAGAGTTTCTGTAGTATTCATTACTCTGCACCTTTTCTGGGTTGAATGTTTCAAATCAATTCCTTCCTTCAGTCTTTTTTTTTTTTTTTTTTTTTGAGACAGAGTCTCACTTTGTTGCCCAGGCTAGAGTGAGTGCCATGGCGTCAGCCTAGCTCACAGCAACCTCAAACTCCTGGCTCAAGCAATCCTTCTGCCTCAGCCTCCCAAGTAGCTGGGACTACAGGCATGCGCCACCATGCCTGGCTAATTTTTTTCTATATATATTAGTTGGCCAATTAATTTCTTTCTATTTATAGTAGAGACGGGATCTCGCTCTTGCTCAGGCTGGTTTCGAACTCCTGACCTCGAGCAATCCGCCTGCCTCGGCCTCCCAGAGAGCTAGGATTACAGGCGTGAGCCACCGCACCCGGCCCTTCCTTCAGTCTTGTTTGAAAGAAATATGGAAATCCAATACCATTGTCAGTGTCACAAAGGATGAGTTTAACGAGTCCAGAAAAGATATCAGATTGAAAGCTCATCTTAGGGAGACGGTCAGTTTAGGTGTGTGCCTGAATTTTATCTGTTACAAGATAGATGAACATGGATATATAGTTATGGATTTGGGCCTGAATTTGTTTTCTTGTTCTTCTCTCATGATCCTTTATAGTATTTTCATTAAGCCTTCCCAAGAATCCCCCTAGACTTTTAAAAAAATTACTATCTTCTCCCCCTGACATATAAAATGGTTGGGATTAGATTCACCAAACCATTG
Organism: Microcebus murinus; assembly: GCF_040939455.1. Classification (NCBI taxonomy): domain Eukaryota; kingdom Metazoa; phylum Chordata; class Mammalia; order Primates; family Cheirogaleidae; genus Microcebus; species Microcebus murinus. Next base: position 4,255,560 of record NC_134110.1, on the reverse strand, counting down.
CATCTTCTGTTTGTTTCCCTGCAAACAGATTTTCCAATCCACAGGCCCAGTGTGAGCTCCCATGTGGAACTGGAGGAAAAACCACAGAGCTCAGATCCTCCGCACTCCGGAGGGAAGAGGAGTGTGAGAGACTGCTCAGTGGGTGGGCTGAGAGTCAAGCCTGGCCAGGTGCCAAACTGGAGAAAAGCCAAGACCTGGGATGGGCTGGAGTGGCAGGGCCCAGAGGATGAAAAGGGGGAGGAGTACACTGGGGCTATGAGGAAACCAAGATTTTTCTGGGAATTCTCGGTGAGAGTCCTGGATCCATGAAAAACTCTGCACCTGTCATTGGAACCGCCAGGTGTACCGGACTGTGGCAGAGCAGCTGCGAGAGCATGGCTTCCTGCAGACCCTGGAGCAGTGTCACTACTGGTTCAAAAACCTCCAGACCCTCCAGACCGGCCTGGGAGCGGGGCGGGCAGCCGTGAGGGAGCCTTGGCGGTCTCAGAGGCGGCAGCGGGTGCCTCAGCCGTCCAGCCTGCCGAGAGGGGAGCTGCCGCAGCATTGGGCCCATGGGGGGCCCCGGGAGCCCAGCTGAGGGGCAGCCTGCCTGCGGCCCCGGCGCCACCAGCCTGGGAGCTGATCAGGCCTTCGGTGAGCGAGTTGTCGCGGGCCGTGCGGACCAACATCCTATGCACTGTGCCCGGCTGCGGCAAGATCCTGCCCAACAGCCCCGCGCTCAACATGCACCTAGTCAAGAGCCACCGCCTGCAGGACGGCATAGTAAATCCAACAATAAGAAAAGATTTGAAAACCGTACCAAAATTCTACTGTTGTCCAATTGAAGGATGCCCTAGAGGCCCCAACAGACCATTTTCTCAATTTTCTCTCGTAAAACAGCACTTTATGAAAATGCATGCCGAGAAGAAGCATAAATGCAGTAAGTGCAGCAATTCGTATGGCACGGAGTGGGACTTGAAGAGGCACTTGGAGGACTGCGGCAAGACCTTCCAGTGCACATGTGGCCGTCCCTACTCTAGCAGAACCGCGCTGCAGTCCCACATCTACCGAACTGGCCACAAGATCCCCGCAGAACACAAGGATCCACCTAGTAAGAAAAGGAAAATGGAAAACTGCCTGCAAAACCAGAAGTTGTCCAGTAAGACCGTTGAACCATTGAGCAACCAACCAGTCCCTACACCAGACACTCAAGAACTAGAAGCTTCAGAAATAAAGCTAGTAGCACCTTTCGAAGATTCCTGCGGCTCTAATGCCAGAAAGCAGTCGCTTACTACGCCTCCGAAATATCCTCAGAAGTTGCTTTTACCAAAGCCCGAGGTGGCTTTGGTTAAACTACCCATGATGCAGTTTTCTCCCATGCCTGTCTTTGTGCCTACAGCCGACTCCTCGGCCCAGCCTGTGGTGTTAGGTGTGGATCAGGGCTCTGCCATGGGGGCTGTCCACTTGCTGCCCTTGTCGATAGGAACCTGATCCTTGGCCTAGATTCAGAGGCTTACTCTCTTAAGGAGAGCCTACCTCTTTCCAAGATTGAGCCAGTTAGTACAGGTATTCAAGTGAACTTGGGTAAAAGTCCATCCACTCCTTCACAGGAACTTGGGAACACATGTCAGAAGAACAGCATTTCTTCAACCAATGTACAGACAGATCTGCCTTATGTCTCAGAAAACCTTATACCTTCTACACAGTGGGCTAGCCCTGATTCCTCTGTGTCGTCTTGTTCCTAGACTGACTTGTCATTTGATTCTCAAGTGTCCCTTCCCGTAAGCGTTGACACTCAAACGTTTTTGCCCAGCTCTAAGGTAACTTCGTCTGTTGCTGCTCAGACTGATGCGTTTACAGATGTTTGTTTCCAGTCAGGTGGGATCTCCAGAGAGACTCAAACCAGCAGGATGCGGAGTCCGACCGATGACCCCATGCAGACGGACCAAGCTGGAATGTGCAGAGACATTTTTGAGAGTGTTCATTCATCGTAAAGTGTTGCTACTGACAATATCACAAGCAGCAGTTTAGTAGCAGAGACAGTAACTCATGGTTTGTTGCCTCAGAACGACCCTAAGACTTTAAATCAAGATATTGAGAAATCTGCATAGATATAAACTTCAGCGCACAGAATGGTATGCTTCCTTCACAGAACATGACGGATAATCAGACCCAAACCGTGGATTTGTTAAGTGATTTAGAAAACATCTTGTCAAATAATCTGCCTGGTCAGACGCTGGATAATCGTAGTCTTTTGTCTGACACGAATCCTGGACCTGACACCCAGCTCCCATCTGGCCCAACCCAGAATCCCGGAATAGATTTTGATATCAAAGAGTTCTTTTCAGCTTCAAATATCCAGGCTTAAACTGAAGAGAGTGAACTTAGCACCATGAATGCTGAACCAGTCTTGAAATCACTGGACAGAGAGACGCAAACTGACTTCTTACTCGCAGACACCTCCCCTCAGTCCTATGGATGCAGGGGAAATTCTAACTTCTTAGGCCTTGAGATGTTTGACACGCAGACACAAACAGAATTAAACAACTTTTTAGACAGTAGCCCTCATCTGCCTCTGGGAAATATTCTGAAACACACCAGCTTTTCCATGAGTATGGATTCGTCTGACACAGAGACCCAAACTGAAGGAATTTGCACTGCTAAAAACATACTTGCTCTAGAAAGTAAAGTTCAGTTGAACAGTGCAGAAACACAGACCATGAGTTCTGGTTTTGAAACCCTGGGGAGCTTGTTCTTCACCAGCTATGAAACTCAGACAGCAATGGATGACTTTCTCCTGGCTGATTTGGCCTGGAACACGAAGGAGTCTCAGTTCAGCTCTATAGAGACCCAGACGTGTGCTGAACTGCACAGAGTCTCCAACTTCTAAAAGTGGAGTCCGTGTATGGGATGGCGTTTACCATTTCTTTCTGCATTTGGAAAATGGGGAACAGGGACAGCAATATTAATTCTGTTGAATGTAGTCGATGATGCAGTTGATTTGATTCTTTGCAGTTCTTGCCTTTTGTACTTATAAACATGAAATTTGTGTATAAATGTGAGTGTATTATAAAGTGTAAGATGTTGATCTAAAAATAATTGTTTTTGTGTTGCCTACATTTGCCCTTTTACAGCTAGTCTTTCCATCTTTTAAAAAAAAATGTATTTCACACCTATAAAACCTATATAGCCATTTAGCTGAAACCAAGCTTACCAGGTACTAGGGTACAGACTTCTCAAATCTTCAAAACATTTTAGTCGCATGTAACATACTTAACTTAAATTGCATGTAAAATATAATTGACAGTGCTTGTTAGAAATTCCTGTTTCTTGATAGTAATATCTAGAAGATCTGATGCTGCCACCATCAGATTTAAACAACAGTGCTTCTGTGGTTTAACACTCTTGCTACCTGCAGTTTCTTCTACTTTGACATCTCTTTTTCCGATTTGAAAACACCAAGGAAAACTACAGCTATCTTTAGCTTTTTAGGTAGTTTTCATGTAGCCAATGCTATCCCTCTACATGAGCTCTTATTGATACAAATATTAGTGTGTGGTACTTTCCTTATAAGAAGTTCGTTGCTATAAAATTACTGCCTCTAGAAAGAGCAGCAAGCATAGTGTAAATAATAACCCTGCTAAATAAAAGTCATCCAAAAAGTTCCATCCAATCGTGGAAACACAGGGTGACTATGTAGTTCGTCCTGGAATGCACTTTATGATCATCCTGTCTGCTTTCCATGATAGGCCGGAGTGGAGCCCTGAAGCTATTTCCCAAAGTGCACCCACAGGCTGGATCTGAGTTTTATCACTCTCAGTGTTAAATAAAAAGTGAGAAGTGAAAAGGACATTCCCCCCTAGATTTCAACACTTTGCACTTCTACTAAGCTTGATAGGGCAAGAGTGTAATCTACAATTTTAAAGTGAATTTTTCTTCCATCTGCCACTTGTTATCTTTCCCTTGAATAAGAAAAGACATTGGTCTAGCAAGGATATTGTTTGTGCCTTGAGGCTAGCAATTATAGAATAGATCCATCTAAAATATGGTATTCTGCATTTTGTTGCTTTATTTTTTAAAAGAGACTAATAGCACAGTCTTCATCAAAGAAAACAAAGGTGAACCTATTGTTTCAATAAGAACATTTACTATGTTTTCAGATGGGAGCACGATCAAGTATGCTCTGGGGGTTTTCTGTATTTGGGAAATCCTGAATTCTTAATTGTTGGGCAACTTTCAGGCAGGTAAGCATCAGTGCAGCCTGTAAGTTCTCTAAGTTTACAAAAAAAAAAAAAAGCACACTCGTGCTGCTGAAGGCTAACTTCTCAAAATAAAACCTAAGAAGGGGACTAATGATTCATTAAAGCAAATTGATGGTTTTGCTACTAATTCTTATCCCATACATCTGATACAAAAGAAGTGCTGGTAATGGATAAATAATATATCCTAGGCAGATGAATTCAACCTAGTAGATAAAAGTTTGCTTTGGTCACAGTTGCCTATGAACATGGGTTTCAAAACAAACATAAAGCCTTATCTTAGAATTTCATTATGTTTTAGAACTGTCACTGCCTTAATGTTCAAACATCTATTTAAGTCCTCCAAATAAAGGAAAAATGCATGTCTGTGGCTTTTTGTAAATATATGTACAGCGATCTATGGCTTTAAAAAATAAAACATTTTGTTTCTGTGAAAAAAAAAACCTCCAGACCAACTAGCGCAAAGCCAGGAGCACCTACATGCCAGGCACCTGTGCCTTCTATGACAAGATGGATGCCCTGATGTGCCCACGGGTCACCACCCCCATTCCAGAGGTGGCAGGGGGGTCTGCCCGCGCAGCACGATGTGGAGCATGAAGAACTGCACAGGGCTTGCTGGCAGCAGGAGGTGGCGATGCTGGCAGAGGCTATGTTAGGAAGCAGGTCGGGGAAGCAGGGGCGGAACCTAGGCTGTACAGCGGCATCTTTGGAAGAAGGGCATTCAGAAGCCATGACAGGATTCTGAGGGGGAAGAACGGTGGATCCAAGAAGCATCCGGAAGCCCTGGTATCCCAGCCCTGTTTTCAGAGTCCTGCTGGTAAGTGCTACTGGTATCATGAGCAAGATGGGAGGGTCCCACTTATTAACAGAGTTTGGAGAGAGCCTCATCCCAAATAGTTCTCTAAGAAGTGACATTTGGGTTCAGGGCTCATTGTAATAGTTTGGAAAGGGCAAGGAAAGACTATGTACAAATGGAAGCTCCCTTTGTTCACTTGAGTAATTGAGAAAAAGGAAGAACGATTATTTAAGAATGTTTATAAGCTTAAAAATAAATATGTGCATATTGTTGGATCAAGTCCTGTCACAGAGGGAAAAACCCATTTGATTATTTTTCAGAAAATCACTAAAATGCTGTGGTGGGCATGGTGTCTTCTGCTATCTTCATTACAAAACAAACCAGTAGCATTGTCTTGGCTTAACCACTGTACCCTTTCCCCAGGTGTGCACTGGGGGTATGAAGAAATTAAACGTTTTCTTCTGAAAACTAGACCTTCCTGGGAGGTGCTTCCATTCTCATTTCACCTGCCACTTCCAGATATGAGAAGAGAAAGTCAATCACAGAACTCCATGTCCCTTCTTGCTTTTCCTTGAGCAGGACTTCCAGTTCCCCAGCCAGATGGGGTCACAAGGCTGCAGAGAAGTGAGGGGCTTTGGAATGTCGATCTTCAGGATTTGGAGGAGACTCAGAAAACTTCCTCTGCAGGTGGGAAGTGAGTGGGAGCTAGTACTCCACCAAAACAGTCACCCCAGGAGTTCTCAACATGGACAAGCCAGCGCTGAGAGAGGAACCCAGGCACTTAGCATTCCCAGCTCTGTGATGCTGAAAAGACAGGAGTTGGGAAAAGAACAGAGAAGCGGGCAGCACTCAGGAAAGCCTATTCCCCTAAGTTTAAACCTTAGTTACCTTGGGAAAAGATACAACTGAATTATGAGTGTTTATGATTTTCCCTTTATCTGAATTTTAATTATGATTAATTATCACTTAACCAGGCTAATAGAAAAAGTGATCACGGAAAACCCCAAATTAAAATTACAGGGATGGCGGGGCCCAGGTAGGCTATGGGTGTGTGCCGCGGCCACCACTGCCCTCTTTGGAGGCGCAGGTCGGGCAGGAGCCACGTTTGTGGTGTGCAGCATCGCGGCAGACCATGAGGATCTCATCCATGATGTCTCCTTCGACTTCCACAGGTGGCGGATGGTGACCTGCTCCAGCGATCAGAGCGTTAAGGTCTGGGATAAAAGTGAAAGTGGGGATTGGCATTGTACTGCTAGCTGGAAGACACATAGTGGATCTGTATGGCGTGTGACATGGGCCCATCCTGAATTTGGATAGGTTTTGGCTTCCTGTTCTTTTGACCGAACAGCTGCTATATGGGAAGAAATAGTAGGAGAATCAAATGATAAACTTCGAAGCCAGAGTCACTGGGTTGAAAGGACAACTCTAAGGATAGTAGGACATGTTACCAATGTGAAATTTGCTCCCAAGCATATGGGTCTTATGCTAGCAACCTGTTCAGCAGATGGTATAGTAAGAATATACAGGGCACCAGATGTTATGAATCTCAGCCAGTGGTCTCTGCAGCTTGAGATCTCACATAAGCTGAGCTGTAGTTGTATTTGTTGGAACCCTTCAAGCCCTCAGGCTCATTCTCCCATGATAGCTGTAGGACAATAGTCCCATGATAGGACAATAGTCCAAATACAACGGCCAAGGTTCAGATTTTTTAATATAATGAAAACACCAGGAAATACACAAAAGCTGGAACTCTTATGACAGTCACTGATCCTGTACATGATATTCCATTTGCTTCAAATTTGGGAAGATCTTTCCATATTCTAGCAATAGCAACCAAAGATGTGAGAATTTTTACATTAAAGCTTGTGAAGAAAGAACTTACTTCCTCTGGCGGGCCAACAAAATTTGAAGTCCATATCGTGGCTCAATTTGATAATCATAATTCCCAGGTCTGGCGAGTGAGTTGGAATATAACAGTGCTAGCATCTTCAGGAGATGATGGCTGTGTACGATTGTGGAAAGCTAATTATATGGACAGTTGGAAGTGTACTGGTATTTTGAAAGGTAATGGGAGCCCAGTCAATGGGAGTTCTCAGCAGGGAAACTCAAATCCTTCCCTAGGTTCAAATATTCTAAATCTTCAAAATTCATTAAATGGATCTTCTGCTGGCAGAAAGCAGAGCTGAGTACAAGCTAACTGGAGTAACTTTGCTGTCTTGCTGTTTGTTGCATGCACACAGGAATGGAAAGCAAGCTCCTTTTCCCCTTCCCCAGCGCCACTTGACTTCTCCCAAGATACACCAGCAGCCTGCTTACTGCTAAATGCAGTCCAAAAGGCCTTTAAAAATACAGTGTATATCATTTTTGTGTACTAGTCAGTTTACTGACACTATTTGAAACTTTTAAAATATAAAGGAGAGGCTTTTTGTTGAGATGTTATCACCAAAACAATTTTTTGAAATGTTCCTGAAACTAACTTGGGTTTAAAAATTAAAAGGATTGTTACCATCCTTATGTAAGTAGTTGGAAGGAGGAAAAATATCACTTTATTTCATTTGGAGAATATTGGCATATTTCTTTTGTTTCCTAAAACAGTAAACTTTAAATGATGAATTTTTATACTTTTAATTTGAAAACTGAATAAATATTTTTTATAAAAAAAATTACAGTCAACCTTAGAATATTGGAGGGAGAATTTCTCATGGTTAAGATGAGCTCCTCTCCCTGGTGCAGCTCAGTCATTTTGCTGGAATTAGGGGATCTGATAAGTAGTACCCTTCTTCTCCTACCCAGATTCTTGACCAACTGCGACAGACATGAGTTAGACAGTGAGATCAAAATGGCAGCATGGGGCCGTTGGAGAATGTGACTTAGGTGTATGGCCACAGTGGACTTTCCTAATAATACTGTACCCAAGAATTGAGCAGATTGACCCACCCTGCCACAGGCAGCACCCTGTAGGGACAGAACCTTCACTGCTGATCTTCTGAGTCTTGAATACTCACGTCGTCATTAATCAAAGTCATTCCTCATACTCTAAGTAAGGGGACAGACAGAGGCCAGGAGATCTATTCTGGGGATGTAGAACTATTCTACAGAATGCTCCCTGGAAAGAAGCACCAAGAAGAGAAAGGTAGCCTTTTAGTGCTGGTTGCCAGTCCCTAGGTAGGTGGGCAAAGAGGAGGAGCCTCTGAGGAGCATTGAGCTGCTCTGGCTGAAAAAGAATGGGCCCAGAGCCTGCCTGCATCCTTTCCCCAGCCCTTTCCCAAATGACCTTCTTGTTTAGAAGCTGGGGAAGTGCTAGTCTACTGGTCTTAACCATGGTTCGGCCATATTCAGATTTGTTTGTTCCTGGTTAATGCAAAGTTGACTATGTTCTGTCAATAACTTGTTTTTAAGCATCCACTGAGGACCTCGTTCACATAGTTTCCATTCTTCTGAATTCAGAAAATGGGTTACATTTGCAGTTTCATTTCATTCTTTCAGATCTTGAAACAAGGGCTGAGAATGAGGAGAATTCAAGCCAGAACATTTCAGAGGAAGTAGAACTACCTGACGCATTATTAAAAAGATCCAGAACGAATGTTTCCCAATACCTTATTTGGAAGAAAGACTGGGAAAGTGAATATGGGGCAGAAAAGCAATGGAAAATATCCCTGGAAGATGGGCAAGAATCACTCTCTTCTCCAGAAAGGGACTTAGGTAAATTCATAGGTCTTCAGGGAACCTATGTAGGAGAAAAATCCAATATGTGCTTTGATTGTGGAAAAAATTTCAGCCAGAGCTCACACCTAGCTGTCCACAGATTAGCCCTAGTTGGAGAAAAGAAATCTTATAAATGTGGCCATAGTGGGAAAAACTTTGGCTGAAGCTCACACACAGTTTGCCATCAGAGAATCCACACTGGGGAGAAGCCCTACAAATGCCCCGAATGTTGGGAAAGCTTCAGTGATCATTCTAACCTCACAGCACACCAGAGAATTCACATGGCAGAAGCCCTATAAATGTGCAGAATGCTGGAAAAGTTTCAGTCAGAGCCTTGTTATGCACCAGAGAATCCATACAGGAGAGAAACCCCATAAATGTAGTGAGTTTGCGAAAAGTTTCACCAATAGTTCACACTTTAGCATACATTGGTGAACACACACTGGTGAAAAACCCTAACCGTGCCCAGAGTGTGGGGAAAAGTTCAGTAAGAGTTCCACCCTCACCAGCCATCAAAGGATCCACACAGGGGAGAAACCCTATAAATGTCTCAAATGTGGGAAAAGTTTCAGTGACTGCTCAAATCTCTTTACCCACTGGCGAATTCATACTGGAGAGAGACCCTATAAATGTGGAGAATGTGGGAAGAGCTTCAATCAGAGCTCTCATCATACACCAGAAAATCCACACAAGAGAAAAACCCTATGAATGTACTGAATGTGGGAGGCAATTGAACAGTTGTTCGCATTTTAGTGCGCATCGGAGAACTTGTGTGGCCGAGAGAGATTCTAAATGTTCCCAAATGTAGGAGAAATGTTTCGAAAGCATCAAGTCAGGCTGGGCTCAGTGGCTCACACCTGCAATCCCAGCACTCTGGAAGGCTTGGGTGGCAGGATCACTTGAGCTCAGGAGTTCGAGACCACCACTGAGCAAGAGTGAGACCCCATCTCTACTAAAAATAGAAAAATTAGCTGGGCATAGTGGCGTGTGCCTATAATCCCAACTACTTGGGAGGCTGAGGCAGGAAGATCACTTGAGCCTAGGAGTTTGAGGTTACAATGAGCTATAATGACCTCACTGCACTCTAGCCTGGGCAACACAGTGAGATTCTGTCTCAAAAAAAAAAGAAAGAGAGAGAGAGAGAGAGAGAGAGAGAGAAAGCATCAATCTGAAAATACTAGGGAATCTATTCCAAAAAAGTGTTTGTCTTGCCTTTGATTCTATACCATGTCACCCACATGAGTTGAAAAGAGAGATTTTAGATCCCAGTCCAACAGACTTTATTTTCTCTCACTAAATACTCACTTGGCTTATGAAGTACTACTCAGGGTTTTCTTATCCATGCTGTTGAAGTGGGAGCCAATTTCCAAAGGATTCAGAGACTAGTTTTGAATTTGACTATGTCACCATCTCAGTGTGTCTTCATTGTGATTCTGTGCCTTAATTTTCACACCTATTAATAGGGGGGTGAGATTCTTGTCCCTGAGCCCCTCTCTCAAGGACAAAGGAGGCCCTGTCCTCCTGTGCTGATGACTTTAATGATGGTTGGGTCAGCTGCAGAGCCAGCAATATCTGGGTGGTTTCTTTTAAGCACTAAGCAGCTAGACAAGAGTTTATTAATAAAATTTTAAAAGCCTTCTATTCTCCCTGTGGGAGGATTGGGGCTCAGGACTTGTCTACATTTTCCCAAATTTCTTTCCTTTCCCTTTCCTTTTCGTTTCTTTTCTTTGACAGGGTCTCACTCTGTCACCCAAGTTAGAGTGCAGTACCACTGCAACCTCAGCGTCTTGGGCTCAAGTGATTCTCCTGCCTCAGCCTCCTGAGTAGCTGGGACTACAGGTGCATGTCACCAGGCTCTAATTTTTCTATTTTTTGTAGGGACAGGGTCTCACTGTTGCTCAGGCTGGCCAAATTGCTTTTTGAGATTTACATGGAGTTACTTGGGAAGAACGCATTCTATCATATATTTGGAGGAGGGAAAAGGAGAAACGTTGAAGACCAGTGCTTGGCTTTCTAAACCATAACCTACTCCTCTCAACATATTAGGTTGAACCATATGAGATTGCCATTTTTGATCTGTAAAACCAGCAATTTTATGATCCAATCTAATTAGAATTTCTGAGTGGCCAGACTGCTGTAGAACCTTTCAGCTCATACTGTATCCTGAAATTGTGAGACTGGGTCTAAGAGATTGTGGACCAGGATAACAAAGTGGGTCAAGCGTTTTCTGTTTGTACATATGTCCAGAACAGTAACTAAGAACCACAGTATTAAGAAGTCTCCTAGTTAGAGGGTTTACCTCTGTCTCACCTGCCTCTGACAAGCCCACTGGTTCCCGTCTGTGCTCCTGTCTCCAGATCCTGGGGGGGAGGCCACGTGCAGGCCAACAGCGTCCCACGGATTCAGGCCCCTCTGTAAGAGCAGAGTCTTGCTAGGACTCTGACATGTAGAACTTATGGGGCTTGGAAATAAGTGGAACACAGTTTCTCTTATAACAGTTGCCTTTGTGTGTTTGATTATTTTTTTCCACAATCTTTCAGAAACCCATTAATTATAAAACAAAGCACAATCTATATGATTCTCCCTAATTAGATTTATAAAACAGGATTATTAGGTAATGAGTCTTTTTTAAAAAACATAAAAGAACTCGTTCAAACAAATGTCTGTCAAAAGTAGTCACTATTTTTGCCACCCCCCAAAAAACGTAGTCACTTTGATGGGCTGTGGACTTTCTATGTTGTTTGTACTATTCAACACATTCTTAGAGTTTTTCTTTAAGAACTATCTTCAAACCACCTCAGAAAGCCTCGTCTCCATGAGGCATTTCCAGGATGTAGAGTAGTTAGGGTCTTGTACATGGAAAGGGCTTAATAAATGCTGACAGGTGGCTCACACCTATAATCCCAGCACTTTGAGAAGCTGAGTTGGGAGGATTGCTTAAGGCCAAGAGTTTGAGGCCAGTCTAGGCAACATAGTGAGACCCCATCTCTACAAAAAATTTTTTTAATTAGCAAGGCATAGCAGTACATATCTGTAGTCCTAGCTATCAGGAGGCTGAGGCAGGAGGATCACTTTAAGCCTAGGAGATCAAGGCTGCAGTGAGCTACAGTCATGCCACTGCACTCCAGCCTGGGGAGCAAGATCCTGTCTCTTAAGACAAAAATGTTGACAGAATGAGCCGGGCGCGGTGGCTCACACCTATAATCCTAGCACTCTGGGAGGCTGAGGCGGGCGGATTGCTCAAGGTCAGGAGTTCAAAACCAGCCTGAGCGAGACCCCGTCTCTACCATAAGTAGAAAGAAAATAATTGGCCAACTAATATATATAGAAAAAAAATTAGCCGGGCATGGTGGCGCATGCCTGTAGTTCCAGCTACTTGGGAGGCTGAGGCAGAAGGATCGCTTGAGCCCAGGAGTTTGAGGTTGCTGTGAGCTAGACTGATGCCATGGCACTCACTCTAGCCTGGGCAACAAAGTGAGACTCTGTCTCAAAAAAAAAAAAAATGTTGACAGAATGGACACCTTGTTTATCTAGCCTGGTATCCATCATGTCCATGAGACTTGGCTGTGCTCAATTTTTGCTTTCCCAAAATAGAATCCCTTCAAAGGATGTCAATTTGCTGACATTGAGAAGACTTTTTAAAGGGCCTTCTTGCAGATACTAAAACGAGAACAAATAATAAAATAAAATAAAATAAAAGCGCCTGTTGTTGGAGACAGTGTTCAAAGAAGTATTCCAGAAATATGAGCTTAGAATTTTTTGCAAGGTCAGGAAATAAATCTGCTGTAGATTATTTAAAATCATTTCACTCTTTTAATGAGAATTCTTACTTAGGTGGAAATTCATCCTACTAATACCTGAGGCGTAGCTCTGCATTGTAAAAAGACTTTGGAAATAAGCAGATTCCTTTTTGGAATCTGCCATCACACTTCTTTGGAATGGAACAAGAAGATTCAAATAATATCCACACTATTTCATCTCACATGTATTTTTCCCACAGTGAAGTAATGGGAAAATTAAGCTGAAGATGTAAATATTTCATAAATATCTTACAATCCTTAGAGAGTATGACATGCTAGACAGCAGTGAGTTAAACTGTGGTTTAATAGTTACGTGGAGATGTTTCCCAATGAATCTCAATGTACTATGATTTTTACAGTGTTCTAATTTTGATTTGATAATGTAGTCACCCATTATCTTGCTCAAAAGTGTTTTGAGCTACCTTTTTGTCTACCACTGTACTCAGATGTGCAAAGCTCTGGAGGCTCTTGTTTTTAACTCAATTCAAAAGCAATCATGGCTTCAAAGTATCTGAACTAGACAATCGGTGGTGGCTTTTGTTAAGTTGTTTACTTAGAAATCTCTCAAGATAAAAATGATAAAAGTTGTAATTGGGAATGCATGAAATTCACTTATTATAAAAGTTGCAAGAGATGATATATTTAGTTAATCAAATTATGCACTGCAAAATTTTTATTGAAGAAACTCCTAGCAAAAAGACTGATTCTCATTTAGAGATAGCAGGAAACACTGGAGTTGGATTTCAAGACATTAATCCTAGCCAAAGCTGATGCAAGTGTATTAACCTATTGAATACATTAACTCCAAGTGAATCCTGTGAGTGAAATAGTCAAATGGAGAGGTTTTTTTTTTTATCAAATTAATCATTAGATTTTAAGCTGTAGAGCAGAGATTTATGTGAGACTGATGTCTGCAAAGACTACAATAGGCCAGGATGGAGACTTGCAAATACCACTCCATGGCGAGCATGACCCTCTCCCAGTGGAGTCGCCCAGAACAAACTACTTGTGACAACTCTGTTCCACCCCAGAGAACGTGGCTTTTCTCCCTTTACTGCTTTACAGGGCTTTGGCTTTCTAGTCTCTGCAACACTGTCCTGCAGTCAAGAACTTGAAGTGAAAATTATAACAGCTTATAGTGACTCAGTATTTACAGTGTCAGGCCCTGTGCTAAGCACTTTATCTACAGGGTGTCATTTAAGTATCTCAGCCATGAGACAGTACTATGATCAGGCCCATTTTGTAGGGGAGACTGAGCACAGAGCTGGGACTTGGGCCCTGATCTGTATGACTCCAACGCTGGAGTCTTAATCATGTTCTATCAGCCTCTCAACTGCAACTGCTGGAGTCACAGCTCATGTTGGGCTTGGGCTCCAAAGTCAGGCAATGAGTGTGCATAGTCAAAATTACTCTTGCAGATCCTTCCTGTAGCCCATTAGGTAAGGGGCTGTGAGCTGCATACTGCTGAAAACCCAGAGATCAAAACCTCTGGGAAACAGCAAGGTGCTGTCTCTCACAACTGCCCTGGATGGCTAGAACAGCTAGCTGGTCCATGTCACTGAGGCAACTCGCTCCGTCGTACTGGCCACCTCACCTCTCTGAGTCCCATGTTCTCATTGACAAAATAAGGAGATTGTTAAACTGTCACTTGTGATTCTGAGGTCAGAATCTCCAAGCACATCGCCATCATTCAAAACATATAATCCTGGCTGCAGGCCCAGGATCTAATCCTAACACCATGAGACCCTGGGCAAAGAGTGCAAATGGAGGTTCACATGCTCTAACACATGTCTGAATATTAAAAGTTATTAAGTAAGCCCACAAACTGTTAAATTCTTATCCTTCTACGTTGACAAATATACCTTATTATGATGTGCAAGACCAGATTTTGGCTTTTGTTTTTTTAAGTTTTAAACTCAGTTGTTTTTAGTATTTGTAAAATTATGCAATTGTCACCACTATATAATTCCTTTACATTTTTATTGCCCCAGAATGAAACCCCATACCCACAGGAGTCTGTCCCCCTTCCCCACTTCCCCTACTTCCTGTCAACCATTAACCTACTTTCTGTCTCTGTAGATTTGCCTGTTCTGAACATTTAGCATCAATGGAATCATATGATAAGTGGCCTTTTCCATCTGGTTCTTTTACTTGGTTTAATGTTTTTAAGGTTCATTCATGTTGTAGTACATATCAGTACTTCATTGTTCTATTGGGCGTAATAATATTTCATTATATGGATATGCTGCATTTTGTTCATCCATTCATCAGTTGATGGACAGTTGGCTTGTTTCCGCTTTTTGGCTATTGTGAATAATGCTGCTGTGAACATTCATGTACAGGTTTTTGTGTGGACATATGTTTTTAGTTTTCAGATAAATACCTAGGAGTGGAACTGCTGGGTCATATGGTAGCTCTATGTTTAAACTTTTGAGGAACTGCCAGTGTTGTTTTCCAAAGAGCCTGCATCATTTTACATTCCCAAGGGCAGTGTATTAGGGTTGCAAATTCTCCACATCCTCTTCAACACTTGCTATTGTCTGTTGTTTATTTTAGCCATCCTAGAGTGTATAAAGTCAGGAAGCTAGCTTTTGAATTTAGAATTCTGGACTCCTCAGAGTTCCATGATGGAACATGGTGGTGTGGGAGGGACATTACCTGTCCTCCCTCTTCTCCTCCTTCCTCCTGCTCTGATCTGTGAGAGTCCTTCCATGCAAGTATGTGGACACCCCCTGTGTACACACAAGCTGTCAACATTCCCCACAAACAGCCACCGCCTGGCCACCTTGCAGACCTAGAGTACACACGCCAACTGCGTCTGCCCTTGGGAGGACAGAACTGGAGAAGAGGCTGAGTAGATTCTGGAAACAGGCTCTGGACATTTGGACTGGGAATTTTGAGTCCTGTATGCCTGGAAGATGATCTGGAAGAGGAGTTAGGATTTGTGGGCATACACCCTTGGCCCTGTGGACTTCTGCCCTCATGGTGAAGGGCATGGCCAGAGGAGGGTTGGAGTGGGGCCCTCTAAGGAACCCAGCCTTGGTTTCTACTTTTTAACAATTGTGGTAAAATATGCATAACAAAATTTACTTCAATGGTATTAAGTACATTTGATTATTGTGAAACTATCACCACTACTAACTTCAGAACTTTTTTATCTTCCCAAACTAAAACTCTGTACCCATTAAACATTAACTCCTCATCCTTCCTCTTCAGGCCCTGGCAACCACCATTCTACTTAAATTTGCCTGCTTTAGGTACCTCCTGTAAGTGGAATTCTATGATATTTGTCCTTGTAAGTCTGAATCATTTCCCAAAATCCATTTCTCCCAGGTCTAAGGGTAGCTCTGGGCAGGGAAAACCTGAATCACTTCATTGACTGGTTGAGTTACACTTCATACATCAAATGCATCCAAAATAGCAAACAAGCATATGAAAACACCACCACAGATTTTGAGCATGTGATCACACATCTCTGACTGTTCCAGCAGAAGACCCACATCCCCTCATCCAGAAATTATAATAGCCACCTCACTTATCCATTCATATGTCCCTGTCATGCCATTTAATCCCTTCAGTGACTCCAGGCTCAACTCCTTGGCACAGTACACAGAGCACCATAAATTGGCCACAACCTATTTTCTCCGTTGCATTTCCAGCTCCCTTTGCTCCCCAAGCTGGGGTTACATGTTTCTCACATCTGTCTTTTCATATGCTGTTCTCTCTGTCTGGAGGTAGAATACAACTCAGCACCTCCCCTGATCACACCTGATCTCTGGCCAAGCAGAACATGCGACCCCCTTCCCTCTATGAATGCCCCCCAATTAGTGGGGTCATATTTTATACATCTCTGTCTGTCATATCCTAGCATCCAGCATCGTGCCTGGCACACACGAATGCTTAGCAAGTGCTACTTGAGAGAATCAGATCTATAGCATCACTGCCTCCCACAGCTGTGGGGAACAATGCTTTCCTTCCCAATCTCCAATAACTGGACTCATTCACAATAACCCATCACAGAGACCACAAAGGATGGGGACTGTTCCTGTTGTGCTCATTCATTCAGTCTTAATTGCATGCTCTCTGTCTGTCCACCTGTCTCAGGCTGCTGGTTTTTTCTTACCTGTGTTTTTCTTTCCACATGTACTCTAGTCTCCACAGCCTGTCTCCCTCCACAGACTCTCATTCCTGTTCCCCAGAAACCCAGCCTTACACACGGTGGAGCCGGCCTTGGCATTGACTCCAGCCGTTAAGCCCTCATCCCTGGGAGCCGGCTGGGGCACCTGAGTCAGATGCCCACTCTGGTCCGACCGGCTGTGCCCAGGTGGGACTGGCTAATGCGCCCTTTTAGAGGACTGAGGTGAGTGGGCGGCAGTTCCAAAGCAAGGGGCTTGGGCTGAGCCCCCAGAGACTTGGCCTGTTAGAATATTCTTCACTCCCCTGGACATGCCTCAACATGCCCCTTCCCTAGTGACAGTCTCCTCTACCGTTACGCATTCCATTCTGGAACACATCCTTTTGAGCACACACGTATGAAAAAGCTCCCGAAAACTGGATGACTTACCTTCTCTACGGTGCTACTTGCTGGATGTCTTGCTTCCTTCTCTTTAATCCTCTCCAAATTGCTACATAGTCTTTCTCTTATATTACCTTGAATTTCTGTGAGGCCAAAACAGTTCCTGAAGTTTCTCTCTTTTATGTGCCAGGGAACCTCCTCCCTGAGTGGATTGTGCTGACGTCAATGTGAAGGACCGATCGCCTTTTGTCCCTTGAGGGCTTCTCTGGGGCATCTCCCTAAAATTGCTGAGAGGAACCCAGGAGTTTCTTCTTGTGGATGTGTAGACTCTCAAAGAAGCATTTTGGAAATCTGGAGGTGGGGGAGAATTTGTAGTTGTCACAAAAATCAGGGGTACAACTGGACTACGGTGGCAGGGGCTACATAGATGTGGTGCAATTTTTGAGACAGGCATAAGAAACATCCTGCTGGGCTCACGCGGGGAGGGATTCTCTGTATGGGCAGCATCTGCGTCACCTGGGGACTGATTAAAAATGCAGATTCTTGGGCTCCACCCCAAAACCTGTGGTGGCTTTATCTGTGGCAACTTGGCTAGTGGAACCGCATTCCCCAAAATTCACTTCCTTCTCCGCTTCCAGGCAGAGTAGTCCACCAGAGACATTTTCCGAGCAAGATTTGGCCGCCGGAGGCGAAGAGGCCGCCATGCTGTGCGCGTGCGTGCTGTGCGTGTGCACCTTGGGCATGCGCACTTGTGCCTCACACCCGCCACGTGCAGGCTGCGGCTGCACAGTGCTTCCACGCCGCTCCTAGCCTCGCCGGCTCCCAGGCCAGGGCGTGTTTGGCTCCATGGTGGAGGGTGCTGCTTCCTCAAGATTGGAGACAGCCTGTCCTTGCTCGCCACACTCTGCAGCTATCTCCCCTTCCCAGCTGCCTGCCCAGGGGCCTCGCACTCCAGCCTCAGGTATGAGGCCAACAGCCTGACTGAGGCTGAGCAGCTCCCATGGT